>NC_137540.1:32061421-33261421 GCF_963082525.1 Nesoenas mayeri
TGGAGTGCCTCAAGGGTTGGTACTGGGACCAGTATTATTCAATATATTCATCAGTGACTTGGATGAGGGAATAGAGTGCACTGTCAACAGGTTTGCTGATGACACCAAGCTGGGAGGAGTGCCTGACAGGCCAGAAGGCTGTGCTGTCATCCAGTGAGACCTGGACAGCCTGGAGAATTGGGCAAGGAAAAATTTAATGAAATAGAACAAGGGCAAGTGTAGAGTCTTGCAGCTGGGTAGGAACAACCCCAGGTTCCAGTATAAGTTGAGGAACAACCTATTAGAGAGCAGTGTAGGGGAAAGGGACCTAGATCGTGGTGAACAGCAGGATGACCATGAGCCAGCACTGTGCCCTTGTGGCCAGGAAGGCCAATGGCATCCTGGAGTGTAGGGGGGTGGTTAGTAGGTCGAGAAAGGTTCTCCTTCCCCTCTACTCTGCCCTGGTGAGACCACATCTGGAATATTGTGTCCAGTTCTGGGCCCCTCAGTTCCAGAAGGACAGGGAACTGCTGGAGAGAGTCCAGCGCAGAGCAACAAAGACAATTAAGGGAGTGGAGCATCTCCCTTATGAGGAAAGGCTGAGGGAGCTGGGTCTCTTTAGCTTGGAGGAGACTGAGGGGTGACCTCATTAATGTTTATAAATATATGAAAGGTGAGTGTCACGAGGATGGAGCCAGGCTCTTCTTGGTGACAACCAATGATAAGACAAGGGGCAATGGGTACAGACTGGAACACAGGAGGTTCCACTTAAATTTGAGAAGAAACTTCTTCTCATTGAGGGTGACAGAACACTGGAACAGGCTGCCCAAGGGGGTTGTGGGGTCTCCTTCTCTGGAGACATTCAAAACCCGCCAGGACGCCTTCCTGTGTAACCTCATCTAGGTGTCCCTGCTCTGGCAGGTGGATTGGACTAGATGACCTTTTGAGGTCCCTTCCAATCCCTAACATTCTGTGGTCTCCGATTCTGTGAAGTACATGGCCTCATATGTGATCTTCTTCAAAGCTCTTAACAAATTTAACCATATTTAGTTTTATCAAGGAATTGCAATTTTGATGACAAAAACATGTAGGAATGAGTTACGTCAAACCCAGAACTAACATTTGAAAACATTTTGAAATCTGAAGGTCTTCTCTTTTTGAAGAACTAGAACTGTTCCAGCTGAGAGTTCCAGAAGGAAGAGGCAGCTTTTGGGAAGCTGTTGACATCCCTTCACTCCATTTCCCTTCCCTGCTGTGACTCACAGACTGCTCCACTTCTTTTCCCCCACACCTTCTCAGTAAAACTGCATTAAAAATGTTGTTAGGCTTATCATCTATACTCTGTAACAGACAGAAAATACAAGGGTATCTCAGTCTTTCAATTCTCTTTTTTGGAAAGCATCAAGTTTTCAACCAAATGTGCAATGCTAATTTTAAGGTAGCAGGACTGAAGGTTGTTATGAGATGTGGTCAGGCTTCTGCATGGGCTTTGCCACCCTTGAGTACTGTGCCACCATGGGCCCTCTGACACATGGCCAAGCAGCTGGCAGGAATCAGTCTGTCTGTCTGCTCCCAGGCAGGTACATCTTGGTGCAAGTAGGCATCAGACCATGACAATTTTTGTGCACAGAAAAAAACCAGGAACTGGAGCAGGAAGGTTCGGTGTTTGAAATTAATGGTTTTCCCTTTCAGAGCCGGTAGGAAGAGCCCCAAACCCTTTATGCATGTAGCATACTTGACCATTTGACCAGCTGTGTGTTTCCATTCAGTCAGGCTAAAATAACTATCATCAAACCTCCCCTCTAAAGATTGCCTTGGATGCTTACAGAGGGATACTTTCTTTCAAACTATGTCTTCTATTTCAGGTAGAATATTATTCCCATTCTTATGCATTTTCTGTTTGTTGATAATGTATGACTGTAATGTCCTAGGAAATTACATGGAGTGTTTCTCTAGTACACTCTTTGACTAAACAGTTTGACTCCAACATTTATATCAATACAATATATATCTCAATCTATACATTCATAGCATTTTACAGAACCTACACAACAAAATAACTTGACTGTGCTGGGATGTTTTGTTGCTCGGGGCAGTTATCACCCTCCCAAAGCATACCAAATAATAAATATCGAAAGCAGAGACACAGGGAGGTGAATACAGTTCTGCCTAGGAACTATTTCTGCACCTAATGCTGGAGGAAGTCATTGTGAAAGAATGACTTGCGCAAAATGGTTACATCAGCCTTTCCAGTGATGGGCGATGACTGACAAGAGAAAAGAGATCTGCTTTCAGCTTGCAAAGAAGCAAGTGCAAACTCAGTCTCTGCTCATTTTTGTGTCCCTGGTCAGAAGCAGCAATACATGTGGCTGAAATATCAGTTTGAAGAACAGTGTCATGTGTGCTGGACAATGCTGAACTCTTCAGAAGCCATGGTTTCTCTAGCAGAGCAGACACTAAGGAAAAGCCATGCAAACTGGTATGCTTCACTGAAGGAGTAGTTAGAGGATGCTGGGAAACCGTAAACATAAAGTTTGATTTGAGAAGCACAAGCTGAAATATTTTCTCACTCCAGGAGTGTTGTTGCATCAGACCTGCCAAGGGCTTTCCTGCTTGTGTTGTTCTTTCAGGTATGAGGTGACCACTTGGATCCCAGAGTACACCATCAGCACCTGAGGAGACTGAAATACAGCATATAGTGCACAAGGTAAGTAATTAATCTCCACGTATTCAGGATTTGGGAATGCTGTTTGTCTGCAGTACTGCAGCTGTTGACAGCAACTTGTGAGCCTTGATAAGTGACTTACTTCCTGGTGTAGCCAACAGTGAAATGTTCCTTGGCACCCATGGCAGGAAACATAGCCCTTCTGTGTATTAAAATCAGTATTGTTCTAATTATGTCCGTGGCTTACAGGGTGATGGTAATATTTAATTCCCATGTATTGTCATTGCTGATTTACAGAAAAGGATGATAGACTTGTTTTGTTGCATATCAACTTGTTCTGCCTTTCCAGTAAAGAATGTAAATTGTTTACACACTGTATAAAAGGGTGTGCCAGGAGACTTACAGAGTTCTGCTTTTTAGAAGCCTTGAGGCTGGTAAGACTCCATGCAGGGGACCCCAAAATCTCTTCTGGGAAAGTTTGCAGTGTCAGAAGCCACAACCCACCTGAAGGGGCAAGAGGGAGGACACGCTCTGTTTGGGCTTCTGCCTCATGGGAAGCCATACTAGATGGACAGGCTAAGGCTGTGAAGGCTGTGAGCATTTAGAGTCATAGAGGCATTAAGTTTTGAAAATACCTTTAAATTCATTGAGTCTTATTGTTAGCCTAACATCGACAGGTCCATCACTAAACCAATAGTGCCACATCTACATGCCACTTCCCTGGGCAGCCTGTTTCAATACTTGATAACCCTTTTGGTGAATAAGTTTTTCCTAATATCCAATCTAAGCCTCCCCTGGTGTAACCTGAGGCCATTTCCCATCATCCTATTACTTCTTACTTGGGAGAGGAGGCCAACACCCTCCATGCTACAGCCTCCTTTCAAGTAGTTGTAGACAGCGATAAGGTCTCCTCTCAGCCTCCTTTTCTCCAGGCTGAACAGCCCCAGCTCCCTCAGCCGCTCCTCATCAGACTTGTGCTCCAGACCCCTCACCAGCTTCATTGCCCTTCTCTGAACTCTCTCCAACACCTCTGTAGTGAGGGGCCCAGAACTGAACACAGGATTCGAAGTGAAACCTCAGCACTGTGGAGTACAGGGGAACAACCACTGCCCTAGTCCTGCTGGCCACACTATTCCTGATACAAGCCAGGATGCTGTTGGCCTTTTTGGCCACCCGGGGCACACTGCTGCCTCATGTTCAGCTGCCTGTCAAACAACATCCCAAGATCCCTCTCTGCCAGGCAGCTTTCCAGCCACTCTTCCCCGAGCCTGTAGCACTGCCTGGAGTTGTTGTGACCCAAGCGCAGGACCCGGCACCTGGCCTTGTTGAACACCATGCAATTGGCCTCAGCCCATCAACCCAGCCTGTCCAGATCCCCTTGTAGAGCCTCGAGCAGATCAACTCTCCTGCCCATCTTGGTGTTGTCTGCAGACTCATTGAGGGTACACTCAGTTCACCCATCCAGATCACTCATGATCTAATGGTCTTCCCCTGTTTACATCTGAAACATCCAGCTGTGGTTTTGTTGCTGGGAGAGCTGTAATATGAGAGATGTGAGAGGTGAGAGCCATAGCCAACAACCACATGAGAAGGCAAGGACATTGAGAATGCTCCTTTATGATTGTTCAGATATGATGTGGCTGTACTCCAAGAGAAGATTTGCAGGCCAATTAGGAAAGGTATATAGATGTCGCAGGATGACTCTTACAAGAGAAAGGTTTAATCTGAACTTCCTAATACAATTGCACAGGTTTTCAATTGTTTTCAGTTGCTGTTCAAAACTAAAAGTCAACACTACCATCTTTCCTCTCTCTTTATACAGCAAAATGTCCAGCCAAACAAAACAGAAATCCAGAACTACACGCACCTGGCAAATATGGGCCATCTACATGGTCTTAGCTGGAAACCTCTCTGAAGAGCAAGTGCTGAAGCAGGCTTGTCCTTCATGTGATGCCACTCAGCTTTGCAACTGCTCTTCCATGGGCTTGGACTTCATCCCTCCAGGGCTCACAGGCAAAATCACAACATTAAACCTGGCCTACAACAAGATAAAGCACATCCGATCCCAGGATCTGCAGCAGGCTGTGAACCTGAGAACCCTGCTGCTGCAGTCCAACAAAATCAGCTCTATAGATGAGGACTCGTTTCACTCCCTTGGGAAGCTGGAGCTCTTGGACTTATCGAATAACAGCTTGGCTCACTTGTCCCCTGCGTGGTTTGGGCACCTTTTTTCACTCCAGCACCTCCACCTTCAAGGCAATTCCTACAGAGACCTGGGGGAAATCCCTCCCTTTTCTAGCCTGAGGAACCTGAGCTCTCTCCACCTGGGCAACCCATGGTTCTCCACGATAAAGCAAGGGAACTTTGAGGGCATTGAGCTTCTTGACGAGTTGTGGGTTGATAGTGGTAATCTCAGTCAGTATGAGCCAGGAAGTTTAAAATTGATTAAGAAGATAAATCACATGATCATAAACCTAAGAAATACAAATGTATTCGCAGCTATCGTGAGGGACCTTCTGCACTCTGTCACTTGGTTAGAAGTGAGAGAAATAAAATTAGAGATTGAAAAAAAAAGCTTAGTGCAGAACTCTACACTTCCTTTTAGGATACGAAAACTTACATTTAAAGATGCTTGGTTCACAGATAAATATATAAGCCGAATACTAGTATTACTGAAAGAAATCACATCTTTGCAAGAGTTAGAGGCAATCGATTGTGTACTTGAAGGAAAAGGAGCATGGAATACTGAAGAAATCGCAAGCAGTGGGCAAAGTTTTGTTGAAACAATATCAATAATAAATATAATTATTCCACATTTTCACTTGTTTTTTGACCTGGAAGGTTTGGAGTCACAATTAAAAAACCTGAAAAGACTCACCATTGTAAGCTCTAGAGTTTTCATGGTACCATGCAATATTGCAAAACATTTTTCATCACTTGTGTATGTGGACTTCCATGATAACTTACTTGTAAATAATCGCTTAGATGAGACAATCTGTAAAGATGCTTGGCCTTCATTGCAAACTTTAAATTTAAGTCAGAACTCTCTAAAATCTCTGAAACAGACAACAAATTCTGTAAGTCGTCTACCCACACTAATTAATCTTGACATTAGCCAAAATAAGTTTGGTGAGATTCCAGATGTGTGTGACTGGCCAAAAAACCTGAGATATTTGAATCTCTCCAGCACTCAAATTCCTAAACTAACTTCTTGCATTCCCCCAACACTGGAGGTTTTGGACGTTAGCGCTAACAACCTGAAGGAGTTTGGACTACAACTGCCATTCCTGAAAGAGCTGTACCTCACAAAAAACCAGCTGAAGACCTTGCCTGGTGCTGCACCCATTCCTAACTTAGTGGTCTTGTCAGTCAGAAGGAACAAACTCACCAGTTTCTCCAGGGAAGAATTTGAGTCGTTCAAGAAAATGGAGCTGCTGGATGCCAGTGGCAACAACTTCATTTGCTCCTGTGAATTCCTCTCCTTCATCCACCATGAGGCCAGAATAGCCCAGGTGCTGGTGGGATGGCCAGAGCAGTATGTCTGTGACTCTCCTCTGGCAGTGAGAGGGGTGCAGGTTGGAGATGTGCACCTCTCCCTGATGGAGTGCCACAGGTCCCTCGTGGTGTCACTGATCTGTGTGCTGGTGTTCCTGGTCATCCTCATCCTCGTGGCTGTCGGCTACAAGTTCCACGCGGTCTGGTACCTGAGGATGACCTGGGCATGGCTGCAAGCCAAGCGGAAGCCCAAGCGAGCTCCCCCAAAGGACATCTGCTACGACGCTTTTGTCTCCTACAGTGAGAATGACTCCGACTGGGTGGAAAACATAATGGTGCGGGAGCTGGAGCAGACCTGCCCCCCCTTCCGGCTCTGCCTCCATAAGCGGGACTTTGTGCCCGGGAAGTGGATTGTGGACAACATCATTGACTCCATAGAGAAGAGCCACAAAACGCTCTTTGTGCTGTCCGAGCACTTTGTACAGAGCGAGTGGTGCAAATATGAGCTGGACTTCTCGCACTTTCGCCTCTTCGACGAGAACAATGATGCAGCGATTCTCGTCCTCCTGGAGCCCATCCAGAGTGAAGCGATTCCCAAGAGGTTCTGCAAGCTGCGGAGGATCATGAACACAAAGACCTACCTGGAGTGGCCTCCTGGTGAAGAGCAGCAGAACATCTTTTGGGAAAACTTGAAAGGAGCCTTGAAGTCATAGAACAAATCAGCAGCCCCCCATTTCAGCATATTTTCACAAAGGTTATGTGTCATTGTTTTTTCCTACTAAGAATTTTTTCTTTCTTATTTTTCTGCCTAAGGAGAACTGTCTCTATTTTGTGTAGAAATAATTATGATCTTACTAAATGAGAAAGACCTACTTTAGGCTTTCCAGTGATTTGATACTCTGATCTTTCAGAATCCCTGCCAATAACTATGATGTTTGGAAGCTATATTAGACTTCATGTGCTTTGCTACATACATTTAGCTGAATGTAGGGTATTTCTGTACTCTTTATTCCTGTTACCACATCCACAAATAGTTCCTAACAATGTCGTTGTAATTTACAAATGAAAATAAAAGCCAAGTGCTTCAGTACTCTGCTGTGTCTGTTGCACTGCTTTGATTTATTTTCATTGCCATCATGCATAGCAGGGGAATTAAAATTAAATTCTGGGGAAAAAAAATGGGGACTTGTATTAAAATATGCCCTCCAAAGCCCTGCCATTCCTGTGCAACACAAAAAAAGACAGTATTGAATATGTACCTCCGTTCACAAGTCTGTTATTCTGGCTAGTTACACCCAAATTCATACCATCATGCACAGTTTGGAGTTTACCCACTAATTATTATTAATTATTGGAGTTTACTCATTAAATGTGAAGGAAGCATCCCTGCACCTTATACAGTGACTGTGGTGAAATCCAGAGACACTGAATTATTTGGTTTAAGTGTGTGTGGTGTTTGATGATCTGTTTGCTTGTTTGTTTTTTGTTGTTTGGTTGGTTTTTGGTTTTGTGTGTGTGTGGTGTTTTTTTCTTCCTCCCTGTGAATTCTTGTTTATCCCTCCATTGTTACCACCATGTTCATTTTTGTCTACCCCCAGAAACAGCTGAAGCCTTCTATTTGTGGGGCATGAGGCTGTGTTTCTAGTGAGTGGGCTAGGTGTTGCAGACTGGCTCACTTTTTGTTTCTGTTCTTCTATTTTGCATAGCGCATTTAAGTAATCATTGGGCCACACACCCTTACAGCTCTACTTAGCTTCCTATATAACCAGTGCAGAAAATCACACAAATAAGACTCAGTTCGTCTTTCTACTTCAGTATGAGGTATCTCCTAGAATTGCTCTATTGTTCTTCCCCAATTACAATTGGAATCCAGATAAGCAGATAGATCCAGAAGTTTATATTAAGATAGCTGGTCCCACCCTGAGTGCCTTGAGTCACAGTTTGGGGTTTCTTGTGCTTCAGATATTCTTGTGGAAACCTGAAATTGTCTCTGAGGGGATAAAGTTAGATGTGCATTTCTCTAACTTGGCACTTCCATGCTCTGCTTTGCTTGTGTTGTTGAGGCTTAAGTACAGCAGAGTCTAAATGTATCTTGATTAAACTTTATACATGCAATTATTTTGTGGTCAAGTACAAAAGCATTGGTATATGAACTGAGTATTTGAAAAGTGGAGAAATTTGCTTATACACATGTCTCTATGATGGCATATGTGTACACAGTCAGATAGATGTATATCTGTGTATGTGCCTCTGCATATGTATGTATTCACACTCCAGTGTGTATATGTATATACACAGACACAAGATGATAGTTTCTGTGGTGTAGCTTGCAAACACTGCTTTCCGTTCTACTTTCCTGTTATAATGCTAATTCTAGGGTTAGTCCAAAGTCTACTGTAAAAAGATTTTTCTATTCACTCTCTTGGACAAGAAGAGCTCAAGGGCGAGTCACGGCTGAACTCCAGGTAAGTGATGAGTGAATCATTTGATAGCAAACACTGAGCACTGATGAAACAGATTAGGAAACTGCATGCCTAGAGATAAGATGTCTGGCTGGTCATTTCAAACTGAAGGTCAGAGAGAGAATTAAGAGAAGCCCTGGCTTTCACATAGTACACTTTTACCACAAACCCAGACTTTTATGGGTTGGCACATTTAAAAGGACCAATAGTGTTACTGCTCTTACGCCCATGAGATCTAGGTGGGAATTCCCCTGCTTACATTGTGAGGCTGAGAGGTGAAGTGGGAAGGAAACAGCAGCATGAGAGGAAGCTGGGTGAAGAGTGATCAGTAAGAGAGGGGTGAAGAGTGATCAGTAAGGGAGAGGTGAAATACGACATAGGTTAACTGGTATGCAGGCACCAGAGCTAAAGCTGGCATCCCCAGGAATCTCTTCTGCAAAGAGGTGAGTTTGCAGGCAGGTGGAGGCCGGAAACGCAGGGAAAAAGGATGGAGCTGGAACAGCAGAGGAAGAAGCGAGGAGGGAGCACTGGGAAGAGGCTGTGTAATCTCTGCCACCGAGTCCTCCTCCTCTGCTTGGGGGGTTCAGGGTGCTTGGGGCTGTCGTCAGGGGCCAGCTCCTGCAGGAATGCGGGACAGGGAGGGATTTCTGGCTGCCAGCAGAAGTGTAGCAGGCAGGTGCAATCGCAGGCAGCAGGCAGGGCTGTATGGTGAGCAGGCAGCAGGAGGAAGGCTCCCTGAGAGATCTGGGACACGTTGATGGGGGCAGTGGCTGTCAGGAAAGAGGAGAGAGGAAAACAGCAAATGAGAAGGAGACAAGTTGGGTCAGACTGCCATTTCTGCTCCGTTTCCATGTGGGTGGGAGCCTTGTATGTGCTTTGTCCTGTTCGTATGTTTTCCCACTTGTGTGTTGATACTGGCTGCCCAGGAAAGGCTGGACGTGAAGGTGAGCTGTGTTTGGTTTAGAAATTCAACCAGGAAAAGAGCTCATTCAGCAATGGTCTTGGGGCAGTGGGATCAGCTATCTCCTCACCTAACTCTGCCCAGTTGCACATCTTCTGTGTTGGAAACAAGAAACGGGCATGCCTGCACATATGTGTGTGTGTGTACACACATATATATTAGTAAGGCAAAGCTGGTGGGTAATAGCCAGGGATGTGTAACCCACACACAACCAAGTGGAAAGCAGCAGCTTTCCCCAGCCCGCTTGTGGATTGATCCCTTCACCAACCACTGACCATTTCGATGCAGACTCCATGGCACTGCTCAAACTTACCAGCCTTCATTTAGCTTGACAGCATTCCCCAAGCTAGAATCAATTTGCACACTTTATTCTAGCAGTTATATTAGCCTTTAGCATATGTTAGCATTTATAGAACCTCATTTTGTTGGCACTCATGGTTTTGTCTAAAAATATGCGCATAGCCTGGAGAACAGAAGGCTGAGGTGAGACCTTATCGCTTTCTACAACTACCTGAAAGGAGGTTGTGGAGTGGAGGGTGTTGATCTCTTCTCCCAAGTACCAAGTGGTAGGACCAGAGTAAATCATCTCAAGTTGCACCAGGGGAGGTTTAGATTGGATATTAGGAAAGATTCCTTTACAGGAACAGACTGACCAGGGAAGTGATTCAGTCACTGTCCCTGGAGGTGTTTAGAAGACATGTAGATGAGATTCTTCAGAACATGGTTTGGAAGTGGACTTAGCAGTGCTAGGTTGATGATTGACTCAATGATCTTAAAGGTCTTTTCCAAGCAAAACGATTCAATGATTTTGTATTTCTTCAAATAGTTCTACTGGCCTGGGCCCGGGATGATAATCCTGAGAGTGCTGATGGCTCAGACCCTTTGTCCATAACCCAGAAACACTTTGAATGTCCAGTTTACCAAAGTGGTCTATGGCATAATGGCATCTGTGCAATATTCCATATTATTAGCTGCATTTCAAATTCTGCGTGGCTTTTTTTTTTTTTTAATTCCCAGCACAACAGGGAAGCGTGATTCCTTGGCAGTGTGGTGTTGATGTGGAGTGGGGCTGTATTTATGAGTGGGTGCAGGGAGGCCTGAAATCACCCTGTAAGTCAGGATCTTAAGTTGAATTATTAGACAGGAATGGGAAGGGGAAGAGAATGGCTGAAAATGAATGAGGGTGGGAATGGGATTTCCCTGAGTGCCTGTTCACATTAAAGATGAGAAAAAATCTGGAAAAGATGCTCAGGGAAGTGACAATAAAGAAAATCATCCTGTACCACCAAAGGAGTTCAGTCCTGCAGTCCCTGGTTGGTTTCAGGCTGGAAAGGTGGAGAGTCATTAGGCTCATCCAATATTTCCAGTGGAGTACCTGTCTGGTTCCTTTATGTGCTGCCAATTTCCCATCTGTGAATAACCTACCTATAGATAGATTTTGATTGGCCAGGTTATCTGCTTGTTTCTTGTTCTAACAGTAAGCATTTTGATGACAGCTTTAAAAATCCCACTTAAATGTGTTGCTTGTGAAAATCCTCTTACTCATAGCTTTGTTCCTATGGCCTACAGCACTATGTTTTCCAGCCAGACTTGCAAGACCAAAAAAGCCCCATAGAAGAGCCCTAGCTGGACAGCAGGTGAGTGTGACTACAAATTGCAGTTCTTAGGGTGGGATTCACATATATAAATCTCTAGGTACCTGGACTATGGTGCTCCATTTTAAGTTGATGGAATCGCTTCTCTTAGAATCATCGTATCTTAATTTGAGTGTCTAAGGGACATGATGTAACTTGTCTGTAAGAGTTATTATTTTTCTCCATTGATGTTGGAACACATGGTGGATGACCAGCTCAGCTGTGGGCCTCTAAAGAAAGGAGAGGACTGTGTCCTTCAAGACCCAAAGCTCTACATCAGAGAGAGATAGAGATTACAGGAAAATAACACAGAAGGTAAAAATGTTTATAATCCTCCAGGTAGGAAGAGATGGAATTATTAAAAAAAAAAAAAAAAAAGAAATCTACAACTTTTATTCATCTCCCCATATGCTCAAACAATTTCAGCTATTTCTGTCCCTTTTGAATCATTTCAAGCAGCTCTGGCTAAAATAAATACAACTAGGAGAGTAGGACTTGTCTGAATGAACTTGTCTGTGTGGGTCAGCTATTGTAAAACAAATAAGAGTATTAATTCTAACTACTGGAGATTTTCTGCACAGAGCTTCAGTGGGATGACTGAAGGAGAAAGTACTCCTCAGTGAGGCAATCTAACCCGTTTAACCTGATACAGAGACCATGATGATCTTTGGAAACCTGTTCATTAGCCTCTTTGGGGCTGGTTCACTCTTTTCACACTCAGTAAGATACCTACTGAAGTAGGAGCGTTTGTGACACACTGGGGATAGTTACACTTTAAAAGTGCTCTTTCATCCTTGTCAAGAAAACATCAATAAAAAAGGAGTTATGATTCAATATGTAACAAGGGTTTTGAAGGGAACACAGCCCTCTCAGGCTTCAAGAATTGTTTCTCCAACTTCTCAGAGGTACAGAAGAGCTGAAGTCACCTTGTTGGGAGTAAGAATAGGCTGGGTATTGCAGCAAGCTCTGTAACACAAAAAGCCCTGTCAAATCAGTACTGTGAATGACATGGCTGTGAGAAGAAAGAGAAGTGACACAGCTGTGTGTCTTGTCTTGAATCATTTCAGTCCAGAAGATGAGGAACAGGCAGTGGGGCTGGTAAAAGCTGATCTAGTCTAGCCAGCTGATCAGCAGGAGGCTCCAAAAGCCCCTGGCTCTTCCTCATGGCTGGGCCTGAACTTCCCTCTGCTGCAGAGGCGCAAAGCAGAAAAACCACTGGCAGAGGAGAAGGATGTGACAGTAAAAAGGAAGAGCTAAGAGTGGGTAGGTTACAATGGTTGGTTTTGCCAGCTTGAGTTCCATTAGCTAGTATCACACTGGTAGCAATGTGATAACGATGGCCTACACAGACATCTAGGCCAATACGTATTTCCCTGCCACTAGCACATTTGGAATCAGAATAGCCAAAGGTAGGCAAAATGAGGAAAGGGACTGAAATTTATGCAACTCTCTTCACTCTATGGTCAGAACTGAGATTAAACATATACTTGAAATGAGTACTAAATGTAAACATCACCGTCTCCCACAGGGTGCTGACTTTTCTTGATGTAACCATGATTTGAAACACATACAGGAGGCTCATTATAGTAAAATATGAATAAACAAAATAATAGTCACAGATCCAGGAGAAAAAGATGTAGGATGGGGCTAAAGGGCATGTATGGGGACTATTTTCTAAACAAGGATCAGATTAATAATAATGTTGTGATTAATCACACGTTTTGCTGAACCTGCAAAAGATTTTTGCAGCTGTTAATTGATTTGATAGTTCTCATTACAAAATTAGAAACCACAGGAAAAATAAGAGTAAATTCAGCATACTTAGCATTTAGAAAATTATTCTGGAATATTTATGTTTAGTGCACCTTATTTTGACAGATTCGTCTTATATTTAATCTGATTGTATTTGGTATTTTAGAGAAAATAATGACTATACGCACCTGGCAAATATGGGCCATCTACGTGGTCTTAGCTGGAAACCTCTCTGAAGAGCAAGTGCTGAAGCAGGCTTGTCCTTCATGTGATGCCACTCAGCTTTGCAACTGCTCTTCCATGGGCTTGGACTTCATCCCTCCAGGGCTCACAGGCAAAATCACAACGTTAAACCTGGCCTACAACAAGATAAAGCACATCCGATCCCAGGATCTGCAGCAGGCTGTGAACCTGAGAACCCTGCTGCTGCAGTCCAACAAAATCAGCTCTATAGATGAGGACTCGTTTCACTCCCTTGGGAAGCTGGAGCTCTTGGACTTATCGAATAACAGCTTGGCTCACTTGTCCCCTGCGTGGTTTGGGCACCTTTTTTCACTCCAGCACCTCCACCTTCAAGGCAATTCCTACAGAGACCTGGGGGAAATCCCTCCCTTTTCTAGCCTGAGGAACCTGAGCTCTCTCCACCTGGGCAACCCATGGTTCTCCACGATAAAGCAAGGGAACTTTGAGGGCATTGAGCTTCTTGACGAGTTGTGGGTTGATAGTGGTAATCTCAGTCAGTATGAGCCAGGAAGTTTAAAATCGATTAAGAAGATAAATCACATGATCATAAACATAAGAAGTATTAATATATTCTCAGCTATTGTGAGGGACCTTCTGCACTCTGTCACTTGGTTAGAAGTGAGAAAAATAGCATTCCGTATTCCTGCTGAAATGCAACTATTGAGAGTCATGTCATCTTCTTTTGCAAAGAAAATTTCTTTTAAACAGGCCTTATTAACAGATGGTACTATGCCTGAGATTGCCAGCATTTTAGAAGACATGCCAAAATTAGTGGAGGTGGAGCTGACAGACTGTAGGTTCTTAGGAACTGGAAGATGGAAAATGCAAATTCAAGCAAACCAATCACAGACTCTTAGAGTTCTGACAATAGAGAAATTGTCTATAGAAGAATTTTATTTGTTTACAGATCTTCGGGATGTGGAAAGTCTACTATCTCTTCTTACCAAAATCACAGTTCAAAACACCAAGGTCTTTTTGGTACCATGCAGCCTTTCGAAACATCTTCAGTCATTAGAGTATCTTGACCTCAGTGCAAATTTGCTTGGAGACCAGAGTTTGGAGCATTCAGCCTGCCCGGGTGGTTGGCCCTCACTACAAACTCTAAATTTAAGTCAGAATTCACTGAGTGACTTAGAAATGACAAGTAAAAGCTTGTCTCATCTAAGAAAACTATTTCTTTTAGATATTAGCCGCAATAATTTTGGTGAGATTCCGGATGTGTGTGACTGGCCAAAAAACCTGAGATATTTGAATCTCTCCAGCACTCAAATTCCTAAACTAACTTCTTGCATTCCCCCAACACTGGAGGTTTTGGACGTTAGCGCTAACAACCTGAAGGAGTTTGGACTGCAACTGCCATTCCTGAAAGAGCTGTACCTCACAAAAAACCAGCTGAAGACCTTGCCTGGTGCTGCACCCGTTCCTAAGTTAGTGGCCTTGTCAGTCAGAAGGAACAAACTCACCAGTTTCTCCAGGGAAGAGTTTGAATCGTTCAAGAAAATGGAGCTGCTGGATGCCAGTGGCAACAACTTCATTTGCTCCTGTGAATTCCTCTCCTTCATCCACCATGAGGCCAGAATAGCCCAGGTGCTGGTGGGATGGCCAGAGCAGTATGTCTGTGACTCTCCTCTGGCAGTGAGAGGGGTGCAGGTTGGAGACGTGCACCTCTCCCTGATGGAGTGCCACAGGTCCCTCGTGGTGTCACTGATCTGTGTGCTGGTGTTCCTGGTCATCCTCATCCTCGTGGCTGTCGGCTACAAGTTCCACGCGGTCTGGTACCTGAGGATGACCTGGGCATGGCTGCAAGCCAAGCGGAAGCCCAAGCGAGCTCCCCCAAAGGACATCTGCTACGACGCTTTTGTCTCCTACAGCGAGAATGACTCCGACTGGGTGGAAAACATAATGGTGCGGGAGCTGGAGCAGGCCTGCCCCCCCTTCCGGCTCTGCCTCCATAAGCGGGACTTTGTGCCCGGGAAGTGGATTGTGGACAACATCATTGACTCCATAGAGAAGAGCCACAAAACGCTCTTTGTGCTGTCCGAGCACTTTGTGCAGAGCGAGTGGTGCAAATACGAGCTGGACTTCTCGCACTTTCGCCTCTTCGACGAGAACAATGATGCAGCGATTCTCGTCCTCCTGGATCCCATCCAGAGTGAAGCGATTCCCAAGAGGTTCTGCAAGCTGCGGAAGATCATGAACACAAAGACCTACCTGGAGTGGCCTCTTGAAGAAAAGCAGCAGGAAATGTTTTGGTTTAATTTGAAAATAGCTCTAAAATCCTAGACAAGGACAGTAAAGCCTGAATATGTAGGAAATGTACATTGGATTTGTTTGCCTTGCATGTTCTTCTCATCATCTATCTTTATCTTGAGAACAGCTATTGTAAATTCTATTACTTGCTGTGAGATTTTTTTCTTTTTGTAGCAGTGGTCAGGAATTGTTGTACTGGTTTGGGTTGGAACAAAGTTATTTTTCTTCATTATTGCTTATATGGTGCTGTGGTTTGGATTTGTGAGCAGAACAGTGTTGATAACATAGGAATGTCTTAGTTATTGCTGAACAGTGCTTGCACAGCAGCAAGGCCTCTTCTGTTTCTCTCACTGTCCTGCTGGTGAGTAGGCTGGGTTGAGACGCAGCTAGGACAGCTGATCTCAGGTGACCAAAAGGATGTCCCATACCATATAACAGCATGCTTGGCAGTAAAAATTGTGCGAAAGAAGGAGGAAGGGAGAATGTTTGGAGTGATGGTGTTTGTCTTCCCTAGTAACTGTTATGAATAACAGAGCCCTGCTTTCCTGGAGATGGCTGAGCATCAGCCTGCTGACAGAAGGTAGAGAATGAATTCCTCATTTTGCTTTGCTTGCATGTGCAGCTTTTGCTATTGAATTGTCTTTAGGTCAACCCACAAGTTTTCTCACTTTCACCCTTCTGAACCTCTTCCCCATACCACTGTGGGGGGAGTGAGTGAGTGGCTGTGTGGTGCTGAGCTGCCTTCTGGGATTAAACCATAACAATTGTCTGTATACATTAATCAGCAGTGTTAGCAGAAGCTGTTTCCTTTAAATATTTAATGGTGAAAAGTTGTTTAGATATACAACTATGTAGTTTATCTGTCTTTATCTTTGCAAAAGATAGGAGAGACCCTGCTTAGCCACAGGTTTTTCTTCATTCTTTGTATAAATCACTTCTAATCAAACGCAATAAAACTTGGTTTATGCTGCAAGGATTTTTGTCGTAGCTCTCCTAGTCAGTGGACTAAAAGACTGATTCCTAGCAGGTTGAATCTGGTAGGACAAATGGACAACTAACTACTGGATCACTTTAGGGCTTAGGCACAGTGTGGGACATCTCCAGACATGGACAGAAGCAGACCTTAAAAGGCTTCACATGGAAACACCTACAGCATTTTGCTGTATCTGTGATGAGATCGTGCTCAAGTTAGTGTTTTTATTGTTGTATTTTGGTCTTGGGCGTCTAACATGTACAAAATCTGTTCAAACACCTCAATATTTGTAATTGAGTTTGTGTATTGGAATTTGCATCTCACAGCTAGCTACCTGTCACGTTACTGCTTTTAGGAAGTTTTCTGCACAGCCAATGTATCAGTGAGAGCAGAAGTCTCCCTGTCCTTCGCTAGCCATCGAGGAGGCTGAGGACAAACATTCTTCTGTTACACCAACAATTAGGCAACTCTGACAGCGTAATGCAAAGGAAATACTTATTTACGTGCATTATTGAATGAATAGAGGCATAACACATTATAAGAATTATTAACTTTTCTACTTCATCTAAGCAAACAAAGCCACCTTCTTTCCATGTACTTTTTCATTTACTTAAGGTTTTTTTAATTGCATAATTTCCTATTCTTAACATTTAAACCTCACTTTAATCTGTAGATGGCTTCACACAATCTCTGCTTTATTCCCATATATATATTAAAGTGTAAATTAAGCTAATCTGTGCTTCTGTTTCCTAATAACAAGGTAAATATTCTTAAAATACTGACCATATTTCATCTGCTTTCAAAAGCTACTTCAGCTAGGCTAATTACCTTTTTCAACCAGCTTCTCTGCCTCCTAAGTAGAACGGCCCATTCATGCGTAAACACTGTGCATTTTGGTTCCTCACAATGTGGTCAGGGTACTATAGATGTCTGACATTTGACCACTAAGCAGCAAGACTTCTGCACCCATTTTGATCCATTTTTTGTTTGTGTGGGGGTTTGTTTGTTTTTGTTTTATTTTTAAATGTGCCTGTTCAGGACCAGAGTGCTCTCTTCCTGAGACTGGGTGCTTGGTGCAGATGGAGTTTGTGAAGAATTGCATTGAGTATCTTTTATACTTTTATATTATGTTTTCCGTTAGCAGTAGTAGTAGTGGTATATTAGTATTATTTTGTTATTTTATGGACAAACTATGTGGGTACTATTTTTTCAGAATTTGCTGTATACAAAGCCATTATCTGACTTAGAATTCTCCTTATCTGCTGTACAACTTTCTCTAGTCAGAATTGCAGCTAGAAGCCACTACTAATGTATAGAATCATGAAACAAATTTAAATATTGGCATTTTCTTTTCCTTTTTTTTTTTTTTTTAAGGATGTTCAGAATAAGAAAATATGTCCTATTTTTTCTAGCACAATCTTCAATCTTCCCATTAAAGACAGCAATTTCTTTCAATTCTTACTTTGAGAAAATTAAAAAATGCTTCAATAGCATGCTGTACAGTCTTGTTGTAATACAAAAAGAGGCACTGTCTTGCAAAAGGGTATATAGTACACCACAGTTCAACCAAATGCTATTTTCTCTAGTCTTTTAAAACTGGGTGCAGAATATGCACATCATTGTAGACATGTAAATAGCCAACATTTCGCATTCTCACTAATAATCTGAGTCCTGTTCTAGACTCTGTGAGTAATTAGTGCTTTGGATGATGCCTATAGTAACCAGTTGTCAAAACACCAGATAGCAGAGTCAGTCCAAAAGTTGTCTGTACAGTATGTGTGTGTTACCACCTAATCTGTTGTTACGGAAACTGGAGAGAAAATAAAAGAAGAGATAAATCTAGGGGTTTTTCTCAGCCAGAATCAGAGAAAAATTATTGGGTTAAAATTTTGAAATGCTTTATTTTCAGCTCTTCTATTTTACTTCCTTTTTTTTTGCTGTGGTAAGTTCAATTCAAATATCCTCCTCACATATGGTTAAAACAGGCTTCAAAAAGTAAGCCGAACATTTCTGCCATTCAGGCAGGTTTCTACACATGCAGCAGCAGATCTTCAACTATTATTTCATTTGCTGAAGGAAAAATGTTGTTTACTAACTACTAAGAGAAAGGAAAAAGAACAAGACTTGTTCTGAAAGTAGATTATATCAATTTTGTTATTTCATTAAAGAGCAAAATCCACTGCAAGGTCTTTCTAAAACTGCAATTTACATTCTTTAAAATGTTCCTCTCATTACAAAAATGATTTCCGGATGTCTTAAAATCAAGACAGAAAATACATACACTCTTTTCCTAGCTTGCTTGGGGTCTTAGATAAGATAAAGCCAAACAGAACTATAATTTTCCCTAAATATAATTGTTCCTTAATAATAATTGACCTTCAATTTATTTAATGCGCCCATCTTATCCCTCTATTGCAGATCAAAACAAGAATTAGCGAGTAATCAGGCTATGGTTTAGAAAATTCAAATCAAAAGCACACTTGTTAGGGAAAGGGTATGGGTGTAAGGATAGGGGCTTAACATCCTCTTCAAATCAACTTGCTCAGGGTAGTATGAGCAAGGCTGCCTCTTGCTAACAATGCACCAACCACAGATGCAGAATTCATGAAACCTCGTATCAGGTGTGTTGTTAGGGAATCTTTCAAATATAAACAAGGTCCAGTTCATACATCTGCAAACCGAGTCGAACCATCAACAGATAATTTTAATGACTGATTATGGATAGCCCCTTGGTTTATAACTGATCAGTTTCAAAGGACTTGAAATATTCAGAAATATTTAGGGTTATTTTAAAGTTGAATCCAATGTCCTGCCACAGCTACTCAGCTCTGTTATAGGAGGGCCAAGCTGACACATTTTCTTATAGAAAGAGGCTTTGCTTAGAGTCTTATACAGAACAACGAGGTTCTTAGGGATGTGGTTTAGAGGTGGACTTGACAGGGTTGTTAAAAGTTGGACTTGATGATCTTAAAGGTCTTTTCCAACCAAAATGATTCCATGATTCTATGATTGTTTTGCAGAAGCAGCAAGATCAGCCAAATCTCAATACTGTGTAACATGCCAGTCAAAGAAATGTTAAGTTTCTATAGCTGAAAGAGCCCACTGTCCTCCTGAATACAAATTCCTCAGAATAAAATATTGGCTAAATTGCAGCAAGTGGTATTTACCTCCCTATCCCCCCCAAATACCAGCCTACTCGAGTCTGCAAAAATATTAACATCTCTTCTCATCTCTCTGAGATTGTATGTGTTACAGATCCTGCGAGACTGAAACCTGGCTACCAAATACTCAGAAAACTGGAGCTTCTCAACATTAAAAAGGACTTCTCATTTCTGCTGCAACAGGGCACAAAGTAAGAACCTTTAAAATAGAGCTAACAAATTTTGTAGTTATATCTTTAAAATACACTGGTGGGGGGAATTTAGCTGGTTAAGTTAAATACCTCAACAGAATAAAGCTTAACATTATTGGTAACACAAGATTGTTAAGTTTCTGCCAAGAATTTTCCATCAGAGCTACGTACATTTGGGTTAATCAACTATACAATGTATGGGCAACAAATCTGACACTTACAGGAACAGCTGATTTATGTATGAGTGGTACCTCCAATGCCTCCAAGAAGTGTTGGACTTAGAGCAGATGCATTATGTAGTTGATCTACATGCTCTTCAGGAATCCCTGGAATTTGTGGTCAGACGATGTCTCAAACAGAGTCCAACACAGTAGCTCTGATGAGGCCTCTAGTCAGACAGAAATCCTGGACAAACATGAAGAAAATTCAGATTCTACCCAGACAGAAATTCTGGCTGTATTAAGAGGTTAGTTGGACAATCATCTGAACGTACAGTATTGTCTTTGGCAATAGCCAAAATAAAAAGAGGAGAAGCCCCTAGCCTGGTAGAGCGGGAAATAGTAATTATCAGAAACGATTACAATGTGGGTTTTGATATGAATCTGTTTATCTGTTTTTATCCTTTATGTCAAGCTGTTTTATGTCTCATCTCTTTCAGGTACATAAATGAAGGATTGAGGATTAACTCAATAGTTAAATTAGGAGATTAAGTGAGTGAACACTGACTGTATGAAGTTTAAGGTTTTTCCCCTCCTCTCTTCACCCCAGAAACACAAGTTGTAAAATGACTGAATGTCAAACTTCAGACCAACTATGCAATAATAAAAATCAAGAAGTAAGAGAACCTGCATGTACACAACATTTATTGAGGTGGGTGATGAAGAAACGAGCCTGGAGCAATTTAGTTGCAAACAAAATAAAATCTATCAAATAGGAAATCATAACAGTTGCCAATTCCAATTTTACCTGAAGATACCTCTGTAAAGAACAAATTGAATCCAAACATGGTAAAAATCATGGCTAGATAACCCACAATTCCAATTACATAATTCATTTTATAGATCAGGAGGAACCATTTGTACACCACCCTAAGGATAAGAGAAAAGAAAGACTGCTCAAGACTGCATATTTTGTAGAGTGGTACAAAATGCCACATACGTAGCTTCTACTGAAAAATTAATATAAATCCAATAGAAGTTTTACACGCCTATATTTCTCCTTACTTAAAGGTGAATAAAAATGTATAATACAGGAAAAAGTACTGGGGGAAAATAAAAAAATCAAACCAATAAACCAAAACAAAGCAAAAAAACCCCAACCAACCAATCAGAAAAAACCTCAGAAAACTTTTTGTTTTGCTTGAGTCTTCACAAGAAATGGTAATTGTGATTAGATTGCTAACATAATTAAAACTAACAGTTGGGAATTGTGAAGGAGGAGACATACGCCAGAACAGGAAGAAACAGGTAAAAAACAACTGAGGTGAGGTAGTACAGTCAAATCAGTTATACCACAATTAAATTTATCCAAAATACTTAAAAGTTAGTAGAAGGAATCTGTGAACCATTAATAATTCAGGTTCAATAACATCCAGGATGTTTGCTGATGGTAAGAGTCTGCAGAATGAAAAACTAAGATGGAGCTGATGGAATTAATTTAACTTTTGTTTAATTGTTTTTCGTTTGCATATCATGTTTGATAAACACTGGTTTGGAGAAACTTGTTCCTAATGCAGTTGGAAGATTCCTTCAAATTCAACTGCTAATGGCCCTTTTTGTAATCTGTGAAGATTTGTTCCGGAAAATTCTTATTTGTTCTTCTCCTTCTACAGGTTTCCTTCAAGAAACAATACCAAAAACCAAACAAACAAAACCACCAACAACAAAAAAACCCAAACCAAACTAAACTAAACCAAACCAAAATCCTCTAACCAAACAAACCACTAAACCAAGGCAAAAACGACAAAAAAGGACATATGGTGGTGTTCTTGCTGAGAGAGGCTTGTGGGTGAAAGTGATGTAACAGGTAATAACCCCATATGGACATGGATCTCTACCAGTGAAGTCTAATGGTGAAATGGTGATACATCTGCAGCAGCGTGACCAACTGTTGGCAAAACTAAGACCGTCATTTCGAAGTAATGACATCCTATGTTTCCATTTTGCATGGTAAGGTTTGATTAACAGATTGCCAATTTGTAAAACTCATATGAAAAAATGTGCCTTGTACAGCATCTGACACCGGAGAGCCTTTGCCCTGAAATAACAATGTTAGCCTGCCTTGCAACCTGTAAATAATTAGTAATCCCAGTGTAGTAAATGGTTATAACACTAAGATACAACTCATCAGACCCCACAGCCTATCCTCAAAAAACTAAACTATCTACTGATAGAATTAATGTTACTGAAAAAAAATTACAGTTAGTTTTCTAACTTAAGTTATATATGGTGTCCGCAGGGCACTTGCTTTGAGAGCAAGTTTTTCTGAAATCAGTGGAGGGGGTTTGGCCTTTATGTCTTAGAGCTGCTCTTATAAACCTTAAAAAAGGCACATTTGGCTGCGTTAACTTGGGGTGCTGCTCAGTTATATGACCACAACACTGAAGGTTTTTCTTAAAAACTCTTTCTACAGCACAACAAAATACTGTGGTTTAAACCTCGAAGCCTTTTTTCTAAATGAAATTATACCAAGCTTAATATGTATATTTGCTTGAATTGCCCACAGCGATGAAAGATTTTATGTCTTTTCCAATATGCAAATATTTGAAACCCACTAAGTGTCAAAAGCCCTGTAATGTCAGTTCTCTCCATGATCATGTTCATAAACCATGGATTTGGGATTGTGGAAGCCTGATGATAAGACAAACAAAGCAAGACAGACTTTAATATGTGTTTGTAGAGTTAGCTCATGTGTCTTTACAGAAAGGTTACTAAAAATAAAAATTTAAAAAAAAAAAAAAGGAACGGAGATGGTTTCCAAGTTTTTGTTGGGTTTTGGGCAGGGGGATTCCTTGAAAGCAAACAAAAAAGGACAATTCACCTAGAGTAAAAAACTGTTTTTATGGAACATGAATCTTTTTCCTTAATCCAAGAAGTAGAATTCTGAAGGAATTTGTGACACCCCCTGTGAAACCTGAGTTTTGCCACAGATTTCGGCTGAATCAGGACTAGATTCTTCTTATTCTCCTAAAATAAAGGAGATACTCTTAAAAACAAACAAACAAACAAACAAAACCAAAACCCCAGAAAGCATGCAACTATTGAGCAAACTGATATTTCATAATATAATTTAAATTAATTAACAGAAACACCTGTAAAAGATGGCTTTACAGGACCACAGGCTGCTGCTGGTGACCATAAAAATGACAGAGCTCCTTCCATGCCTGAGCATAGAGCGTGAGGTCTCTTGGACTTCACTAGAGGCCACCGAAGGCCCCCTGTTGCCTGCTCGCCTTGGTACCATCCGATGTGATCCCCATCCAATGTGGGTTGCTTTTTTCTCAGTAGACTGAAAGTCTGAATTTAAGTGACAAAGCCAAAACTGAATGGGCACACATCTCCAGCAAGTAGCCACTTTCTAATACAAATCTATAACAGAACTTCGTTATCATGTTAGCTGCAAAATGAAATTATAATTAACTAAAAATTGTATTACAACCTTCTCTCAGGTGATGCTGTTTTCAGATCAATTCGTATATATTATTTGCAGTAATTGTTTCAAATTTCCTTACCGATTTTTACATCTTCCAGATTGTTAATTTTAATGCTATTAGCCTCTGCATGAAATACATGAGTATTTTGTCATGTAAATGAGGATGAAGTTAGGAATTGAGTCAAACGGATGAAAACCCCAGTATTGATTTATTATTAATACTGGAAGGTCACCATCTGGATAATTCCATAAAATAATACATCTGCATTGCTGCTAAATGGGAGCTTTAACATCTGGATCATATTATTCCAAATTTTCCTCATCCACCCATCATAGCAAGAGGAATTTCCTGACAAATCAGATTGCTGCCCAAAGGTAAAATGTTTTTCTCATTACCATACTTTAAATGAGCTCAAAAAGACCTAGAAGTGAAGTCAGCATCAGTGTCATAGACAACTTTCCCATTTCCTAATTATGCGGATTAAACAGGTCAAAGAAGCATCAACTAAAAAATGTCCATCTGTCCTCTGCTTCCCTCACAACATTCACCCCACTCCGAGCGAGTGAGATTGCCTATCTTATCCATCTTATAGCATATGGTGAAAACTGCATACATAAAGAAAATAACTGTGTAATAATTAGATTTATTGTGACAGGCTGACCTTACCAGAACTTGTTAACTTGGCAACGCAAGCCAACTGGATTTCTAAAAATCTAGTTTCTTTTGATGCAGACATATTCAAATACTAAAAAATATATGCATGAAATAAATAATAAATCAGCTGTTTAGAGTGTTTTTTAAAGTTTAAACTAGTATGCTTATACTTGATAGAACATTGGAAACTGGCAGGGATTTCTGTATTAGGTAAATCAAACAACCTTATTTTCAAGATTTGCCTTATTACTTATGTATAGAAATCAATGCTGTTGTAAGTATGTTGCTTCATTTTTCAACTATATTCTAGTGTAAGTTCTCATTACATGGCTGCCACATGATACAAGACATATAAACAGTAAAATGCACAGTCACTTATGGGCCCAGAAGTCAGACTTTTGTGTTTGAGATTGTTCTGAGACCATGACAGATCTGCCTTTCTATCTCAAATACTATAAAATTTCTATTATGCCAGGGGAGAACAATTTTGTCCACATATATCATATTTATTTAAATTCCATCAATGAACAGCTCCCAGTGGAAAAAAAAAGAAAAAAAAAAGGGCATTATAAGAATCAGCTGAGTACTGGATAGTCAGAATTTCCTTTGGAAAACACAGAGGCAGAACTGTCATACTTCAGGCAGTAGCTGCTGGTAACTGACAGCGCTGTGGTTTTTTGTGTAAGGACCTGCTCCTGTACTGCACATTGAAAGTCAGCTGTGGATGTTTGTGCTAATGCTGGTTTTGCTTGGGTTTTCCACTGGCATGAGTGCTATCCCAGTGTTTCCAGAGATACACCACTGTGTGTATGAGAAAGGATTTGAAGAAGGTCTGAGGTGGCTGGGAATGGCATCTGGGCTCTTCGATGCCATGTCCTTGAGGCATTTGCAGGTCCCACTCTGGGAGGATTTCTAAATGAAAACCTGGGTTTTGAATGGGCCTCAGCCATCCAAGGAGGATGGGCACTGTTGACTGGTCTTGCAACTGGAATATTCTGTGTCACTGAGGCAACAAGGAGAAGTTCTAGTTCCAGCCTGCAAAATCCTCCTGGTAATAATGTAAGAACTAATCTGATGGACAGTGAAACATAGCCAGACATACTTTCAATTCTTTGTTTACTATTGTGATTTAACCTACTGCTGATATTAGTGGACTTGAGTCACCATCCCCAGAGGTGTTTGAAAGACATGTAGATAAGGTTCTTAGGAACATGGTTTGGAGGTGGACTTTGCAGTGCTATGTTAATGGTTGGACTCGTTGTTAGAGGTATTTTCCAACCAGAACCATCCTATGATTCTATGAACACTAATAAGGTTTTTCCTTCTTCCCCCATTTCATATACTAGACTCTGGCCTTTATGCTGAGAAAAACGGATAGGAGAGGCTAGAACAGGATAGGAATGTTTTTTCAAGGATGGTAACTCTCTCACTAACATTCTTCATTGCTCCCTTCGGTCCCAGAGCACTTAATACAGTTGCAAGCACATAATTGCCTCCACCTCACTGAATCAGAGGAGTACAAAATTTGTAAGTGTAGTGGAGAAATGAGAGTGTTATCTGAACACAGATGGAAACCTATGGAAAATCAGAGTTTTACAATGTGTATTATCAGAACGCAGGCTCCATATTTATTTTTCAAAAATCTCAAATAACAACACCAAAATTCTCAAAAGTAAATGAGAAACAATAATTTTATTTATTCTCCTTCCTCATCATATAGAAATTAACCCCAAACTGCCAGCTACCATCTAGAAGAAAAACCATAATTGTCAGAGCGGCCTACATTTTATTTCAGACCAAGACTCACTATAAAAGCCTCATCTTTTTTTTTTTTTTTTTCTTCCTCCTCCTCTATGCTGGTATCACACACATATTACTTGATACGTAGCCATCTGGTGAAGGGCAACCTCTTCCTTCTTGCCAAAATTATCCACAGCTGAGCCTTGGTTGCTTTACTTCAGCTTTTTTGCTCTTGCCTCTTTGAAATAGGAGCCTTCCCCAGCATACTTTTTTTTTTTCTTTCCCCCCAGGAGTCATTTTACATTCTCGATAAGCCTGAATACGGCTCTTTTGGAAGCTACAGGCCATTGCTGTTTCTCTTGCATTTAGTAAGTAGTCACTGCTTTTTATTTTTTGTTCTTTTTGAGCAAGTTAATGAATGCCCTTTCCATTTAGGGCTGATTTTATGCTCCCTTTGACCTTCATTTCCTTTTTCTTTCAAAAAGAAACCAAACTCTTCTTTTTTTATGTGTTTGCAAAGCACTTTGAAGGGGAGGGAGGGAGTCAATCACTGCAATCCTTTGCTTTACTTCTACTAACAGGACTGTGCAATTCTTTCTGTGCTCATACTATGAGAATAGTGTGAGTATCCAGAGCAGGGATATATACATGTGAGCATTCATCCAGACCTCAAAGAATCAGACGGAAAGGTTTGTCACCTGATGCTGCCTTCCAAGCCATAACATGCAACGGAGGGCTGTTTCATTGATGTCTTGGGACGGAAAATAGAAAATAAAGCAGTGGTTGATCTGAGAAAAGGAGCCTTAGGTTTACCCCTTCATTGAAGATGTTTACCTCTTTGTCTGATTTTCATCCTCTTTCACTCCTAAAGGTGCAAGTGTGTTGTTACAAGCAGGGGAAAGTGTTTGGGTTCTTCTCTTCAGTATTAAGACACCGCCGTGCATAACCTATATGTGAACCGTACAGGCATAAACTGAGCAGTCAAAAGCTGGCAAGTACGAGAAATGCATAAGCAAGCAAAACTAGGAGGCTGTTTTCCCTTTACTGAGCATGTGGTTGTTTTTCAAATTTTGACTTATTTAAATGTTTCCTACCAAATCAAACAAAAATGATAGGCACATGAACTCAAGCATAATAACTGCCACCTGGAAGAACTGTAATGCAGAAGTCTAGACCTGCCTGTACTTAGGGGAGCAGTAGATTTTTTTTGTTGTCGTTTATGTCAAATGGGCAATTTCCTGTATGCATTAACTAAGTTGTTTGAATCCTGGATGTGACCATCTTTACATTTTCTTCTCCTAAGTCAGAATTCTTTATCTGATATAACAATGTATACTAGTTATTTTACATCTATCTCATGTAAGGATCTCATTAACCATTCAGCTTTGGATCTTAAAGTTTGTCCTGTTTGTTAGTCTTAAAAGTACAGTGGATCAGATTTTGGCAGTTACTGCACCAGTAGACATTTGTAACTTTAACCTTGATGCATGACATGCTTTTAAAGAAAGCAAGCTAATGCAATATAATCAAACATGTTCCAAAACTAGGCAAAAGTACATGAGAGCAGTTATAACTTAATACACAAATTTGTAAACTGCTTTGGTGACACTTTTGAGTTACCTAACATGGAATAAATGCAATAAGCCAACAACTGGCAGAAACCCACTGTGAGTAGTGTTCACTATTATAAAGTAACTTCATACACAGATAAACGGTAGGTGTGAGAATATATTACTCTCCCAACTAAACGGAGCATGAAGCAGAACTGTTAAAACTAGTGCAAAGTGAACTTCAGCTTCTGGTGAAGCTATTTTTGCTGAAAGAGACTCTGCTTCAGTTCCTCTTTTACTGGAGAAAGAGGTCTCACTGCTGTCACACAGCTATGCACTGAAAATTGAAGCCCCAATGTGTTTCTGGTGCAGATGTTTTACTTTAAAATGCACTGCAAAAACACAAAAACTGTCATAATGCATTATTAAAGTGTTTGGATGGTTGTAATTATACTGGACCCTCCCTAAATTAGACTATAAATGCATTTAAAGGTATGTTTTTTTCCACATTGGCTGTGTCACTTTGTAGGTGTGACTGGCTCCTGTAAACTAATAGTTGGAAATGAAGCTTCAGTTGTCAAAGACTAAGATACACAACTAATTGGACTGTAACAAATGTAGGCTATTGGCATTTCTGATAGAAGTTAAATCAATGTAGAACACATTAACTAACATTAGGCACTGCTAAGGCGGATAATGCCAAAGCAATGTGAAGTACAAGCTGATTAGACCCCCACAGGCTTTCCCAGGCAGAAAAGGGACCTTTCTCAGCTGCTCATCTTTGTATGCGTACTTAGAGTTCAAGTGTGTTTCAGCGCTGATTTGGTACCTGTCTCATGCAAAGTGTTTTCAAGGGAAAACAAACATGTGGAGAGTCTGAGTGACTTCAGTTACTTCAGTGTTGTGTTCTGTATTCTAAATGTGTGTTGAAATCAGTAAGTCAAAAATTGATAGGAAGGAAATACTTGAAAAGCTCTGAACTGAGATGCTAACATGAAAGTACAATTATTGAATCATACAGCAGAACCAGTCTAGAAGTTAAAGAGAACATAATGGTAAAGTAATGTTTTATATGATTGTACTGTATTTGCTCAGCTACTGTGTGTGCTCGGGTTAGGAGTATGTGTTTGTAAAGGTAGAGAGTTAGTGACATGAAGCTAAAATCCTATGTGAGCTGCACTACCTGTGACTTCATTAGACACTTCACCTGTATGTGTGTTGCCATTAGAAACACTTCATCACTATTGCTAACTCTGTAAAGTGTAGCTGAAGATCCTGTTTCACAAACTCTGTATTGCGATTTTATGCCACTATGAAACTCCACTGACAGTAAAGCTGTCATAAATCAGGCTGGGTTTATATACCTCATTAAAAAACTTTCTGTAACTTGTATCAAGATTTCATTCTTTAGTGTTTAACAGATCTGTCAGTCAGGGGTATGATGCTTCAGACTCTGAGAAGCAATTGCCAAGGCATATGACAATTATTGATGTCACTGCTGTTAAGATGGTTAGTTACAAAAATGTATTTCAGTCTACAGATGGCTTAGGGCACTCATCAGCTGATGAAGAGGGAAAAGCTGAGAAACTACTTGTGTGCTTAAAATTCTGCCTGTTTGAAATTTCTGTGTAATCCCCATTATTTTTTTAGCATTTACTTAAAATTCACATTGCTTTTAAGGATGAGCGCTTTCTGAGAAGCCTAACTTTTAAAAAATTATTGAATAAGGAGGTCAGGGGTGGAAATCATGTCACTCTAGTTTTCTCAGGTTTGCAGAAGTATGTGGTAGGGGAAAGGCAGCGAGCTGAAGCACCATAAGCCCCCGTTTTAGCACCTTAACCACAAGACAAGATTTCTCTCTAATTAGGCATGTGCCTGCATAACTTGATGAATGGAGGCCTTGGATTCTCTCAGTAAACCTCCTGTAGCATTACTTCAGCTAGATAATGGGAGTGACTTTGTTCACCTACCTAGTCCATTTTTAGATGGTTGTTTGAAAACTGAAAGCCTTTTCCTCAAGAGCTTTGACTTACTCAAGACTGACCACAGCATCAGTATACATACAGAGAATACTAAATACAAGATGGTTTTATTTCCTACATAAAAACTATTCTTCACCTGACCAAGAGCCATAGATTGCTGCTTTCCATAGAGGCTCAGCTCTCTTGCTAGATGCAAACCCTTAAAAGTATGTTATGACTCCCACTGTTACCTGGGAAATATGGTGTCTTACCCACTACAGCACCAAAATTACTGTCTCTCTGACAAGCTATTCACATTGTAAGGCTGATCGTGTCTTTGCTTCCACTGAACAAGCAAAATCTGGGCAGCAACCTAGGCTATAATGAAAACGAGAACCATCTTCATTGCACTGATTCACAGCTATGGTGCTTTGCATGCATGTTCAGATGTCACAACCTGAAAAGAAAACATGTGTGCTGTTGGAAAAAAAAAAAAATATATATATTTTGATTTGTTATACCTAGAGGTGACAGTAAGCCTACATATGAGAGATACTTTATGAAGACATAGGTTAGTGTTTTTATGCATGAAGGTATAAGGTAGCAAACTAGATAAGAATAGTTGGTCTGGAACTGGAACTATTATCCTGAAAAAAGGAAATGTAGTGTGAAGTAATGGGCAGAGAGTTAGTTGTCTTTTTTACTTTTCTTTTTCTAGGAACTCAGTCCTAAACATAAATATGGCCACAAATATATAGTGCCTATGAATTTTAAGAAGACATTTTATAATCACAGATCTGGGCCCTGCATAATCTTTTAGCCAAAGGTAAATGCAAAATCAGAAAATGGCTTAAACTCCTGTTTCAGCTTCCTTCCCTATAAAATGAGAATTGTAGCTGGCGTTTACCTTTCTGCTAGATTTAATGAGAGTTTCCTTGAGCCCCTAAGAAAGGAGAGGAATGTCTTGGAGCTATAAATCATACTCCTTCCTAACTAAAGGTGACTGATCTTCTGCATTAGATTGGAGCCTTGTGGCCCTGTAGTAAGAATCTTGATCTTCATCTGAGCTTGACTCAAATTAACCTGGATGTTAATAGTTTTCCTCTGACCTGGAGCTTCCTGGGCTCACATTTGAGGACTCAACAGTACCTCCTGGCTTCTAGATCTGTGTACGCACTAGAGTGCACCCCAGCTGCACCCTGAAATGAAGCTAAAGACAGACGTGCACCATTTTCCTTCCCTTTCCGTGCTCTGGTCCCTGTGGGGAGAAACGCTGTGCATATGGGATGGAAGGAAACCGCAGCATGTTCCGGTTGACACCTGCCCTGGATGATTTGTGGATAAAGACCTTGTGTCACGGTGGGTGGCTGATGGGCAGCAGCTACACTCTGGTAAGGCACAGCCAGTGTTAAACCAGCTGGGATCCAAATTTGAGCATGGAACCATGTGAAATCTGAAGCCGTTCTTTGCTGCTCTTACTTGCTATCCCATGTTAACCAAACTTTTAATCCAGTTAAAATTTTGACTTTGCAGAAATCTGGATATAGGTTTAAAATATGTGGCTAAAGCTTTCCAATCCCTTCTTCAGAAGCAAAAGGTTACGGCAGTAACCATGCTTTTTTTTTTTTTTTTCCCCATTTAAAAAGAAATGGCTATGTGATAGATGCTGTGCCAAGATGCCTTGGCACCAAAGTGAGTACTGATAGCTTTACACAAGTAGCACAGAGTACCACATCTTGTTTGCTGATAGATTTCTTGCCTTAAGTATCTGGAAGCAGCTCATCGCTCTGATGCGCTCATGGGCAATGCACTGGCGCTGTGTGTGCCGCGGGCAAAGCCTGTCGCTGGAAATTGTGTAATTAATGTGCATCCTAACAAAGGGAGGGCAGCAACAGGAGATAACAAACTTTTCCTGTCCACCACCCCCACAAGCAGGCATTAAAATGATGGTTAAAGGACCACTTCTTTATATTAGACTTGCAAGGACAGGAGGCGTTATATTTATTATGCCTGAAGAAAAACCTTGTACTACAACGGTAATCTCCGTAGTGATTGCTGTAAAGCTGTTCCCTATTTTGTTTTGCTGAGAAACTGATTAAATTGACAGAATAAACAGTTGCAGTAAAACTTTTCAAGAAAAGAAAATTCTTCACTAGTTATGCTTCTCAGAACAAAATATTTAAGGTTTCTGGTATTGCTATAAATGTACAATTCATTTAACAAAACATTTGCAAGCAATATGTAAATTAACTTCCATTTTTCCTCTGTTGATAATAAATCATCCTCCTGAAATGCATTCAAAACAAATATTATAACTTCACAGTGAACAACAGCCAGATGGGTTTTCTTCTCTTAATCCTCACCATCCCTCCCATCCTGTGAGCTGCTGGATGGGTTGATAAGTTCCCTCTGCCACTCTCTCCTGGAAGCTGCTTAGAAACCTGCAGCTACGCTGAGGAATGGTGGTCACACAATTTCAATGGCTGTGATGTACGATGGGTACCTTGTCAGTTATCTTATGCCAGACTCCAGAGCAAAACGGAGTAAAGGACATCAGGTTGCTCATGGCTGAGTCCAGCTGAATTATTAATATCAACACGGATAGATATTTCACTGCCCCTCTGGGCCTCCTGTGGCAGTGAATTCTCTTTTCATTCTTCAAAACATGGAGCCAAAATCAGTGCAACAAAATTTAAATGAGGTATCTTCTAGACTTAATTTAAAAGGTGTAGGTCTGATCTTTCAGGTGCTCTAGGCAGCTGTACAGGTACACAATAAAACCAGTGGTATAGGTCACACATAAAAAAGGCTGAAAAGGAGAATTTGAGAGTATTCAGTGAAGTCTAGAGATAGTAATTCTGGTTCCAAAGTGGGTTCTGTCATTATCAAAGATGGTGCTTAGTTCTTGTTTTTCCTTCAAAGTCTTCCATTTCTGTAAATAAGTCTTTCATTTTTTAATAAAAATTCTAAAACCCAAAGGGATAAATGTTTTCAATTTTCATGAATGTTTGCTGTTTTTCAGTTGAACTGTCCATGTGTGTTGGTGGTGGTTGTTAATATGACTTTAGGTATCAAGGTACCACTTTATGTTCATGTTTGCCATTTACATCTTAGACCTATGGGTGATGTGTCCTTGCATTTTGCCTTGAGTACTGAGGTATATGCTAGTTTTACCATCTGCCTTAAGTAACTGTGTGGCACTTTGTACTTATCTAAGGGAGAAACACAGAATGCAAAGTCACCAGTCACTTAGGGAAAGGGGTAGAGTTTTAGAAGAATTTAAGTACCAGAAGATACAAGCTGCACCTAGCAGAAACTTCCAGCCTGTCTAAATGCCTGGCTGCGACTCTGCTTCCTCAGCTCCTTTATGAGGTAAGTGGCTTCTGATCTCTCATCTTTGAAGGTTTGAGGATCAAATTAAGGGAATGAGGAAAGGAAAAAAAAAAGTCTTCACGATACTTTTGCAGAGTCAAGTAAAGGTGTTGACATTCTAGTTTTAGTAATCAAATACCATGAAATGGAGATTTGTTTTTGTAGTACTAATGTACCTTTACAAAACTACTGAACTACACATCTGCAAACTCTAATCCCATTAGAGCTGAATTAAATTGCAACAATTACATTATATAGCTCAAAGTAGAGATGTATTTCAGTTCATACTGTGTTATTTATTTGTTTACCAGCTAGCAAATAACAGAACTTGCAGATTCTGAAAATGCATTCATATCTTGCTAATCAAACCTGATTTCTGTTGTTGCTATGCAATAAAACTGGAAATATGCTTGGTTTAGTTTAGATCCCACTTTTCTCAACATAGTACACAGTAATATTTTGACTCTGTAGCAAGCAAAGGACCGGTTAAGAGGAAGGTTATTGGGCCTTAAGAATAAAATGAGTTTTACTTCAAAGACAGCGCACTATTTTCTAGTATTTAATCATATTCTATTATATACTTCCATCCAACTTATTGAAGTGAACAACTTGTACAAAATACTGATATATATATATTTTTTTTTAATTTTTTTCTCCCCAACGCATACTGATAATGACAGTTTAAAGAAAAAGTATCAGCCCATTTGTGGCAGAATTTGCATCATTGATGTGGCAGTGATTGAAAAAATTTAAACAAAATTACAGTCCATGAACTGTTTTTAGGTTCTTTTGGACACTGCAGAGCCAAATTAATCCTTGCATCTCCAGACTTCCCTTTTCAACTTCCAGTTGCTCTCCTGTTCCCCTATGGTGGTGTCAATGGTGTGGCAATGAGGGCTGCCCCGTATGAGGTGGCTCTGCCCTATGAGGGAAAGACCAGGGCAGCAGGTGAAGGCTTGTCACAACAGGGCAGCTGGGAAGAGCTTTGTCTGTAGGGCGAAGTACTGGACAGGAGGAGTTAAGGAAAGCACCATGAGATGTTGCTAACAGCAAGTTCGTGGTGCAGGGTTCAGGAGAAAGAAGAACAAAAGCAGTATATGCATGGAAGCATGATGGAGTATGTTGATGGTGGCCATGGAGAAATACGATGTGTAGAAGCAAATACTATGCTGCAGCACGGTGTTGTGTGTGCAACAGTGGGTATAGTAACCCTGAGCAACCCTGGCCGTGAAGGTTGGGCACACAACTTAAGGGAGAGCATTGGGGGCTGCTGTGTGGCATGGAAGCAAAGGATGGTATTTTTGGGTGCTGGGAGTGTGGAGAGGACAATGAAGCCCTGTTTTAATGTGCTGACAGACTAAGGTATCTGAAACTTTTATTTGGCGCCCAGGAAAACAACAAATAAAGGTTTCAGATCCAGCTAAGGACTGTAACACCAGTGTGTAATGGAGGACCAGTGAACATATGGCCATGGGCATGACCTTTCCCTTGCCAGTGTCCCCTCAGTAGTGGCAAACTGTGACCTGGCAAGAACATATTTGCTATAAATGCAAAACTCCTGTCTAAATACAGTGCCTATCATCAGCAGATAAGGGTAAAGACTAGATGTCATTTGTCCAGGCAGGGTCTCTTTTCTGGCTGCTGGGCAAAAAGTACTTGCTAATGGGGTGTAAACTGTTATCTACCAAAAACTGTAAAGAAAAGGACAAGAAAATAATATTGGCTTAAAAGGATGGGCAGAATGGCTTTTATGTGAGTAAAAGCACTATTTTCTTGTCAGAGTTAAGGTAAATCCCAGTTTATTTACACTGGGGTGAAATACAAGCTTCAGAGCAGACGACCAGATGCCCTGATGTGAGCTCTAATTTCCTCAGTTGGATGACTGAGAGGTGTTTTTGTTCTTGGGTTTTTTTGTTTGTTTGTTTTGAGGTTTTTGTTTGTTTGTTTGGGTTTCTTGTTTTTGTTTCCTTTTTTTTTTTGATCTTGGAAAAAAGGCAATTTATCTAAATACTTTTCTCATTATCATTGATCTCATCTTTATTACAGTGTCGTACTAATTTTCAAGTGTTTATTGCCTTGTTTTAAAGTAGATGGCAAAGTTGTTGGGGAAGGCCCATGGTCTTTTGGGGTTTTTTTATTTGTTTGGTTGCTTTTTTTTTTGCCACTAAGTGCTGTGCAGGTATGGTGGCTTCACAAATTGCTCCCTGCTAGCTGGCTGACTCCCCAGCTGGAGTCTGCTGCCAGAAAGACCTTTGCAGTCTTTGCCACAAAGTTCTTCCTATGTGGCAGGACTGTGTGCAGCCCCTAGTATGTGCACGAACAAATCCTGCAGTAATATAATTAATTAATACCAGCAACTGGTGGGAAGGAAGTGCCTTCTCTAGGAAAGGCAGTGGTACATTTCCTAGCTATTTCCCTAAGAGCACATATAAATTTTTAAAAATATGTGTATATATTAATGCAGTGGGGTGCATGTCATAATTTTATGCAGTTTCTGCAGTTTTGTTATATAGTTTCCATACTAGCCATTTAACCCAGAATATGCATCTAAACCTTCACAATAAGCTTGAATGACTAAATATTTTTCTGTTATAAAAGTAGTAGCTTTATACATTTAAGTGCTCTTAAAAATGCAACAGCGGGATCTCTCTTTTGGAAAGTCAGAAGGCTACAGAGCAATAATCTCTGACAAAGCAGAAATATTCAAGGGAAAATTTGTATATGTTATCCTACTTTTTCCCTTTCTTTCTTCAGTGTTTTAATAAACATGGCTAAGAAACCAAAATGAAACTAGGTGACAGAGAAATGTTTCTGCGTAAACTAATAGTGCCCACGTTCAGCATGCATATACTGTGGCTTTATAACGCTTATCAAATAAGAGCCTCAGAGCACTTGGCAAAAATTTAATCAAAGCCAAGGAGCTGTGTAAAATAGTGTAAGCCAGATTGTAGCAATTTAAATGACATGTGCAATTAACATCTGGGGCCCTGTGTTTCCATCTCAATCTCTTGATGACCAGGCAGCCCTGTCAGTTGTTGGCTTTACCCCACCACACAATAGAACACAACAAACACTTTAAATTTTATTCTTTGGGCTCACCCCCTAAAGTCTGCTTTACTGGATTTGTCTATGATTTCACAAACTTGATATGCTTAAAAGGCTTGCTTTCGCCTTAGAAGGGAACAAGTTTTTCTGTCTGACTAAGCTGGATTCTTGGACATCTGGGAAGCAAATATATATATTTTGTCAGAACTGCTGAAGGTTTGGAACAAGTCTGTCAGATAATTTTGGCAAATTCTCAATGTGATAACTACAATACAATACTGTACTGGAAAGGAAAACCCATTAGGAAAATAATAGTTACTAGTATATTTTTTTATATCTTGTGGTGAACACAATTTACCGAGAAAGGAAAATAACATAAAAAAAATTAATTGGATACATTTATATTCAAAGAATAGAGCAGTATGGACATCAGCTGGTTTCACTGTAAGTTTAAATCACTGAAATATTTTCCCCTGTAAAGGCAATGTAATATTGTTTTTCTAACTACCCTGTAAAATGCACAAATGAGACCTCTTCTTGCAAAAGTTGAAAGGCTATTGCTTTTAATTGTCATTCACACTGGTTAAAATTAAAAGTGCAAATTTCTATGCACTGAAATATGCATGCACACACTGTGCTCTGTGCATTGTCTGTTTTATGTACGGCCTCTGGATATTGTCAGATAAAAGAGGAACATTTTTATTTTGTGAAGGAGGTGTTCTTAAAAAGCAGCAAAGCACACCAGACAAAGCAGAAATAATAAGGTTATCTGCTGTAAAGCAGGACATGAAAATCTGTTTCTCCTCATATTTGCAGAAGTTAGGGAAGCAAACCTCTTTACTTCAAATAATGAAAATTCAAGAGCCAATTCCCTTGGTCGCCCAGTGATGTGATTGGTTTAGGAATAGGAAATTTTCCTCAGTAACGTTACAAATCTTAGTCATGTCTAATTTTTTAGTTATTAGAGTTGTTGTTGTTGTGTTTGTTTTTTTTTTCTTTTTTTTTTTCTCTTCTTCCCTGAAAAGGGAAATCTAAATATGTGCATTTCATAAAAAGAAAACAGTGTGACCTCCATCAGCCCAGGACCCTAGATTCTGGGCACTGATAAAATGTTTTGAAAACCTCATGGTAAAGGCGTCATGTGGAGGCCTGTCTTACACAACAGCACTATCTGGCGTCTGTCCCGATGTGGAAATGGGAAACTATTGCCACAGAGAAGCAATATTGCTTTTGCCTCCGGTGGTGTTTATGTTGTCTAAGGCATCACCGCTTCGGAAGAGAGTAGCAGAGAGTGGGAGAGCACTGGGAAGGCCAATTGATAGCACGGCTGGTGGGCACAGGGTGCTGTGTGCCTGTAAACTTAAAATCTGGCAAGCAAAGTGATGTGGAGCTCAGTGTGGAGCAGTGGGACAGCTGAGGGCTGGAGCTGGGCGATGCGGGGCTGCACTCAGCAGCGAAGATAACGTGACTAGGGGATCACTGGTACATTCCAGCAGGAGTACAGCAAAGAAATGAGCTATACACACGTGCCCTGGCATAGGAAACAGTACAGAGTTCACTGAACCCGAGCCCTTTATGCCTGCTTAGGTTGTGGTTCAACATACTGTGCCTTTCACCTTGGCATCTGAAGCCTTGGTCTTGCTAATGCTCGCTGAAATGTGGAGTGTTGCTCCCATTGAAGTCGTCAGGGTGAATCACAGGGTCGAAGAGATGTGGCTGCAAAAGCCTTTGTGGTGTGTACGAGGAGCAGGCCAGCCCGTGGCTACAGGGGAGGCAGCTGCTGAGCAGCATGGTATGTGTGCAACACAGCTTCCCTGGCTCAAAACTGATACCTGAGGCCCCTGCAAGGCCTTCAGACCCCTGCCACATGCCTCACATCCTGGGTCACACGCTGAAATCTGTGCCACGAAGCAGTCGTGTGCATGCTTTAGTCTTGCTGAAGTCAAAGGGAATTAAATGTGTCTTCAAAGTCCGGCATGTGCTCCAGCATTCCTGTGTCCAGGAGATGCAAGGCCATTGTGCTGTCTTGCTGCAGGGAGGTGCATTTCTGTCTCAAAACAGCTTTGAGACAGCAGCAAGTTAAAGGCTCACAATATTGCTGCTGCATTTTAGCTGTAGTTGGAAGGGAGCATGTTCCATCTGAATGTGTTCGGTTTTGCCCCTCTGAGCAGTGACTGTCCCAAAACTTCCAGATTTTCAAAGAGTTACATGGGGATTTATCCAGCCAAATCCCATTATAGTCAATGGGACCTGGGTGAATAATTACACTGTGCTTCTTTGTAAATAATGGGGAGGGTTGCCAGTTATTGCTGATTATGATGCTGACTTTTTTGTAGATATAGATTCACGCATCTGTTGCGAACTGCACTCAGACCACCAGATTACTTCTCATGATGGTATAGTTTCCGTTATTTACTGTGCATATCACTTCAAAGAACCGAAGTTGATGACTTCTGGTCCACTGTGTTAGCAGTCCGTCTCCTCTCCATCTCCTGTTGTTTCCTTTCACAATCTGAGTAACAAAAAAATGGTGGTGTAAATAGAACTCCAACAAAGAGGTCTGTTGAGCCTGTAATGCTCCCCTGAAAGGAGGCTGTCGAGGGGATGAATGGAACAGCCTCAGCCTGGCCGTAGCAGGGAAATAGATGACTTGGCATTGGGCAGTAGCAGGCAGCAGGGTGCATACGCCTAGTGTGGTGGCAAATAATGGTTCCGCTAGTCAGCTGAAGGGCTAAATGAGAGGACATTGTCTAACTCCGTAACCGTAACTAAATTGGAATCTGAAAAGAGTTTATAAACATCTGGCTGCTAGCCCATCTCTAAAGCTTAATAGCTAAATCTGAGGTGCAGAATTTTTTGAGGCTGCAATTGAACTTATTACTTGGAAGTATTACCATCTTAAGCAGATTAACTGCATTTCAGAATTGTAGAGTGTACTAAATTGTGGTTTGAGCATCTCTGCTGAGTTTTCCCATTAAATTAATTTTCACAAAATCAACATGTATGATGGACACCATTTCCATTTGGAACTAGACACTGATTTGGAAACTCATTTTCGTTTCATGACAACTTGCTGCTGATTTTTTACCTCCACTCAGCCTTTCATACAAAATTCTAGTCCGGTAGTATTTAACTAATTTCTATATTTGTGTCTTTATTCAGATTTCATCTGTTTAAGCTGGAATGGAGTGACACATTTGTATCTTTTGATTTCTTGCAAATTTAGCAGTGCAGGGGTACATTTCCCTGTACAGTCCTATTTTATTTTAATACTGCTGTTCAGTGACAATAAAAGCATATATTGGTTAGACTAATAAACATGTAACCTCCTCTGCAGACTAGCTTTTCAATCTTTTTATAGCTCCTGTTATTAATAGGACAACATCTATGTGCTCTGCATTTGTGTTGCAAATAGTTACAATAGTTGGAATCATTTTCTAATTACTTAAACAATGCGCTGTAGCAGCACCAACTGAAATTCCTGTAGGCTACAGGCTTGCTAATTGTTTCCTTCAGTAAACCTAATTTATAGGGCTGTGCAAATAGTTGCTGGGTTTAAAGTATTTTGGCAGCTGAACTGAAAGTTATGGACTGAATGGAAACTTCATTTCTTCAGAATTGTCAGCACAGCAACAAGAATTGATTGGAGGTCATAGAAACATTTTTTAACACCTGGCAAACTGTTTCATTTGGTTTTCAGGTACATTTAATAAAAGCCAAGGACTGGATCATAAACATGAGAGGGAAATAGTCCCAGCCCTGCCGTTTTATCCACTGGTTGAGTTGGGCAATTTACCTGGGATGTTAACAACTTAAATTCAAGTTTCCAAACTGCTTCAAGCTTTTAGTAAGGTTTGCCTAGTGCTCAGATTAAAGTCTTAACACTGGAAATGAAGTATTCTGGGAGGGAGCTCTGTTTCTTTCCTAGGATGCCTAGGTTAAAAAATAACCCCAATGGATCAAGCAAGCAAAATCAGAACTTGTGGGTCAGGTTTCTTGTGCTGGATCTTCTCTGTTTACAAGTCTGACATGGGGCCACAGCACATGTCTACAGGGGCAAGAGGGAGGCTGAGGATCAGAGATGGGCTATGACCTCTCTGCTTCATGTTCTCCAACTGCTGCGCAAAGTGAGTAACCTTGTCATCAGGCCATAGGCTTGCTCTTTCTCTGTCATCCAATTTATTCTGTAGTTTTATATAAATTGGAAAAGCTTCAGTAGCAAAAGTTGAGAGTGTAACACTCAGCATCCTCCCCATTCAAGCATGTAGTTACAAAATTCTCTGGTTACTGGTTGAGCTCTTGATCCGAACTAGGACAAGGATCACAGAGGGGAAGAGAAAACAGATTTAAACGTGGATCTCCCACAGCCTAGATAACTGTTTGCCATCGATCTATGTGAGCTTGAGTTAGTGAGTATAGATAACACCAGTGACTGTGCCAGTCTGCTAGCAAAACTGAAATATTTAATTTCAGAAATGTCCACTCTTAACCTTGGAAATGAAAAAGAAACAACACTAGGTGAGTTTCCCCAGTTTATTTGAGCCATCCAAACCAATAAACCATTTAATGAAAAAAAGTATTTGGCCAACTGTACCAACTGTACTTGGTTAAAGGAACTTCTCATAGTGTGAAAATTGACAAAGACCTTGGATTTTCCATTTATCTGAAATTGCTATCAAAACTGTAACTTTTATAATATTTTTTGAAGATGCTTTTGCTCTGGAAAATCTGGTACACTTGGACAAAGCTGCTTAAAAAACCCCAAAACTTAAAAAAGACTTTCTATTTTTTATTATTTTTCTGGTATTTTTACTGGCTCTGGAATAAAACCAGCTACTAGGTCTTTTTTTTTTCAGTCTTTCTGGAGATTATGCATTTTTGTAGTCCTTGGGTTTTCTTTCTGCTTTTCAATATACTTAAATTTTAGCAATCTCAGTTAAGAGCCTTTGTTTTTTATCTACCCATTGTTTTTCCCAGGATCAAATAAGATTGACATATCTGCTGTGTCTCTGTTGCTTTACTCTGAATACCTCCAGAGGAAAGTAAGATACAAAGACAACGTACTTTTCCAGGTGCAGACCTAAGTATACGCAATCTTTGGTCATTCAGGTTCTCAAGGCCAAGTCTAGATAATCTAACTCTTTTCTTTTCTCCCACTTGCTTTCCTCCTCATTGGCAACCTCCCAGCTAGCTGTAGTATTTATACCGTAACACTGAGAATGAGCATTGAAATGTCAAACTAACAGTTCCCTTCTGGGGTTAAACTAGTGGCAGATGGCTTGAGGACTATGCAAGCCACTGTCCCAAATCGGGGGTTCGCTGTGACCTGTTGTATCCCTATCTTTAAAGATAAACTTGAAGAACCAGCCCACCTCTGCCTTCCCAGGGATCTGCTCTCTTATCTCTAGTAGTCGCTCACCAACACTTTAATCTGTCAAACCCCTCTCTGCCACCCTAGCAACATGCATCCAGGCTTTTTTTTCCAGCTGACATAAGCTTCCTGCCACCTCCTGATGACAAGTGCTTCCAACATTTCCAGCTGTCAGACTTTCAGCATCTGCTCCACATGTCACCAGGCTGACTTTGCTGAACCTCAGGCCGTTTTGCACTCAGCCAGTTGCCTGATGCTATATGGTGAGAGTGACTTCATCCTGACCACAGTCACTTGTCTGCCTCTTTTCATGCTAACCAGTGACAATCAGGGTTGCTGCTTTTTCTTTCCAGATAGCTTCTGCTATTGCATTTATATACCAGTCCATGCTTTGTTCAGAATTAGTCAGCCATTGCATTAATACTATTTTAGAGCAGTGGCTTCAGTAGAGCTACATTAAATGTATTTAAAGTGCTTCTCTTCTAATTGCAGTTCAAGCAGGAGTGCCTCTTCTGAATTGTTGATGTCTTAAATTTATGTACAGCATGACATTTAGACAATAATTTTAAAGAATCAGACTTTTCAAAAGTAGTCAATACTGGATTTACTCTGTTTCTATTAATGTATATGGAATTTTACCACTGATTTCCCCAGGATCAGCTTTAGGCCATCATTTCACACTTCATAAAGTCTACCTAAATTGTGTGTTGGTACCAAATTCCCTGGCAAATATTGTCCTTTTTCTTTTATTTATTTTTTTTTTCTAAAGCCCTGTTTCTGCACCATTCTCTCAGTAGTGTCAGAAATGGAATACATCAGCCAGATGAGAATCTCCCACTGAAATAGATTGTGCCATTACAAAATTCACCAGCGCCTTCTTCTTATCTCTTTTTCGAGTGCTGCTGTGCGTAAAGTTTTCCACAAGCTCTTCTAGATGCTTTTTCTCCTTGAGAGGATCAAAGACAGAATGAGTGTGGGAGACAGGCAAGCAGGAGGAGAGCCCGGATGGCAAATACAGCAAGCCTGGGCCTTGGGTGCTCAGCCTTATCAAAATTACCTTAAGGCTGAAAAGATGTATTTTTCAAGTCCAAGATACAAGCACTCTGAGCCTTGCCCTGCAGACGGACATCAGGCTGCCCTCTGAAGGAACCCAGCATGCTGCTTTCCTTGCCTTGTGGGAGCTCACAGAGCTGGAGCAGCACACCAGCCCTTGCTCCTTGCCTGGTATGAGGGGCAGATCCCCAGGGAACCCACTGCAGGGAGAGGCTATACAGAGACAAAATTAATACCGTCAACTCTCACCATCCCAGCAACTTCCCTTGGTGCTAGGCAAGCCATAGCAGTAAATTGAGACTGAGCCTGCTGTAACATTCTTGCTTCTTTGCAAATGTCTGGGCTGAGGGCCCAGTTTTAGGATGCACTACCTGCCACCTGCGTCACCTCTTTCCCATGCATCAGATGGTGTGGCCATGGGACTACAAGTGTCTTCTGCTCAGCTGCTGAACTCACCGCAAACCACTCATCACGTTTTGCTGTTCTTATCCAGGGCTGATTTGAGGTTGAGTAAAAGAGCTGAGCTGACAGACTCTCTGCCTTGTGTGATTGATACCTCTGCCTCGAGGAAGGTGGTGGGAGCATGCAGCTGGGTGATGAACAAAACGGAGCCTCTATGGAGCAGCTGACATTTAGATACAACACGCACACATTGCTTGGTGAACTTCACCCTAACTGAGGCTGGAGCTCTCTACCAGCACAGGAGATGTGCTATATTGTAATCCGTGTTCTAGATGTCTCCAGTGACCCTTTTGAGTTTCATATGGGAGAAAATGCAGTATGTCTTCCATCTTCCATTTTGAGAAATCTCATTAAATAACAGACTCTTTATTAACTATATATGTAACTATATTGCTGACTTTTGTATTACTCCTTCTTGCTATGTGCTAGTGAGTTGCAGCAGTTGTGAGGCAAGTTCCAGCAAGATTTCTAAAACCCAGCTCAGGATTGAGGGACTGATTTCCATGCAGTGTTTTCTCACGAAGGTAGAGCTAGCTTTAAAATTCCAGAGCTCTCCCAGTAAGTTGTATATTTGAGTCAAATAATGGAACAAAAGGGTTAAGAAAATGTTAACATTTTGCATGTGTGGGACAGACTATGATACTACCACTTCCTAATATTTTCAATGGTCTAGATCCCATCTCCAAAATCCCTGGATGTTTGGTACATTAACATCTCGAAGGTTATGTCTTGCAGCCAGATTTTTAAATATATATGGATATCTCAGGCATCAGATAAGCATCTGGAAGCATCTAATAGGATTTTAATCCTTCTTATGTTGCTTCAAACAAAATTAATTTTTCATTCTTTTGTTGGTAAGTTACTTAAAAAATCAAAACCTAAGTATACTTTGGAAATTGAGCTTCTGCTTTAGTTTTTTAGACTCTTTTGAAAATCCATGCTCTATTATAAAATCCACATTGTGTGGAAAAAAAAACCAAAACCAACCACCATTCATATCACTGTGATGATTACAATGTTAAAGTTCACAGAATGTAAATGAGAGTACTGAAAATTTTTCCCATATTTAAGACCCCAGCATCTAAAGGAAATGAAGAGTCTGAGTGAGGCTGTAAGACTATCTTCAAAATCTTTTTCTTCCCTGGTTTAAAACAAATTATTAAACCCCCTAATTCTTAAATTATAGTGTGTTTTCTTGGTTTGTCTGACTTTTTTGGTTTGGTTGGTTGGTTGGTTTTTTGGCTGCTTTAGTTTCTGAAACTCTACCTCTCAAAACGCTTTTGCCTCACCTATTAAAATTAAGCTATTGTTTTGCTTAGCAAAGTGGCCTGATTTAATTCAGTTTTGTGCCTTAGAGTAAACCGAAATGATTAATAGCTCTGTGTGTGCCTAATGATGTGAGCCCTGCAGCCACTAAAGCACCTGTCTCAGTGTGTAACCAGCCAGGGTTCACTATTGTGCATGGCTGTAGATTCACATAACAAAAAAGGCAATTAGACAATGTAAGGGATTTGAAGGGAACTAACAATGCAGGGAAATTGCCAGGGAAGGATTAGTTATCTCTTGCTTGATAAAAGCAGGTATCAATGGAAAACTCTAAATTGTCCCTCCATAGTGGCTCCATATGGGAAGCTTAGTGTCTAATGAAGACTGCCAGGGTTAAACTCTGAAAACAAAGACCTGGAAAGTTGAAAGTGTGCTTAAATTAGCATTTCTACTGCCCTTTCAGATCACTCTTAAATTTGCGAGTTCTGCTGGCTTTAGCTGTGACTGTAATGACAAGCCATTCTGTCCAAACAGAAAATTCTCTGTGATTTTAGCATCCATAAAGGCAGATTCAAAATTACTCCAAAAGGATGATCTGCATCTTTTGGGTTTTGAAAGAATTGCATTGGCAGTGTTGCCTTATTGTCAGTCTTAGAAGGTATATGTGCTCTTGAGTCTGTTCTATAAGACATAGGGCATCCACATTTTTTCTTGAGTCTGTTCTGTAAAACACTGAACATACCTCCTAACTTGTGCTGGTCTTTCTCGCAGGACAGCTTCTTTGTGTGTGCAGTAATTGTTTTTGAAGTTTGCTCCATCAGCTGCTTTGCAGTGCAGCTTTCTGTGTTGGTTGGTTATTTTGATGGGTCGTGAGAGCGATGGGCTGGCTGGCTGATTGCTGAGGTGTTCCTCCTGGCTGCATGACAGCCTTGCTGGCTGACCTCGGCCAACTGGTTTTAACTCCGGTGGGGGATAGCGGCTAATATTTTCCAAGGCATCTAGGTGATTTAGGAGCCCATGGCTCACCCTGAAGGGGGTCGATGCATTTGGAAAATGTTGCCCTATTAAACTTACCCCAAAGGGATATAGCGTAAGCTAATTTATGTTTGTAAGACAGCTTGGGGTCTTGGATTCCTGTGATGTGAATATCTTGCACTCTCCTTTTGGTACAGAGGCAAACAAGATCCATTCCTGTGGCTGTTTCATTGGACAGTCACGCTGTACTGAATCCACATCTGCTGATAAGAAGGCAACTTCTAGATAAATCATACAGGCATGTCTCTGAAGCCTAGAAATAAGAACTTCTGGCTCCAATAACAAAAGCCTGTGCTGCCTGACCTAAGGAAGGCCGCCTACTGCTCTGGTTGCAATCAATCCATCGCCCTTCCTCTGGCTGGTAGGTTTTGCCAGGATGGCAGCATGCCGGAGAAGCAGCAAAAAAGGAGCTGCCCTGCCAGCTTCACAGAGGTCCCTTGTTGCCTCAGCAGGCACCTGGGGGACAATGAGGTGACCCGTTCTCGAGTCACGGTGCCTCTGCTCTTGGCTGATGCCTTCCATGGCTCAAGAGAGGTAGTGAGGCATCTGGAAGAAGGTTGAGAGAGGTGCACTGTGGCCCCAGCGGGGGAACACAGGGTTATAACAACAGGGCTGAGATGTGCAGGTGACCTGGCCATGCAGGGGAAGGTGTACTTTATGTGTGCATTCTTCATGCTCCCTATATTGGTTACATATCCTTACATTCTCCTGCTGCATAACAGGAATAGTGGCTTTGCCTAAGGCGACCAGCATGTGTCTGTGGTGCTCCTTGTGGCAACTAACCACCCTCCTGTCCTCACAGAAAATCATTAATTACATTTAAATGCCCCTCGCTGAATTTCCCGCATGGGTCTCTTTATGTCTTAAGCTGATCATTAGGATTTTTGTGGCTTGTGTGTAGTTATACTGCAGGAGTTCTTTAATAAACCACACTGAGGGTGAAAGTGTCTGTACGAGGGGGGCAAGAGAGGGGCTGAGTGGCTTCTCTGTGGGTGTCTGATATAAAGGAGAAGTGAGGGAGAAAGGAAGGGATTAAGAAGTAATTAAAGAGTAGAGAGAATGGTAAATGAGGAAGAGAGGAAAAGACTGCAAAGAGTATTGCTGATGGGTTTTAAATTTGACTTTGCGCAGTCGTCTTTTTTTTACACAGTCAGGGGGAAGAAGTTGGAGGCAGCCTTGGTTGCTGTTATGCTTTCAAATTATAATCTAAGTGCTGCCTTGATTGTACACCATTCTGATTGCTGTGGTCTAGTGATTAGAGCATAAAACTTGAAGACAAAAAATATGCTGCTTTTCATGACTGCAAAGGACTTGCTGGGTGGTTTTGAGTGAGTTATTTTGCTTCACTGTGCCTCATTTTCCTGATCTGCAAAATAGGGATATTAATGCCTATTTTTGTGAAGGCAGTATGAGAAACTTAACTGGAAACTTCTGTATAAATGTCAAGTATCATTATTATTGTTCTTAAACTAATCCATTGTAGTCAACTGCTTTTGTAGTTTTTATGAAAGCAAATACAATGGGAGCTAAATAATTGGCTGCCTAACAATGTTATTTTAATTAGAAAAAGACAAAAAGTGTCTGAAAAATGCAACAGTGGGTTGCCTTTTTTCATCAATTACCAAAAAAAAAAAAAAAAAAGAGTCTTCCAGAACTAAACCATACCATGCCAGGTAATAAAGTTCCTCTGAAGTACGTGTGACACACTGATCAGAAGTAACAGGCAGATATTTTTTTTTTTGTTACATGTTTGGTTCACTATTTGCCTGGCACAGTCAAGGATTTTCAGTTATTGTTGAGCGAGTAAGATTTAGGTTAAAAATGAAAAAAAAAAAGTGTTTACTTCTTTGCCAGCATCTGAATGATGAAATTTCCTCAGGCTGTGACTTTAAAATCCTAATTTCCAGTTGAATAGTCTGCACTATCTGGTTTATACACCTTTGGAAACAGCATAACAAACACCAGCACTCTCTCTCCTTGGGGATGTGAATATAACCCATTTTTTGACACAGTGCTGTTAGAACAAGGTAGTGGAACGGAACTAGGAAAACACCAGTCCTAATACTCTTCACATTTACCTACATCCTGCTTAAACCCTGAAAGGCAATCCTGCCTCTGCCAGTTCACCCTGAGGGTGGACAGTCTCCATGATTCAGCCCAGGGCCACAGGCATAAGGTTTTATCAACAGGCATACACTCACTGTATGGCAGGATTGTCTTAGTCCAGGGTGCTGATTGTACTGGTAAAATTGAATGTTTGCCAGTCTATTTTATTCTTTTTCTCCTGAATTTGCCCTGACAGGAACAGGATTTTGCTGGTGTAATGGCGTTTATTTTGTGATGGAGGAATGGGAATGTTTGGGACTCTCTTAAGACAGAACTATGTTAGTCATAGGTAATGTGTCGTCATACATCCAAGGGATTTGGCAGAAATCTATTATGTAGTCTTGGCCTTAACACGACCCCAGAGTGAGTAACTTGTGACCTGTCTGTCCTCATCAGCGTCAGTACTGCTGCTTTCTAGGACAGCCCAATTAAGATAATTTTATGGTTGCTGTAAGAGGACTTAGTATCTGTAAGGCAGGCTGAGTGGAGCAGTCCTGGCTGTTTGCTGTCAGTCCCCAGAGATTGCATTGCAATCACGGCCTCCCCAAAGCACTTTCCTACACCAGGCAGCACAAGCCCATTCTCTGAAGGCTCGTCTTTGGCTGGCTCCTCTGCATTTGTGAGCTCCTTCCCTCTAAAACCAAGGCTGTTCAGTGACAGGTATTACAGTATACACTGAGAGGGCTAGAGCGATGCGACATCTGGATGCTGATGGCTCTCTAAGATGATGGACAAAGTACTGGATAAATACACTGTAGCACAAAGACCCAAATCTGGTTCCTGGGAAGCCAGATCCATTCAGAAGACAAGGTCGAATGACATTTTAGCGATGGCCTTTAAATAAGATACTGTTTCGCAAAATAATAAAGAGCCAGTTTTGAACTGGGCTTTTTGTTTTTTGCTCTTGGTTGGTGTTTTGTTTTGTTTTGTGTTTTTGTTTCTTTGGTTTTGGTTTTTGTTGTTTTTGTTACAGTTTTGAGGACATTTGTGAGGACTGCTCTTCTCTTGCTTGGTCAGAGTCCTAACATGTTTTGCACCAAGTGTAGTGAGTGCATGAAGACTTTGAGAGGGGGGAAAAGCATTTTTCTAAAACAAATGTAATGTGTTGGATCTTTAGATTTTATCTTTTTGTCTTGATGGTGAAAAAATTAACACTAAATATATAAAATTAATATGATTTTTTTACTTCAAAGAAAAATCTAGTGTTGGCTTTGTATTCTTTCTGTGAATGGTTAACATCAAACACGGTCCTTGTGAATACTGGACTGCTCATTCTCTCAGTGAAGTTAAGAAAAATTTTTTACGTGTGACAGCACTGGGAAGCAATACTATTTTTCAGGATGAGTACAATGAAATTCTAGCAGGTAATGCTCTTCATCAGAAGACATTTGTAAGAAAAATGCTGAAAAACATTCCTCTAGTTACGCTATTAGGTAGGTTTTATTTTCTTTCTCAGTAAGAATAATGAGCATACATACACAGAAAACATGCCTTGCTCCACCATTATTCTGAACTGCTAGCTGCAAATGAGATTCTTCAGTCTACTCTAGCACTCCTTAATATGTCTTTTTCAAGTGTAAGAAATGGATAAATGGATTTGATTTTTAAGCAAATGGTCTCACTGCGATTCCCCATCAGCAAAGAGCAGAGTCTTCTGTGTGACGATGCAAGCGGTTGAACGAAGGAGCCACAGAAAACTCTTCATCTTGAAGAGCTCAACAGACACATACTGAAATGAGTTGACTGAACCTCAGTCCTGTGTCTCATGGGTTCATCTTTGGGGAAATGAGGTCCACTATGCTTTTTCTGATTACAGAACAAGATGCTTCCTCATGCTTCTCTACTGGCCACTTGGGCTGGAAGGGCAAATTCTGCTTTGCCCTGACAAAGCTCAGTTGGACAGCTTTCTCCCATTTCTCCCAAAGCAGTGAACACAGACTGAGACAATGGGTAAACTATGATGTAAAGTTTATATACAAGAATATAACATTTATCTGGAGTATTTACAAGGTTAATTAAAGCAATATTTTACAACTCTTTCAGGTTAATCACTAGGTATATTACAGTTAGGCTACAGATGGTTTAATTTGCAAAATATTTTTTAAAAAATTGCATTCAGATCAACCAGCTCCAAACCTTGTTCATTTTTTTTTTTTTTTTTTTTTCTGAGAGAGAAGGGCTCAGACTTGTGGAAAATAAAATGTGAGAATGGTTAATATACTCTTACTGATGCCTATGTATCACATGCAAGAGTCATAACATGACCTTTATAGCATTAATATAGATGGCAAGCCATTTCACCTCAGTGAAAGAGTCATACCCCCTGTGACAGGCCAGTGGCATATGTGGTTGTTTTTCTCTGCATCTCCTATTTTTGCACAACAAACATGCATGTATACAGAGAAGCAGCAATATAAATGAACCAGCATTACCAAAATGAAGAGGGAAAAACCTCAGACCAAAGTCACATTTGCAACCATAAAAAAAAAGCTTTAAGTGAGATACTTTAATACTTTCCAAAAATAGTCATGATTTTTTTATTACATTTTACCCTATGTACAAGAACGGAGGGCTCCCTCCCCTCTCGGAGAGCGGTCACCATGTTTCATGCCCGGTGCATCTCAAGGCTTAGAAGGGCCGAAGTAAGAAGGTGCGGGAAGCCCTGAGAGCTCAGGACAGAAGCGGCTGCTGGAGGTGGCTGGAGCTGAAGCCACTAACATTGCAGTTTGCGGATGCTGCGAGAGAACCGCTTGAAAGCCCGCTGCCCCTTCTGCCACCGCTTCAGCGAGGTGATGACCAGTTCCCCAGCTTGCTTTTGCCCCATCACCAAGTAGGGGACATTGATGTCGTTCATCTCGTCGCAGGTACACTGGAGGCCACCTTTGAGCCAAAGCACGATCTTCCTCAGATCCCTTTCTGTCAGCCCATTCAGCTTGTAGATGGTTTTGCTCTTTGTTTCGGGGGTGATCTTGGTATCCCCATTGATGTAGGCAATCTCCTTCACTTTTATCTTCAAGGCTAATAGAGCGAGGGGAGGGGGAAGTGTAGAGAGGGAGAGAGATTGAGAGGTTTTTTTCCCATTAGTGCACATAAAGAGGACCTGGGGAGGGAGGTGCCCTATTGCTAATTAAACTGTCAGGGCTGACAGAAGAGGCAGCAGGTGGCTCCATTTCTAAAGCCACAAAGGGCATGCAAGTCATTTCAGTTTGAATCAACCTTAGAGTGGAGGGTTTTTTTGGTTTCTTTTCTCCTCTTCCCCCTCCCCCTCTTTTTCTTTCCTTTCTAAATTAATATTTTCTCTGGCTTTTCTCCTGTTTGCAAACAGACAGAGGGCAGGTTTGCTGCATTAAATAGCACCTCGGGGTTTTTTTTTTCTGGGAGAAGACAGTCTTCCTGAAACTAGAGTTTAAGGGGAGGTGGGGAGGTGAGTACCTAGACTTAATCTGAAACCTGATCTCTGCTGTGGCTGAAAACTTCTAAACTTAATTTATTAGGCTGGAGAGGATTTTAGGCAAACCTGTAAGGAAATGATATTTCACATGCATTGTTTTTTTTAAAGAATAGATCCTGTGGAGGGCAAATTGGTCCAACAGCTGCATTCGATTTGGTAAAATAACTAGGAGGGGGATACAAGGTTCTGTAAGAATCTGTGGGGCATGTTTAGCTTTAGGAGGATTTATCTGAGTGCAATTTGCCAGGCCAAAGCTATTGGTTGTTTTAGCAATTATGTCCCAAAGTCATGGTTTCAGTTTTTAGGCGGTAGATTCTTTTTTAAAGAAAGACTTTCGAATTGCTGTGGATATTTATACTACAAATATGTTTCAAGGTATAAACATTGACCTATTATAAAAGGATTCCCCTCCTTATTCCCTTCTTCTCTTGAAATGCAAATGTGTGGATAATGTGCTGTTCAGTTGTCTGTGTCAAAGGAGCTTTCTCGTCCTTTTCTAACCCCAGATCTTCCCATTAAGTTTATATCCCCAATTGTCTGTGCATTACCTTCTCTGTCAAATGATATATTGAGCTTCGTTCTTAATCTGCAGAGAGAGTTTTTCTTATTGTGAGGTTGGTTATGCAGCTTTCTCATATGTCTAAATGAAGCTTTGCTCTACTTCTCCCCAGGCAACAGTCTGGATGAAAGAATCTTTTCTTTTTTTTTTTCATTTTACTTTCTGTTTGGCTTGCCAGCAACATACACATAGGAGAGCACTATTTTGAAACAGTAAACAGAAAAGGACTATAGAAAGGGCTACTTTTTATTCCAAGGTGGAATTCTGTTTTTCATGACCCAGTGGTCAGATGAGTCCATCTGCAGACAAGACAAAGCCCTGCCTTTATTTAGGCACATCCCTCGTTCCACTGCGAGTTTTACCTGACCCTAAGGCCCTCAAGTTTCAACCAAGAGGGCTCTTCTTCCACTTACCAAAGTCATTTTTGCAGAGATTTTCCACGATGTCATTATCATCTTCATTTCTGTTTTTGCAGGCATCGCAGACCTTGGGTGCTGGAAATGCAAGGGACAGTCCCCATCAGGCTCGGGGAGAAAGGAACAGCAGGTGGCGTTGGGACCCCTTCGGAAAACACCGGTTTCCCATCCCTCAATGGAGGGGCTGCCCCTGCGCCTTGCTCCCCCTCCCAGCCCCGGCGCTATCCGAGCACTTTGACGCGCCTTACCTTGCTGCGGACCCGCTGGAGGGGGGCACGGTGTGATCTGAAGTCACATCTAAACCAAAAGTTTGGTTTGGGTGGGGTTTTTTTCTGTGGGATTTTTTTTTTTTTTTTTCGGTGGAAAGAGTAAAGTGGGGGAACATGACACAAAACACCCCAACCCCGCGCTTCAGCGATGATCTCTGCAGAGGGAGGATGTCCCTCTCGGAGTCCCGCGGCTCGAGTCCGGGCTCCCGGACCTTTTCTTGGGGGACGGGCAAAGGCCGGGGGCTGCGAGCCGGTACCAGTTCCCCGACGGTGCCTGCGGTTTCCCCGGTCCCCTCGGGAAAGCCTCTTTGAGTTTCATCTGCGATCCCCGTTTCGGAGCATCGAGGCGTGTTCTAATGGGCGGGAGAGGCCTCCGCTCCCCTGGAGAAGGCTGGGGAGGGACCCCTGTGTCGGGGCAATTCATCGGGGGTAGATGCTGCCGGCTCGGGGCCAGCCTGGCGGGCTCCCTCTTACCTTCCCTGGTGACCGGGAGGATGTGGTCGCTACTGGCCAGCGGGATGCAGAGGTCGTTGTCCTTGGGGAAGCGGCTGCAGTCCAGCATGTCGGGCCAGGGGAAGCCGAAGGCGGACATCACCGGGGCGCAGCTCTCCTTCACCTCCTCGCAGAGCGAGTGGCAGGGCTGGATGATCTCGTCCAGGTCGTCGATGCAGACGGGGGCGAAGAGGGAGCAGAGGAACTTCCTGGTGTCGGGGTGGCACTGCTTCTGCACCAGCGGGATCCAGGTGGAGGCCTGCTCCAGCACCTCCTGCACCGTCTCATGCCCCAGCAGGTTGGGCAGCCGCATGCTCTGGTACTCGATGCCCCGGCATAGCAGCATCGGGGCGGGGATGGGCTTGCAGTTGGAGCGCTTGTAGGAGAAGTCGGGCTCCCCGAAGGGGAAGAGCCCGGCGGCCGAGGCCATGCACTGGGACGCCAGCAGGAGCAGGGCGCAGAGGCAGCGCTGCATTTTGGGGCGCGGAGGAAGTGGTGGTGGGGGATTGGCGAAAAGCTTGGGGGGCCGGGGTGGCGGGGCGCGGAGCGGGTGGCGCGCCGCTGCCCTCAGCCGCAGGCAGCGTCCCCCAGCCCGGGCTCCTGCCTGCCAGACGGGGACGGAGGGTCTGAGCAAGATGCGGGGGAAAACGAGAGTTTTCTGGATTTTTTTGTATGCAAATGGCAGGGGGAGCAGGGGCTGGGAGGAGCCTGGTGACAGCCATCCAGAAAGGATTGGTCACTACTTTCTCGGTCTGCTTTTGCTAAGGGGGATTGTCTTTTGGCAGGAAATCCTTGCAAGAAACGTTACCGTGCGAGCATGGGGAAGGGGGAAAAGATCCCCGCGAACAAAGAGCCACGAAAGCTCGAGGAGCTCCTCGGCCGGGCAGGGGGAGAGGGGCTGCTCTGGGGCCGGAGGTAGCTGGAGGTGAGCTTTGCCGCCAACACAGCTACTGCCAGGCGGCGGGACGCCTCTCTGCCCCCGGATCCCCCTGCACATGTTTGGTGCTTTCGCTGCCAGCTTAAAGGGCCCATTCTTCAAGCAGGGGGCGAGGCTGTCTGCTCCCTCAGCCCCCGGGGGGTGTCTGGCACCTCCGCCCCCTCCCTGCGATGCTGGCACAGCTCGGCCTGGCGCTGGAGCCGGAGGCAGCGGCTGGGGGCTGCCGGTTCTCCTGGCCCTCTGCAGCACCCAGCGTCGGGGGCAGCCCCGCGGGAGTAGTGGGGGGCTACAGTGCACCCCGGGGCTGCAGCCCCTGGATTGTCCCCGACTGCCAAAGGAGATTTTCCCCACGTGGAAGCATCCAAGTGCTTTTGAAATACCTTCCCCTGGCACGTTTTTTCTGAGGCTAAAAGTGCGAGTCTGGCTCGGTGCAGCACAGGCACATCCCTTTCCCTTCACTCCTATTTTCACCTAGAAACTCCCTTAAAGAATTATGTTTGTGTTGATTTACCACAAAGGGGAAGACAACCTGCAAGGCACTGGGATCACAATGCAGCTTCAGTGCAAGTTGGATATTTCTTGGATTTTTAGTAATATTATTTATGGGATTAGTATTGAAAAGAGGAGGCCTGTGTAGTATCATTTTTGTGGTAAACCACATTCATTAATCAGCTACCAAATGTATCTCCTTATAGAGATTTTTTTTATGAGAAGCTAGCCTTAGCCATGATGACTTCTGTAAATCACAGGATCCCTGTTATGTCCAGAGGTCCAGATCGCTGCTTGTGGCATAGGAAAAAGATGAGACCTGCAGCATCTCCCCAGGGAAGTCAGGGGACTGCTGTGCTGGAGTGGCTGTGCTGCTGCCCCAGGCAGGCTGCTGTCATGCACTGAAGCCAGCGCCAGCTCCTTCAGAGGAGGTTTCAAGATCCTTTCTAGCAGCCATACTGATGGATGTTATCTCCCTGTAGGCCAGTTTATCTGTTACTTTGTTTCATACCTGGAAAATAAATGCCCTCAATGTCTAATATCACTTGTGGAAAGGCTTAAAAGTAGTTTATTTCTTACAGATCCATATATTCTTGTCATTTATTATCTGTGTTCAACTTTAAACCATAAATCTGTAAGCTCTTGGCCTCAGTTGGCTTGCATGGCACTGAGCCTTGCTGATGACTTATGGTGCCCATTTTAAGCCTGTTTTGCCAAATGCTGAGGATTGCCAGAGGCTGTAGCTGTTGCCACTCACAGATGTAATTTCCAGCTCACAGTGCTGGTCCCACTGGCCTCTGTCCCCAAACTTGTCTTCAGCGGAAGGGGACCTACTAGCACGTTTGCCCTTAGCCTGAATGGCTATTCACCACATCTTTGTAAAACTGATGAGTTTGTGGTTTGTTTTTCTCTTTCCTTTCCTTTTTTTTTTTTTCCCCCCCACTGCTTCTCATTTATTTTTTTTTTTTTTTGAGTAATGGACATCCCTTCAGGTAGATCTTGGCATGATCAGAAGATAATTTTTCCTGCTCCATGAGTTCCCAGTAGCCCCGTACACTGCTTTCCACAGGCCCAGCCTGCTGGGCTGTGTGGAAGCAAGGACCCAAATCTGAAGAGACTCTGTTTAGACTACAGATAATAACCATTTTCAGTGGCAGAGAGCAAGACATTTCCAACAGAAATCTGGTGATTTTTTTCACCAGAAATGTTTGCTTGTTTGTTTCCAGCCCACAGGAAAGAAGGAGGAAAAACACACTATTTTTCCTGGATTAAGCCTTGATTTGAAATGAGGCTTTACGAGACCTTACTATTTCCATTTTTAATCACCCTTGGCAAACTAATTTACTATAAATTTGAAACTATCTGAGATCATGTAAACAAAACCAGCCCAAGCCTGCAGCCCCAAGCAATCATGACTGCCCTCACTCTGATCCCTTGCAGGGGAAAACTCCAGAGCAGGAGGTTGCCATTGGTGCTCCTTGTCTGCAAACTCGGGTATGGCTTTCCCAGCCTGTGGATCTGCATGCCATTTGCAGCAGTTGTGGTTTAGTGGGGCCCATACACAAATGTGGGCTGGGTGTGAGATGTGTGGAGTGGCTGCTCCATTCACAGGGTCCAGATGATCTTCATGCTAAATGCTCAAAGTCTAGCAAAGCTTAAGAAGGAAGAGCAACTTTGGGTGTCCATGACAGTGTGTTCAAGAGGTAATGGGGTAGAGAAGGAGACACCCGTGGGGCTGTCTCTGTAGGGGAAGCCAGTGTGCCTGCAGTGTTGGGTGGCTGCTGAGGGCAGGGAGACCTTGCAGCCCTGCCTTCCTAGGGTGGCTTCTCTTTCCTTGCATCACCTTTTGGGGAGGATGCAGCTGGCGGTGAAAGGTGGGTCTGGGCAGCCCTTGGGGAGCGGGGTTGTGCTTTGGGCTGCCCCGGGAGCCCTTGCTTTCTCCCGGCTGTCAGGGCACACGTCGGGGCCGGGGGTAGTGGGGCACTGCACAGTCCGGGAGCATCCCCGGGTCGGGCGGGTGTCTCCCCGTCGGGGACTGTCGGGGGTTGGGGGCATCTCACTGCAAGCGCTCAGGCCAATAAACAGCCGCGGTTTCACGCTTAATCGAGTATGAAACTAATGAGCTCTTTACGGCTGTTGGCGGTTTCAACCCCCGGACCCCCGCCCAGCGGGCAGCCCCGAGCAGCCGCCGCTGCCCCGGCCCGGCCCTTTAAGCGAAGGCGCGGCTGCCCGCGGCGGGCCGGCGGAAAGGCGCCCGGGAAGGCAGGGCCGGAGCCTGGGGGGCAGGGATGGTGCCTGGGGGGAAGGGCCCGCTCTCCCCGGAGCTCGCAGCCGCCAGGTGAGGGCTCTAAGATCCCCAACCGGAAAAGCGGGGGGGGCTGGAGGGTTTAGGGTACCCTCCCGGGCAAAGCCCTGGGCGACCTGGGGGTAGCCAAGCAGGACGGCACACTTGAAATGCAATGATGTTTTAGAGTACGTTTTTATTGTTTGTAGGGGAGCATAGGCTTTTGAGCTCCTGTAAATTCATCGAGTGGCATGGACGGTTAAGCTGCTTTAAACACGTGAAAGTAACATAAGTTTTTAAGCCACCTTAGATGCTTAAAGCAATATAAGCTGTTAAAACATCTTTAATCCTTAAGTGCTTAAATCATCTTGAATCTTGGGAGTGAGGTATGAGAATGAGCTGACTAGAAAAAAGACCCCAATCCCAGTTCTCTTCCCTGTGTCCCCCAAAAAACCTCAGTAAAAGTTACCTGATGGATGGGGCTGAAGATGAATGAACTGTGGGGAAAATTACCTGAGTCTTTGGTGCTTGCAAGGAATTAAGAGTAGCATTGTTTTCTGAAGAGTGTGCCTGGTCTGTGCCATCTATATTGAAACCATGGTGCTGCTTCCTCTTGCTCTCAAGCCTTGGTGTGAACTCAGATTTTCCTTCACCTTTTCCTGGCTAGTCCTGGAGGCACAGTGGAAAATGGAAGATACATTGATACTTGCTAAAGAGTGGGCAAGACTTGCTTTAATGCAGGCAGCAATAAATAATATCAATTTGTTAATCTGTCTGTTGCATATTTTTCCAAATCTGCTGCCTTGAGGTCACTCAGTCCCTTACCTGGCTATGTACTGTATGTGGTCACCTCTTCACACACCCTCCTCCACCCCCCAGCTCTATGACTCATTGAGGTGCTTTGCTGATGTGATGAGCTTGAGGGGAAGGCTGATGGCTTCCCCAGCCTGAGCCCGGTATTCCTTTGTCACCATCCTACAGGAAGCATCACCTTTTATCATAGGATAACTGTTGCTGGAGGAGACCTCAGGAGACCATCTAGTCCAACCCATGCTGCTAGTTCAAAGTTTAGCTAGGTGGCTTGCAGCCTTAGCCACTGTGGTGCCTGCACACTTACCTGGGAGGCTTGGTTCAAGGCTGTGCTGCCATCTCCCTCCCATTCCTGGAGAAAATCCTGAGCTTTTGGCCCCTGGGCAGCTCACAAGTTGGTTTGCCATGGTGGCAGATTGGAGACCAACAGTGACCACAGAGGGAGGCACATACCCGTATAGGGTAGCCAAGCCTTCACCAGCCCAAAGCACCCACCTTTACCAGGTGAACGGGTACTGCTTTCCCCACTGAAGGGTGCCCAGCCTCACCACCAGCTGCTGCTGGAATGAAGATATGGCTTTTTAGCTTACTGTCTTTGGCCCATAAAATGGCAGAGGTGAGGACAAAACTGACTTTCTCCCCAGGATGAAAAAAATCTGACGAAAGTGTCTGCTTATCTTTAAAAACGAGCTCCAGCATCACACTACCAAAATATTATTGCTATTTGAATCTTGCAATTGCATTTGGTAGGAAAAAAATAGGACTGCACAGGCTTTCATGGGAGGCAGCTCAGCAACAGATTCCTCCCGACTCTGTTTTGGTGGCTGATAAGGTGGAATTTAACATTTTCCAGATCCAGGACTGGGCAACAGTCTTGTTTTCTGTTACCACAACATACGAAAGCTCTGTTGTCAAAAACTGCATGTGCTGTAGATGTATCTTTTCCACTCCTCTCTTTTCGGAAAGGAACCGTTTATCTATATCTATCTATCTATCTATCTATCTATCTATCTATCTATCATCTATCTATCTATCTATTCCTTTCCATTTGCAATGCTCATTGAAAACGCAGCAGCAAACGCCTGGTGTGAGCGAGGGGCTCATTCTCACAGGGTGCCTGAGCAGGACAGGGTGCTGCTCCGGGGGAAAAGTCATCCTTGGGCTGCGGAAGAAGAACCTCTTGGTGGCGCCTGTGCACATCGCGCCGGTTTTTTCTTTGCCCGGGGACACCGGGTGCGGGTCTTCCATCGCACTGTGTGTCTGCCCGCTGCTGTTTTGCTCCAGAAACGCCGCGTTCAGGGACTGAAACTCTAGACCACCTTTAATCAGGGTTTGGTATCAGGGAGCGGAAGGATCAAACTGGGGCTGATTACTTTCAAATGGAAACAGAACCTTGTCACAAGGAGTTTTCTAGGGTTTTTAATTTTTATTTTAGTGGTTATTCCCTCAACAGTTTCCCTGTGATTAGTATCTTAAAATTTTCAGGCTAGTTTTTCCAATTTGGAATGTTTTGCACTGGAACATTATTAAATATTATTCCAAGGCTCTATTTTTTAATGTTGCATTGTACTTTCCTTGGTTTATGTTAAATGGTAAATATGGGTGCTTGGATGCTGTATTATGCACACACACATACATATTCATACAAACATAGATTTCTTTGCATGCTAGTGCTTTAGCAAGTTATGATCCTTCAAATTTATCTGACATACCTCTATATCTGGCTACAGTTTTTGTCATGGTGGGCATTTTTGCTCATGCAGAATGTCTGTTTGCAATTACCGTTCCCTTTATTATCTATCTAATCTAAGTGCTGGATGACAAGTAAAGATAGCACAGACCATGCCCTAGAGGACTACAATTGCATGGTACTTGATGTTCCTGGTATATTTTATTTAAAAAGCTATAATGCATTATATGTTTCTTTTCTTCCCAGCAGCTGTTAACGTGCAGCCTGGTAGCAGCTAGCACCTCGAGCAGAGAGCGGGTCCCTTTCGTGTGGGCCATACAGAAAGACAGAGTGCTTGCACCAAGGGGTTTGGGCTCTGGCTTGGGCACAGGTGCTGCAGGAGGGAAGAAAGGAGAACGGCTGCCTCTGCCTGGGCAGGGCGGTCTGGAGGTAAAAATACTGCCATTGCTGGCCACACCCAGTTTTGTGGTTGTTGCTAATTATTAGCGGTTTAGCTCCAAATTTCACTCCCCAAGTCAAGACTTAGGCAGGTTTTGGCCATCTGTGTCCATGAGTGCTGTAGTGCTTCCCCCAGTGGGTGACCCAAGCCGTGGACATGTGGTGAGCATTGGAGTGAGTCTACGTGCTGTGGGGTCATGTAGTTCTGCAGATGTGTGGGCAAAATAACCACCTCTCTGCTTCTGCAGGGCTTGACAGAGAAAACAACTGTAAATGTGTGTGAAAGAGAGGCAGGTATAGAAACTCATTTTCAGAACTAATTACTGCTTTTAGGGGAAGGGTCAGGTTTATAGGTAAATAGCTAGTCTAATGGCCTCAAGGTCTGGACATGTCACTTTTCCAGATAGATTATTTTTAAATAATAATTTGTAGTAGAACATTTTTTTAAAAAATTAAAATCAAGAGAACATGTTGCCCAAAGCTATTCTATTTAAATTTTTATTAAACCTGATTTAAAATAAAGCAATTAAACAATCAGAGCAATCTGACATGATAAAATCAACAAATTAGTCTCTGTATTGGATCTGAGTTAAATTACAAAGTAATGAAACTTGTAGACACATAATTAGTAATTAAAATACATTCACAGTCTATGAAGTTGGTGTTTCTAAATAATAAAAACATCCAGATGTTTGGGGCCAGTTCTGAAGAAGCTGACCCAGAAGCAGTTTGGGTGACATGGTTTATGATGGTATTACATCTGCAGTTTTCAGGAAGTTTAGAAATGACTGGAAAAGTGAGGAACAACAGTCACTTAACATGTATTCATCAGCAAGGAATATATTCAAACTTTGGGTCATCATCTCCCATTTTTTCTTCCTCTACCATTTTCCTGCTTTCATATTACAAACTCACAGTTTTACCTTCCTGAACATGACACAGAAAAGTAAACCTGGATAGCGTTGTAAAGAAACCCATGTCTGAAATACATTTTAAACACCCTCTTTTTCCCCACCTGTACTATTTCTCAGTGCATGTAAATGCTTACATGTAGCTTAGGCAGAGGTAAATTTTAGAACCACCTGACACATTTATTTATTACTTTGGCTTTTTACATACCTTTACTTATTATTTGTTTCAATTATTTTCAATATTCACATCTCTCCATTGTCTGTGTGACTAGTCCATCTCAGCCTCCCTCTGCTCAAAAGCAGTTTTCCTCACTTTTCCAACCTGAAGCTTGATTCAATCAAGTTTCAACTCTACTTGATAGTGTTGAATCCAGTAGTTCTGCAGGCCACTTGTGCCCAAGCCCTGGGGCTCAGCACTCCACTAGCCATGATGACTCTGCCCAAATAGTTTGTGAGCTAAACCATGAACCACCATGGCTGAGGTGGTAGCTGGTAAGGGGTATGAGTAAGGCAGGGTAACAGCATGCTGAGGAAGGGTGCAATTGCTGGACGTTCACCAGCCTGACTTCTCTGTTCTACCCCAAAGCAAGTTGTGGCTTCATCAAGGTAGAAAACCTTTTCCTGACCAAAGTGGCACTTCTGTGTGAGTTGGTGGGGGTGTTCAAGCATGAAATTTATACTGCAGCAAGGGAGTCATGACACTGAGTACCAGAAAAGAGAATTGTTGTGCTTTTCTCCTAACTTATTATCTTAATTTCCTTCTTGAGAGATTGTGATGTACTAGAGCAGCAGCTTTGCTAGACAGAAAGCTTGCTTGCCTGGATTATTGGGCACCTTTATTCAGATACTATTGTACTGTTTGTATGTGACACAAACGTGGTGCAGGCTGGAACTTGACTGAGAATTGAACCTAGCTAGCAGATCTGACCTTGGGATCCAAATTGATGCTTGTTATTTTGGTCTGATGGAAACTCTGCTAGTTTTGAGGGAAGCGAGTATCTTATAACCCATGTTCCCAGACAAGATGTAGCTGGCTTGATTGACCCCCTGCAGGGAAAACTTAGAGTCATGCTTGGAAAAAAAAAAGGTGAGAATGTAATTCTCTGGTTTACTTGTGTAATATTTTTTTCCCCATAAGGTTTCAGGGCAAACAAGGTTTGTTTAATTCCTGTAAATAAAATCGTAACAGAAAGTCTGTTAGGGTCAGCTTAGAATTAATATTTACATCTGTGAGTGAATGGTGAAGTTATGTTGTTTTGAGTAGTTCTATAAACATTGACAATAATGGTACCATGGTTTATAGGCATATGTCCTTTGCTACTTAATAATGTTACACATTTGTAGCTTGAAAGTGTTCCCACTGGAAAAGATGAACAAAGCTGAAACCAAGTTTTGTTACTTTAATCTGTTTTGGCACAAGCTGTCTTGAAAATGCTTCTTGAAATATCAGAATAAACCCTTAAGAATGGCAATACTAGGTCAGATCAGTGTTTCACTTTAGCTTGGTATTCTGTCACCTGTGTTCTGTTCTTTTTTTCTTTCCCTAAGGATGGTTGGCCCCTGTGGACTCTTTGATTTCACATGGTGCTGTGTTGCACAGTCAGCTGCCATGTGCCCTTAATAAGAGCAACTAATTGTGGGGTGGGTCATTAGCCAGATTGAGAGTTAGAGCATCTTATATGTTCAGGTGTGCAGACAGCTGCTGTTGCCTCCTCCCAGCCTCGAGTGTTTGTACACATTGAGACACAATATATACAGCAGTTTTCTGACAAAAGTCACTTGCTGTTTGTGATAGCCCTAAATCCATGGAGAGCCTTCCTAAGGTGTCAGCCTTCCCTGTGCCAGGGAAAGACTGGGCAGGTGGTGTCTCCTGGCTGGTGAAAGTGTCCTGCACTGTCCACTGCTTGATGGGGAGCTTGCAGGCACAATCTGCTGTCCTCCAAGTGCACATCCCCTCCTAATTATTTCCAGTGATGGGGTCAGTGACCTTGTCCTACCATGACATCATCTAATCAACCATCTTAACAGGGATGTTTCTCTTCTGCTTGGTTCAAAAAGGACCTCCTGACAGCTCACAGGGAACCTTTGTCTCTTCCCTGGTGGCTCCTGCCTGCTGAGGCCTCAGCAGGTCTCCTCCCCATGCAATTTGGGATTCCTCCCTCTGCTTCATGTCACCAACCACAAGCAGTTTATGGTGCTGTCAGCCTCCCCTTTTTACTATAGAAATATAGTCTTCCAGCTGTGCCTACTAAAATCCAGAGTGCTGTGATCAAAATGGAAAAAACGAGGAGGGGAACCTTTGGGGAATTCGAGTCATGGTGAAGGGTGGTATTGGTTAACGTCAGCCTTGGCTCCCATGATTGCACCCAGCGTGCTTCGGCAGTGAAGATTATCTGGTTGTGGTTTGCCTGAGTCGTAATTAGCCTGCTAAGTGATTGGAAAGACAGCAGGAATGCGTGACAGCTGTGTATCTGGGTCTGTAACTGCAGTTCCCACATGAAGACCTGCCAGCCTCTGCCCAGATTTGGGGATCAAGGCGTAATGCTATGGGGGGACAGGGAGGAATCTAATTCACATAGAAATTCGCTTTTGTTCTTTGGCCATACATTGGTCTTCATATCTATGGTGGGCATTTGCTCTGAGTTCCTGAGGAGGGGTTTCGCATTAGATCTGTGTTGCCTGGAGTAATTGTACCTGTAATGGTTATTTTAATATCCTTCTTACTCATGCTCTGGGTGGGACCAGCAAGACTGAAAGGAATCTGTGTAGCTCTTCTGACTGCAAAGGGAAAATAATCAGGCTTTACAAAATAATCTCATTGGATATATTAATCTGTGCTTTTGAACTGTTTTGACAACAAATCTACCCCCTTTGCTATCCACCAGAGTTCCAGATGCAACTAAAGTTGCTCCTGCTTGCTAAAAACCAGAGCAGTTCTGCAGCACATATTTCATTAAGAGGAAGGCAGGGAATATGTTAAAAAAAATAGTAGAAATAAATATGTATTATGGTGTTCAAAGCATTCTTTTTTTCCCTTGAAGTATTTCTTAGACCAATTATGTGAGAAATTCATTATATGTGAGGATTTTGTAATAGCAAAGTGAATTAGCTGTTTGCAGACCTGCTCCCCTCTGTAAATGGTAACCTGCCATATGACAGTGGGCCAGATTTTACTGTTCTAGGCATCACTGATATAGCTGTTTATTCTCTGAGCCTGGAAGAGATCCAGCAGGATTTAGTTTTATGAGGTTTAATGTAAAGGTGTTGTATTTCATGAGATGAAATCATAACACAGTGGGTTTGCAAGAATTCTGAAAGATTATTTTTTCAGAGTGTTGGCAAGCATGATTCTCCTGTGAATTACGTGTCTAAAAGAGAAATATAGGTCTTCTTTCATTGGGTTGAAATGATAACTAATCCTTAATTCTTCCTAGATGGGCTGTGTCATTAATGCTGTGCATTTAGAATGTGTGCAGGTAACAGCTTTAATTCTGTAATGCTATGCAATGCACAGCTGTGCCTATAGCCATAGGAGTTAACCACATGTTAGAAACGCCTGCTGTTATTTTTGGGATATGTCTCTGAATTTTGGGGTCCTTTTTCTAGACCTCTTGATTTTGTGAAGAAGAGAGGAAAGCATCTGGCATTTCTGACCTATTTATAGTTGTAGCAGACCTATTAGCATTACTAACTGTATCTGCAATATGTCCATGAATACTTATCTTATGCTTGAGCAGATTTTCCTTTTGCTATTTAATTTTCGAGAATAATGATCAGTTTCTTGAGGTTTCCCTTCTTATGTTGCCTCATACACTAAGCAGATGAGATCACACTCATTTAATGGTGTTGGTTCCCAGCTACTTTACTCTGCTTTACAGCAATGTGTGCATATGTTCTCTCTTTAACTTGCCTGGTTCTGGGAAAGCAGAAGGGTGGCTCTAAGAAAGAGACACAGGGCTGGGGAAAGCCTGGCTTCTGTTTTCAACTTTGCTCAATTCAGTGTGATATTTCTATCGAAGGGGGCTATGACATTGTTGGAGTCAATGCACTAATACCCATATGGCACCCCAAGGCCCTTTGGGTCTCCTGCAGCTCTGAGTTCTGGAACATACCTTATTATTTAGCTCAGCATGTGGGGCTGCTCAGTTCTGTTACCAGTGTAAGCGAAGCTCTGTTTTGGCAAAAACCCTCAGACATATACCCTTTTAGGACAATATGTCTTCTGCCTATGAGGGAAGACTGCACCTTCCTGCTTACAGTTAATTATTTTTAAACATAGGTTTTTGCATAGGGAGGATGTATTCCATAAGGAAGGGACAAATTCTGACTACTTTACATATCTCTGTTTTTAGGAACTATTTTAGGAGGGTTTACACCATAACGTACATTTGAACTTGCATCACTCACTCATAACATCATGCTGTTGGTATGAAGAGGCAGTGAGGTGAGAAGAGGCAGTGTATCAGTTGCTTCCTTGACACTCATCAGTTACTTTACCCTTTGTGTTTAAATTGGAGGTGATAGAAATGTGTAGTTATGTGCTACTTTTGGGGTTAGATTTCCGTAAAATGAAAAAAGAGCCCGACTTCTTGTGATAGCCTTGACAAGTTACAGCTTTTTCTCATCTGTGGGTACCAAATCAGGACTGTTTTTTAAAAGCTATTCCCTTCCCTGAATTGGCAGTCCATTGTGCATGATGGCATTCAGAATTTACAAATATATTTCTGTGGAGAAGGGACCTTATGCACTCTAGTCCTCATGTGGTGGCTGGGAGCTTGAGCGCCAAATGTCTTCAAGCCAGGCATCCATTAATCAAGCACTGCTTTTGAAGATATAAGTCTGGATCTCCCAAATTGTGACTTACTATCTATTGATTTCAGCACAATGTGGTGAAAATTATTTATTAATTGTTAATTATTTCTTCATTATTTGGTGTCCTTTGCAAGTTGCCAGTCCCAAAGATAAAGTAACTGTAAAAAAAGAGGATGGGCTCGACTACACACAGATAGGTTATTTCCTGCATTATGTTTTATTTCTCTCTTATTATGATGAAGAACAATTGCACAGAAACACTTGCAGGAATGTTACAAGCTACAGACTAATATGAAGTTAATAATTTTAACTGTGACTCCCTAACCAGGAAGAAGTAGATGAGGCTCTCAGACAGCTGGAAGGAGCCTCATGTTCATAGGCTCTTGTCCTCATGGGAGACTTCATCCACCCCAATACCTGCTGAAGAGACAAAACAGCAGGGCATGAGCAATGCAGGAGGTTTCTGAAGTTCATTGATGGTATTATCCTGATACAGGTGATTGAAAAGCCAAAGAGAAAAGATGGTCTGCTGGATCTCATATTTGTAAAGCAGGGAGAGCTGGCTAGGGAGGCATAGAACTGGGATGGCTTTGGCTGTCGTGACCATAAGATGATGGTATTCAGAATCCTGAAAGAATAGAACAAGGCAAATAGCAGGACCACAACCCTGGGCTTCCCGAGAGAAAACCTGGGCCTGTTCAGGGACTTGCTTGGAAAAATCCTGTGGGATATGACCCTGGAGAGAAGAGTAGTCCAGGGAAACTGTTGTGTTGTTTTGTTTTATTTTGTTTTGTTTTCCAGGATCACCTCCTCCAAGCTTTAGAATGGTCCATCCTGATGAGCAGAAAGCCAAGTAGAGGCAGTAGCAGGCCTGCATAGAAGAACAAGAAGCTTCTGACTAAACTCAAACATAAAAGGCAACATAGAGGAGGTAGAAACAGGGGCAGGTGGCCCAGAGGCACATAGGGATGCTGTCCAGTTGTGCAGGGATGGAGTTAGGAAATCCAAAGTCCTCTTGGAATTGAATCTAACAATGGACATGGATGGTAACAGTAAGGGCTTCTACGGGTATGTCAGCAATAGAAGGAAGACGGGAAAATGTGGCTCCACTGCTGAATGGGGCAGAGGACTTGGTGACAAAGAACACAGAATGGCTGTGGTACTCAGTGTCTTCTTCACCTTAGTCTTCACTGTGACCAGTTCTGTTTAACCTCTTCATTAATGATCTGGACATGGAGACAGAGTGCACCCTCAGCAAGTTTGAAATGAGGTGTATCATCACCTCAGGTGATACAAAACTGAGAGGAGTGGTTGATAGACCAGATGACTGTGCAGCCATTCAAAGGTATCTTAATAAGTTCAGGAAAGCAAAATGCCCAGTCCTGCACCTGCAGAGGAATAACCCCAGGCATCAGTGCATACTGGGACTGACCATCTGGAAAGCAGCTTGGTAGAGAAGGACCTGGGGATCCTGTCAGACACAAAGTTGACTATGAGCCAGCAATGCACCCTTGTGGCAAGGAAGGCTAAAAAATACCCTGGGTTGCATTAGGAGGTGTTGCCAGCAGGTCAAGAGAGGTGAGCTTTCCTCTCTACTCAGCACTGATGAGGCCACATCTGGAGTGCTGGGTCCAGTTCTGGGCTCTCTGGTAAAAGAGAGACATGGATTGGGCCACAGAGATGATGAAAGGACTGGAGCATCTTTCCTGTGGGGAAGGGCTGAGACAGTTGGCATTGTTCAGTCTGGAGAAAAGAAGACTCAGGAGAATCTCACCAATTTGTGTACAAATATCTGAAGGGAGGGTGCATACACGATAGAGCCAGGCTCTTCCCTTTGGTGCCCAGTGACAGGACCAGAGGTGATGGACACCAGTGAAGCACAGAAAGTGCTGTCTGAACATAAGAAGAAACTATTTTTACTGTGAAGGTGGCCAAGCACTGGCTGATGTTGACCAGAGAGGTTCTGGAAACTCCATCCTTGGAGATATTCAAAACCTGACTGGACATGGCCCTGGGCAACTGGCTATAGGTGACCTTGCCTGAGAGGTGGGACCAGATGGCCTCTAGTGGTCTCCTCCAACATCAAGCATTTTGTGAGTCAGTGCAGTTTTAAAGCCATGAGAAGAGTATGGCTGCTTGGGACAGCTGGAGCCAGCAGTACCTCAGGAGAAACTGTCAGAAACCTAGAGTCACCATTCTTGAGTGGTATGATTGACTCTGGGTTTTGGAATACCATGGGGACATGGGCTCATATTCTGAGAGCATATAAAACATAGCACTGAGCATCCTCTGGTAAAAATAAAAAAAAAATCAAGCTAGAAGCCTGCCTGTCTCCTAAAAACAACATGACGAAACATGAAATGTTCTTTTCCTTGGAATTCCAATTTTCTATGATTTATTTTGCCAGTCTGTAATCAGAAATAGCTGTTCCATCAGAGTAGGGAATGCAAATAGGGATGAGGTCAGAGTTCGACACAAAAGTGATGTATGAGCTGGAGTCAAGGAGGAATTCTGAGCTCCAAGAATAGAAAACATGCTGTAAATAATAGATTTTCTTCAAGGCAAGAGGAGCTGCAAATACTTCAAATTATAGGTTATAGGGGAAAGCGAAAAAATTATTTCTAGAAGGTAGCCAGTGTCAGAGCCATCATTTATCTCTACTGGCCATATAGAACAGCTAGTTGTCGTGGTCTCTTGTTAGGCTTTTCAGTTTTCCCTGGTTGATATACAAGTAGGTAATTAATAATGAAATTAAACTAAAATGAAAAGTGTAGGTTCAGGTTATTTATTTATTTATTTTTGCTAGTTAGCCTGAGAGGAGAACTTGACTCTTAAAATTCTGGTAGGGTACAATAGCTTTCAGGAATTAGATTCCTCTCACAAAATAATTACTTTTGAAGTATGGAAAAATGCTGTAGCTCCATCTGCTCTGGGAATGAAATATATAGGGCTTTGGAGGAGAAGAATCCTGATTGTGCTGAATCCAGTCCTTACCCCAACAAATCTTCAGGCCATTTGTTCTTACTGCATGCTCCAGCCAAATCCCCTGGCTCCCTTGGGTAATGGCACCCTTTGGACACAGTCTGCCATTCGTTAAGCGCTTTGCTGCCAGGAGCCCTTTTTTATTACACTGAATTGCTCAAGCTTTGCTGGAAATCCTGGGTTTTGTTCTTGTCCACGTGCATGGATAAACTTGCAATAATTCCTGTTTTTAACTGTTCCCCTGTGTGTGTGAACATATGTGTGTACGTGCTTGCTGTGTGCATATATATGTGTTGTGGTTGTGTGCAGGCATGTTTGGGCGCACACACACAGAGGCAAGGTTGAATGCAGAAGTTGTTTTCTTCCCATCTTACATGGCCATGGGGCATGCATACTCATCTTCATCACTGTGCATCTCCACAGTTGTTTCCCTTCTACATTGAGGCAGGGAAATATGTGTTTTAATTTTTAGTGCAAACATGCACAGAGGTCTATTCCTGAGCAGTGTAACTGGCTTTTCTACCAAGTGTCCCGCATCTCCTGCAGTAATCCCAGGTCCTTTGCACATTGCCTCCAGTCTCTCCTGCCCTTTCTCTGCCCAGGGAGGAAGAGGTTGCGTGTGAACGCTTCCACAGCCCCTGTTAGCCACGGGAGCACTGCTCTGGGTTTCTGTCCGCAGCTTAGCTGCTGATCTTCACATAGAAATGCAATCTCTTGGGCTGCTACCCTTTTGTCAAATGTTAATGCAGTTGGCCAGTAGTGAAAAAAAAATAGGGGGAGGAAGTGGAAACACCTTCTCTGCTACTATGTAAGTCCCTTCCCTTTCAGAAATCAGGGTAAAATCTAGGTTTTTTGAGGTGGGAAGGTCAAGGGACAGTCAGTGTGCTGACATAGTAGGAGTCACTACTGCATGAAATACTTAAACAATAGTTGCATTAATATTTACAGGTTTTTTTCATTCTTTCAATTTTTCTTTTTCTCTTAAGATTTGTTTGCTTATCCTAGCAGTGAATCAAAGAAAATCAGAAGTCTAAATAAGTGGCATATGTTTTTCTTCTGTAATTCATCAGCTTTTCCATTGCACGACCATCCAAGACTTTTGGAATCCATCTGTTCAGTTATTGTAAACCTGGGTTTCACCCTCCTGTTGCCATAACAATTCTCTCTGCAGGAGCAGTAAGAGCTGAAGTGATTGATGAGATCTCAACTTACTATCCTCATTCAGCCCAGGAAGAACATAGTGCTGGGATAATTGACCCATCATTTCAGAGCAACATGTAGGAAGTCCGGCAGATAAAAGACACTTTGCATCTGATTACAGTCTCTTACAGCAATTCTTCTCTGGTGGAGCTGCACTGACTTGACGCTGGGTTTATACAGGTATGTACATGAATTCAAAATCAGGCTCCTTTATTTTAGCTGACACAAAAGAAGGGGAGAAGTTGCTATAGGCAATCATAACTCCTCAATTTGGAAGGTGGTATCTTTCTGTGGAAGAAGGGAGGAGCCCTGGATGACTTAATACTGTATGGGGACCTTTTCCCCAAGGTTTGATACAGAAATCTATTTGACTGTAGTGTGCAAGGCAAATTAGAGGCAAAATACTTAATTCCTGTAGCGATAGTCACATTGGGCAAGAAGTAGCCCAAACATGATGTTCTGGTTATGAGCTATGTAACAGGAGATGATGAAGGGGCTGGAAGTCTCAGCTCCTTCTCTTGTTTGTGAATTTCTTCTTTTTATTTTGGAGTGACTTCCCTTTACTCCTGCCCTTTGCCTTCCTGGCTCTATTATACAAAGTGTTTTCACTACTGTATCATACCAGGAAGATCTGTCAGTCTGCTCTGCTCACAAGCCTTCATTAAGAGTGTCAGCTAGTCTGTTCCTGGTCATTCCTACATGAGCACCAGCTAATAAAGCCCCATGACTGAAAGGTGGTGTTATGATGCTGTGTAGAAGTTTTGGGGAGGTAGGCTTGGTTTTGATCCTCCATATTTGCATGGTGATGCAGAGGCTGCAGAAGGTGTCATGGGGTGGTTGGCTCCTGAATTTTCTTATATAATTTGAGGTGGCTGTTACACAAATCGCCACCTGACACTGTAATGGCAAGTAAAACATATTCACATGATGGCAATTTCTTCCAGCCTCTTCTCCAGTAGGATGCCACTAGCTATGATGTCAAGTTAAGGATTTCAGGCCTAATCTCAAGTTCTGTGTTGTACTTCCAAGGAGAAGTGGCCCTTCTGCACGTCCAGCCATGCTGGCTAACCAAATCAGTGCCAGAGCTTCATAGGAAGATATGCCTTTTCTCAAACTGTTTGGTGTAGATCATGTGCCTCTGCAGATATTTGATAGAAGCCAAAGGGGCTGCCTTTATTGATTTACTCATGGAGCTTGGAGAGGGCTGTAGGAGCTGCAGTGAACCTTCACTTAGTAATTTCTTGGACTCTGCAGGGAATGTGAGCAAGTATCTGCCTGGAGGAAGACGCAAAACTAAGAGTTTTAAGGAAGATCACAATCTGACTTTGATCTGTGAAACCTCTTGCTGCAGGGTTTTCACTTCCACCTGCTTCAAGTGAAGATGTCTGGAGTGTTTTCTCTATGGTACAGCCTGTGCAAGATTCTGTTCATGAATTAGGTAATGTTCAAATTTTGTACGAAAATTTGTGCCATTATCAATCAGAGCTAAGTGGAAGCCAACACATCTATCTTTGATCAAATACCTATGGTTTAATTTTCCACTCCTCTGCATGCACAAACTTTAGTGCTTTTTAAATTGTACTCATGTAGAAGTTACTGTATGTGCCATGCAGGCTTTTCAATAAATGGGACTAGTACATGATCCAGTGTTAATGAGCCACTGAAAACTTCTGCAATTTTTGATACAGTGTCCAAGTGCAATGCCTTTGGAAGCATTATATAGCTGCATTAGCTCAGGTTTTAATTTCTAAAATGTGCTAATGGAAGAAATTACTTCTAAATATTGGAGAATACATCTTTGGCTAACAGAAATTCTTGAAACTGATTTCCCTTTGCAAACCACATTCTGGTGATTCATACTGAAGAATGCTGTAAGCCTTTTGTCTGTACGGTACACGTCTTATGTAGGCTTCTGTTTTAATTTACTGCACTTGTATGCAGGTTTTTCAGACTAGTCACAGTGGTCTCTTATAAATCACAAGAAATAGTCCACCCTCAATACCCTTTCCAGCCCTACACAATGAGTCAAGGCTTGTCAAAGACCATTTTGGAAATCTTGAATAAATCTGACATTATGTTGAGACAGCTGTTAAATATATTTCTTTTTTTCCCCCCAGGTTTCCTTTCCCTTGCTATGAACAATGCAATTGGTTTAGTGCTATTTTTAGCCTGACTTTTCATTTCAGTCATATGTATTCCTACCTTCCATGCACTCTTAAGTTAATTTATTTTAACATGAAAAATACTGGGAAAGTCACTACCCCCGACAAAAAGATTTTTACAAGCTGAACTGGAGGCTAGCTGTTGCGCACACACACTCCAGATGCCCAAGCCCACCGTTAAAGGAGTAAAATCTGATTTCAGGGTGCAGTCTGACTCTTATGCACGTCTTCCCTGAAAACAAATGTCTCTTCGAAACAAAAATCTCAGCAGATGTGCCGAAACTAACCCTGTGTCTGAGGGCAGTTTGCTTCACTATGTGGAAGTAAGAGTAGAAGCCTGCTGGTTTCCTACTAGTTTAATAGGCTTCTATCGAGCATGAGAGGGTAGCATGATGGTGCACAAGGGGCGAGATACCTGCAGTCTCCCAAAGGCTTGTTTCCCAGTGCCAAACCGCTCATGTTCTTCAAGAGCAATCAGAAAAGGTGCATTTTGCTTGCAGGCAGGGATGCACCCTCTGAGCTCAGGTAGCTGAACAAAGACCTGTGTTCCCAAGTGATGTACCAGTGACTGACCTATCACTAATGAGGTGATGGGTAGTGAGTCAGGAATGGGGCAAATTTGGCAGGTCACCGTAACCCGTCTGTGCTGGTAGTTAAATGTATTGTATGCTCTGCTTTCTGTTTCTAAGTAAAGGAATAACATCACTAGCTTGGAAAAAAAAAATGGAGAACTGTAACTTCTCTATTGTTGCCTTTCCAAAGGGGATTAAATAAGACAATAACTAATAAATAATATACAGAGCATATGAGTCTGTCTTCAATCGGGGTTTAAACAAAGAGGTCTGGGCTTTTTAAGTGCCTCCTCTAATGTGCAGCTCTCTGGAAATGTTTCTTGCCAGAACATCCCTGGCATTGCAACAGATGGTGCTTCCTCCCGGGGCAGCAGTGGCCAGGCCTGTCGTGCTGGGGTGAGTGAGGGAGGTGACAGGGTGGTGGTGACAAGCCAGTGCCACTGTGCTGTCCTCATCATGGCTCTGTGTGTGGGCAGCACCGTGTGCATGCTTGACGGCCACAGCGTGGCCCAGCACCACGTTATTGTGGCACCTGTGCCCTAACCTGCCACTGCAGCCTCATTCTGCTGCACCCTGCTGCCTGGGGGACAGCCCTGGCACCCTGAGGCTGCCGGGGTGTCTGCTGGCTCCCACGCAGGGTCAAGGAGCAGCAGTGTGTCAGGCAGTATTGCAGAAATGCTCTTGGGACCTGGCTGCTGGTCACTCGAGAGAATCGCAAAGTTAGGGAGGTAATCAAGGCTCTATGTGAGAAAGGAGCTTTTACACCTAATCTGGGCCATTACGGCTCCTTCTTTTTTCCCTGTAGACCAGATAGGGGAGCTCACCTGCTTTTTATTCACTGCCACCCTACTTTCTGCACTACACTGCATACTTTTTGTAATACATAAGGAAGGGTGGGATACTTGGACATCGTTCTTGTTGTGTCTATGACCCTTGCAATTATAAACTTCCTGAGATCAGAGGGAATAAATCCTTGCCAATTAGGAGGCCTTTTAATGTCAAGTTGTGACTAATAAACATCTGAACTGCAGATGTGGTAGTGTAGGTATACCTGTTGCCTGGACATATTCTAGTATTAATTACTTGGGCAATTGTTGGTCATAGTTATGCACCTTAGCTATTTCTGAGGATAATATAGTGCACCTTCTCTTTGTTCCTTGTCCATTCATGAAGTGCAGAGATGTCAGCCCAGTTAAAAAAATAAAAATCTCTTTAAGCCACCATTTTAAGCTGTGTGTTTACAACTGCAGAACAATGTCATTTGCCTGTTTTATGCTTTTAAAGACGTGTTTCTGCAGCCACAAATACCAGATCCCACATTTTAGCTAAAGAAAACCTTAACTTCTGTTGAAAATAAAAAATAGAGTCCCAGCAATGCACAAAACCACAGCTTATACAGAACTCAGATGTTTTTGGGTGCCACTAGGTATCAAAATCAGTGCTCCTATCATAAAGTTCAAATTAATTATTCCTACTTCTAGAAACAGTTTTGGGCACAAATAGAAACTCTGGATCCTAACTCTGAAATCTGAGACTATCTAGCCTCAGCTCAAAATTTAATGATTTGACATCTCTTTGTTCACACCAATATCTCAGGGCAAAACAGCCCCATATGAGGCACTTTTTACTCCAAATTCGTATTGTAGTTTCATGGCCTATGGTAATGACTGAAGAAGCTGATTAGTAATGACCACCCCCTTTCTGTTTCCCTTGATTTTGATTCTCTCTTGAATACAGTTTATACCTTTTGGTTTTTTTTCCTTTCTATTTGACTTTAGTACTGCATCAAATCTTACCCGTAATCATTTTTTCCTAAGTGTTTCACATGACTTTCATGATGCCAGGACCTCCATGCTGTGAAACTGGTGCTGCAGTGGTCCCATCTACAATGTGGTTTGATCTCTAGCAGTTTCTTGCTCTATGTTTCCTCCCTGCATGCTTGTTTGTGTGTGTTGAGGAGTGAGATGGAGCGTAGGGACCATTGCTTGAAATCTGGTCTTTTCTCACTCTCTTCTCTGTATCACCCCAAACCCTGTTCACTGTGAATTAAATCCCACCTTTTATCAATGTTAAGTCTTTCTCTTACTATGCTAATGCCTGGAAAGTATTCTGTAGATAGTTCACAAATTGCTTTAGAATATTTTCTTTGTGTTATTTTGCTCTCTTCCCCTGGATCAGCAAGAATATGGTTCAAATATTAATTTTATGGTGTGTCTCTCAAGAGTGGAATATAATGTTCAATTATGCATTCCATCTGCAAGGCTCTGGATGTACAATCCTGTGTTAAATAAAAAAAAAAAAAGTGTTTTAAAGAAGAAACAGAAAGAAAGGATATGGCATATAAAAGCAATGGAAGAATAGCTTTCCATTATATTGACTTAGTGTAAAATCAGAGGGAGTTGTGTAAACCAGACAGAAGTCAACTATCTTAAAAACTGAGTCAATACATGCCTTAGATTATGTCATGCCATTAAAACCTTCCTGCAAGACACAAGTTTAGAAGTAGAGTGATGCCTCAGATAAATATGCAGGAGACCCTATGATACCCACATTTCATACACTCATTCCACATGCCCATGTGCATGTGTAGGGTTGTTTGTTCCACTTTTCTCCCTAAGTCCCTCAAAACTTGGCTTCTGGAAAACATTCTTTCACTGTGGGGCATGGGAAGTGCACTGATGACTGTAATGACATTTGCTTCTCCTTGAGGTTTTTCCTACAGCAAGAAAACCTGGATAGGGCTGTGGCTCCTCTTTCTGTCTAGGCACATAAAAGCAAAACCGTTTTCAATCCTTGTCTCGTTATTCAGGGCTGATGCTTCAGGGTGACATCTGCTTTGCAGTCCAATGGCTATCTTTGTGACACTGAGCATAGTGGAAACCTCCCTGATGTTACTGCCAAAATACCGTAGGTTGTCTCAAGAGCATCCCTGGTTTTCTCACAGTGCTTTTCCACATGGACTTGTGACATCTTGGCGTCTGGGGCAGTCCTCACCATGTGAGCAGCAGGAGCCAGGCTTAGGGCTTTTGCTTGGGTAACAAGACGTGGTCAAAGCCCTGTGTTGAGCACTGGGGCTCTCAAGCACTACTGATTGAGGCAAGGCAAACAAAGGTCATCAGTTAGCTTGACATTCAAAGGGTAAGAATGTCTTCAAAGTGATCCCAAGCACATAAAGACATGGTCACTCTTCAATGCAGATGCCTTGGATGCCATTGACAATGGGAGAGCAGGCTCTGGGGAGGAAGAAGCCCAGTGGAGCCCCTTCTCCACTCTCTCTTGAGATAAAAACCAGAGTGCTTCTATGAATGGGTGTTCGCCCATTCAGGTTTACTAAAAGGAGCATTTCAAGTATTCCTCCTCAGTGTGTCTGCTCTTTTTTTTTTTTTTTTTTTCAGGAAAGCGCACTGCTTCTTTCTTTGGCACCTCACCAAGCACTCTTGGCAAAGCTGTCAAATGTGTCATTGTATGGGAGGCCTCTTTGCCGCGGTTTGAGCAGCGAGAGCTGGCTGGGAAGCGCGGGGCCGGGCTGAGGAGGACTGGTTGCAGAGATGCAGAGAGCTCTCAGCGGAAATCCTTTGACTCTGGAACTTGTTTGCTCTGGCAAACTCCCTGTGCCTGTCTGGACACAATGAGGGTTCAAGACACATGGCTTTTGTTTGGTTTTCCTGGAAGGAAGGCTTTGCTTTTCATTTGGCTGAATTTCTGGGTGGTAGAGAAAGAGGGAGAGAGTGAGCGTGCTTCAGGCTGTATCAATCTTTGCCTTGTGTGACGGTGATATGCGTGAATTTTGGTCACCTGCTTTCTGAATTGTGTGTCAGTACCACAGAGGCAGGCTTTTCATATAGCTTTAACAATGAAATAGTGGCTTAGGCTCTTGAGAAAAGGGCAGGTTTTCTCCACTCCTTGGCTGCAGGTGGAGATCAGATGGATGCTCTCGCTTTGTAGCTCCCAGCAGCCTCCAGCTCTTTTTCTACCACCTCTGGATTTTCTGCCACAACCTTACATGGCCCTGACCCCCTTGAAGAGCTCCCAAGCTGTTAGGAAAGGGAAGTTGTCAGAAGGTGCAGTGTACAGAAAACCACAGGAGCTGCTGGAGAAAGAATTACCTGAGTGCAGGGAAAATGACCTTAAGAAGACAACACACAGAATCTCTCACGTGTTGTTAAAAGAGTGATGATGGAGAAGACAGCTTTAGCTTTGCCTTCTAGAAAGCTAGATTATTTATTTGTGAAATATTCCCACATGAGACAATGTTCATAATTGTAAAGTAGTCCTGAGAAGATAAGGCAGAAGATTTTTTTTAATCCATGGATATAGGATAGACAATAGTTTTTAGAAATGCTTTGAAACAATGCCATACAAATAATGAGAAGACACACAAACTGGAATGCACTTCAGCATCAAGTCTGATCATTTTGAGTCCTCAAATCAGATCTGCCAGATCCTAGATCATTTCAGTATGCCAAGGACATGATGCAAAGAAAACAATCAACTTAAAGAGCACAATAAAGTGCTGTAGCAAGTTATCACATCCTTTACCAGCCAAGGATGTTGCCGAAAAACAAATCAGTAAGAAGTGTGTTTTCGGGAGCATCACATTAAAATTGGCTGAAGGTTATTCTGTGAAGGCTGCAAGTGTACAGCTCTTACACACTGAGGAAAAACAGGAGTCCTAGAATTTGAGATTTATTTTCCCCCAAACCACTTTTAACCTGTGGAAAAGAACTTCAAGGAAGCATCAACCTTGAGCATTGAACATCTAGAGATGAATTGCTGACCTTCTGAAATCAGTGGGGGACTATTTACTGGCTTTGTTTTACTTTGAGAAATGCTCCTCCAAATTCTCAGAAGTCAGATAACACTGTGCAATAATTGCACCTTCCTCCATATAATAGCAGGTGTGATTTCTAGCAAGTTGCACAAGTTGCCTTAAGCACGTTCCTGTTTCCCTGAGCTACACTGTGGTTTTACTGGAAATTTGTACATGAGATTACAGCTCCTTCTGAATGAAGGGGGTGCTCCCTGTGTCCTAGCACTTCATCAGAAAATACAGAAATGATAGAAAAGTAGGAAGAGATTAAGTGACACCAGGGAAAGGTGTGAAGGTGCACCATGCACCCAGTAAAACCAATCCAGGGAAAGGACAGCAACCTTGCTAGTGTAAAGGGAAGTCAAGTCATTAAAAGGAATTGCATGTTGGGTGGTTTTATGCCTATAATAAGTCTTCGAAAGTGCGTTTAGAGTCCTGACAGAAATGAAAACATGGGAACTAGGCCACATTTTCAAATAGGCTGCAGTTTGCTCAACTATCTCCCCACAAATACATGCCTGGGAAGTGCATTAGATGTCTCCCTGTTGCTGTTATTAACTCACTTTTTCTCTTATCATGCTACTTTGTGGCTGATCTCTCTTGGAAGCGCTGAGATTCCTATTTTGGGCATGTGCAAACATGGAGTGAACTGCAGGTTCTGCATAGCAGCATCCCACCTGCTGAGCAGAGGGAAGTGGTCTGGTCTGGTCAAGGCTTATCTCCTGAAAGCATTTCTAATTGTTCTAATTAATTGTGATTTCTCCAGGTTGAGGGTGGAAACCTGTGTCATTCTCCAGTATCCTGGCTCAATTCAAACTCAGGTAAATCCACTCTGCCTTTCTTGCGAGGTCATTCTGCAGAAGTATATTCCTTTTTCAGAAAAATATTATTTACTTCAAATGTTAAATTTATGCCTCATGTATTTAGTGCAGCTGCAGTATTTCACTCTATTGGAAAGAGAATGATTTCTATACATGGTGCCTACAGAGTGATCCAAATTTGCAAAGGAAGTGAGTTACTCATTCTAACTACAGGATCTTTGCAAAGTATCTTTTATCCAGGAACCTCATGAAGTTGAAGGAGGGGAAGTGCAAATTCCTGCACCTGGGGAGGAGTAACCCCAGGCACCAGTACCTGTTGGAGTTCACCCAGATGGAAAGTAGCTTGGCAGAGAAAGACCTGGGGAACCACCAATGTGTGCTTGTGGCAAAGAAGGCAAATGGTACCCTGGGCTGCATTAGAAGTGTTGCCAGCAGCTCAAGGTAGGTGATCCTTCCCCTCTACTCAGCACTGGTGAGGCCACACCTGGAGTGCTGGGTCCAGTTCTGGGCTCCCTGGTACAAGAGAGTCATGGGCACACTGAAGAGAGTCCAGGGAAGGACTACAAAGGTGATGAAGGGATAGAAGGGATAGGAACATCTCTCCTGTGAGGAAGGGCTGAGAGAGCTGGGACTGTTCAAGAAGAGAAGAGAGGAAAAGAAGAAGAGAAGAGGAGAAGAAGAAGAAGAGAAGACTCAGGGGATCTCATCAATGTGTGCAAATACCTAAAGGGAGGGTACACAGAGGATGGAGCCAGGTGCTGTACAGTGGTGCCCAGCAACAGGACCAGAGGCAATCGGCACGAACTGAAACCACAGTGAACATAAGAAGAAACACTTCTACTGTAAGAGTGACTGAGCACTGACAGAGGTTGCCCAGAGAGATTGTGGAGTTTCCATCCTTGGAAGTACTCAAAACTTGACTGGACATGGTCCTAGGCCTTGCCTGAGCAGGGGGAGTGGACCATATGACCTCCAGAAATGATCTCCAACCTCAACCATTTTGTGATCTAGGACAAATCCTCTTTTATAATATCTTCCTGAAGCGCTTTGTAACAAAGTCATATGATGAATGGGGACCCAGCTAGGAGTGTGATTTAGCATCAGATCTTTTTTGTCCTACTTCTTTTTTTCTCTCCATCTGAGATCTGCCAGATATACTGCTCAGGCTTGAGTTTAAGATCTTCAGTAGCACCAGAGCAACAAGAAAGCAGGTGCCAAATAAATAAGTGTGGGAGTTTGGCTGGCCTCTCCCTGGTACTCAGCGTAAGGGAAATTGCAATGCTCTATTCAGCCTTTGATAGAGAACTGTGAGTGCTGCTGTTTGCCTGCTCTCCTTACATTCATCTCATCTGCCCAAGCCTTTCTGAGTGTGTCTAATGGCTTATTCAGTCACCAAAGTGTTTATTCATAATGTTCATTCATATTGAAAGTCCACCTGGACTGTGGGTAGGTCCTGGTTGTTGTCTGTATTGACAACAAGTCTGATCATGAGAGCTGTCTCAGAGGATTTGTGAGAATGTTCTAGACAGAGCTAATGAATTGTGCAGTCTCCATGGCACACATAAGGAGGCAGTCAAACCCTAGACCCTGCTTTGGGAACCAACAGGGCTGTTCCAGCCTCCTTGGGTAGGGGTGACAGGAGTTTTAGACTCCACAACCTGCATACCAGCTAAGCAAGGAAAATAGTTTCCTTCCTTCCTAACTTGGACACAGTAAAGGCAAATGCATGCTGGTGACATGATTCTTCCCTGAAGCAAAATGCTTTCAGAGCTCCCCTGGCCACATGGAGCTCTGCACACGTAGTTTTCCATGAATATTGCATTAATCCATATTCCAAGTTATGAATTGCAATCAATCCATTCTTGCGCTAACCAAGCTGCAGCTGCTCCCAGCTGAAAAGTCTTTTGAACTCTGCCAGATGAAATATTCCAAGTCTCATTCCAAGGTGCAGTAATTGTCATTGTGGTTCTCAGGCTTTCATACGTATTTAATTTAGAGTACATATTGAAATGTGCACTCTGCTGATGCTGAAGCTGGTGCCAATCAATGCTTACAGTGATGTTGTATGAAGACTAACGAAAGGCCGAAATTGTTTCAATACATGGTAATTTGTTGATTTCAACTTAAGTGCAGTTAATCTCTATTGGTAGTAAATAATTCAAAACCCAAAGTGAATGCACTTCATGATAAATTAAAGTATCTGCTGCAAAGTTTCAGGGTGTATCCAGGCTTCCCCTGGGTTTGTGGTGTTTGAAGCTAGGAGACTGCTTTCCTCTGCTGTAAAGACAGGAACCATTTCTGAGTGGATACAAGAACTCAGATCCAGGTTTCCTTCTGGTTCCCAAATAGTCCAGTTCTGACTTGGCGTGTTGTAAGGAAAGAACATACTTGTGCTTTGAGAGTAGACTCCAGTGATCTCACAGACTGGAGGGAGTTCAAAACAGCTATTTTATTTAGAGGTCTCAATGTTTAAATTTTTTTTTTCTATCTTAATATTAGTGAATTATATTTAAACTCCCTGAATTAATAAAAAATAAACATTTTGATGACATAATGTGGGAATTCTCTTCCATTTCAGCGAATGTCGACAGTGTTATGTTATTCATATTGAATCCTCTTTCATGTAGAGGAGGACAGAAGGACATGATTTGTTCACTTCATGAGCTCAGGACTCTCATGTTCAATGCTAAAGGCTGAATACCCAACCTCACCATTTTTAGGCCACTTCCTGGGATTGTTTGAGTGTTAGCTGTTCAACATTATTTTGAAAAGAAATTATTAATACCTTATGGTTGTTTTCTAGTGAAAATGTGCAGATTGTATCAGGTTTGAAAACTGTTGAGCCTCAGTCATGCTTTGCCGGTAGTTTTCATTTCTCAGAACACGGGACTATAAAACAATTTTCTTCTTTTCAGTTCAATACAAGTATTTAGGAAGGAGCAATTTGTGGATTTTATAGGGATTCAAAACCCAATATTCACTCTCTTCTTCCTCCTTGTCTTTACATCTCTGTGTTTGTAGAATTTTTGGTATATATACACAGAGCTATATAAAATCAAATTGATTTAATCCAAAAGTTCACAAAATAAAAATGGCCCAACCAGACACTTACAGGGCAGTTCTTCTGCGAACTGTCATTCCCTGCTGGAAACCAGAGGACAAGTGCTGAGCAGCTCCAGTGGTCATGCTGTGGCCCTGCTCCTGGTCGGGCACAGCAGGGACTGGGGACAGAGATGGCAGAGGTGCCATGAGAGCTGTACCTGGCAGAGGTTCAACACTTGGATTGCTGATGGGTTTAAAGGTGCCTTAGGGTTTGGATGAACCCAAGACTCTCTTAGGAGCATCTCAGGATGGTAATGGTAGGTTAGGTCAAAATTCCTGTGGAAAGGATAATCAGCTCCTGTCATTCCTGCTCCTCAAATTCCCTTGGCTGCTCCCAGGAAGGACAGTCCATTTGATCTGAAATGCTGAGACAACAGGCATTTTATGTTTAAACATAAAATGACCTTTTTAACCATATATTTGCAATTAAGCCATTGTTTTTTTTAGTCACAAGGGATAATTGCATCCAGAAATTCCTGAAGAAAAAGTTATACTGGACAAAAATTATTACACTGATGTTTCAATTATATGAGTGATTTTCTAGCATAGATCAGTAATAAACTTCCCTAAAGGGCCTATTAAACAGGAAGCAAGAAAACAGAGATGGGGCAGTTGCCAGACTTCAGTGTGTCTAGCACTCATGTGTCAGTTCGTGCCCTTGCTTTTTTTGACTTTAGGCAAGTCAAGCAGTCAGCAAAATCCCACATCACCTGTAGGCAGCAGATGTGCCTGGGAAGGCTTTCTTCTGGAGAAAGGAAATTCCAGAGTCTGGAAGGAAGGAGTCCTGAGTTCCCACTTTGTTAAATTCTATCTGCTGAATCTCCTTGCAATGGAAACAAGGACATCCCATCTTTCAAGGAGTTTTGGTCAGTAATTTGGAGAATGCCCGTGATGGGAGTGCTCCTGTGATGGCAGAGTCTGGGATGACAGACAGCAGGGCAGGGTTCACCCTCCCTTAACTGGGGCACAGACCCAAACCCTCTGAAATACTATCAGAGGAAGCAGGCAGAAGCCAAGAGTTGTCTTATTCACTTGTCAGGTGTAGCAAACAGTGTTTTTTTCATTGTAATTTTTCTTTTAGCTGCACCACCATACAAGCCAAAGCACTACCATAAATTTCCCTTAACCTATCATAGAGTGCTTTTATTGGTAACAGCTTATTTCACACGCTGACCCATTATATGATGTTCTGGCAAAGTGAACAACCCATTAGGAGGATTTTCTGAGAAGGCCGATATATACTACCAAATATTTCCTAATGCAGAGTCAGGCAGAAAAAACGGGCAGAAAAAATGTGTCCCTCATTCCCCATGAAACCGAGCTCAGCTTGTGGTGCTTTCTGCTGTGCTGCCTGTGCCTGCAGAGCCCTCCTCTCCTCCACAGGCTCAGAAAGTTCCTGCAGAGGCAGAGGAACTTCTCTGAAAAGGTCAGCAACAAGCTGTCTGCTCAACTGCAAGCAAGAATACCAAGGGTTGGTCCCTACTGCATCTCATGGTGGGGCAGACAAGCTCCAGTGGTGGCACAGGAGCTGCCATGGCTGGGTGTTTGTGGTGGGTTATGCTGGACTAAGGAAAAGGGGTATGCATGAGCTGTAACACAGAGCTATGAGGAGATGCTTGAGCCAGCAAGGATGCTGGAAGCAGTGTGGCTTGACTAGTATGGCAGGGGCTGATGTGTCCTTATTTCTCCCTAGAGTGGTGGTGGTGGTGAGAGCTTGCCTCAAGATCTTGGCAAGGCAGCTTACTCTCTGGACATACTTGCTGAGGGAGCTTGGAAAAGTTTTCTCCTGCTCCCTCACAGGCTGTCCTCAGAGGTGAGGACATAATCTCTCCTCCAGCAGCCATTGCTCTGATTCAGATGACCCCTTCTGCACCTCAGAGCTATTGCCTCACCATACTATCAGAGCCAGAGCTGTATTTGAAAAGAAAGAAACAACCAAGCACAGAAAACCAAACCCAACAACAACAAAAACCCCCAAACTTTCCCACTGGCAGGGTTAGCATCTGCTTGCCCTGCCACTTTGGCTTCCACTCATCCTCACAGCCAAGGGCAACATCTTTCCTCCTGCTCCTCCCTAGAAAGCTCTGCCACCAGCTCCCCTCTCGAAGTGCGGGTGAGCAAAGCCTGTTTTGACATGCTCTGTGTGGAGCTGCTCAGGGGCAGCTTATTCTGAGGCTGGGCTCAGGCTTGGTTTCTGGGAGGGGGAGAGGAGCACACCCCCTGAGCTGGGAGCCTCGCACATGTGGAAGGTGACTCCAGCCCAAGAGGTCGAATATGCTCTTCTCCATGCCGCACTTGCCAGCCCACTCTCCTACATATATTACCATACCTTTTTTCCTTCTTGTGTCCCTCAAGAAGAGCTGTTTGAGTTGCAAAAATTTGTTAGAAATCCAACCCCATGCGCTCCTGATTTAAACGTGGGCACACATTCTAGCTTCACTTCCAGTTCCCCTTTGGTTCCTTTCAAATTAACCTCTAATTATCTCAGTTGTAATCACTTGGTGTGATAAAGTTTAAGTAATAATGATTCTTTTTGATAGTAGAATGTTTTCTCTATGAATGTTGTAGCTAATAAAGACAGAATGCCAAGCTGCTTATGGGAAACAGATTTTTACAGATCCCAAACAAATGCCCTGCATAGTTCATGTACAGATAATAAAAGAACAAAGTAACCCTTTTAGGGAAAATTTATATCTTGATAAAAAGAAGTCTATCTGTATATCTGTTCCAAAATACTGTGTTAAAAGGCCCAGAACCTAATATCAGTGCTTGAGGCCAAAGCTGGGGAGTCGAGCTCCCTGCTCAGGTTTCAGCACCTCTGTGGCATTGGGAGCTGGGGTGCAGCTCAGACCACAAAGCTCTTCTGCTGTGTGCCACTCAGTGAGCAGTAGCAGCTCTCCATGCAGTACCCAGACAAGGCATTTTTCCCTGTGGCATTCAGCCTGGGAGTTGTTTTTAAGCATACCTATCATGTTGTGTGTTCACAGTAGCATTTTGTTTCAGGAAGGAAACCAATGTTCCTCAAAGTCGAATTGAACTGTAACTACAGGGTTAAGAGGGTGCTGGAGTGCAGCATGGGATGGATGTTTCGTGGCTGCCTGCTCCTGAAGCGATGCCACAACACATAAAAAAAATCACCTTGCACTGAAGCAGGGGGTGGTGTCACAAGTGTGTGTAACTCCATACTGAGTGTCTAGGGCACATGGATGGGAAAACATGGGTGTACATGAGGGGACAGTTCTGGGTTGCAGTCCATGCATTAAGGAAAGCTTATGTGCTTTACATTAAGGCAGCTGTTTATTAGGACGTGTAAGCAGAGCACAGACACTTAGCTCCAGGCTTCTTTCTCTTCCTTGGCCTCAATCATTATGGTGAATGTTTGTGTCTCCTTTTTCTTTCTCCAAGAGCCTTTAACTCACTTTTTAAAGGCTGCCAATCATTAATTTTCATTTGGTTGATTTCTGAGCTATTCAGCTGTAAAGTTCTGTTGGAAGCAGAAGCCGTGCCTGCTGCTTGCGCCCCAGGTATACACAGATAACATCAGCAATGTGATTTAATAAACGGGCTTAGGATGTTGATCGATCAAATGGCGACTGGTGTGTAGACTCTCTTCTTGACTCAGACAGTCTCGTTCTGTGCCGAAACACTTCATCCCCTCTAGGCTTTTCATACCTGTATGTAATGAAGGGCTCAGGAAGAGAGCATGTGAAGTTTATGTCAATATTTGTCAGATGTTGCATGATCTACAGCACTGTGTCTTCTTGCTGTAGTAACACCAGCACATTACTGGAAGCCTTTGGACAAATCCATGATTATAGCTGACTACAGTAAATGTGGCTGGGCATGTGCTATGTATTTGTCATCACATCTTTACCCTTCCTGAATGCAAGAAACTGTGGAGGATGGGATGAAAGGGCTGTCACAGGCAGGCATTTTCTTACAGGCAGTCATACATGCCATAAAAAGGAAAGGAAGGAAAAGATGCCTGGAACATTGGGGTCTGTATTATGCAATTGCTGATGGAATTAATATACCTTACTGTTTTGGTAGGGTTTCCTTCCCCAGCCCCATTATTGTTTTTAAACCAATGGTCTCATTTGTATCTTGTTCAGTATCCTCACCTTTACAATAGCTATGGGGCATCTAACCAAAATACAGTCACTACTACTTTAACATCACAAATCTATGGACAGAACAGATTTGTTCCTGAGCACTTTCAAAACCAAAAGAATGGTTATGTCTGGAATCTTCTATTCTAACCAAGAGAAAGTCTTTCCAGTTCAGCATCTAGGCAGAAAAATGAATAACCTAATTAGACCAAGATTTCTCAAGTGCAGGGAAAGCATTTCTCACTTTTTTGGCATACTGTGATATCAAACTTGTGAGCTTTATGTAAAACATTTAGGAAAGAAACAGCCATTTTAACAAATGTGCTATTAGTTCTACAATAACATAACTAATTAGGTCCTCGAATGTGAAAAAAATGAATGAAGTGCTGCAGTGTGTAGCTTTGTATTACTCAGTCTTTTTCTGCTCTTGAGCAAACTTGTTCTGCCTGCCAAAGGCGAGAGCATTAATTGAGTACAGAACCTGTTTATAAATCCAGCACAGCTCACGGTTTGACGGGTGCCACTGCTGTTCATTCTCACCTCGCTGCTGTCCGTAATTAACCTTCTGCAGCTTGAAATTCTCCATGGAGTGAACGATGGGCTCTGGTTTCAGCAGGGCTGCTCTGGCCTGAATTAAAGCAGCCAAACTGCATCTCAAAGTCCTTACCTGGACATGTGGACAACCAAGGAATGAGCCAAAAGACTCATAGGGTCACTCTTCCAGTTAAATAACACTGTGGGCAAGAAGAGGAGATGAGACTTGTTGTGACTTTCCATAAATTATTCCTTATGACAAATTTAGTACAAGCTCCATTGCTCCCTAATGGAGGGATGCAGGGTACCACCAAAGAGGAGACTGACTGCCAGCTACTGTCACCTACGTAGGTGGGCAGTAGCACATGTAGAGTGAAGTTGAGCTTCACATACGAATCTGTCCTCCTCCCCCCAAAATGTGGGACAAATGAGCTGCCTATTGGAGTCAGTGTGACCCTCCATGTTGACCTCAGTGGACAGAGCTTGGCATCGACTTAGGGAGCAGGAACACAAGCATCTTCCCCAACACCTCCTCCATGCTGTTTCCTCCCCTTGTACTGCCTCTGGTATTTGTTGGGCCTCTCTGTTAGCTGATTTAACTCACTAAAATGCCCAAAATATAGACCAAAAAAAAGGCAGAAATCTTGCACTGATTTCTGTTGAGTCCTAGCAAAGTAGAGAAGGAGCAGCAGGCCAGCCTGGGATGGGGGCAAGGCTGGGGCTGGAGCAGCAACAGGGAAGTTTAGGGGGTAGGAGAGCAGCTGCCCTGCCTTGGTCAGCAAGCTGCCAGACTGCCTGGTCTGCATGTGAAACCACAGCCAAATTCCTTGTGTCAATGTCTTTATTTTGGTTATCATTTGATGAAGTCTCCTTATATCCAGTTTCCAATCAAAACATCATGTATTCCCTCAAATCTGAGCTCGAGTATGTACACGTTGCACTACAGGGACTGAACTCTACCCGTCGTATAGTGTAGATGAATGCCTTTGAAAAACAAATCCTTAATCAAAGTTACACTCCATTTGTTTTTTAAATTTTCATTTTCCATTTTAGTGGGTCTTTCATTGCTATAAGCAGCATTAAGAGTTATTAATGTTTTTCTTCTTGTGGCACTTTAAAAACTGAACTTCCCTTGTTATTAAGGTCCTGGTGGTGGATATTCTCACTTATCTGCCCTGTACTCCTAGCCTGGGTCCAAGATTACCTGTGAAAGGTTTTAGTTTCTTCATACAGAAATTTATGCATTATTATTTTAACTATTTGAATGTTTTCATTGTAAAGTACCGTTTCTTTCTCACTATATTTATGTAATTGTATATTAAGTTAACTTAAGGCAGAGAGTCTTTTTCTTCTGTTATGTCTTTTTGTCAGCCTGCAGTTAATTCAATACTGACTTGTAAAAATAACATCAATGAAATTATAGATGCAGCTAGGTTGTAACTCTTGTTTTTACCCAGCCACTGAAAGAAAGTAAAACAAAGGTACAAAATGTAGGCAGATTGAAAAAGGCCAATTTCAACATGAGGAGAAATGAGGAAAAGCTACCTATTTGAAGAAGGTATGCCAGGTGTGCTAAAAAACCATTTATTTCTACACAGGTGCTGTCTTTGGTCAAAAAGACTGAAGAGGTCACTTTTCTGCTCTGACTTCCTCCTGTGAACATTTAACCAAGTTAAGAAAGTCACAGTTGCAAATTATCTCTGACACTCATGAACTTTTTTTTTCTGCAGGATACTCTTCCTGTTTGAGATCTTTCTTCTACTAATGAATCACCATCTCAAATAATAGTGAACCCCCAGAATTATCAGATGAGCATCTTGAAGCTCGATTAGAAATTAGCTTTAATTCCAGTATGAGCTTCTTTCAGAGCAAAACAATGCTTGTGGGAAAAGATGGGCTGTTCTAACACTTCACCTCCTGAAAATATCAGGGATAGTATGTTCTGAAATGGTCACTGAAACATATTCGAAGTATGTTATCAAATGTTTTGTCTAAAAAAACCCAGCCATAACCACTTTTGATAAAAGATCATTTCAAAGCGTGACTTGACAAACACACAAACCTGAAACTTCAGAAAACAGGAAAGAAATTAACATTCCAATTTTTCCCCAGTAATGCCTTTTAAAAAAAACCTAATCATCACCACCTATCAGCTCATTCATCTTCCTCTGGGAAGAGGTTCATCTCAGCTGTTTGTCTGGTTTCATGCATTGCCTCTTGATAGCACCTGGTGTTGTGGGCAGCTCTGCCCACATCTGCTCTTCTTGGACGCTCAGATCTCCCAGCAGTTCTCCCATGCTGCTTGTTCTTCATGTCTGCAGCTTCCAGGTGTGGATGTGTCAAGTTCCTTGTCGTCTTCAGGCTTCTTTCAGCAGGCCAAATATAAATAATCCAGGGTAATTTTATATGCTGATGGTCACATTTCTTACATGAGATTTTGCTAGATTCCCATGACAAATCACTCTGGAAATGTATTTTTTTTTGTCTTTTTCATTTCTTACATTTTCCCTCTACCAACACCAGCAAGGGGTCTCTGGCAGTATACCCAGGTGTTTCTTACAAGTTGTTTAAAACTAGAACTTAAAAAACCTCAAAATTCCTCGGTATTCAGTCCTATCCTCCATAAGTCAAAACCTACTGGCCACACAGCCACATTCAGGAAAATATTGCTGCATCTTTTCAGATGTAGATTTGAGGGCCTATGTAGTGTTAAGTCATATAGAGGGTTAATGTGTTCTGGAAAGCCATGAAGAAGTAAGCAGGCATTCATATATCAGGATAGGACAATGGGGTTTTTTGTAAAGAAAATGTTAATGTATGCTTAAGCCCTTCCAAGGTATCACACAGGTCACTATTACATCATTGGTGATTTACATTTTCTACTCTGTATCATTTTGTATTTCTGGCTTAGGAAAGCAAGCTAAAACTAGATAAATAATGGGTGTGCTACAACGGTGTGCATTTAGCTTCTAATAGCTTAATGACTGCTTTCTTCTCTCTCGTTTATCATCGTTATTATGGGTCTGTTAACACGAAAGTGTTTAGCGGAGTTGCAGAAGAGGCTGCCTAAGGTTTTACTACCAGATTTGTGAGAAGGAAAAAGATGGAACAGAGAGGAATAATTTTAAGTGGGGAATAAACAGAGGCTTTTAAATTTAATTCCAGTCTGTCATCATCCTAATTAGCAATGGGTCTATTTGATGTCTCAATTCAGAGAGTGTGACTAGTGCCGCTTTGTGACAGAAATTAATGTCTTTTTTTGTGATAACCCAGTAACACGTACAGAGTCACACACAAAATCTGGGACTATGCTGTCCCAGAACAATTATGTGACATATATCCAGTTACACCGGTAGTGATGAAACAGACATTGCTGTAAAAGCAGACACATCATGTAAGGTGTGTCTGCTGAATTAGAATCTTTAAGGAACTAGATAGAAACAATAACCCTATGAATGTACATTGAATTTAATAATAGTTGGTTAACCTTTATTCCCTACTCATTTTGGATTGTTCTCCTTAGCATGGAAATCAGCTTTTCTGTACATTCTACAAGGCAGCAGAAACAGAGGGACAATAAAATCACAGTTAAGTGCAGTATATTCATCATGTAATATCTCTGATCCTTTTGTGGAACTGGGAAGAAAAATAGGGTTTATCCCACTGAATCCAAAATGTGGTTGTACTCATATTACATGCACAATGGTTATGAAAGGCAGATCTTAAAGCAAATCACTAATTTCCTATTAATTTCAGTCGTCTTTTGACCAGCCCCAAGCTGAAGCCCATGGCTTTGAGGAATTTGATATCTACATTTTTATTTCCCTTTTAAACAATTCCAAGGCTCCCAGTGTTCATTTCTTACATTACAGCAACGCTTCTCAGAAGTATTTTCTCATACCATGCAAGCTAGGAGGTGACTGAAGTTTTAGAAGCAGATGAAAGTCAGCATTATCCACTTTCTTCCTGAAGAAGATATTTCTTCAGCTGACCTTCTCTGGAAAGATCTGGATTGTAGCATTTGTGGGGCAGAGCTATTATCAATTATGTGACTGCTGATACTAACATACTAGGCAATATCTTAATTTTTTGCTTATTCATTCAATAGATTATGATAGAGTTATATACATAATCAAAGCATATTGCAAGATCTAATAGGTAGTTGTCAGATAATACAGATAATATTTTACACCAATGGGCTGCACCTAACCAGACTTTTATGGTATAGCTTTCATTTTGAGAAATGTAGTGCTGTGAAACAACTGGCAAGTGATGCTGGATATTAGTTGCAATAAGAAAAACTGAGGAATTATCATTTAGAAGGCATCAACAACAAATTCTTTTTCGGCATGACCTATAGGTTGCAATAATTTAGGGTTCTTGTGAGAGTTTCACACCCTGACATTGAATATAATTCCACACCACATTAATGAAAGTCAGTGTTCATGCAGGTATGTGGTTAGAGTCATGGAATTAATAGCATTTAAGATTTGCATTCTGCACACAAGTATCTGTAACACCCAGTTCCTATATGTTGCAGTGTAGCATGCATCTCCTATATATTTCAATGTGTAGTTCATATACTCTCTTTTCTGAAATTAGGGAAAAACGGGGTAGTCAGGATCTCACAATCTATTCAGAGTAAAGTTAAATACAGATTTCAATTCAGCTGAGTCCTAGTGCAGTAACCACTGCAGAGAACTGTTTCTCATTGGGTTTAAGGAATGCATGTGAACCGTATGTTTTTCCTCACTCAAGGATAATTGCTGAACTTTCTCTGCATGGCTGAAGATGATGTACATAAAAGGATGCAGGTTTGGACTGGTAACAAAGATCTGTAGTGGTTTTGTTTGCATATAAAGGAGGCATGCATAAATTTTTGTGTTACTGCAATGTATTCCTATGTAGTGTGCCAGTAACTCCTCCTCAGAAAAGATGCAGTTTGACTTTCTGCACAATTTTTCTTAGGTTTTGGCATGTGTGCTTTCACAAAACTGTGCCTAGCTGACAGACTAGGTGACAGGATTTTGGCCTGCTTCTGCCAATGGACCTGCTGGAGCATGGAGATGATGGTGCTGCTGGAGCAGCACTTTATTGGGAGCAGAATTAAGTTTGTTGTCTATCATTTGGTTCCCTCCCAGCCCCCCACAGGCATGCTCTTTGTGAGTCGTGTATCTCTGGTTGAAGGAGCAGATAAGTCCTGCTGGCTTTCCTTTTTGTGTCCTTGTTTGTAAGTAGGGGTGCTGGTACAGCTGAGGATGGTTTTGCTGGTACACACACTCCAGTGCATAGTATGTACATGGAAAGGTGCATTAGAGCTGAAATGAGCTCCTGAAGTTAGCTGCTGTGAGCCTAGAGATCCTGTTCTATCTGTCACTGTTCAGGAGAACTGAGTTGACAGACAGGACTCACTTTTTGGTTTGTTTTTGTTTTTGTTTTTGTTTTTGTTTTTTAAGATAGAGTAACATTTGGCCTCTCTTTGCAAGTTATTTTGAAAATACCCACACTTTAACACTGCAAGATACTCAGATCTTATTTTTACTTTGATCTTGGGTGAATTCAGTCACTGTGGCTTAGTCTCACTGTCACTTTTCATAACACTCTGGCAAAATGTGGTTTTTCTGTACTTTTCTGCCTATAATGAATCAAAGGCTGTGGTTTACTTTTGCCTATTATTTCACTAGTTCTATCAAATAAGTTAATTGTGATTGAAAATTCAGCAATGAGACACATAGAAAAACCTTGCCCTCTGTGAAACAATTCAGCAAATTCATTACTTGCCAGCTCACCCAATATTATGTGGCACTCTTTTGTCAACTAGTCTTTTTTTGAATAAAACATGAATGCAGTAGATTGGGAAACCTATTTCATGTGTGCTATAGTAGCACTCAATTTCAGAAATCAGGAATATATGGAAGTTCAGAAAGCCTATTGTGTTTGGTGTCTAAGAAAGATTGCCACCATGAATCATGGGCTGTGCTGACTAGCTCAAAAATATGAAGTTGTAACTTGTAAAAGTTTCTGTAAATGACTATATAATTTCCAGACAGTCCTCTCAACTTCCATAATGCATGTTTTTAACTTTTTTGTTGTTGTTTTTGTATGCTGAATTCTTATACTAAACTCACCTGAAAAGTGCTGGGCTGAGAGCAATGAGGCAAGGTAGAAAGCTAAAGAGTCTTGAGAACTTTACTGGGGCTCAGTTGTATTTCCCTGCAAGCCAGAGAATGAGCTCTCAGTGTGAGGACAAAACAGTAAGTGTATACCCTTCATTTCTGTTGCTTTTCCTTCGTTGCAACACAAACTCATTCCTGGACATTAACTTTCTTTCCTCACTCTGCTCGGTGCTGTGGCTAATAACTATTTATGGAACAAACCCAACAGGCTGAATCTTCTGCTTGACCGCTGTTGGCCTTGAGATGTTAGATATATTAACAAACTGATGATATCATTGCCTTGGGTGCCTATGAGTATTGCTAGCCATGTACTTTTATAGCTTGATTAGGAACAGTTTCAAAACTATTTTGGCAGATCTCTGGGTGCCATTCTGTGATTATGAACTCACTTAACTCCTTTTCCTGCTTTCAGGCTGTTTAGTTTTAAGTGTCTCGTGACATTTGTTAATCAGGATATATATACAATCAGAAGCAAATGAAAATTAGAAAAATGAGAATAGGATACAAAAAAACCTGTGAGTTTCTGTCCATATATTTTCATTTTATTATGGCAATGAAATGCTTAATAATGTAGTCTTCTGCTTGTGAAATATATCTTGAGATGGTAGAATTAGCACATATTTTTGAAAATTCCAATTACAGTAAAGGGATAGATAGTTTTATGACTGGTAATGAATTGGCAATATCATCTACATGCTAAATACAGCTAAAGTAACGTGACTAATGAGATAATATGGGATGACATATAGGACTAAATAAAAAGATGTGGGGTGGGTGAAGAAATGATTTAAGTTAAATCCAAAATATAGGTATAATTCAAATAACACTATGGTTCTGACTCAGGCTCATGAAAGTATGGAAAGTTAGAGTTAAGGCTACCTCTCTAATACGTACTGGTGCCTTTCCAACAAATATTTTCTGATGTGAGCTCTCCCAGCAATTTTGGAACGTAAGCAGCTTTTTGGACCTCCATAGGGGTTTGACAGTGAATTTTTTCCCGTAGACCATTGAGCAAAGACAGAAGTCCAGAGAATTGGGAAAGAAAATTCTTCAGCTCCATTTTTGGGCTGTTATAGGCAAATAACATTTTGTGCAGCCTGCCACCTCACATTAAGGCATGGCTAAAATATTTTAAAATTTGGATTATGGTTAGAGTTTGGGCAGAAAATCTCCATTTTGTGTCCCCAGAAAATGTTTTAGTTGCAGAGAAAGTTGCTTTCACCCCTTCCACACAGGTGGTTAGGCTCTGTTCTTCCTGATTTTGATCAAAAACTTTATCCTAAAGCTGGTACTATAAAATGGGAAGATGAACTCATGTCTTCTTCACTGTAGGCTGGTATCCTGATGCTGAGCTATTCTGCTATGATGATATGAAAAATGTGGTTTCCTTCTCCTATGGTGACAGAAGTGACATTGAAAGCTTGAAGAGCCAACGGAAAATAAAATGGCTGTTTGGCACTTTAGGCAGTGATGGGAAGATAAGGATTTCAGTCTTAGCACTTACACGCTCCTCCTTACTGCAGCATCTGAGCATCTTGCACATCCCAATGAACTAGTGCTACAGCTGCCTGTTTTACAAATGGGAACGTGAAAGCGAGAAAATGTGTTGCAGAGCAGGGAGTTGATTCCTCATCTAGTGCAATACTCCCAGGATCTCTCTTCTTGTGGCTACAGATTTTCTGCATGCAGCCAAAGGGGTTACTGATTCATCTGGCATTTCCTTTACATTGTCATTTTGTCCCTGCATGTTTTTATGTCCAGTTTTCCCATTGATATGAATAGTAATAAAAATATAACCCAAATTCCTTTGGTGCTGAATCAAGAATAAGTGGTATAAGCCAGTCTCCCCAGCATTGCCCGCTGTTCTGTGGAGATCAGAGTTGATATTTCTTTAGTTTAGCTGTTAGCTGTACTCTGAAAACAAATTATTTCGTTTTCTTTTTTTTTTTTTTCCTTAGCTTGAAACATAACACCTTTATACTTACCACCAATAGCTCCCAAGACTTAGGGAAAATTAGCAAGGTTATAAAACCTACAGAGTGTGTGTGGTTTGCTGTTGCAGCTGCACTTTAAAAGAAAAGTAATATAGTCACTTGCCCTGCTTAGAAAAGCATCTATAAATTAGCACTCTTTGAAAAAATCCTGATTTCTTGTACAGTTTTTATATATTACAGCCAAAATGTGGGTCCTCCATTTTTAACAATTCAATCAATTTAACTGTCTTGCCAAGATATGAGAGATCTTTGCTCCAGTCCTTTTATTAATAACATTTTCTGGCCACATCTCTTTCTTCTAAGGTGCTGAGAAATGGGGTGCTTTAGAGGTGCAGAGTCCCCACAGTGACTCAGAGACTCTCCAAAGGTTGTGCCGAGATGGTCAGTGAGGCCAGCTTTCCATATAGCAAGGGTGAGCATGGCCATGGCTGAAGGTACTGTGTCCTGCACAGCTCCGCCATGGGCTGTGGGGCTGAAGACCATAATGTTGTTTATCCACCGCCCTTCAGCTCAGTGAGGTTAAGGGCACACTTTAAAAAGACAGCACATTGTGCCTTCTTGCAGCCTTAAGAAAGGAGAAACGTAAAACAAATGAGAAGGATTTGTGTTAAATCTGTTGCCAAAGAGTCTTTCTTAAACTCTCTCCTTCTGTAACATCTGAGTCAAAATAATATTGACTCTGTTAAATCTTCAGGTTTCTTGTCTTTTGTGTATCAACACTAGGGCAAAGAAATCGCAGTCCTCAGAGATGCGCATGAGTGAGATGAGTGAGGCAGAGATATTAGAGTTGCTGTTGTCCTTCCATGCCCTGTCCTCTGCCTTTGTTAATCTGCATGTGCAAATTAAACTGAAATTAAACTCTAAATTTATCAGCATGTTGTGGTGACAGCAGGCAGGATGAGAATGCTTTACAAACACGTAGCACCACATTAACATCAGAAACAGCTTCTTCCCCAGAGAGGAGAGAAGATTTTAAAGAATGCGGAAAGATACCACAGGGCTATAATCCCTCTTGCTGCACAGAAAGCAAGTGATTATTGTTGAAACACTCAGAGGGGGAGGTGGGTCCAATAATCTGCAGAACATATGTAGGATATGGCTTTTGCACTGTCAAGAGTAGAGATGAGAAACTTGAAATAAACACCATTCAGGGGGGAAAAAGAAAGAAAAAAGAAAAAAACAAACCCAAACCAACAAACAATGAAGACCCCACAAAAAACACTGAAAAAAAGAGAAGAAAAAGAGAAAAGATACTGTATGGTAATAATTCAGCATGACTGCCTCGAGAAGTGAACTGCTCCAAGGAGCATCCCTCTGGATGCAGTTCATCTCTGCTACAGAGGGCTGCAGGTTCTGTCTGCGTCCCCATGCTGTCTTTGCCTGCCATGCCATGTTTTTGCAAGGGACTGAGCTGCACCCTCATCCTTCTGTGGTATACCAGCAGGTATCCCAGCATTGGTGAGGACCATCTGTGTGGATGCCTTCTGATCCTGATTTACTAAAGCACTTAAACACATGCTTAAGGGATTGGCTTAACAGGATGCTGCACTCTCCGCTGGCTCCCTCCACACATCTCCTGTTTCCCTGACAGTTTGGCCCTGTGAATACTTTAGGGTGCTCCTGCTGTTGAAAACTGGGCCTCTTGCCTTCTCCGTGGCACCCAGAGGTGAGACAGACACACTACCATTGCCACTGCTATTTTTTGGTGGGAGGTGAGCTCGTTGTCCTTGTGCTCATCCCAGCAGGTAGGAGGATGCTGTGGTGTGTGTGTCCACATTGACCCATCCTGTCCTCCACACACCCCTGTAGAGTGTGGTTCCCAACCCCGCTGGTGTGCTGCCCTCTGCCTACCATATACCTGCTGGTGGCATTGATCTCCAGGAGATTACTCATCCCATCAGCTCTACTCCAGTGTTGTCACCCCTTGCTCAGAGCAATCTCACACTGCAGAGGATCCTCCATGGGACTGTGCCACCTTCTGGCAGCAGTGACAAAGGAGAGGGAAAAAGAGTTCAGCTGAGTAGTTATCTTAATTTTTGCTTTAACATTATTGCATTTGGGTAGGTTGTCTTTCCAATGGACAGTCAGGAATGAAGTTTCAAAGCCTTTGCAAATATGATGATTTTAAAGGTTGCTGGTTGGATTAAGACCTTAGACACCTCTTTAAGCTTCTGAATTCCTAGTCTTGAAGAGCATGTGCAGGATTTAATTCTGAGGGCTTTGCCAGGAATAAGTTCCAGAGCTCCTAAGTCACTTCTCTTTTAGATAAAGCTTACTTCCTCACTTCTGTATTCAACTTCAGATGACAAAATCCCTAGAAATGTTTAGATTCCCACAGAGACTGGGTAAGACAAGTTTATTTATTCAGTCCTGCTTTGCTTCATCAAAGAGACCCCAACTGGGAGAAGTCAGAGGGCCCCATTCATTACATTTCGCCGAGCTGGAGAGGTGCTCCCGCCTGCAGTAGCAATGCTCAGCAGGGAGATGCAAACTGGCCAGGCTTCCCTTCCCTCAGCCCAGCATGTGGTGCAGCACACCAATAGATGCGCAGCTGTGACACGCTTTGGAGACCAGCCAGGAGAGACATGTTGCCTGGCAGAAGCAGGACACGTGTGCCCCTGCACTGTGTGATCTGTGTGCTGGGTCAGTGCCCCAGTGGGCTCCTCTGCTGAGGCGGGTGTTGGGGTACTGGGCCCCTCTTCTGCATGGGGACAGGACAAGAGCAGAGCTTGCAGCCGTGCCAAAGCCTCTCCAGAGCCACCTGTACCAACAAGAAACTAGATGCCAAGGTGGAGTTACGTTTTCTCTGCAGGGGTCCACACAAGCTCATGAGTCAATGGATGGATTGTTGTTTTGCTAGGGCACCACACGTCTGTGTGGAATCCCCAGGCTTCCCCTGGGAGAGCCTGAATTCGGGTGGGTGGAGAAGCTGACACTGTGCCCCCTGCCAATGAAAAAAAACCCCAAACATTGCCCCTTTAAAACTGATATTTTAGCGCCTGCCCCCCTCCAGCCCCGAAGTTTTTAGGGAAGTCTGAATTGGCAGGATTGTTTTGTTTGGAGGTTTTCCACTAGGGCTGAGGAACTTTGTATGGGGCAGACTCCAGACTTTGGCATCTCTGTTAAAATCAAATCTCAGTTTTGGATTTTCGATCAAGTAGTGCTGCGGGACAGACAGGCCCAGGTGCCGCAGCTAGGCACTCTTTCCCTGCACAGTGCTGCCATTTTGGGGGAGCAGAGAGAAAATTATGCATGAAATGCCTGTGAAAACCTGTGAAAATGAACATTTCTGTAAATTCACCTGTGAGAAGCAAGCCGCTTCAAGAGCTCCATTTGAGAAATAAATATTCTTCCCTTATGAAACTTTAAAAGCAAGTGCCTTCTGGAAAGAAAAGAAATCTTGGTGATTCAGCTGAGCAAAGTGCAATGTAGTCAGCAAAAATAAGAAAGAAGAGAATGAAAGTGTTAGCAGAGCCTTGATTATTGGTGATGGAGGGGCATTAGCCAAGTTATAATGGATTGTCAAACTAGGTTTGTGTTTGTATAACCTCACAAGTTCCTTGCACTGAGTCAACATCTAGCCATCTGGGATGGGAAGGGGGGGAAAAGCATTTTGTTAAAAAAAATAAAATAACCTAAAAATCAGTTAAATTTATGTTTCTATTCTGACGGAAGAAGTGTTTAAGAGGAAAACATACCTTTCAGAGTGAAGTATTTGTTTTTGTACTTTGCAAGTGCCTGTTTGAGTTCTTGTTTGTTAAATGGCTTGTAGTTTTCCCCTACTAACATAAAAATAGGTGTGATTGGAAAATTTGTATCAGGAAAATAAAACTGCCTTTCACCCACTTGGACTTCACTTGACTTGGTGGGATATTTGTAAACTCTGATTCACTTATAAGCACAGTTTCTTAGGAAAGGAATACAATTCAGGCAGAAATTTGTCAAGAGTGCAGAAATAAAACAACAAATTATATGTCCACCTGAGGCCACAGCCATTCCCCAGTGATTGTGTTTACTGAGTAGGAAAGCAAGAACAATTCAGAAAACAAACATGGATTTTCTATAGCAAATGTAATTTCATTTTCAGACATCCCTTTTGTATATGCAATTTCAGTAATTTCTTATACTTAAGACCCCTTGGCTTTGGTGGGCACAGCATGCCTGTCTTTAAAATTATGGTGAACTCTTATCAGTGCACTTGTGCGTGAAACTGACTGTACTGTGTTTTGTGCTACACTGGGACCTGTGCTGCCCAAGAGCCCAGAGCAGTGAATGGATAGAAATCAGCTGGCTTGAGATGGCTTTGAGTCAGGCCCTAATTATGCCCCGTGCTAATGAAAAAAGGGATGAGCAACTTTTGTGGCTTTGTCCTCCGCTGGTCTGTAAGGAACCACGAAACAGCACAATCATTTTCACACACCAGGGCATGGATGAGAGCACACAGGCAAGAGGAGGAGGCTGGTACGAACACCAGGATGGAAGCTTGGCTTTAGCCCTCTAGTCTCACCAAGGCTTTTCGAGGGCCAGGGATGACTGAGCACTCCTCTGTGTCATGGCTGGCAGAAATGTTCCACCAAAGAATCATCTGCTGGTGTCTGCCAGTAGTATCTTTATGTACTTGTTGGTTTTATCCTGTTAACTACCAAGACATTTCCATGGGAGTCACTATGCTACCGGATCCATGTAATTCTGAACAGAAAATCCCTTCGGTGACAGACTCCTAACGTTTTGTTTTGCTATCGTGTATGTGGGCAGATTTATGAACTTGCAGAATTCAGTACATCATAATCAGTTTATGGGTCATTAAAGAGACTTGGCAAACTTTTGCTGTACTTTGTAATGTGTTTTCTCTGTTTGAAGTCAAACCAGAGTAAGAGCCTTGATGGTGAGTGTTTTGAAAGATGATTTATTTCTTCTGTTTTTAGAAGTTATCTTTATTTTTGTTACAGAGAGGAAAAAGAAGACCCTGGTGGAACACTGCACTCCTAAAACAAAACAAAACCAAAAAAAAAAAAGAAAAAAAAAAAAGAAGAAACAAATTATGAGAAAGAAACATTTGAAGGCACGGCATGTCAGTCATTTATTTCTCGCTCATATGAAACTGCTTCATGAGAAATATATCCTATCTAATTCTGATCCACTAATAAAAAATATTTATTCAACAAGGGTTAACTTTCTCTTGTGCACAAGGATCTTATTCATTTAAATCCCAATTGAGTTTTTAACACTCAAATGAAGTGTTATATGGTCATGCTGGAGCTCTTGGCATTGGTTGAATTTTTCCCATCATAATGTTGACTTGTTAGACACGTGCAAAGCCTGCCCCTCTCTCCCTGGCCCTGCTTGTGTGGCAGAAGGCAGCATCATAAGGAGACTGGTGTGGATGGGGCAGGTCAAGGCTCCCTGCAATGGGTGTCCTGCAAGAGGTCCCGTCTTCAGGGGCTAATCCCACCCATTTGGGAGGATGGCGCATTTTTCTGGGTAGATGTACTGACCCAAAGCGCTCTGTACTTTCTGAAGTCCTTGAGGAGTTTCCAGATCTTGCAGACCTGGGGACACTAAGAAAATGCTTGTGAAACTGAAACAAAGGTGAACTTCTTCATAAACTCTAGGTGGGGAGCTTTTGGTAGCTGCCAGCATGTCATGCCATGAAGTGTTTTAGAGTGATGACACTCAAAATCAGACTTGTAGTTCTGATGTATGGGTCATAGAGATACACGGGTAATACTGAGCCCAGGACTTGTTTGTAACATGTAGATGCTGTAACTGAAGATACAAAGATGGTGTTTGCATGTGGGACACTGAGTCCTACCCATATAAATGACATAATAATAGAAAGGCAAGCAACTATGCAAAGACAAGTATACATGTGGACTTCCTGTTGTGAAAATGGGTATTATTAATATTTGTAAACTTCATCCTATTGACTGAGAAGAGAGTGGATGCTTACACTTCACATACAAACTCTCGGCTTTTTTTTTTTTAGTTTATCATGGCTTCTTTGTACTCTCTTGGCAATGTAAAAACGGTCTTTGTATGGGTAGAAATATAAATTGCACATCAAAAAAGGCTTTTTTTTGCAGTGCCAAATTAGTATAAAAGAGACTTGGTGTAAATGAGGGTCAGACTTACTGTTTGACTTTCCTAAGCCTTTTCTCATCAGTGCTAAATCAGGTTGTTCTGAAAATTTATCAACATATGGATTGGAATTGTAATTTGTTTTGGACTGCTCTTTTTTTGTAAGGAACTGTTAATGCTTCCAAATGAGAGAGATTTTCAGAAGGTGGTGAAGCAACACAGTGCTTTTCTGGTGTGATGTCCTTTATAAATGTGCAACCAGACATTTGCTGTGGCTGTGCTTATCAAATATCTTTTGCCTGGGAAATTTTTGCCTACATGATTGTCATACAGATGTGGCAAGGTTCTTTAAAGATGATGTTAATGAAAACTTAATGTCTCCTGGTTTGTGAAATCACTAGAAATATTTATTTTGGTTAAGTTTTCAGTTTGTAAAAGCACACTTAAGAAAATGATTGCCGTAAGTTAATAATTTAGATTAAAAGGATATTTTTTCATGAGAGTTTTAAGATGGGTCTTATGTTCATTACATATCTATTTAAATACTCAATAAACTGAATTTAGCCAGAAAACCTATCCAGAAGCTTATTTGGGATTTAATTCTTAGCAGTAACATGATGTGCAGGAAGACAAATGGTAAATGAGAGTAAAAATTACATGTGTTTTTTGACCGGAGAGTCCTATGTTTATAGCTAAACACGCATCATAACTTTATTTTCATATGTTTTGTCTTCAGTATTAACTTGAAAGAATATGAATCATATAGAGGTCAAAGGTCGAGGTAATTTTCCTCACACTGAATATTTTACTGTAGGACTCACAGGCTACTTATCCTCAGGAGTATGAAAATTGTCTCATTGCCCTTAGGCTTGTGTGTTGTGAAAGGCTGCAGTGTAACATAAGCCTCCTGCGTCTCAATTTCTCCATGGGGCAATCCAAAATAGTTTTTCCAAAAAGTCCTTGAAAATTTAGATTCCTTCCTTTTTATTATCACAGCAATTTGGAGTCACTAGTCATCTGTCTCCTTGGTAAATCTCTGTCCCTCTCCCCTTACTAGTAAGTTATCAGTGTTTGTTATAAAAGTACAGCTTAACTGTTACCTGGACTTTAGGCTTTAGTATTAGGCTATGGGAAAGAAAAGGAGTGATGCTCTGGAGACAGAGAAAAAAATAAGGAAAAAAAAAATGCGCTTTGACTTTTGACATTGTTTATATGACATGGCAATATTTGTACATTTCAACTGTTTGCTGTGCAGTGAAAATGAAGTCTCTGTTAAGTGGGCAAATGGTCCTGAGTTATGTAAACTTAAAACCTGTTAGAAACAAAACTGGCAGCAAGTAGCCTGACAGTAAATTATACTGTTGATGATGAGGAGGATGCATCTAGTTTTCCTTCTCTGAAAGCTAACCAATGCAAAGTGATATGCTATTTTAGCCACTAAAGGCTTGTCTCGCCATAGGGTTGTCATACAATTATTTTAATTTCAAGCCATGCCTTCTTCTGAAATAGATTTATGTGTAGATGAATCTCATGGACTAGAGGTACTTACATCTAGATCCACCTGTCCTTCAAGACTCAGCATCTTTACACCCAACTCATAAGCTCCTAGCACTGGGAACAGTAAAAAAAAAAAACAAAACCCCAAAAAAATCCGTTAAAAAATCCATCTCAGAGATATAAGTTCCTTATTCAATGAATTAGCAGACATCCATGTATAAGAATGAAATAAATTATTGCAAAATCTTGTCCATAAATGCCAGTCATGAAAATTGCAAAGGGCTACAAAGAAGTATAAATAAAAACCACATAGCAGATGGAAACCAGAGATACTCTGTACACATATCCAAAAGGCTTAGATTTTGGAACAGACTTTGTTGGGAAGCAGCCGAATTGCTGTCACTGAGGTCTTTCAAGAAGAGATTAGGCAGAATCTAGGAGGGACAGTCTGGGCACACTGGAGCTTGATTCAGAACAAGGCAGTACATACTTGGTGGGATGAAATCATAGAAATGTGGTGCTGGAAGAGAATTCAGAAAATTAACTTATTTGGTCCTGCTATGGACATATTGACAATACGGTTACAGTAAGGATTGGATCTAGCTATTTTCTGAACACGCTAATATTAGAAAAGCTCAACCAATTCAAAATAATTGTGATGCATATGTAACCAGACTTTGGCATTTGATTTTCTTCCGAGCTAAAAGACTAACACACTGTGTATATGAATTTTCTAGGACTGGTAGACCCTTTGCTTTACCAGACAGTGTGACTTTTAATGTCTCTAAATTAGAGGAGAATGCTATCTTGATGAACTCTTATGTAAACAATAAATATTAACATGCATTAAAAAATTTACCAAACTTATGTCTAAAAAAAATAATATTGCAGGCTAAACTGTCCTCAGCTAGTTGCTTATGGATAAAATGTCATGTTGCATCACTTTTGAAATTAGTGTATTTATTTTTCAGCTGTATGCTTCAGATGGGTTCCACATGTACTCCAGATTTAACAGATTCATCATTGGTATCTTATTATCACTTGAAATTACTTTGCAGTTAGGTCAGATCCAGAGTTGTCATTAGTTTTTCATAGCATGGATCACATTTTAATGCAGAACGTTTTGTATATATCTTCTCTTCCCATTTTGCAGTTGTGAAACACCCTTGTGGTGTGGATAGTTATTACATACATGGAAAAGTAAAGTTAGGAAAATATTTCTTGCAATTTTAGCTTCATAGCAGTTTAATAACTGGGACTAGAGAGAGCCAGCTCTGTGTGACTAGCCAGTTCTCTGCTGTGGGCCATTTTTGAGAACAACTGACGATACCATTTTATGATATTTCACTTCTAAGCTGTTTGTCTGTGCTCATTATTTGTTGTTTCTAAGGATTCTGAGCTTTTTGAGTACTATCTCCCTTTCCATCTCTCTTCTCTTCTGACAAGACCAATGCTAGAAAGCACTGTAAGAGGTAGCTCCCTCCAAACCACAAGTTACTGGCAGCGTGTGTGAGCCCAAGGGCAAGGATGGAAGGACCACAGGCCAGTACAGGCTTCTCTGAGCAGGAAATCCAAACAACGTCTGGTCAAGTATTTTTCACTAAATCTGCTTTTTGACAAAGTATTTCATTTTTAGTCAAACACCTGCCTCCTAGAAAAACGTCTGGTTTCTCTGGAAATTACCAATATTTCACAAAAAAAAAATCCCAAACAGGACACACACACACAAACACACACACATACACACAAAGTTTTTCTTTGGATATACTCCTGTGTTGCCTGGTGGCTGTTGTAGTTATGTTGCTTCATTACCCTGTTGATGTCTCCAACTGACAGCTGGTGCTGTAGTACAGTCCTGCCTGTCCCCCTAGTAGAGGTGTTGGTGAGGGAGATGGGGTGCACCACAGGAGGAGGAGGCTGTAGGGCATTCTTCCTCCAGGAGGCCTCAGGCTGGCTACAGCCATGCCATGTAGCCCCAGGGGATTTTGTGAGGTGCGTGGGGACCTCCCTCTTCCTTTCCATACAGTTTACTCCAGTGGGTTTATCTCTTTCAACAATGACTTACAAAATAGGAGACTCCCTCTGTGCCCACTTAGAGCCATTTTCTTGGCTCTGCTCAATAATATATGCTAGCCAGGGTAAGTACATTTTAATAAGCCAGTTTAGCCCATGGGTTTTCTATGGTCATTTACTTCCCTCTTTTTTTCCTAATGAAGAGCTGTTTCCTGCTCATTGTTTGTAATCATAAAGACTCTTTGAGCCAAGGGATTTAATTAGCCAAATTTATTTTGTTTGGTCATTAGGACTGTATGGATCACAATATAAAATTGTACATTACCAATCCAAAAAAGAGTGCTCTGTTGCAATGATTGCAGCAACAGGAATTGAGTAAGCTCTGCCAGATACAGTAGTGCATTCATATTTGTACACACTTATTTACAACAAGCCACTGTCACAGGTAGATTATATGGCTAGGTGGATGGATAGTGTGGCCCAGAAGGCATTTCTCATGTCTGTATGTTGTTAAAGCTATTAGAAGCCTAGGAGCACACCTGCATGTCTTATACCAAGTGCATCCCAATGCAGAGGTCTGCTGCCAGCATCCTGATGCAGAGGTCTGCTTCAGCATGTAACATGGGGGAATACCACCATGCTGCTGCCAGGTTAGGCGGCTCTCATGGGAATATAGTTCACAGACATACTGTTTAGTTTAAAGTTTATCGATGCTGGCTAACAATATACCATTTTGACCAATGTGTTACAGAAGTTGTCATGGGGACATCTCACTCTCTCAGTCTTTCATAAAATTCTTATGGAAGCTAAAAGCAAAGGTTTCCTTGGAATGGTGATGTGAAGAGAAAAGCATCCTGCATTTAAGCCGTTCTTTAATGAAATATAGTATGTGGAAATCAGGAGAAGAAACAACATCATGGGTTGGATGGTTCTTAGAAGGCCAAACCCACTGTGAAAATCTCTTTCAGTACTAACATGGAGACATGAATCTGGTCACTCAATGGTTACTCACCAGTTCTGAAAAAAAAGCATGGAAATTGTTTCCAGGTTCAAATCAAACAAAACAATGTGCACTCTGTGACACACTGCACCTCAATTTTATGGCAAGAACCTCCAATTTCTTTGGCAGTTCAAGGCAGAGCTCTACAGTGCACTAAAAGTTTTGTGACAGCTTCATAAGCATTCCCAAACTCTGGAATATACTGAGTAGTCAGCTATTTGATTACACACATTAAATGGATTGAAATTGCTCCTTGTGTATTGCTGAAATGAGGCTTGATCTGGGGTTTTGGCATGGTGAAGATGGAAGGAGCTTGAGACAGAGAAGGGAGGATCTTCCTTATACATTCAAGCCAGGAGGACTTGGAAGAGGGTTTTGGGGATTTAATGAATAGCCGCCTATGGCTCTCCCTGTAAAAAACATAAAATAATCATTAAACTGTCCCTACTTTTCCTATATTTCTTGTGTGCATTTGTTTTGTCTGCTGGGAAATGGGTGTGCTTGGGCTATACCGGTTGTGGGAAGTGTAGGGTGTGCTCCAGGTGAGCTGGAGGGTGAGGGAACTGCAGAACCACCAGGTTTGGCCCAGGCACATCAGCCCCAGGTGGGGCTGTTCTGCTCAGTTGGATCTCTTCTGGGGATGCTGCAGCACATAAGGTAAGATAGTCTTTGAAATGGTTTCTGGTCAGTCGTTGCTGACATAGGTACTCAAAATGACAAATATATTGGAAGCAGAGATCAGTGTCAGAATGGTTTTTCTTTCTCTTTTGGATCAAATGTTATTTTTAGATGATTACTGCTGCATTAGCCACTGCAATTCCAGGGCTTCAAAACTGATTGTTTGTGAGTATTAGGACTTTTCTGCCACATTACACAATGTTATCAATGGCTTATATGAACCCCTTAAAGGTGTGTGTTGAGATCTGTCACTGGAGACAGGATTGTTCCCAAAATTAATATACTTTTTCACCTCAGTTAGGAGAGGGTTAAAAAAAAAATCTCCTATTTCCATCAATCAAATAAGGAGGGAATGAATATAAAGGTAGTCCAAGTATGACCTCAAACTAAATAGTACTTTGATTTTGTTTAATAATGAGGCCGTATTTTGTAAGGTAGACTGTGGGGACAAAGTCAGGAGTAACTGTAGTAGTGCAAATGAATGTGTTTGCAATAGAAGAGTGGCTGGATGATGTCCATCTCATAATAGTCTAAGATCTGGCAGAGGAAATTGCTAGTCTAGTAGAAAGGATTTTTAATAATCTATGAAGTCAAAGGTAGTACTTAATGATTTGGGCATAATCTTGTAACATCCTCTATTGAAGGAAGGGAAAAATAATCTGGGTAGTTGATCAGTGTCACCTCAGTAGTATGCAAAGATTTGAAGCACTAGAGAACAGAGATAGAAAGGCAAGTAAGAAATGGAAAAAATAAAAGCAACGGGGTTTTTCAAAGATGAATTTTATCAGGTTAACTGATATTTCTCTTTGAAAAGATAATTCGTCTTCAAAGGAAGTGGTATGTAGAGATTTAATCTGGCAGGGCTCTCTAGTGCCACTGAGCTGTGTGGAAGACTGAAATAACCTGAGGTGGGGATTTGTAGGCAGGCTGTCAATGGTAAGGAACAAGTTAAAGAAGAGGCCTCAGTGTCTCTGCCTGAAAGGGCAAGGGTTGAACTGGAGGAAGAGAGCCTTGGCATTCCTCTTGCACCATCTGGAAAGCATTCCCATTTAATCATGCCACTGATAACTTTGTCACCAGAAGTCACAGCATGCTAAATGCACGGGCTGAGGAAAACAGTTGGGAGTTGTTGTCTACTGAGGGAAAGACTGAATATCATGCTGGGGAAAAGGGATGGACCTCCCAGATTGTGTGGCAGAGGTGGGATAAAATATAGAAACAGAAAAAGCAAGGTGAAGGAAATTAAGACTTCGGTACAAATTTCTTTGCTGACTCATCCTAATATAAAATTTGCTTGCATTATTAAATGGTCTTTAATTATGTGATCCCAATCTATTTTTTCCATAGCATGTCAATCAAGTGCCATATATAGATGATATATTGGCTAGAGCTACTCCAGAGGTGCAGCAGGCAATTTATTTTGCTTTTTCTACTGCAGAAGTCGAAGACTGGATGAAGGGCAATGCAGAAAGAGAATGGTTAATGCATATTAAGACTGTTGAATATCTCCCTTAGGAACAGGACTTTCTTTGTCTGTAATGGCAGTGCTGCTAGAACCAAACTTTCCATTTGAAAAAAAAAAAAAAGTAAGACAATAATGAGGATTTTTCAAAAATATTTATGAAATTTTGGAAAAAATGAAATCAATATTTGGGAATGTTTTGATTGGCAAGAAAGCTTTGGCTGTCCTACTTGCTAAAAAGACTTATTAAAAAAAAAATCCAGATGCTTGGAGGGGAGTTTAATAAGAAATGGTAAAAATATTTAAATATTAAAAAATACAATAGTTAATTATATGCATACATGCTGGATCTATATTGTATACTAACACTTTTTAAAGCTAAAGAGAATGATGATAACGTATTGTATGTTTTCACCTCTCTATTCTCAGCTCTAGCAAAGGAGGTTTTTAGGAGGTACTCATTGTTATAAATGGGTGTTCAAGAAGTATTTCCAAAACAGATTCTTTGTCCATTATTCCACTTTAGATTGTTGTTTTAGCAGTATCATAAGTGTTGAGACCGACTTTGCAGTGACTACCACAAGTTAGTGTTAGGTTGGGATATGTGTATTCAGAAGTGGTGCAGTTTGCTGTGACTTGAGGAGTTGGGGGCGGGGTATGGTTTTGCATGATCTTGTGTTCAGAACATAGCAATAGGGAGAGAGGAGATGTAGGACTTGTTTTTTCTGTAATCGCTGATGAGTCACTTAGAGAAAGTTTTTTAACTCGGGTCACTCTCATTAAACTCCTGATTCCAAATTAATGTGTCAGCCTATGCGGCATGCATTTCACAAGTCCCAATCTGTCAGTTTATACTGGCTTTTGGAGTAGACATACAAGTTTCAAAAACAGATTTAAGTGCTGAATGTCAGGCATCTGACTTCAAAAAAAAAAAAAAATTACCTTTAATCTGTCTTGCTTTAGTTTCTCATTAATGTGAGATCCCAAGTTGCAAACCAAGATTATCTTGACGTTTTCCTTTGCCTTTTTCAACGAAAAAAATCTTGCTGGCTTCTAATCAGCAGAGCTTTGGACAGAGCAAGGGCTGAGAACAGAATGATTAAGCCTTGGTCGAAACCTCTCTTGCTTCTTCATGACTTCCAGACTCAGTTCTAAGTTGCTCAGATGCACCTCCAGCACCAGGAATTAATCATCTGCTGACAGGGAGAGAGTAAAAAGCCATTAGTTTTATAGGAGCTTTTCCCCCTTGAAATTCCATTGCTGGTTGACTCTTTCTGAGAGATGATGTTGAAACTGAGAATAAATTCAGTTTCAACATTTTCATATTCTTTGCAGTCACTGCCAGGAAAGCATTTGAGTCTTATGCAATAACATCCTGGACTCCATTCAGCACTTGCTGTGGTCGTCACGGCACCGTAATATTATCCACTCCACACATCCCAGCTGCTGGGTGCAATCTGCTCCGATAGTCTTCTCCCCATCGGGCTGAAGCGGTCTCTGAGTTGTATTCTCAGAAGCAACCCCACGTGTTGCTCGCCCAGATGGATAAGGTGTCTATATGTACAGCATACGTACAGCAACGTACCTCCCCCTGAACTGCCCAGCCATGGTATGGGAGGAAACCTTGCGGCTGGAAAACGCAACCAGCAAGTAAGCAAAGGGGACAGTGCTGCACATGGCTTTGCCGTGGACCCAAAATGGAGTAGCCCATGAAAGTTTGCTCATGTGTTTGTGCAATGAAGCCTTCCCTCTGGTTTTGTGGTGGTCCTGTTGATCCTGCTGCGAACATGGGCTCTTTGTACCCATCCAGCTCCTGGAAGATGTACTAGTATGCACTAAGGCAAAGGCACTTCTTTCATGTATCCCTCAATCCTGTTTAGAACAATATCTAAACACCTGATAGTTTTTATTTCCATGTAGAAATATAAACACCTGAATTTTTATTTTAATGTAGAAATTTACACTGTGTGTTTCATAAGGTGAATATTATCATTTACCTTTTGCTCTCCAGTTTTTAGGGAAGGCTGCACTGTAATAGTTTTCAAGAAGCAGTGATTTTTATTTTTTTTCCTTGCACTGGACACTCCTGTGCTGACTTTTCATTCCAGAAGGAGGTGGTGTTGTCTTTTGGCTGGAACATTATAGCCTTGTCAGCTTGTTTATGGCCTCTCTCTGTTACTGCCCATATGACCTACAGCATAGTGGCTGAGCTGTTTCTGTATCGTTTTTACTGTCTGTGAAAGGTTAAAAATACCAGCCTCATGGGATGTTATAAACCTTTTGTGGCTCAAAAGTACTTTGAAATGATCAGGTAAATAATAGCAAATAAATGTCCAGACAGTTATCAGAACTTGCTAATTCTCTTCTGATGCAAAATGTCTGGTCACTTTGAATTGTCCCTTCTACTTTTTTTTTTTTTTTTTTTTTTTTTTTTAGTAGCCGAAGTGTGTTAGTGTGGAGAAATAGGACTAGGTCTTGAAACACAAAAACCTCTGAACATGGAAAGAAACAGTACTTACATGACACAGGAAGATAATGACTCAGTAATTAGTTCTTGGAAAGAAGCATTTGATAGGGAAAGTGGATAAATTTAAAGGGCAGCCTCAGTTACAAAATAATCTCCAAATTACTTATGTATTACCAATTTTTCTGTTATTTCAGCCCTATGAGGAAAAATGCTCCCAATTACTCAGGCAGTGGATTCTTCTTTTAAGAAATTCTAGCAATCCAAAGCAAAATCACTTCTCCCCTATTGAAGGAAGACCTCCATAGGCTCCTGCCTCTCTCACTGACCTCAAGGTTACTACATGGAGCTAATAATGAGAATGAAACTTGATACACTCTTTGTCTTCAAACTTGTAGAATTGTGGTACCCAAAGGAATCAGTACCGTGTGATTTATGACTCCTGTACTTTGTTATGAAGAAACAAACGTTAAACATCTTTATTTAATATGTTAGATATCATGTTATCCAAGTCTGGCTGCTGATTGCAACCTGCTCACTCTTTAGTCTCTAGAACAGCAATATCTTTCTGTAACTTCCTACATTGCTATCAGCTTCACAATGCTATACTGTATTGGTATAATTGTTTTTCCAGTTGTATGGGTAATGGTACCATCTGAGGGGTATTACCCTGCTGTGTTGCCTGCAAATTCTTCTGCATCATTTCTGATGTTAATAAAATATTTTATTTTCTTTTTTATAAAAAGACCCAAAACCTGATTTAGACTAACGTCAGCACATGATGTGAGCTTCTCTTCTCAGAGCGGTCCCACACAATCCTTGACTGCACTTTCATTAATATCAAGAAAAATTCCTCTCCTAGTTGAAAGGGAGTAAGTGCTAAAGTGCTGTTTCGGTATGGGTGATAGCATCAAGCTGCACAATATTTTTACAGATGATACTGAAACACGAGGCAAACCTACTAGGAAAAAAAAAAAAAGACAGCCTAAAATAATTTAAAATGAAGCTTTGTTTAAGCCAACAACAGGACACCAAGCCAGGAATCAAACAGGTCTGTACTCTGTTCTGCCTTTTGCCTGGAAATCGTGTTCCACTCTGAGTCAACAGTTTAGCCAAGAAGCAAAACAACATGTTTCTTAGGAGACAGTGAGTGAAGCTGTAAGTTCTTCATCTGATTGACTGTGGGCACACAGAGTTACTTGATTGCCTCAAGGTGCAAAGTTTTTAAGCACTATCTTTATTTTGTCAGCTTTAATCTATAATGAAAAGCTGACTGGTAAAAGATTTACTCCTTGGTCATGTCACTTCCTTTCCATTTCTTTTCAATTTGCATTTGGCTACTAGACCAAAAATTACTATTTATAGAAGCTTGGGGTCAAAATGAAAATTCAACAGGACAGTGCTATGCTACTGAATCGCAACTTTGCTCTTCCAGGATGGTTCATTTGACTCTCAAGATAAGAAAGGGGCACAAAACTCCAGGGAGCATGTAAGTAGGAAGCCTCTCCCTGCTCCTTCATCCCATGGAAGCATGCTTCTGTGTGCATGGTAAGAATTCACCTAACTAAAGATGAGCTAAAGCCTAGCCTGAGAGCATGTGGGCTTTCGGCAGCCTCTCAGCCTGCACCCTGGAGGGAGAGGTATAAGCTTGAGTATTCACAGTTGATTTCTGCAGATTCCCCCAAGAATGTAAATCCTACAAGTGAGAAACTGGAGGTCTAAAAAGTCTGTTTTATTTTGCTTGCTCTGAATAAGGAACCTCTTGCTTTTCAAGAGTGTGATGGCTTGTCTTCCCAATGTGGTAGAACATGCAGTTACTTCTCTCTAGAGCAGCAGGTCACTGCAGTGACTTAAAAACCCAGAAGGCAGCAAGTCCTTCTCAAAATGAAAGGATGAAAATAATGGAGTATTGCAAATCTTCTTTTGTTAGATTGAGAAATGCTGTTTAGAAGCTAGAAGGTGCTGTGGTAGTACTGGAGGATTAGGTTTAAATAATAGAAGATTTTACAAATTAACAGTAACTTTCAGCATGTGCTTTTGTCCCATTGGAACAGCCGTTGATATATGTGTTCTGTTGAACAGGGATAGGATTATAGTCATTCTTTAAACTAAGCACATCCTTAACTGCTTAGTTAAATCAGGGTCTTAGTGGGTTGGATACAATGAGAAGAGTATCTCATATCGAAGGGTGTGAAAACAAACTGGAGAATCGTAATAAGAAATCTGAATTTAGGGTGCAACAGATTAAAATTCCTCTGAAAAAAAAGATATGCAAATAACAAGAAAAAAAGCCAATAAAGCTTCACAAGGGACTGCTCAAAAAATCTGAGGTTAGCAAATGAACTGTTCCGGAAATGGAAAACAGAGGTTTCCAGCTACACAAGAACATTCTCTAAGTTACTGCTAGCAGGAAAAAATGAGAATTAGAAGCCATGATGAGTTAAAGCTAGGCAAGGCAAAGCAATTCAGGGGTGAGGAAGGGCATTTAGTGGAATCATGGGCAAATGTGGAACAGCCTCATAATCACTGAGAGGACAGTAAGCTAAAACCAAACTCCTCCACACTGCAGGTACTCAAGTTCCTTTTCAAACTATGTTAGCAGGCACGTAGCAGTTTCAGGTCATAATGATATCTGGTAAAGTATCTGCTGATTAAAACAGAACAAAGACATCTCAAAGCCGAGAGTGCTTAAATTCAATATGTGGAAGTGACCTGACAGTGTCCAGTGTACAAAGAAACAGGCAATGAGGAAAATAATAGGTAAAAAAAGGTGAAGGATGGTGGTACCCTCTCTAATCTAGGGACTCCTGACAATTTAATCAAAAAAATATCACTCTCACCAAAGCTGGTACAGCCTTGCAAGAGCGTTTTTCTGCCTAGCATGGCTATCACTAGGGAATGAGTCACAAGTCACAGCAGGGAAATCCTTTTCATGCCTACTTTGAATATGTCAGTGGACCACTTGTATTAACTTTTATGGCACTCATGACTCTGAACTCACAAAGCCTTCTGGAGTATCCCTGGGATCCTGCACTGAATTTCTGGCTGGCCATCTGCCTTCTTTCACGTGGCCATGTGAGAGTGCATCTGCCACACACACAAAAATGTACACACGGATCATCTGAAAGAGCAAAACCTGGCGTGTATACTTTGCCATCAAAGCAACAGCGAAACATAATTCTGTATATTTCATATTCCCATTGCTTTGACAAAAATACATGTTCTGATGTTCTGCAAGAAGTATACAGCTGTGATAGCATGTAGACAGCCACCCCCTGCCACCAGTGTACACTGGAACTGGAAATTCTTGTGCAAGGAGGTGAACTGGGCAAACAAGGACTAAATGGGAAGCAGGTGAGAGCAGGAGTGTCTTGGCAGAGAGGGTGAGAAGGGGGGTAGGCTGGACAGGAGAAGACACGAGGAGGGTGGATATGGTATCCAGTGCAGGACCAGGGACCTGGCCAAGGAGGTGGAAGAGACAGATCTGGATGAAAATGAGCTGAAGAACAATGGGTTGAGTCAGGGCTGGGAGAAAGGCCCATAACTGCTGCGAGGTTCTGCAAACCAGGAGATCTTTGAGTTCAGATTCCTCCTTTTCAGCACCTGAGTCCAGCAAGACATACCAGAAGGGCAGAGGGGACCAGGATCTTGGAGCCCAGCACAGGTGCATGGTCTTGTTTCATACCAGTGGTACCTGAGGCAGGCAGCACCACTCAGCAAGCACAGGGTGAACATGGGGCAGGGCATCCTTCAGCATCTGCAAGCTGTGCTTTTGCAGAGATTTCAGAGGTTTTCCAGGCATTTTTTGAGCAATTAAACCTCAGGCAGGTTTGCGACTTGGGACATCTCATCCCAGGTGGTTGTAAGCATCTAAAGGCAGGGAATACAAGGAGAAGTCAAATCAAGTCAGTAATAGACGATGCCGACAGTCCCACTTATAACTTAATATTGGTGAGGCTGTAACTGCATGCTGAGGAACATTTTCAGAAAAAACGTTACTTTAAGGAATTATTATGTGGCAAAATGAAGAGATCATTAGAAAGATTGCTGGATTCAAGTATTATATATTAAAAAAAAAGGGAGGAAAAAGTGGTTGAGTGGTACCACTTGAACAGGTGTACATACTAGTTTTAAGTTTATTTAAAGAAGGAAACAGTAACATCTTTAATACTGTCTAGTGGCAGCTGATCTATAGCAACACCAGGAAATTTCTAAACCCATGAATAAACAAGTTCCCAGCTCCAGCTAAATAATTTCTCTCAATTAAAACAGTAGAATTACTTATGTGAGTGAAATATTATCATAACTCACACACTTTCCAGTCCCAAACTACAGTGTACCCCTTGTGGCCTTGTTTGCTGTAATTTGTTCACATGTGGAAAGATCTCTCTCCCTCTCTCTCACATATACACGTGCTTTATTTTGTAAAATTTATAGTAATGTCTCATAGCGTGAGATTATTTTTCATGTGCAAAACCAGTACACACAAAGTATTGTTAAATAATGGAGAGGTTTCCAAATCAGACAGATGACAGAATGCTTGTTATGCCTGCTTTGCAATGGCAAAACGGACGTACCATGCGGTAGCCATATTGATTTATGTCATGCTTTCTGCTACACTTTTGTGAGTGGAGGCACTGGGTGTGATAGCTTGTTTAGTGTTATGTCCAAAATAGTACAAAGCTGGAAAAATCTGATAAACTTTTGAAACAATGCAGCTTGTCTATCTCTAAGGTATGAATAAATATTTCAGCTGTAGATATGCTGACTGAAGTACACAGAGTTCCCTTGTAAAATACCAGAACATCTACATGTCGTGTGAAGTCTGATGTTCTTGCCATGCATGCTAAGGATAGAGAAGGGATGCCTACAAATACTTGAAGAGCCAGAAAGGGACAGGTATATAAATAGAGGCTCTGCTACGTAGCGTGCCATGAAGTGTGCTGCTTCCCTGGGCTTTTGTTTCAGCATTACCACTCAGTCCTTGCAGGTGAGCAAGTGGCAGAAAAATTATTTTAGAAGTCTAGGAGTTCATGGATGTGCAACTAACTCACCATTAACAGCGTTCTGTGGTGTGGCACATCAGTGAGGACAGTGGCTCTTGGTCACTCTCTGTTTTGGTCTCACCGTCCATCATGTGCAGGTGATGGGTGTTTGCAGTTCACATCCCATTACTAGGCAGTAAATGACCTCTGCTTCTTTGCTGCAGCACTCAGTCATCTGTGTGAAATGAGGTTGCTGGAACCTGTCAAATATAACCTAGGTTTTATACATTGCTGAAAGGTTTATGAGGCCATCTGTCTTGAACTGATGACCTGGTACAAAGTGTTTTCTGCAAAAATTAGACAGTATTTCCATAAATATAATTTTGGTTATGAATTTCTGAGTTTTACTATTTATCTGTTCCAGATTTATCTGTTCTGCTATCTCATAAGTGGCACTAAGGAAAATTTCAGTGTCATGAATTAGGAATAGTTTTGAGTCTGTTTCAGTATGCACACTGAAAATGCAGTTAGCTGGGTTTTACAAATTACTGATTGTAATTTGAGGCTTTTAGTAGTGTATTTGCATGCTGTCTGTCCTGCCTGTCTGTCTCCAGGAGCCAAAGCAAAGCTCATCTCGTCACTGCCGATCTCACTCACTTAATTCCTCATTTCACTTTTTCTGTCCAGGATATCTCTGGGCTCTCCCCTTGCTGTCATATCTGAAGGACTTATGTAGAATTTATTAAATAATTCCTGGGAGGCAGAGAAGTACATTTTCCCAATTATGCTTAAGGAACTGAGACGTTTCTGTGGAAATAAATGGGATTCAGGTGCTAAATAGTTTCCAGAGTTGGTCTGAGAGGTTTTAGGCTATTGGGACTGGCTGATACACATGTTGAAAAGCACGGCAAGAAACCTGTGTGAGTCTGTAAGTGCCAATGCATTTTGAAATCTGATGCTAAGAAACTCATCCAAGGGCCAAGGTTCAACACTGCAAACATTATCCCATTCTTATTTTAACATTTCAACAGATATTGTGATTATATTTGGATTTTTATTTTTGGCTTTTTTGGTTGGTTTTATCTTGCTCAGTCTTAAAAACTCTCAGCTTAGTGAGTAATTAATTCACTCAGCATGAGTGGATTTTACAGTGATATTAAGTATCAACAAGGATTTTTCTGCCAAGACTGTGGTGGTGTTAGATGCTATATAACTCTTAGGATGAAATGTATCTGTTGTGGAAAACTGAAAAACTGGGGACTAAAGGTATAATTTTTGGATTTGTACGGAAGCATCTATAAAGCCATTTTTTTTTCAGACATGCTTGGTATTTGTCAATTATATGTCACACAGAAAGACACATTTATTTTTTGAGAATTATGCATATGCTTTTGAGTTTACCAGCTCAATCATGCACTTGCAAGAGGAGATTGATCTGCAGGTTAATTATTTCACAGTTTCTGTATGTTCATTGACAGTCCCTAAAAGACCAGAAAAGAGGTGACATCTTGTACCTGAGGACAAGAATGCATCACATGTCTAGGAGGAGCTGGAAGACACATCAGCTTAAAAATGAAAGTAGCAACAATAATAAAAGGATATCAAGGTGATAACATCTTGTGAGTAGTATTAAGAAACAATCTGAACCAAGACCAAACATTTATGGCTTTTCATACAAGGCATTGCACATGGTAAAGCTTTTCTCCTGTCACCCATTTTTAGTGAGCAGTCGAATTTCTCAGAAAAGAAACGAACCACATGGAGATTTTGACATCAGTGTGGCCAATTTATTTTATTGATCTGGTTATAACTGCAGTGTGAAACTGTGCTAAAAAAGCAGTGGCCCAAGTGAATCCTGGCACTCTTTTCAGCTGCTTTGCTGCTTGCTAGAGAGACAGAAGAAGGAGCGTGTGTCCAAGTCTCTGTGGCAATTGCACCACAGGCACCTCTCCCTGCACTGGAGGAGAGCAACCTGCTCCCAGACACTTTTTGGGTCTGCCGCCCACCCCTTGTGTAGGTCCCTGATGGCCTGGCATGGCATGGCTCTCTCCCAGCGGGGCTTGGAGCTCGGTAGACAGCAGTCTCCACTTCTGGGTTTAGTGCTGCTTTTTGCCCAGGGCCTGGCTCATGGAAAATGCATGCCAGGTCCCTTGGGAAGGCTGCTGCTCCTGGGCAAGAGCAAGGCAGCTCATCGGGATGTAAATGCGCGGCGCAGAGATGTCAAAAGGTTAAGGGATTCCTGACAGCAACCCAGCTTTCAGCAATCTGTGTATTTATACAAGTAATTCAAAACTCTTGGGCTTGCAAAAGCTACTTTTTAAATTGGTCTCATTAACTCTTTTTATTTGCATCCCTCAACAAATATAACAGTTGTTTTACGTGAAGAAGATGTTAACAGAGGTTCTCTGCCTTGCTGATTACAGATTTATGATTTTGAGTATCTGTTACAATATTTTGTGGTTTTCTATTTCCATTTTTGTTTTTTTGGCTTAACCCAGGCCAGTCAACTCAGCCTCTGGAGGTAATGGAGGAACTGCAGAATATCAGTTAACAGTGTGTAAAAGCGGCACTATACAATACCATTGCAGATGATTTTAGCAAGTTCCCATCTCTGAATTCATCAGGCTTCTTGGAAGAACAGCAACTTTGTCCTGAAAATAAAAGATATATGTCCATGAAGGGCATAAAATCTTCCTAATGTGGCCATTTAGATTTCATTATTGTATTTTTAATTAATGTTCACAGAGTAGTAGTGGATTCCTGGATACTTTGGACTATAAATTTCTTAGTCAGCCATTCTCTGGCGGTGTTACAAAATGGGTTTATTTTAATTTAAAGCCATGCTGGGAAGCGTGGGGTGTTTATGTGCTCAATTCAGATGTTCTGCTCACGAGGAGCTGTCATATCCTTAGGATAACCTTTTGCTTTCCTTCTGTCCCTGGGTCACCCTCCTGCAACTTCTTCCCCAGGCCTGGATAAGGAAGGGTGGCCATCCCCACGGCCATGGCTGCCTCTCGTTGTCCCTGCCTATAGGCTGCTTCTGCTTCTTATTTGAGATGTCAGTGCCAAGAAGTGTGAGGACTATGGAAGAAAAGACAGAGCACAGTAACATGTAGTCTGGAAAGGCATAAAGAAATACCAGAAAATGCTGATTCCCAGGCTATGAACAACTGGGCAGCATTTACAGAACAAAGAAAAATTTCAATCTTAAATAAATCCTCAGCATGGGAATATTTTAGTTTGCACATTGATAATTTATTACTAGCTGAAATTTGCAAGCAGTATTTCTGATGTTAATTATTTAAATGTCATATCTTGTTTCACTGACACATCCTATCTCTGCTCCCCATCTGCTTTTCCACCTGAGGTGCTTGTCGCTCTGTGGTGAGCTGGTACCAATGGGCTGGAGGTTCTTCTGCTGCACCAAGTTTGGGTTTGATCTCCATGTCCTCCGATGCCATGAGGGTGAGAGAAGCTCACCCACCCACCCTCTCCAGGATGGTGTCCCTTGGTGTGCAGGCAGACCTTGGCAGCAGTGTGGGTGAAGAGGTTGGGTGAACTCCAGCTCCATTTCCAAATGTGGTCCTGCTCCAGTACCAGAAAGATGCATCCCAGTGTGGGTGACTATCATGGCCAGGTACCAGGAGTGGTGTGGAAAGAACTCATTACACCACTGGGAGGAATTTCAAACTTGCTTTTGCTGTGATTCATTATGAAAATAAAATAAAATATAATGAAACGTATTATTTGCAGAAAGGAAAGCAAGTCCAAGCAGAGGGCAGCTGGGCCTGGAGTCCCAGCGGCTGAGATCCCAGATGCTCCCAGCATTGTGGGAATGCTGCTCGCCCATGGTGCCCACACCACTCAGGAGCTTGGTGGCTCTGCCAACCAAGAACCAGGACTTCCCCAGGATTCAAGGAAACATTTACTTGCTCACAAATCGGAAAATTATGGTAAAAAGTTATTTTGCTGGGAGAGCCCTGTGGTTGCAACCATCTGCACTCTACATCCCCCCCCTTGGCTTGCAGATTGGGGCTGTGATGTGCCCCATGGGGCACAGATGCTGGTGCAGAAGTCCCCCTCCACTCAGTGAGTCCCCAGTCAAAATGGGATCATTTCTTTGGCTGACCAGAGCACAATGTGTTTTCTGCTGGGTTTCCCTTGGAGAGGAGGCAAGCGCAGTGCAAAATTGCTTCCAATACCTCCTTCCTGGTGCTTGGGTACCACCAGGTACCTAAAAGAGTAAGTGCTGTCTGTAAGTGCTTACAGAGAGGTATAGGTTGAACGTTAGTGTGTGTAATCATGAAACCTGATACACCAGGTGGAAACAACCAACTTCAGTTATAATTCAAGTTGAATTTCTGTTACAGAAATAATTTTTAAATTATGGAGCAATTTCCAAAGTCAGCAATAAAAAGAGGTGTGTATCAGCTCAAGGGAAGATAGACAAATTTATGGAAAATGAGGAAATCCGAGAGATAGCAACTGACTGGATTTATGTGATTGGGAATAGATGCTGAGATATCAATGTGTCTGTATGACTTAGTGTCACAAATGTAGGTTTAGATGGACCATTGCTTCTGGCTCTGACATACCTATGTTTCAGTAAAAAACAATTACTTCCATAATACAGAAAGAAACAATGGAATGATAAATTCTGACTGTATTGGAAACAAGCTTTCTGTACAAAACTTGTGGTTTGCGGTCCACTTTGTTAGCCTTAATCTTCTCTCTACAGCGGGGATTTTTTGGCAGCTTTGGTGATTCCACATTATATTTGTGTATGTTTTGCTGTAGGGTATAACCTCATTTTGTTCCTAGTTTTGACACAAAGGATGCAATAAGTAAATATGAGTAAATATATATATGTGTTTAGCAATAGGTATTTGTGAAATCAGACAAAAACAGATGGTTCTATGTTACTGTAAGCAACCTACAGACTACCAACAGCAATTTTCTAGTGCGCATGGGCTTAAAGATTTTTAAAGGAACCTTCAGAGACTATAGCATACCATTTTCTGGCATATTGAGTTTCTGATTAAGTTTCCTGGTTTTTTTTTGTTTGTTTGTTTTGTTTTGTTTTGTTTTGTTTTGTTTTGTTTTTAAATGCAACCTGCCTTACTCTTTTCTTTTCAAGCCTTACTCTTGAGTGGCTACTAATGAAGCAGGAGCTTGCTTGTTCTGGTCCATCTTTCTTAGGTAAGTTCAAAGTACTGAGGCTTTGGGTCCTCTGGTCCACTTCAAACCAGTCCTCCTGCTGCAAGGAGGACACGGGTGATGTGGTCCTGGCCAGGCCACTGGCCAGCAGTGAGCACCCAAGTGATGTATCTGGATGTTACACTCTAACCCAGACTTCAGGCTCCATGTGGGGTGTTGGTATTGTGTCTTAAGAACAGCAGGGATTGTGTTAACAGGTCAAGCCTCAGATAAAGTTGTATGTACAGAGGGTAGCATGGAACTCCATGTGGAGAACCAAAGGCACTGATGTGTACTCCGAACTTCTATGCAAAGTATTATGAAGATAACAAGAAGTGTTTCTTGGGATGAGTTGGAGAGCTCTCCCTGATTCATAGCACCCTTTAGAGGGATGCTTAGAAATACTCTTCAGGCATGTATTTTCAACACAGACCTTGTTTTTTATAATTTTCTGTTAACCACTTATTTTTTTTTAAAAAACAGGGATTATGAAGTCACATTGACTGATTTCTGAACATTGCAATACTTGCTTTTTTCCATCCAAGACAATAAAATATATTACAAGTGCCTTTTTAATGAAAGAGAAAGCAAGGCCTTCACGTCCTGCAACATCTGCTGGGAACATAATGTAAATTGAAAACGTATGCTGTTTTCGTGGGGAGGGAGAGGTCTTCCAGTGACAGGAAGTATCCAAAAAAGTTAATGCTGAAATCAGTAAAAAAATCATGCGTGACAGGAGGAGAATGAACACACAACCTTTTTTGCTTTTTTTAAGGAGTTGGGAGGAGGTGACCAAAGACAATACAGGGATGGGGAAAGTTGGGGAGTGGGATTACCTGTGTATTGACAGAACTGTTTATTTGCTCCTGGCAAAAATGAATCCCAGCATATATTCCCTCTAGCTTTTTCTTATTTATAAAGATGGAAAGCCTAATCTGTCGCCAAGACCCATTATCCCTTGACTTCAGTCAGACAGTATATCTTGCTTATTGAATCAGGGAATACTGTGTGTTTTATGAAGACAGACGGAAAAAAGAGATGTTTACTTTTGTAACCTTCCCCTGTTTATTAGTTACCACTGCTACCAAAATGAGAGAGCTTGTATTTCAGTCATAGCAGAACTAGGCAAATAAAGATATAACATCTGTTGAAAAATAATTAAATTGCCCTGTACTCCACCACCTGTGAGGTTCTGTGATGAGGTACACAGCATTTCCAAAATACTTCTGGTTTTGATGTGTCACGTGTTTTATCTTCATCTTCCCAGGTGGGAAGAGCACTGCTTAGCTTGATTGTACCTGTGCTAAGTTTGAAAACATTTCTTATGTGTGTTTTATGCCTGGCCTGAGCTCAAGCATCTCTAAGTACTTCCAGTCTCCTCATAAATACACCTTTGTATTCTGCCTAATATATAAACATCATGACCCATGTCTGAGAATGTTGGGAATTTTATTAGGTTCATAAAGTTTTAGTTGCGGTCTAGCCCAATGGGTCCAAAATAAATAAACACAGAGAGCAAAACGAGTAACAATTTCATACCTATTTCTTCTCTTCTCCCTTGAGAGTTTCCCCAGTACTGCTCAAGTACTTGCTGCTGTGGTTTCTGTGGCTTGCTATCAAAGTATCTGCTAACCAGTAAGCAAGAGGCAGATGCAGAGAGGAAAGCTGTGAAAAGTGACTGAAACAAGCCTATTCATACCTTCTACGGATTTCTCAGTCTCTTTCCACCTTAAGGACTGAGAAAATATTGTGAATAATTGTGAATTACTTGTGCCAACCACATTCCCTCTATTGCTGCTCTGCGTGAAGCTTCTTGGTTGGGACAGCTTCCTAAGCTCTGTGGAAGGAGCATGTGAACAACAAGCATGGCAGGATGGAAACCTCTCTTTTAGAGTCTAGTGAGACCTAACTCTTGGATTGAACTCTTCAGTCTAGGGAGGCCCTTTCTCTGGCCTGCTGAGAGCCTGCTTTGCCTACAGCACATACTGTTGGCAGCTATGGTGGATGCAACGGTACAGAAAAGAAGCTATCAAGAATGCCAACATTTTCACCTAAGCTATGGGTAAGTGTGGTCTTTTCTTCAGGTTATTATGCTCCATAGATACTTCAGGTAGCTCCTGCTCAGCAGCACCACCATGCTCAGGACATACAGGGTACATAGGCGATACTGTCATTCCTGCTCTCTTTGTATAAAGGTGTTGTGTTATCATGAGTCTAAGTGCTGTGAAGCCATCATGCCCTTTAAAACAATTCTGTTGTGAGCCTTTGAGCTACCAGAAAAGTATATCGCAGCAGACTTTTTAAAACTGAGGGATCAGCAAGCCAGGGCTCACACGGTAATCAAAACTATGGCTCAGGGCAGTTACAAATCTAAATATATTAATTTTTGCATATCCGTTGCAGGAGCACTACGGCCAGAGATATCCCTTTTGCAGGAAGAACCGGGAGGCAAAACTTTAAAGATCAAACCCCAAAGATCTTTCTATTTGTTTATATGCACTGCACTCATTCAGTTTCAAGGCCATTGGAAAATTATTTCTGGAATGTAGCAAATGGCATACTGTATGTTATAGATCACATTCCTAGTTAGCTGCAAAGTTTACACTCCATTGGGGGTGATAGAGGCAGTTTTTTACTGTTCAAGTATTTTTATAAAGGAAAAGATTTTTTTAAAGCAGATAACTGTAACTGAGCTACAATTACAAACCAAATAAGAACATGCTGGTTGTTTTTGTTTGTTTTGTTTTGTTGTTTTGTTTCCCCCTTTTTTCTCTCCTTTTTATCAACTCACAGCTACACAGCTGACACTTAGGTTTGTTTGGATTTTTTTCAGAAAATCAAAATTTTGTTGGAAACCTCCCCACAGTTTTCAGAGCCCAAGGTACCCTGGCTCTTGAAACACCTTGTATTTGACAGACTCCTGCAAGCTCAAGAGTTCCTGCTAGATGGGGCCAGAGGCAGAACCTGTTGGGGTAGATGCATCTACAGGGAGGCAGGGGGAAATTTTCATTTGGACCGAGGAATGATGATTCTCACCATCCTGCTCGGTGGCCAACTCTTCTGTAAGAAAAAGTGGGTTGTACAGGACCAGTCTATGGACCAGCTACACAAGGGGGATGGATGGGAATGAAATCCAGATAGAGGTAGGTTTGTTACTTCAACAGGGTATAGATGTTGGTTAGACCTGAAGCAATCATCTCACTGCTCTTTTTTAACGCAAGTGCAAAAGCCCTAAATGACTAACGTTCCTTCCAAGGCAATGACCACAAAACAGAGAATTAAACCCACAGAAATGCTTTCTCTTAAAAATTACTCAGATTTCAGCAAGCTTTGCTTATACCAAGGTGACACAGCCAAACCCACTGATGGTTCAGCTATGTGGCCTGAGAAACGCAACTGAATTAACAAAGCTGCTCTCAGATGTAGAGGAAGACTTTTCATCTTTGTTAAAATACCATGTTGCTACTCCATTCTTAGCCTGTCAGCATCCCTTCTGACTAGTCCTGCTGCCCGTCTCACTGGAAATTAGGAATATGCTGCCAAGCTCCTTATGGCTACATGAGCTAAATATTTACCCCAGAATGCCTTAGAGATGTGGGAAGAACTGCTTCTTTGCTCTTCCTTTTTCAGAAACCTAACTAAATCTCACTATTGTGCGATTTACTTTTTTCTTTTATTAATAACGCTATATTTCATTTCATCCTACACAGCAACAGTTGCAGGCAGCTGCCCAACAATTGTATTCTTAAAAAGGGAAAACAATGCAAAGAGGGGATGTCCCCAGAGGGAGATCATGCCTTGCCTCAGCTGCTCACACATGCAAGACATATTTTTTCAAGCACAACAGCCGGTTGGGAACGACTGTCATTTGTGCCCTTGGAAAAAACCCTCTCTGCCTTGCAAGTATTTGGCAACTCTGCTTCTAATATTATGAGGGTTGTTGAGGACTTTACTGGTTTTGAGCACTGGCATTGCACCTGAGTGTCTCATGGTCTGCAGTATGACACAGGGTGTGACACACTCAGCGGTGTGACACAAGTACGTACCACCACAGGGTAATGAAGTTTGAAGAAAAGGACCAGTTTCTTCCATCCTGTGCTCACTGGCACTGAGCAGTCTGTGACAGATGAAGAGGGTCCTGCACAGAAAGTAAGCCAGATCTGGCAAGCAGTTTTGTTAGTCTGCTTTTTGCAGTTTAGCAAAATACAACCTCAGTAGTCCAGTTGAAAGCTAAGCAGTTAGATACTTGCTCAACATCTGTGTCCTCGGGGTATCCTTCTTATTGAAATGGATAACATTTTAGAACATACAGCTTGTGTGACAGCTGGAAAAGGTAATGCTGAGTTTATTAGCAACTGCTGTAACACTCAAACAAAAATGATGTCAAGCCACAAAAACCAGAATGTTCTACAAATTCTGCAGATAAATGGAGGTCACCAGGGTCTATGGGATGCAGGATCTGTTCCATGAGGACCGGAGATCATATGGGGAGAGGCAGAAAAGGCATCAGATACTTGGCAGAGCAGCTTGTCTCTTCCCTGTGGGTGTGCCAGTGCTGAATGTCTGGAAGCAGGGTGGGTGCATGGTTTGGATGCTTTGGTGCAGTCCCAAGGCTCAGTATATGCCTGATGATGTCTGTGTTTTCAGTTTCATCCTTGCCCCCAACAGAAAAGAAATCTTGGAGATAATTGGCTCTTCCAGTCGCCTGTAATGAAAGAGACATTATTCCTTCACAGACGTGTCTTTATAAAGCAGCAAACAAAGTAGATGTTTACAGTTGTGTCCTATTTCAAAATGTGCTATAGAAGTTATGAAATAAGATGTACACGAGGAGCAGTGTGGATGACAGTTTATTTTTGACATTCAATACTTTAGATCAGCTGTTGCAGCTATGAGAAGAAATGCTTATGTACTGAAAAGTTGCCCATAGAATATAATGAAGACTAAAGGATGGGTTTGTGTTGAAAGCAATGGACTGAGATTCGGGAGGAACAGTTCAGCTGCCAGCCTCTCCACAGGCTTCCTTTGTGCCTTAGTTCTCCACTGTGAAACAAGGAAGAAGTACCCAGGGGAATGTAGGGGCAAGTATATCCTTACAACTTAAGACTTACTTTAAGGTTTTGGTGAAGAAAACACTGGCATTTGTCACAGTTTCAGTGATAAAACCTGTCCAAATAGTGCACAGATGCTAAAATGACAGGAACAGCATTTTTGCATAGATAGAAATGTTTTTCTGTAAACAAAACAGAAACCATCAATAGCTGCCATGTCATTGTCTCAATGTGGTGAGAGTAGAGGTGCAGTTTGTCATGGAAGAAACATGACAAAACCCTTTAATTGGTGAAATTTTTTTATTTTTTTTTTTTTTTTTTTTAATTTAGTGAGTGTTTAGAATCATCAAACTATAGAAAAACATGGATTAGAGAAGGTGTCTGGAGGTCATCTGGTCCAGCCCCATGCTGAAAACAGCGTTGAGGTGAAAATGAGATTAGGTTGCCTAAGACCTTGTTTGATGAAGGTTTGCATCTCTCTGAGAACAGGGATGCTGCAGCCTCTCTGGATGACCTCTTCGTGTGCTCAAGTGCCTCTGGGAAGAAGAACCCTTTTCCTTCCTTCTTCCAAGAGACAGGTAAGAAAAGACCTATTTCCTGATTGCCAGCAAAGCCCAGGTGTAAGTTGGACACCTCACTCTTCAGGCATGTTAAAATGCAGGTAGCTGTGCATATGCCTGCAGGCAAAGCCTTTTACTTTCCAGAGCCCAGCCTGCTTTAGTGTTGAGGAATTCCTGATGAAGGCTGAGAGCAGTCTTTCTGCTGATTTTTTTCAAACATTTGGTGATGTTTTACTTTGTGTTAGTGATTTTTCAGTGATAAGACTCATTAGCTGCTTGCTTTGAGGGTTGGGTTTCTGTTTTTTGGGAGTGGAGGTTTTGAGGAGTTTTGATGATTGTTTCTTTCTTTAATTGTGACATTTGGCTAGAAAACTTACCTGATTTTGCTTTTCACACTGACAATGGGGAAAAAAAAAATCACTTTCCCTAGGAATTCTCCCAAATTGTAGGCATGTCACCCTGACAGTTGTACAGCTGTGGATAAATTCTTCTGGTAGGACAACATGCAGGGTGAGATAATACAGGAGGTATCCTATAATAGTCATTATAAAATGAGGAAGATAAGAGTAAAAGTAGTAGGAGTTTACTAGTTTTGAGTGGCTGTTACTAGCATCTTGGTTCAACCAAGGTTTAGCAGGCTGAACAGAAATTACAGGACCAGAAAATACCAGCATGAAAGACACAGGTGAAATGAGACTATTTATGAGCATGCTTTTAGTAGAACAACTATGAATGTTAAGTAGCAAAAAAATTATCAACTGTTATATTATTTTGTATAAGAGATGATGGTTATGATCATACCCAATTGCCTTCTATAGATTTTTTGTTTTATTGCTGAATATGGTAAAAGCTGGGTATGGTCCCTTGATGGCATTTCTCTGTTCTGGGATCACTTCTTTTATCCCTGTCTCATAGTTTTCATCAGCCTTTCAAGGGGAATTTTTATCATGTGGACAAAGGACGGTATATAATCTGAGATACAGAGATCACTGGGATTTTTGCCTCATTTGTAAGGGAATGGTGTGCAGTGTCACTTTAAGGTCTAGAAACCTAAGTTCACTTGAACATAAATACAAAGTAATCCTGATAATTCACTGACAAACAGCATGAATTCCTATTTCTGTGATCACCAGTCATTAGCAAGTTTCTGGATGCAACTTAAGCTGCAAGTGTGTGGAGGAAAGGAAAGTTTCTTGTGTCATTTTCATTGGCCTTCCATCACAAGTTATGAGTGCATTACTTTCTAGTAATGAATTTTGTTATGCATAAGATTGTCAGATATTTTGGGACTTGCTGATTTATGTTTTCTGAAAAACATAGAACTTTCAGACAGCTAGGTTGTTTGGGGCTAGAGGAGCCAGTGTAGCAGAGAAGGCACCAATCTGGGGAGAAATCTGTGGGAGATATGGTCTGCATATGAAGAGGACAAGCTACTGGCACAAGAATTATAATATTATGGATAGCTATATAAAATACCAGATGTGGAGAAGAGGGATGCCAAAAAAGCCAAAAAGATCTCGGTGGGAAGCTTTTGGCATGTCAACGTTAATGATTGAGCAAGACACCATAAGAAAGGAGGATTTTTTCCAGGAATCAAAAACCAGGGATATGGTTGCTGAAAGTTAGAATTCCAGGGGAGGGAAGTGGGAGAGAAAATGTCAGATAGAGATGTACAATGGATTGCTGGAAAGTTTAAGCCTTAAAACATTTGAATAGGGGCATTCCAGTTTGGAAGATATTGTGTTAGGGATAATAACCTAACCAAGAGAATCTCAAATAAATAGGAAGTAATTGCATTCTCCAAGACTACTGCCATAACACAGCAGAGTCCCTGTAGGCAAGGACTGGGTCAGGATGTGGCTTATGAGGACTTGGTGTGCTTAACATCCAGGAGTGAGGTTGGGTATCTCAGCTGCGCAGGAGACTGCGGTAGCCCTTATGTTTTACAGACAACTACATGCAGGCATAGCTGGAATAAGCAGGATGCCTTCCACCAGTGGCAGACCACTAAACGGACATCTTGGCTTATTCATAATTCTCACTAATGAAGTACCATAGAGATATTTTTGCTGGGATAACCATGTTGGCTCTGAAATGCTTTTTCTTTCTGGAATGAGAGTCCAGTTATTATTGGGTATGTTTCTAATGTATTTAAGGCAGTCACTTTTCCCACACTCTAATATTGCAGCTCCACATTTTTGGTAGTAGCCAGTCAGATGTGTTATAATTATGAATCAGACATTGGTTTTAAGGCTTGCAGACCTCCCTCGTAAAACTTTAATTTCCTCATTCGTTTGCAATATTCATACATCTGTCACATTCGCAAGATATCTAGACAGGGTACCACCAACTACTAAGGCTGTGCCAGGCTCAATACTGTATTATGTCTGTGAATTATGCCTAATTAAACCCTAAGTAGGGCTTGACAAGTCACTGGCACATGATCCAAGTCTTTCACATTTATCGGAGATACAAGTGGTTTGTGGTCAGTCAAAACTTGAAATGACTCTCTGGAAGAGATTTTTTAATACATTTTTCACATGCTTCTTTTACAATGAGACACTGCTCCGTCTTCAGAGAGTGATTTATATCATCAGTGAGTGTCCGGGACCAGTATGTAGGAGCCCCGCCGGTCTGAGCAGGTTGCAATAACTCAGTAATCTGCAACCCTGTTACAGCAGGCGGCTGCAAGTGGTTACGGGAAGGGAGCGCTGGTGTACTTCAGGTAGGGCTTCCTCTCAGTTGAAAACATATTCTTGTATTACGATCAAATATCAGGTGTTTTCATTTTCCAGGAGTTCATTCCAAGGATATATTATTGCCATTCATAACCCAGCATTCATTTCACTTTGACAGAGATTCAGGAGTTTGCTTCAATTTATTACTTTCTTTGGTCAATTTACCTTTTCTCAGTCTGCCCTTATGTCTAGCTTTCGTGTATGTTGTCTCAATAGTTCAGCTTATTTTGGTGTAGCCCAATGCCTATTGCATTTTAGACCTGAATACCAAGTGTCTCTGGAAATCTAGACTGGCTTTTATCATGTTTCTCTCCTTAACAGCAATATCCCAGGATTTTGTCTATACAAGCAACTATCCCTTTCCAGGTGCTACAGTAGCCTTGTCATTTCCTTTGGAATATATTGGGTGCAGTAGTGATGCCAAAAGGAAGTCTGCGGAAAGATTACCATCCAAAAGGCATAATAAAAGTAGTTAACTTGGCGCCATCAGGGTGTAGAAAAATCTGCCAAAAACCATTTGCGGCATCTAATGGGGAAAAGAACTTGGGCATTCATCTTGGAAAGATGTCATCCACAGTGAATAGGACAGCGCTTCTCTCAAGCACTTTGTTTCCTTGATTTAGGTCAAAGGATCTGCTGACTCGTCCGTTTTTGTTAAGGCCTTATATACTGCTGGTAAACACCGTTCAGTGGGTTTGGCTGTTTCTTTAACACTGACAGGGCCTGGACAGTCTGCTCCTGCTCTTTGCATGGGGAGCACTGGACTGAATCTGTTGTGACTTTCTTCATTCCATAAGGAGCTGTATTGCATGGTGGAGTGGGGAGGTGAGCTTAGTGGTCCTCTTTCCTCTAGTGCTTTTGTGATGTTTTCTTTCAGCTGATGTAGAAATGCCATCAGTGCATGTTACCAAACAGTTTATTTTTGAACCCCTGGGAATAAACACAGTCCTGTAACACTGCAGATAACAATGGGTCTTACTGGTGTGTATGTTCACCCACAAGTGCAAGCGGGTTTTTACTAGTTCTTTCCCACTTCTCGTTTCTGAATGCTGTCCTGTGCCTCCCCTCAGGGACTTTCTTCTTGTTTCTCCTTTGCCTTCAGACCCAGAAGACTGCTTTCTACCTACTTTTTGTCCTCCTCCAGTTTCTGAAAGCTTGAAAGGACTTTACTCAGCTTTTATTGCCCAACCTACTTCCCTTCATTCCTGCTGGAGTAGACACCACCAATGTGGTCTCAAAGCCTCTGTTGACTGAAGCCGTCCTGTATTCCCCTAGAGATGTCCTTCTTCAACTAGAAAATGTCCCACTGTAGTAGAAAATGGAGGTGTGGTGGCTCACCAGTAATTTTTAGCACTGTCAGCTAATAGTTAGCCAGGGCACAAGACACTCAAATGCACGTGCATTTCCCCATTGTTTACCCTGGCAAATAATGAATTCCTGTTGCAAAAAAATACTGTAAAATTTCTTCCATTTCCTCCCATCAATTTACCCTGTGCAGGAAGGTGGGTAAGTTGTGAGTGTGCACACTTCCAGCTGGGACTTCACAGCTGATAGCATTACCAAAAGTCAAGAGCTGTCACAGCCAAAACATAGGGTTCTTGAAAATGAGAGTAGATATTGATTGTCCTGCATTTTACTTGACCAGAGCAAAGAGTCTGGTTTTGAGAAGTCATCATGCCCCTTTTAAAAGATCAGTCCTCAGTCTCATTTTAAAGCACTTTGAATTGAAAATAATTCCTGAAAAATGTTAACTTAAGCTGCTGGTATTATACAAAAGGCATCACAAATTCATTTGACCCTGAAATTTTCTTCTACTTTGAAGTTCCAGACACACATTCTACACACTTTCTTTCTTCATATTCCCCTACTAAGTACTTATAGTTGGACTTCTCAATGAATAAGGCAACTAGGAGCTGACCATATCTATACACATATATGTTCCTATCTGTATCCATAATCAGGATTTATATGGGCTGGAATATATCACAGAATCACAGAATGTTAGGGATTGGAAGGGACCTCAAAAGATCCTCTAGTTCAGTCTTCCTGCTGGAGCAGAAACACCTAGATGAGGTGGCAACCAACGGTAGAACAAGGGGTTATGGGTTCAAACTGGAACACATGAGGTTCCACTTAAATTTGAGAAGAAACTTCTTCTCAGTGATGGTAACAGAGCACTGGAACAGGGGGTTGTGGAGTCTCCTTCTCTGGAGACATTCAAAACCTGCCTGGACACATTTCTGTGTAGCCTCATCTAGGCGTTCCTGCTCCAGCAGGGTGTTTGGACTAGATGATCTTTTGAGATCCCTTCCAATCCCTAACATTATGTGATTCTGTGCTTCCTTCCCTCCTTCTCTGCTTCCCTTCTTCTTCCCTTTTTTTGTCTTTCCTTCCATCCTTCTGTCCCTTCTCCTCTCTTTGGTCTTTCCTCCATAAATGAGACTGAAGATGACATATCACTCTTATGCTATGGACCAGATCCAAGCATGTGGACAGACAGCTCTACATTTGGCCAATGTGGTCACTTGATAAACAATGAAAGTTAACCATCTGCCTGAGTCCTATAAAATGTGAATGTCAGACACTCAGCCATAGGATGACTCGAGTTGTCATTTGAAATTGTTGCCCAGGTACCTCTTCCTGGTGCTTTTCGTGGAAAGATCTATGGGGAATGGAAACCATCCTGGCGGGAACAAGGCCTCTGGGTGCCTCTGAGCCCCTCTGCTCCTTTGCCCCCTCCACTCTCACCAACTCTTCCTCTGTGACCCCAGCACAGCCCTAGCAGGGCTGGTCACCAAGGCCTTCCCAGCTGGAGTTGCTGGTGGCTCCACAACAGGAAGGGCACTATTAGACATGTATGGAGGGATCTACGTAGTTTTCTTGGCAAGGCAGTTTGAGGACAAAATTTTTGTGTGGTCTTGGAACCTCAGATGTGGATGGTTCCAACTGGATGCTGTTAAGCAAGGGTGTGGCTGAGAGAGGTCATTACATACCATTCAATATGCTTTTATTTTAACTGAAATACTGAGCATTAAAGATTTTTGAATGTGTGGAAGTTCCTCTTGGTAGAGTCTAGTTGCATTGCAAATTTTCACATCAACAACAAGCAACGTGTTGCTCTCAGAAGCCCTCTGGGTATCAGGGATGGGATTAGTTTGCTCTCTGATCTCCTTTGATTGGTATTTATGACTCAAATGAGGGGATGCTTTTGAAAGAAAGCTCTTAGGTCTCATTTTGTCACAGTGACAGTCTTAGTATTGATAGTTGTATAGGCATTTGTATTTGCTATATGTTTTTCTCTTTTGCTTTAGTGCTAGAGTTTTGCGGAGTCACTGGGTTTGGCACACATGCTTTTTCAATTGATTATGTCTTTGACTATTAGGGATTTCTAAATCCTAAAATAATTTACAGAGGTACATGTAGGTTCAAATATTAATATTGAAATATTTGGAACAACAATAATAATAATAACAACTGGCGATTCCTTTCTTACTGATGTTTTTCTAGTTAATGACTGGCTTTTCAGGAACCATAGTCCTCAACCCTGTAAAGAGAGGCAGTGCTGGGAAAAGTCCTGTGCAGTTTGGGGTTTTCACCAAGAGGTGGTGCTAACAATTTCCATAGTCAGAATAACATCCGTGTAAAATCTATGTAATCTATTTGCAACCGAAATTAAAGGTTTTATGTGGGCATGTGTGCTTATGCAGTAGTACGGCGTCCCTCTATTTATAAGCTGTGTAATTGTATGTTTAGTCCTTTTTCACTGTAGGAAAGCCACAGTATAATGTGTAATTATAACCTTGGTAAGTGTAACACCATTAAAGTTACAATAAGTGGTATGCACAGCAGAGCAAAGATAGAGTGATGACAGAGTGACATGCCATAACCAGCACGGCATAATTAAGAAGAGTCTTCTTGTTCCTGCTGTTAAAAAGGCTGTTCTCTGTACCAGCAAACTTTTCATTCCCTGGGAGAAAGGAAATGGTGCGAAGACTCACAGAAGGTCTGGCTGTGTCCTTAGCGGTGACGTGTGCTGGACATTTACCCAAAGGTTGTTAAGAACCCAGAGGCATCAGGGTGCTGGAGGGAGCAAAGCCTCAGGAGATCCTGGCAGCCTTTGGGGCAACAGCACTGGCCATGCCATGGGTAGACCTTGCTGAGGTGCTCATACGAAACCGAGCCCTCCCTGAGCACCGAGCACACACCTTATCCTTGGTGGACAGGAGGATGTGCCAGCCAGAGGGCTGTACCAGCAGGTCCCTCCAGTGCAGAAAAAAGCCTTTTTCACAAGCTGGTCTGAGGCTTGTTGACTGCTGCAGGTGCAGATAGCTCGCCCCTTCTTTGCCCCCCTGTTCTCCCAAAGACCAGGGAAGTAAAGCAGGAGGTGCTCATCAGTGCAGGATGCTTTGGTGGGCGGTGTTGTGGGGGCGGTGGAGGACTCACTGGAGCTCCATGTTGTGGGGCTGGTGGCTGAGATGGGGAAGCAGCATTGACTGGGGAGATGTCTAGGCAAACTGCTGGACGCTTCCCTCAAAATTTCCTGTAAGTGGAAACAGCTACCAATCTTGTGGCAAAAAGCAGCCTCGGGGAACACAAACTTTGCCCAAGGAAGCATAAGCTTTGCCTGACTGCTTTAATATCCGTACCATCAGTGAATCCCGGGCTCATATCTGTGCTGGGGAGTTTCCACTCCTCTGGTACCTGTGGGATGCTGTTGGGCCAGTCAGAAGTGAGTACCGATTGGCATCACTGAGGAAATGAAAAATCTTAGTGTGGGTATATGGCATAAACTACACCACAAATTGAATTAAACTCTCAGAAAATTCTGCCAGAGAGCTGTGGACAGTGTTTTACCAATTAAATCCCAGCCTTGCAAGCACTTTTACATAGGATTGCAGAAGAGAGCTTTATGTTCTTATGGCATTTCTGATGGAGGCAAGTCCCACGGTTGGTTCGGGGTAGCTCGTCCAGTGGTTCTGTTTTCACTTTGGTAGGAGTACATCGCTAATCTGCAAGCTGTTGACAGTCTTCTCAGTGATGCTTTTTTTCCATGTTTGTGTTTTGTATTTTCTGGCTGAGTTAGTCCATATCCTGTAAACTTTCTTATTGTGCTTCGTACTCATTGCAATGACATCTACTGTGGAAGGGAGAGAGAAAGCTTATTAACCACAGGCTCGCCTCCTGCTGACTGCAGTCAGAGACAGCCTGGGACGACACTTTCAGCAGATGTTTCTGCTTTATAGATCAATGGAAACTTCACAGAGATATTTCCCTCTTCAGTCCAAAAAAAATGCCAACAAGTCTGAGATCCAGTAACTTTGTGCTGGACATCAAGAATTTTATTTGGTTTGTTATTTTTTTTATACACACACAAACTAGCTACCAGAAAGTTGTCTTTAACATTGCTTCAAATGGCATCTCTTACAGGAATAAAGCTGCTATCATTTTGTAGAGAGTGGTCTTACTGCCTTTGCCTGCACATGAAGCATCAGTATGGGCTAGAGCCCAGCAGAGATGGGCACATGCAAGATGCAAACCATCAGCCCTTGTCATGGGGTGGTATCTTCTGGTTTTGAGTCTCCATGGGCTCTGGAACAAATCCTTATTTCAAAGGAAAAAAGAGAAATGTGCTATTATATCCAAAACAAAGGGGAGGAAATGCAAATTATCTTCTTGCTTTCTCAAGGAGGGGTTGACTGAGGAAGAAGGGATATAGAGAGGAATGGAAAGGGAAAGCTTAACATCTGTGCCCACTCATGAGTCCACAGGAGTGGGAACACGACACCTTTCTCAGCACAACACTTCTGTCTGCTATGGCTTTGGGTGCGGTTGCTCCCATGCTACAAATTCCCTCAAAGCAACTGCAAGCAGGAAATAAACATGTTTACTGTTTTGACCAAGAAGGCTCATATGTGGTTTCAGATCATCCATGTGAAACCAGTGTAACCCTCCAGGACTCCTTTTTGTCTCATACTGTGCTGTTTGTGTAAAGAAAAACAGTTGTGATTGAAGGAACTGTTTCATTTGTGTGTGTGTGTGCATGTGCTGCGGAAGTGGTGGCATTGGTGGAAAACAAACTTTCATACATCTGTTCTTGTGTGAAAGAGACATGGATGCCTTTTGGCTCTTCAAATGTCTGTAGGAAACTGCAAATTCTGGGACACATCTTTCAGTGACAGAAACCTCAACTATGTTGAAACTTCAACTGATGTTTCAGTGATGGAAACATCAACTGTCCTTCCAAAGAAGACTTCAGTTAGTGGGAGTATTTTTTGTAGCAGCAAGTAAGAAAGTAGACTTCCAGTGACTGCCTCCCATAAAGGAGCTGGAGTTTTCCTCTGACTGGATCAGGCCAGATCTGGAGACATATTCCTTTAATGTTTAGGGATTTGCATATTTAGTGGGATTTCTGCATGAAGAAACAGCTGTGCTGTTTCTGGGTGTCACCTTTTCTCAGAGGGCATCTCTCTTTGGAATGTATTGCAGCCTTCCCTTAGGGAGAACGGAAAGATGCAAGTAGACTCCAGAAGTATGGGCACTGACTGCGCAATGACAAAGGTTTCCTACAATTCATTTGACATTTCTGTGTTGGTCAAAAAGCCTTGAGGCCTTGAAGTTTATGACAGCTGATTTTTGTTTTTTAGTGCTCAGCTTTTAAATACCCACTGTTGTGTAACAGTGGTCAGCCCAACTAGGTCATGGCAGAGACTTGTAAATGTGCAGTTCCCTACCTTGTCCTTTCCCAGCTAAGCTTCATTATACTGATGACATTTAGCAGCAGCACTGAGATTAGAAAGGATATGAGAAGCTTATAATTTGCTTGTTAATCAAAGTAACCATGATCATCCAATTTACTTCTGAGGTTCTGACTACTCCTGTCTTCAAAGAGCAGTCCCATGGGCATCAGGCAGAAGCATCAGGCTGGTCTGTGTTGTGGGGAGCTCAAGCTGCTGCAGGTATCCTTTTTGTTCAAAAATATCATAGACACACTTGTCATCTTCCTCCTGCCTTGGTTCTGGACAAACCACTTGCAATCCTGTCCAACTGAGATGGTTATTTCACACACCTGCGGAATCACCTCTGATTTGCTGTATGGACGGGTACCTACAGCATCACGTTCAGTACTCGAGAGCAGCTTTCAGGATGCCCCATTGTGTTTTATATTTGGCTTCTCTTCAAATATTTCTTCATGCACTTCATGCACCAGCAAATCCCTGATGCCCTTGAACTCACTTTCTAATAGCATAGGCATTCTCGGTTTCTCATTTCTTTTAAAAAAATATCTGCAGCTGACAGCCCCTATGTCCCTCTTGTTATTCTGTAATTTAGAAGTACTAAATATAGATATGATTGCCACTCTCCCTCCTTTGCCAATAGGCGTTTTATTACATTGATAGCGTCACTCATCAGCCTGGTACATTAGTATAAAGTGGACCTGCAGCTGTGTGTCTGGGACTTCACTGCAATCTGTTTAAAACTCCAGATCACTGGTGCAGTCTGAGGTCATGTACTCTTAAGTGAAGCATGCCATATTTAGTACATATAGGGCACAGAGCAGCCCCTTGTTCAGTGGTGCTGTCTCCTGCTAAGCCTCTCTGCGGGAATGAGTGTTGTTTTGCTCTATGAGGAGATATTAATCCCCTGTATACTCTGTGCCAGGAGGTGGGATTGGGCTCTTCTTCTGCAGGTGAAGAGCTGGAAGTGGGTCAGTTTCCAGGGCTGGGGCTTGAGGGGGAGAAGCAGGGTAAGCCCCTTGTCCCCATGAAAATTTGTAACAACAGAGCATCTGAAAGATGCTTCTATCCCTGCCTTATTGGGGAGGAAAGGGCAATTTTCTTTGTAATGTGGAGATCAGCTCTCTCTTGCCTTGCCCTGCACTGTAGCCTGTGCAGGAGGAGAGACAGCTGTTCCCTTCACCAGAGGCCACTGCAACGTCATCCAACTCTCATCTTTGCACTGGTGTATTTCAGACTATTGCTCTAGAGGCTGTGTTTCTGACTGTGATCTCTCTGCTAGGTTTTTATTTGATATGCAAATACTCTCTCTTAATAGCAACAACAACAACAATCTCTGTTGTTCCCAAGACAAGTTTGACATGCTCCTTTTAGCAGTGGCAGTAGGTGGTGTAATGTTCTTCCCAGCTATTGTGAGCCTCTAGTAGATGAAGACATGAAATCTTTGATACTCAAAATATCATGGTCAAAACCTTGTTCTGCATTGCAACATACTGATGTTTTTATTACCATCTGTGAGACCTAAACTCGTGCTCTTAGGAGGACTTCACCAATACCCTGCATGGGAGAGTCCAAGGGCTTCTCAGTGTTTACTCACTGTCTTTGCAGCTCAGGGCTGAACTTCCTCAATACAGTCCTCTGATTAACTGCCTCATAACTTTTAAGGAGATTGACGTTTTATGGTCCTATATGCACTGCGAGGGCGAAAATCATGGACTCCACACAATCCAATGTGAATTCAAGCGAAGCCGTTTATTGCTTGTTACAATTCTCCTTAAGTATCTTTTTGACCTGTCCACGTGCTGTCCATGCATCAGAAGGCTGTATGTAACTGGACAATAGCTACCATTCACGCGCTGCAAACTAACAGGTGATTGGATTTTACAAATCTGCAGAGCTCTAGTGCTAAACAAAAAGTATATATAAAATTGCTGACTTGCTGACTCTTCTTTTCTTCACTTGCTCAAGGCTGCACAGTCACGTAAGGCATGTAGGCTGCTCGACTTTTGCTCTCTTGCTGGACACATAGGCCTCAAAGGCCTGTTCAGTTCAGTTCCATACAATGTCCATTAACTTCAAGAAAATCCCTCAAATCTCCCACAACGCACAGACATGCTTTCAGGCTCTCAGGTTGAGTAGCTAGATTAAGAATAAATTTCCTTTTCTCATTCACTATTTTGAGGGGTGCTTGTCGTTTTTGTACCCATCTCCGCTGGTGTACATAAAGTGGTGATGGTCTTAATGCCTTAATCTTTCTGCCTATTTTGCTGTGTTCATTTTTCTCCTAGAAATGTTATTTCTATTACACACAAAGTGTATTTTTATTTTTTTCAGCTTTAGGGCAGTACTCTGCTTTTTTTTTTTTCAGTCTTGTACAGAGCTTCTACCTCTGCTATTTTCCCTCTCATCAAAACTTTGTTTATGTAAACCTTTGCACACTTTACACCATCAAAAATGTAATGCATTAATTCAAATCATCAAAGCCATTGGACTTCTAGTCCCCACGGAGAAAAGATATATTCTTCTTTGTTAAATGAGTACAAATGTGTGCTCCATTTCTATAGTGGTACCTGCCAAAACCTTATATCAAGCACAGTAAAAACATTTGGCATCAACCACCTCCCCAAAGACTTCTTCCCATGGAGGGGAAAATTCCATTTTTCTGTGTTACATTCTTTCAATAATGTACATAAATGAAGCTTTTTAAGGTTTGGCTACATTTCTTCTCAGCAAAGACTATGCACTCACAGCTTCTTTCTCTCTGCTTCCTTGCTTTTCCTTCCTCGATTTGGTAAGACCTGCATTTTAGCCATTAACACCCTGTTTCCTGTGGTTTTCCTTGTAATGTTAACATTACTCTTTCTGGCACTTGTCTAGTCTAGAGCTTGGACATTCCAAGGAAAGCTTATGATGGATCTGGTCTCTTTTTCCAAATGCCATCTGTCTGCTTCATTTCTATTACATGCCACTGAAAAGGTATTTCCATGTGCAGTTCCTCCTGGATTCAGGTTGTGTGCCTCTTTGACCTGAATGTCTTCAAATGGAGTCTGTGGATCTCTAAGGTGGCCAGAGCATCATGAACTTCAGTCTTGGTGGATGCTGGGATTCCCAAGAGTCCTCCTGTGGGACTCCAGTCCCAACCTGACAGCTTGATAGCAGCTCAGATACCTAAACCCACAAACGGGCATTTGCCAAAGGGGCAGAGCTGCCAGCTACATCTTAAAAAGTATGGACGAAATAGGACTGAGCATCTTCAATTAGGATTGCGCTCCTGGCTCCATCACCGACAGTTGTTCATCTTTGGATAGGGCACTGCCTTTACCATGGCTCTGCTGCCTTATTCATAACATGAAAGTAACAATCTTAATCCTCTTTGTAAAGCACTCTCAGACTCAATACAGAAGAGCTGTGGCACTGCAAAGTTGACTGAAATGGCTATGTTATTTTTGTTTCTTACAAGCCTGAGCTAACTGAAGCAGTAGTTGGACAACAGGAGAAATAACTGGGTCGGGAGCTACATTTATGAACGACGGCAGGGTCATATTACTCACTGCAAATAATTTGTCTGACAAAGACATATAGTTTACATAATTTTCTTAAAACAACGTACTGTAAATATTGCAGTCTGCTGAATAATTTGAGAGATGAGTCAATGGGATTTGGTTAAGATCCAATAACTTTTTGAATTATTGAATTCCTTACTCCCAGACAGTTACTTGAACAGCGTCAGCTGCCAAGCAAGTAGGTTCCCGCTCACTCCAACTGGAAGTTTCTTTCACAAAGTGGGTTTGAGAACTGGCTCAACATGGTCAACAGAAATCTGGCCCTTCAAGGATCATGGGCTACTTGGCTGCTGTTGCAGGTGTTCCCTCATCAAATCTTGTCTGTTGCAGTAAAATTTGTTTTGAAGAATGGGTGCTTGTGATAAAACCTTTCTTTTTGCTCTAGGTAGCCTATTGACTCTTGGACTGATCTTTGTGTGATGTTAAAGCTAGAGCATTACACAGTAACCTTTGCTCACACGAACATTCCTGCTCACACTAGACTTCTGTGAAAAGCGTGCCAGTTAGCCTTCATAGGGCATTATTCTGGATTTATTTTAACACACTTGAAAACTTCCAGACCCTGTGTTTGTTGGTTTATGGATGCTCCCTGCCTTCTGGTCAAATAAACCTTTGTGGCATAAATAGTGCTCAATAGTATCTGTTTGAATGAAGAGGTTTAATAGTTTCTGCATGTTATTCTTTCATTCATAGTCAGAAAAAAAGCTCCTGTATCTCATGGGGATGATGACAGCCACTCCTCTCTGTCAGCTTCTTTCTTTCACCATCGGATTTTGCAAGACGAATCGGGTCAGCGCACTGAATGGCCATCTGGTTCCTGCAGGACCTGCTAGAAGGGGCTTAGAAGAGTGCAGTCACTGGGAGGCATGACCTTGCTGAAGGGCTGCTCAAGACATGGCTCTGCATCCTCTTTTGCTTCTTTGGAGAAGCCATATTTCAGTGGGACTTACTATGTCTTGCCCACCAAAAGCCTCTTTGATCATGATCAGACCTGCTTTTCCCCCCTACTCAATAGATCAGAACTGTTCTTTCACCTGCCTGGTTGAGTTGCATTGTACAACACTCAGAGCTTGGGGCAGGTCCACCAAATCTTTTCCTTCACATCGATTTCATTATTATTACCTTCCTATTTGCATTGCCCTTCCAGGCAGCCGGAGAGGCAGAGATGCTGCTCCTTCCCAGAGGAGGACAGGTTGAACTCTCATGATTTCCCTGGACTGGCTGAGTGGGGCCAAGCACATATGGCAGGAGGAGAAAGGAGCATGGGATGAGGAGGAGACTGAACCTCTGAGGGAAAGAACAAAGCCGTCGGATAGCAGGGAAAGAGAGAGAGACTGAAGAAAAATAAAGAAGAAGTTAAGTTTTGGAAGAAGAGGCGGAAACAGCTTCTTAAATGCAACTAGCAAGGGTGAAGGCTCTGGTTTCTTCCTCAGATCTCCCACTGGCTGTGTGTATGCCCTGGAAGAAATTCCTTCATGACCCTGGGCTTCAGTTTTGCTGCTCCAAATTTAGACTTTTGTACTATTTTTTACTTCTCCAGGGTAAATAACAGGGCACAGTTTATTATCCAGCATTCAAAGTTAGAGAGAACAGGACGCATGGAGAATCATGGGGTCCTTGCACTTTTAATGTCCTGCACACTTACACTTACTCACAAACTCACAGTGAAAATGATGGCATTCAGCACTGCCCTGGGCATGAAATACAGCGTCTTAACTCAGTGCTGAAATTACTGCCCTTAAGTGAATGCTAACCTTGTGCCCAGACAAAAAGAATGTATTTGCTTGGTCAGTAAACATCTTTTTATGGTCATTAAAATAATTTGATTTCCATTTTGTCCTCACCAGGCAGATTTTATATAGTCAATACTGTGGCTGTCACAGGCTGTGCCATTTTATTCTTCACCATGCTCTATGCTATTGTGCTGGAGATCTTCTTAATGTTGCTTGAGGACAGACCCAGGCACAGGGCATGGAAAAGCTCAGTTGTGCATGGTCACTGCTTTACTGGCACTGTAGTACCCTCAGCAACCTATTTAGAAAGCTTAGAGCTGATTTTGCATTTTTTGGCCTTGATCTCTGGCACTAAAGTTAATTGGGATAATTCAGAGTTCACACCCAACTCCCGGAGGAGTTGGTTTAAAAATACATGTAATGTGAGTTTTAAAATAAGTTCTTTTGATTGGAAGTATTTGGAAATGTTCCTCTCCACTGGTTTTAAAAGGTGTCATTTTTTTATGAATGCTGAGACATTGATTAATAAAATTCTGAAAGCATTAACTCAATTGAGTGGACTCCAACTTTTCCTTTTTTTATTATTAAGATTTGTGAAAATAAATGCAATAAAAAAAAAAATCGCAGCAGCTCTGTTAAACTGTATCCTCAGCAGTCTCCTTCCTGATAGCCCTACCAGATGTTTTACGATGTTAGACACAGGGCTGTTAGCTCTTTTCTCAGGGGAAGGCCGAGTAAAGCCTTGGCTCAGCACCACGAGACTTCAGCTTGTGACCTGGTATCTCAGGCACATTGTACACTAGCTTGTACCCTGGCAAGGGGCCGGACAGTTTAGTCTTCCCACTTTTAAGACACCTCAGGGAGAAGCAAGTTTTTGGCTGGCTACCCTTGGTTGCCCTCTTCCAGCCTGTCAAGGGTAGCTTATGGGAGGTGATGCTCAGGTCCACCTTCTCCACTGCATGCCCTGGGGTGGACCTGGGCGTGGTTTGGGAGGATGACGGATGCAGGCTCTAGATCTACCCACACACGACCACTTCATATGCAAGGATGGCCATGGCCACCCAGTGTTGGGAGACCCACCAAGGGAGACCCTTCTCTCTTGAGACTGAGATTCTGGTTTTGCTGTTCCCAAGTCTGTCATGAAATACAACCTCTGAATGGTGCAGGAGAGGCTGCAACTCTTTTTTATGTGAAAGAGATGAGGGGGCTGAGGCCTAGAGAAGGCAGAGGCAGGGGCTGTTCCTGCTCCCAGCTGCTGACCGGCTGGCCAGGGAAGGATTTATTGCCCTGGCTGCATTTGGGATGCAGACCACTCAGAGTAGCCATCCATCTTACACGTCTGAGAGAGCTGCCATGGGAGATTCAATTGTAAGCTGGCCTACCTTCTTCCTGAAGTTTCTTTCTCCTTTATACTGCAAAGGCTAATATATTGCTCAAATTAAAGCGGGCCTGGGGACTGAAGACAGAGCTGGTTATTGAGTGGAATAGACTGATGAGGAGTGGGTAATATATTTAAAGACTGTGTAGGAGCCACTAGGGATGATATAGTCTGATTTATTTGATTTAGCATAATTTATAGTACACTAGACTATGTTGTGATTCTTTGGGATTTTTATCAGGAAATTTGCATTCAGTACTTAAGGATCTCTGGGCAGAAACACTCTTGTTCTTTTATTATTTTGGTTTTAAACATATCATGTACCACAGAAGAATTTATAAGTGTATAAAGGGTTTTAATAAGTTCAGATGGCAAAACAAAAGAAGTTTGAAAGCTAAGATCGGCAAGGGAGGACAATTCCTGCTTCACCCTTTCCCAGGAGCATGGGTGGACTTTGTTAGAAAAAGGCAGTGCTGTATCTACATTAATTCTCTTTTTTTTTAGTCTTTAGGACACAGCCAGCCTTGGTACAATTGCCAATATGCAGAGGCCAGTGGGTCAGCTGTTGTAAATCAGCACTGAGCATCTCTGCATCTGCCTACTAAAAACCACAGATCTTATCTGTTGTGTACCTTCTTCCTTTCTGAAATGGTTCCTGATTTTAGGGCTGGAATTTTACTTAGTGAAATAGATAATAGTCCATTTTTTAGATGTTTTAAGCATGATTTTTCCATCACACACACACAAAAAAGTGTTCTGTAAATTAGTCCTCTAATAATTTTGTCCTTTTCAGAGACCATCCCTAAAAGGAAATACTTGAAGTGAAACTGAGGCTGTTTTAAGAGCAGAAGTGGCTTCAGCACAAGATTGGGGCTCTGAGCACATCATCAGGGGAAACTAAATCTTTTTTTTTCCTGGGAGTTTAAACCTTCTCCATATACAGAGAAAGTGAGGGAAGCGGTCCCCTGTCTGTGCCCTACTGAGGTACCTCATGATGCACTGGACATCTCAGCAGACACCACATACAAAACATCTTAAATGTTCATAAAGGACTCTCAATCTTAAATCTGTGAAATATCACAGTTTCAGCTGCTCTGCTGGACCTTCCACAGTGTGATTTATTTGTAGGTATGCTCCACATTTTTGAGGTTTCTATCCTGTTAAACCATAGCAGGCTGCAGCCCTCAAACCTTCAGCCTAAAGGTGTTCAGTTGGGAAGGTTTGAATCCCTGGTGATCTGCAAACTGCAATGCTATTTAAAACCTTTGTTGACAGTCAAGCACATTGAGTGTTTAAAGTTTTAATAGGCTTAGAATTAATTCTGGAGTCCACCAACATCTGCGTACATCCGTAATTTACAAGCGCCTCTTACTTGGTTGGTTTAGTAAATTGTACCTAAGAGTGTTTTTGAAACTTTGGCAGCTCCATGTAGAGTTTCATGATTCATGTGTGCCTTTGCCAACTGCTTCGGTTCTTTTCTTTTTGTTTCTTTCTTTTTTTCTTTGCCCCTTTTCCCTGTTGGAAGACGTTCTTAAATACTTAATTCAGGGCTAGGGTTTGGAATGCACTTTAACACACACCTTTTCTGTGCCAAAACCCTTTACACACTCTATTAAGTACAACTTTTCACATACTAATGTACTTACTTGTGAAATGGCTTTCGAAGCCTGTGCAGACGGCAGAAGGCAAAGCATGATGGGCCAAGTCCACTTGTGGAGGAGCTCTGCCCCTTTCTCACAGCTTACAGCCCTGCTACATGCGGGCAGGGCTTGCTCCCCTGCAACCTCTCTCTTCTGCAATGCCAGCAGTGCAGGCAGAGCAGCCACATGCCATTTTGAGGAGAAAAGCGATGGGTTAGGAGCTGCAGGAGGGGCTGTGGAGGGGAAGGCGTGGGTGGGTGTGCACCAGGAGTGGTGGGTCCCCAAGGTACCAGTGGGTGCCTGACTTCTGGCCAGGGATATTTCCTTCAGCTGGGAGGGTCCTATTGAGAAAATATAGGACAGCTGCCTGGAGGCAGCCGGAGAACATGGAAGCTTCCAAAAAAACCTCTTTGTGCTTTTGCCCTGGACAGCCCTTAGGAGCCGGGCTGGGAGCTGCTGGGCCGCTTTATTGTAAATAGAAGAGTCAGTCTTTGTTGCGTGTATGAACCTTTTAGTTTCTGGCAGCTCTTGTCAAAATAATCCTGTTTTCCTCAAAACATGTGAGCATTTCTGGGCTCTCAAGAAAGCTGAGTGCCTGACAAACTCAGTGCTTGTCTCTTCAGGCAGCTAGAGGTGGCGGGGGCACAACTGCGACGCTGGCTGCATTAGCGTCTCTCATAACTTCCCTTGTTATTTTTATTGTCTCAGCCTCCAGAGTGCTTTGATTAGGTTGGAATCCTAGCTTTTGTATTTATTTATTTTTTTAAAGAGCAAGTTTCTAGCCCTTGTGGCTGTGGAAAATCTAGCTTGCAAACATGCAATGTGCTTTGGATGTGCTAAAATCAGAAAGAGAACAAAGAGACCCCAGCTGGGACTGCAGTCCCAGGACATGTTTTTGAACTCTGGATTTTATCTCTGCCTTGCAATGGCTTCAGTCTCATTATTATCCTTTTAGCAGAGGTGTGAGGCCATGGCACAGCTTCCCCAGGGTGACAGGGCAGGGCTACAAGTCAAGAACTTGTTCAAGGTGTCCTCACCACATGCTGCGCTGCTGCTGCCTCACATGGGCATTTCCCAGGAGCTAGGCTGCTGTAGGCATCAGTCATGTTAGTGACAGCTGTTGACAGATGACCAAAAAGTTAGAACGGGAGTTGTTTGCCTCTCATAGCAACTCAGCTTGCTTTCACTTCATGTTTTCACCCCAAACCTCATAATGTTGCATTTTCAGTGTGATGTTTTGATACCTTCCGCTTTGTTGTGTGGTAGTCACATGCTTGCAAGACCCAGTGTGACTATGAAACTCCTTAAAATCTGCCTTTTTCACCTGCATTTGTCAGAGAGCTCATGTCCTCTCTCCCTCTTAGATGTGACCCCTTTCTGAAAGGGTGGAGCCTTCGGTAAGTCTCATGGCAATTAACATGAAAAGAGACATACTGGACAAATTAAGCTCTAGGAACTGCACTGTAAAAAACAGTCAGATTTGAGTTGCAGAGCCATGAATTGTCAACAGCTTGTGGTCTGCTGACACTTAGATTTGGTTTATGCTATTCCTATGGCAAAATAGGAGTGGCTGATGCTCTTATACGTACGCTGGTTGTTTTAACTCAGATAGACTGCTCTTCTGAGTTGATAAAAGAGAATTTAAGCTGAAGGGAGACAGAGTAAGAAGTTGAAAAAGAAACAGTAGAGACAGTCTCATGGAAAAAATTACTAACTCACAAAGGGTTAATTTGAGCAGGTTTATATTTATCTGTCTGATATTTATCTGTCTGACACATGGTTGATAAAAGAACTGGGGTCTACTCTGTCAGTACAAGTATTTTATTATTATTAATAACTATTTGTTAACTCTGGCATCTACAATATGCCAGGCACTGCGCAAAAACCAAGGAAAGCATACAGCATACTGTCTCCCCAGAGAGCTTATACTAATCTATTCTATTGCAACAATATTTTTTTTAATACTGCATATAAATCATTCTTCTAGCAGTATTTAGTACAGAGGCTTAGACTTCTCCATTCATGTTTTCATGTCAAACAAATTTACCCCAGTAAAAACACTATGCAGTTCAATCCAGCTATATTGTATGAAGTTTCTTCCAGGAAAACCATTGGAAACCATCGCTGCAGAGAGGCCCTTAACACACAGTTAACTTTGAAATCTGCCTAAGCATCATTAACTTTAATGGCCCTGAGCACATGCTTCAGACTAAGCATGTGCTGAAGTGCTCTCCTGAATGTGTAAACCTTCAGAGAGATTGAAATCCACAAGGGTTCCCTATGGATGTGGGTATCACATTGTCTGTCACAAGGGGCCATGCTCAGATGCCTCATCAGGCAGCATGACCTGATCCTCCCATCCAGGACCATTTTCCTGTCTAAGGGATACTAAATACTCCATTAACCCCAGGAGCCTTTAGCGATGGTGGACTCTGTTTTGCTGTGTGGGAAAGTGTCATAGTACTGATCCTCATGTAGGAGAAGTGACTCCTAAGAGAGTAGGTGAAATCATGATGGGCCAATAGTGTAAGATAAAGATTAAAAAAAAAAATCTTCATGGAGTCTGACTAGAACTAAAACTGTAGTTAAATAAAGGCATATAATGAAATAGAAACAAGAAAAGCGCAAAAAATAAAAATAAAAAAATTATGTGTGCTAAATGAACAGTATTATCCAGCCTACAGGGGAGAATAACTGAAAAAAGATAGCATTGAAATAACTGAAAAAATAGAATAATGCCTAACGAGGTCCTTGGGGGACTATTTACATAAACTGCATGAACAACTTGGTTCAAAAGGGAGCTTTGCCCACATTCAGAATTGTGTCAGTTTTAGTCTTATTTATGTAACACCTGAAGCCAGCTTGCACCCACTGTTGAACTGCCAAGAAGCACTGGCAGTGCCTGATGGTACCCTCCTGCCTCTTTGGGAATCACAAACCAGCACTTGCCTGATGGCAAAGGCCTTTTGATTCTCCAGTGGGTCGCTGCCCTTAGATTGCCCCATGTAGCCTGCATCTTCTGTGAGCCTCTGTGGAGTCGGAGGTAGAAACCTTCATAACGCAGAGAAACAGCTGAGCTTGTTTGTTCTGCTACAGGAGATTGCTGCGGAAAATGGGTGTGAAGGACATGGCAGGAGGGATCAAAATCTTTGGATTTTGGAGCCACAAGCTCCTAGGGTGACTCACCACATTTCACAAGGCTTCACCCTGAATTTCTGAAGATATACCACTCACTGTAGGGATTTTTTCCATTCCCCTGAAGTACCAGAGCTTATATCTTTAGAATAAGTTTGAGTGGACTTTGGCTATTCAGAATAGGGAACACAGGCAGAAATTAGGAACTGTTCCTTAGGAAACCAGCTATGCTGTGCTGGACGTTACTGAGAAATAATCTACAAAAGCCAAGCCATAGCAGAGACTCTCTTTAAGGTTTATGACTGACTATTTTGCTGACTGATGCTTGTGAAATAAGTCAGGTTGGCACAAACAGTTCATGAAAGACTTTGTGGAATGCATGAAAACCCTGAGAATAGAAAGGCTGCTGCAAGACTGTGGGTGGGACACATGGGTGAATAAGCAAATTTTTTTCCCCTCAGATCTGATTGGTTTTATGTAAATATGCACACACATAGTTATAGGTAAGACCACTTGTAGAAAAGAGGTGTGTGAGGGCAACCACATTCATTTTTTTGTGAATCTGTCTAGAGGCAAAAGGCTTCAGCGAAGTCCTAGAATCCCAAAATGGTTACATTATGAATATCCTTTGTTTTTAAGAAAGCTCAGTGAAAATCACCTAATTTTTCTTTTTAGAACATGCCACCATAAAAAGGAAATCTTCCACACATTAGTCAATCATTGCATGGCTTTGTAGAATGTTTTAATTTTTGTGACATGAAGAAGAGTGTGGTGCATGTCCTCAAACAGCTATACGTGTAAAATTTTTTACCAAACAAGCAAGAAAAATTGTGTATTTAGAAGCACTAAATGACAAGACGGAGAACTGGAAACCAATAAGAAAGAAGGGAGCAATAAAATATAAGGCAGCCAAATGACTGTGGCTTGATATATCTTGTCTCAGCTTTTCTTTGATTTTTCCCAAAATAAGTTGGCAGTGACAACAGAAAGGCTGTGAACAATGTAACAATATGATGTAGTTGTGCCAAAATGTAAATACAAAAGAAATGTTCTAAAATGCCCTGTATCAAATTATCTACAAGAAGCAGAAAAAGATGAATCACATTTTCAGTTCTTTGGAAACACAAGATAAAAATCAAATGCAGAGCTTGAGAGTTTATCTTTACATGGGTACAAATTCCTTATTAAAATTTTGATCCCAGTTAGAGAATGCAAATGACAACTTCGATGATGATGTAACAGATGGGGTACCTGAGTGATGAATAAAAGAAAAAACCCTCCAAAACTCAGAATGTGCCTCACATATCTCTTTCTCAACAACTGAGGATATGAATGAGGATGTATTGACTTCTTAATGAATTTCGAGTTCCACAAATAGAAACCTTTTAGGATCAATATATTAGGTGAACATGCAATATGACATTTTTATATGTCTCTCAGATATGGGTCTTAATGCAAGAGGTTCCAGCCCACTCAGATGGACAATAACTCTTCACTAACCCTGGATTAACACAGGTGCTAGAGAGAATATGTAGGGAGGAGAAAGTAGTCTCGAGCCAAAGGCCCACCCTATGTGCTTATATGTTAAGCACAGCAGGCATAAAGAGCCTTATCTACCTTTCCTTTCCTAATGCAATCTGTTTTCACAGTAAAACAAATGTCTCATTTGTATTATTGTCTTACAACATATCATAAAATGGTTATATTTTTCAAAAACATTTCCAGTGAAAGCCAATGAATAGGTCTGCAGAGCTTCCTCAGCTCTGAGTCTGTTGAATACGAGTTCAGCCCAGCCGGCCTGGAAAATGTGAGGTTTATTCCCAAGGTAATGTCTGTGAACTCACGGCTTAAGCAGTCGGCGTCTGTCCCAGGGAGGCTCAGGGTCACAGTTCTTAAAATTGCTGGGTGCTTCCTAAGTTAGGTGGGTGTACTAGACACTGATTTGAAGCATGAGAGGTTGTTTTGTTTTCAGATGGAGGCTGAAAGTTTTGCCTTCATTTTATCCCAGCATGGCTCCTCAGTCTTCTCTGGCCAATGGCTAAAGTAACGAGTCAGTTCGCAGGCAAAACCTTTTTTCCCGACAAGACCATGGGCCTTAGTCAGTATTCAAGTACTGCCTTTTGCTCTTGTCAGCCAAAGCATATATTGTAATACTGAAGCAAATGTTTCATGTTTAGTACATAGCTCTCTGTAGTCACCCTGTGGTCTTCAACAGAATTCACTTCGCTGTTCTTGTTTTCCTAGGTAAAAGCAAATTAAGGAATCAGATAAATGATTGCATGTGTGTGATGTTGAACTATAAGAGGAAAGTCAAATGCTCTGCTTTTTGCTCATGTAAACTCAATCTGAGGCTTTTAGGAAACAGTGGCTTGACAAAAAGATGAAGTAATCTAAGAATGCTGTGATGGTCCTCTCTTCTACCTCTTAGTCCTTAGTTTTTGCAGCCTGATCTTAGTTTTTTAGTGGCTACAATTGTTTGAGCAATATGCCTAGGTCAGTTCATAAGATTAAGAAAACATTACCTATAAAATGTATACCTGAGTTATTTTTATTAGTTTCCCAACTCAGCAGAAACTGTTAGATTTTGTACAATGTACTCCCACAGAAAAGGGATATCATTATATGCTCTGATGCGCAAGTGTAGGAGGCTGTAATTTACGTGAAATACATTTATTGGGATCATCCAGTTTACTTTATGAGAAAGCTGATTGTCTTCAAATAACCTTTGCTGACCTTTCTTTTCTTAAGGTCATATAGATAAACATCTGGCAGAGGCTCATCCCCAGTGAAACCAATAACATTAACCCTGACCAGCCCAAATCATGACTGAGTCAGCTCATTCTCTTTAGCAAAAAAAGAGTAAAGCACAATTTCCTACTTGCCGATATTTCAAGGACTACGTGAAATAATTCTGTTTTCAGTAAATACCAAGGCCAGGCTGATTGCAAGGCTTCCACTCCAAAGACCCTTTGTGCAAATAAAAGCACATTATCTTGGTAAAGTTAATCACTATTTCATTGTGAATAAGGGCCTGGCAGTCTGCTCCTAAATTAAAAACTAGAGCCAAATCCCATTTGTTCTACACCCCCTGTGAGTTATTGCTATAATCTCTAATTGACAATGATTGTATTTTATGAATCTGTGAACAAATATTAATTTAATTTACAGTGTGTCTAGTTTTGTTAAACATCAAAGATGGTAATTTCTTAATGACATCAACAATAATTCTGCCTTTGTTCAGGGTAATTTCTGCTGCCAGGCTCGGACTCAGCACTTCAACAGGCAGCTGCCTACAGGCACCAGATGATGCCCAAGCATCCATCTTCTAGTGAAATGAATGTTTCCCTTTCCCAGGGTGAGGGGGCATCTCATTCCCTGCATACCCAGGGAATGTCTTCTCCTGGAGAGGGGCAGCCTCTGGAGTCACGTGCCCCGTGTTGGCTTGAACCACAGTTCACGGGGTTGTCCTAAAGGATAAATTCCTTCTAGAGATTCAAGGTAACGTAGGCTGTCCTCTAGTCCCAGTGCAGTGCTGCTCCTCCCGCTTCCCACGAATCCTTCACTGGGATCAGAGACACTGTTTTCAAATGGGCGCCTCAGCTGCCTTTCCACATGTGCTACTGGAGAGGGTGCTTCACCATGCCCAGGATCTCCTTGTGGTACAGGATAGATAACTCAGCCAGCAGCAACCACTTTCTCCCAAAGCACTGGGAAGCTGGAACACGCTTCTCTAGTTCTTCATGCTTTTCAGCCCCAAACTTGGCTTTTCTGAACCTAACTCAGGACAATAGCTGTCCTGCAGAGTGTAGGAAGCTCAGAGAAATGCTGTGTGTAGATTCTGAGCTGTTTACCTGAGCAAAAATTAAAATCTCCTTCCTTTTAGGGGACCAAGGATCTGTCAAAGAAACTTCAGGATAACCTATGTCTATCCTTTGGACATGTTCTATGCTTACAGCACATCATCCTCAGCCTATCTCTTCCCTCTACTTTCTACCTTGTGATGGACCTCCCACTCCTGCAGCTGCAGATACAATCTGAAACTGGTCAGCATGCTATTGCTTGATCTTTGTTCTTCATTAAAAAAAACACTGGAGAGCATAGGGGACAGAACAAGACAGCACTCAGTGTCACTGGGAAAAAGTGTGAGAAGGGAAGAGCCCCTTATGGCATCAAGTTAGGAGCTATGGACATCCTTGCCAGTAAACTCCGTCCCCCCACATCAATGCCTTGCAAGTGTTCCGGTCATCTGCAAGTGATGATAGAGACAAATCTTGCTCTCCACCTAAGCATCACCTTGCATCAGTGTGTAACTGCACTATGAAAGTTGCCCACACCCAGAGAGGTCTGGTTCTGTGCTGAAAATGTCTGCTGTTACACTCAGAGACTCTGGATGCAAGAAACATGCTGTCAAAATGTAATGGTCCAGCTTATGGCTTGATTGAACATTTTATCATCTTTGAAAGGCATGACAGCTGGTGTGAACGCTTGTATCAGATATCAGCATTCCAAGCTCCAAATATTTCCATGTTACTGGCTTTGGTTAAAGAAGGCACTTTTGCTGAATTTAATTAGATGAAAACACAGTTTTAGGGCAGAAACCACCCCTTCTCGTTAACAAGGAAGATGGCCTGGAGCATTGCTCTGTGCCCAAGAGTCTCCCTAGCACAACTTGTTGGCTGAGAAAACAATGTGCTACATCCAGGAAAAATATGAAGGCTATATCTGTGCCTAGAAACTGTCACACTGGTATCTTCATAAATTGCACTGATATAAAAACAAAGTGCATTAATTTAATTACTGGTGTTTTCCTTGGTTAGTGCAAGATGGGTTCTAGGGGGCAATCTGAGGACCTTTTTCCTATCAGACTGTCTTGAAAAGCAGAGGCCTTGAAGCTGATCCCATCTGCACTGCAGAGATATACATACCCACTTTCTGGGCAGACCCATACCCCAAGCATCTCGGTGTGCCAATGCACCACATCCTCCTGCCACAAATCTGCAGCGAGAGCAAGCTTCCCCAGCTCTGTGCTGCTCTGCAGGCTGCTGTTGGGTTGGGAGTGGAGAAGCCCCTGCACTGCATGGCTGGGAGGATGCTGTGCCTTTGCCAAGGAGGCAGATGAGACTTTAGTACAAGGCTAGTAATGGTTTCTAACCTTTCTGCAGATCACACAGAGGAGGAAGACTCTTTGCAGCTGTACATCTTAGCAGAAATGCATTTTGAAGAAAAGCAATTCCTTTTGTTTGGCATTTCCAAGAAATACATGCACTTTATATTGCACACTAATAATGCATCCCATTTTAATGGCTGCAAGCAACTTACGGTCTCTGGAGAGGTGGTTAACGGCTTATTAAGAGCTTGCTGATCAAACCTGCTTCGTTGTGATCAGCCGTGTGGCATGTTCCCATGGCCATGGGAAAGCCCTGCTCTCTGCTTATATAGTCTCCAAAACTCTCTTCCAGCTTGCAGCTTTAGCAAACACCCTTGCCACAAGCATGTCCACTCTATTCGTAAGGGAAAGGGAACAGGAAAAGGACATGGAAGTCAGGCTGCAAAAATCATCAGCCATGCCTTTTTTAGAGGAGATGTGACCAGAACCTGCAGAGTTTGTGAAATTCTGCCGGTGCACTTGAGTGGGAGACATTTGCAGTGGAGGTATGTATGAACTAAAACCCACAGCAAAATGCATCTGATGAGGGTCTGGCCCAAACACACTGAGGAAGAGGTAGGACAGATGCCCATTGTCATACTGAGCATCGTGGGAAATGGAAGTCACACATAAGAGCAAGCACCAAAAATAGTCACATTTGTGCACAGTGACAGGCAGCGAGCTCCCAGACAGAGCCGAATTAAATGGCTGGAGAGAACTGGACAAGGAAACACACGGCTGGAAAGATAGCCATCAAATTCCTCTTTCTCCTTTCTCTGGCAGTTTGTTCTCTCTGCAAAATGTTGACAATGTTCCTTAGACAGAAGGAGTCTAGAAATGGAAAAAGTAAGTGGATAGGCCGTGGTTATGGCTTATTTTCTTTGCCCAACAGGGGAGTATTGTATAACGGAATTTTGTTCAAGTATCAGTTTTATTCTTAAAATAGTTATTATTCTTCATACTCCATATGAAACAAGAGCTAACATACTTCTTGATAACAGGCTTTGAATAACCTTTTTAAAAAGTAATAAATTAAAATAAAATTATTATTAATTAAATTTATTTTAAATTAATTTAGACTAAATTAAAATTAAATAGAGTGCAAAAGGAGAAGTTAAAAACCCCTTTTTCACTTGTATTTGGGCAAAACAGGCATCTCTGGACCCAGGGATTCTGAGTACAAAATCTGTTCTCTGCTCTCTGACAAATGTACTTCAAAACTGGAAACAGACAGGTGTATTTTGAATACAGGGACCAGATTCCTGTATCAGGTGTAATCTAACACTGCTGGCTTGTCATGTTGCTCAGAGTCAGAATGATATCCACTGGGAGACTGAGAGTCTATCTCTAAACGACATGTCCACGAGCTGATGCAAATATAGGGTCAGCAGTGGCAATGTATAATGCAACAACCATCTGTGTGTCTGAGTGCTCCTGTATAAAAACAAGACCACTGTGTTTCAAGAAACCTAAAAGTCCTGAAAGGGGAGAGATCCTGTTTTGCTACACTTCAGAAAATTACAAGAAATCTACATCTAAAGCCAAAAACTAAGCAGCTACATTCCCAGATCAATCTTTCATGTTTTATTTTCTGTGGTTTTGTTTGTTGTTTGTGGGTTTATTTTGTTTCGTTTTTTTCCTTGCATTGGAACCGAAATATTATCAAAAAAGCATCTCTCAAAGTGATTTCAATATGTTCTGCTGTCTTGAGAAAAGATATATAAACCTGAGAAAAGTGCTGGAGGGAGGGGACAAAGTAGCTTTGAAAGATTGTGGTTATTCACAGGCAGGTTGTGTAGCAGGGGCAATGTGCTTCATTCTATGCAAGACAGAGGGTTTAAATAGCCCTTTCTCCAAATATATTACCAGTATAGAACCCAAGATGTTGGACCTAATTCAGTTTTAATTCATCCTACCCCAGCTGAAACAACTTTTGGAAATTTAGTGTGAGAACGGTTTTGAAAAATAGGTAAGAAGTTAAAGGATAGATGATGGAGATGGCAGCATCTGTGAGAAGAGGGTCAGGTGGCCAGAGTACTCCATTGTCTTTATGCCTCAGAAAAGTTCATCTGTTTTTTGCTGAGTTGTTTGAGTGAAAATGGAATTCTTTGGTATTTTGTTTTCTTTGGGCCACCTTCCCCTGTATATTATCCCAGCAAAATAAACAAGTGCAAGGATTTATAGCTTTGATTTTTGGGGTGGATATATGTGAAATACTCTCACTGAGTCAGGAGGGCTATGCTAACCATATGTAATGTTGCATGTATGTCACATAGACAGATGACCATGAACAGGAAAATGCAATCAATCATGCTGGTGCTTTCTTCCTAGCCCTCCTTCATGTGCCTACACCAGAAAACCATTGATATGCACACATGTGTAAACAAAAGTTGGCATATTTCTATTGCTTTTGTATTTTTTTTCAGACCCTTCTGTAACACAAGGGGTAATACTTGCCTCTCAGCCTCTCATTGTTTTAAATGGCAATAATCCACTTGCTAAGTGGGAAAACTACAAGGCAAAAGGTTTTGATTTAAAACCCCAACACAGAAAACAGATTACTGCAGGGGAAAACAAAACAAAACAAAACAAAACAAACACAAAGTTCTGATATCCAAGTTATTATAAGAAGAACCCTTTTTTAAAAAATTAGTTGCTTGATAAAGTGAGAGGCTAATAGCAGTGAACTTCAATCAAGGTTAAGCACAGTTTGTGTAGACTTCCCTGGAAAGCTTTACCAGAGTATTTTATTCTTCATCTGTCTATCACTCCTTGCCAATGCAGCTGGCTACACTACGGCCCACTTTGTGCTGTGGAGCCCCAGAAGTGGCCAGCTCACTCTCCATGGTGGCTTTAGCACAAGATCCTGAAAAAATTACCTGCCTAAGGAAACCCATGAGCTCTAAAAGGACTAATCACTGATCTTAATGCTTTCAAAATGAGGATCTGCTTCAGCTCTCCCAAAGTTACTTCCTGCTGCATCAATCATGTATATGATGGTCCAACTAAACTGCATTAAACAAAAACTATTGATGTATATCCTAAAACCACTACTAGAATACAATGATCTTGAATCTAGTTTATATGGCAAGCTACAGACATGACTTGTCTTTCAGGCATTGTGGATGCACATTTTCTGGAGCTGGGCAGTGTGTGCTGGCACAACAGTATATGAATTCTGGAGATTTGGGAGCACAAGCAGAAGGTTGGTTACACAAGCAGATGCCTCAAGCAGGGCTGCAAAATGGTTTAAATGAAACCAATACTGTGCCACATGAAAGTTTAAACTATTGTTCATGACAATGCTCTTCCATCGGGCAAAGAAATTAAATTATTCCCAAAGACTTCTAAGGAAAAGAAATGAAAGGGTTCCCGTGAAAGAGCTCCCTCCTTAGAAGTTTCTTACTGGTTTCTGTAGCCACTTTGAGCGGCTGTACTGTTATTAAATGACAATGAAATTCCTTTGCTGGCCGTGGTTTCAACACTTGGGTAGTTGAGGTTGTACAGCTCTGGGAGTGTTGGCAAGGTAAGCGGTGAGATGCATTTGCCCATGGGTTATGCACAGTTCTGTGCTGTTGGGACATTGCGCTGTGAGCTCTTCCCACCTCTGGCTCATCTGCATGGACACCAAGCAGCACCATCACAGATGCTACTGGTGACACCGTCTTCACTGATTGACACATGCGCCAACCACGTGAATGTCTCTCCTGAACTGAGACTCCTTTATTGTTCATTTAGCTGGATTTTCATAAAATAACCTGCTGCTTAAAATAAATAAATAAATGAATTTTTAAAAGTGTGCTTTAGGTGTAAAAAGCTGGAGTGCTGACTCTACAGTATCTGGTGACTTCTTAATTGCAACCATGCAGCACAGTGCAAGTCCTCTGAGGGAAGAGGTGATTAATAAGCTGCAGAGAGATACTGAGTTGGTTTGGAAGTAACAGTAGATTTCTGCTGTCTTCACTAGTTAACATGATATGTAAATGAGTAACATATGATATGATTTGAAGGCCTTGCTGTTTGTAGGAAACATATGCCAGCATAAGTGCTCCAGAGGAGGTGGTTTTCCTAATGAATATGCTCTTTGTTTGAGAATGGCAGTGAAGTCCCAGTTTTCTTCTCTCATCTTGTACAACATGTCTAAAGCAACATTTGTTCCAGGGGATGACAAATGTTTGACATTTGAATGGGATTGGCTCCAGTGGCCTGAATTTGTATTGTCACACCTTGATTTCCACACTGCAAGAAATTCTAGCCCTTCTTCAGCTGCTGGAAATGGCCTTTACAGCGTATCTCAAGCTAATAAAATTCTCTAAATCTACTGATTTGTACCAAAGCTAGAGTTAGCACAGCAGTTGTTGGAAATAAAATTTAAGGCAGACATTTCAAACAGACACACCATGAGTTTTACTTATGCACTGGACTGAGGCAGCTAGGCAAGGAGATTACATTTTGACCCTGCTCAGTGCCTCTTCCCTCCCATGGATTTCTGTGAAGTGTGGCAAATGGTCATCATCTTGGCATACCAGACCTATAGTAAGGTATGGGCTAAGAGTAAAGCACACTATTTTTAGACATCAAGTTATCAAAATGCTTTATTTAAGCTTTCTGCTCTGTGGCTCGTCTCATTACAGTGAAAGCTATTGAACATTCAAGTAGCAAAGCTGGGGAGGTTCTCATCACGTCTTCCTGCTGGCTCCACATTTTAATTTATTGTATCTTCCATTTGTCCATGTGCACAGCCTTCTTGTGTTTCTCTTATGTGAAACATTCTCTCCCTCTGGGGAGTGGCTTTTATTGTGAAAACTGGTAGAAGAAGGAGAGAGAGACAGCCTCCAGTCATATCTACCTTGAAGGAGATGGATTGAATTTCATTCTGATTGAGCAAATTTTGAACAAATTTCCAGTTTTCTAGAACTTTCTCCAACAACTTAATCTTTGATGTCATACTCAAGTAGTTAAGAAAAACATACCACAAATCTTAGGGATCCAGTCTAAACAGCAGAAATTTCTGATGATAAAATGTTGCAACAAGCTGTTTCCCAGCCAGCTTTAAAAGAAAAATTCTTAGTAAGGAGATGTTTTAAACTCGATTAAAAAGAAATGAAATAAAATTGTCCCCTGCAGAAAAAAAGTGTTGTCTGTATTTTATATACAATTTTTTCATTTCAGATTAATTTCATTCAGGTGTGCTCCTGGGGAGTAATAATAGCACATCCATGGATTCTCACATTTTTTCAATGTGCTGTGAAAACATCTGCTAGTACTCATCAAACTCCTCTGTGGTTAGTTGTCCCCATTTTACAAGTTGAAGAAATTAGACAGGGAGGTTAAAGGACTTGCCCAGGACCACACAGGGAATCGGATGACAGAGTAGGTATTAGAATCATAATTTCCTGGCTCTACATCCAACTACTTTGTGCCAAGGAAAAGGCCTTTTTTCCTAATGTAACACCTTGGTTATTTGACTTTGCTCTTTCTCTCTCTTACTCTTGCTCCATCTCACCTAAAATGCAATTGAAAAAAAATTCTCCCCTTCAGTGTGGAGCTTTGTATTTAATCTGTGGTGCCAAACAGCTCAAATAAATGTTGTCACCACTCCAGAAAGAGCAAGGAGAGTTTATTTAGCTGATGTGACGGCATAGGTGGGTTATATTGTAAAAACCTCCCAGATTTTTGGCAGGGAGATAACCTCTGAAGCCCTGATTAAACTCACTCACGTTAATCAAGCTGGTCTGCACAGCCTCCCAGGCAGGACAGGTGCAAAGCTGACAAAAAAAGCACCCTAAAACTACAGTATCCCACTATGGATGTCATCCAAAACACACACCTCAATTCCTTGTCTTTCTTTTCCCATAGCTTTGCAGCCAAGCACGCCTCTAAATATGATTATGGTGACAAATGTTGCGATGGGGCAGCAAAAAGTTTGCTATGCCCTTCTAAATTAAGTCCCCAGAGAAGGTGTTTATGGCCCTCCTTTATGCCATGAAGAAACATTCTTTCCATAATTTACAGGTGATGTTACTTCATTTGCTATAAAGGTTGAAGGGATTTGGTATCAACAAATCCTCAAGATTTTTTTCTTTTTTAAATCAGTAACCATTGCTCTTTTATAGATGCATTTTTGATGGAGCAGCTATCACCAGTCCTGGACATCAAGTATTGCCTTATTCTTGTCTGATTTTGTGCACTCCCTTGTTAGCTGGAGCATCCAGTAATAACTAGAGACTCGTGCATTAGATGTGACGTGGAACAGCCCTCTGGGAGTCACTGCAACTTCATTTGAGAGAGGTTTTTGCAATTCCTGCAAAATGCAATTCCTGGTTGGGTTCTTTTTGTTTGTTTTTGGTTTTTTGGGTTTTTTTTTCTGTTTTTGTTTGTTTGTTTGTTTTGGTTTTTGCTTTGTTTTGTGTTTGTTTGTTGTTTGTTGTTTTTTTTTTTCTCGTAATGAACACGATGGTTCGGTTCTGGGTTGTATTGGCAAATGAACATAGATTTACAATTATCCAAACCAGCCATGCCACGAAGCTCATGTCCACTGTCTGGGCTATCGAGGGTCCAGCCTTGGCCGTGCAGTCCAGCCAAGGTGTTATGTCAGCCCAGCCATCTACTGCTCACAGTTACTATCATTCTCCATCCCTCAGCATAAGTAGAATCCAGCCACCATGGGGAATTTAACTTGTGTGTGGATTCAGTGCTGGCTGTAATGGTGCAGTCCATTTGTGCTAACGAAAACAGCTCAACTGAGCAGAGAAACACCTCTGTGGAGACTACAGAGATGGCATCTCTTGCACTGGATTAAGTACTTGGTACACTTACAGCAGGATCTGGAAAGCTTTGATTGAGTTATCTGTAGGTTAAACACATTGACCCATTCTTAAGCTGCCTTAAACCCCTGTTACTGTTTTTCATCTAAATCACGAGCAGCCTTGCAATAGCTGAGTGGTGCCTTCCTCATCTGTCTCTGCAGTTGTTCTTGCATGGAAATAGATTTCTTATAATGCACAACTCCTTTGTGCTACCTTATCTCTGACCACAAAGCTGGACTGCAACCTTCCTGTGAAATACAGAATCAGTGTTTTTTAAATTTTAAGCTTCCCAACAAGTGATTGCTTAAAAATAATTTACCGAGTCTTTAAAATGTCACAGATAAGGCATAATGGTCTGCTGTCCAAGGACATGGGCCTCTCCATGGGATGGTGTCTAAGCAAACACTAATACTCACTAATATACATTCACACATCATTATCTATCAGCAGTTGGGTGAGGACATTAAAGACTGTATACGAGATATAAGAATTTATGCCTATCACCATACTAATCTGCAAAGTTTGTGCATACTGCTGTTAAGAATTTGCCAGGAATGGAACACGGGAAATTATATGAGCAGAGATTTGTTACCACTGCTTCCAGACCAGCAGAGAAGCTGTTCATTAGTGACATACTTTAGGAAAAATGTGTTCAATATAACGGAATGGATTAGCTCAGCAATACATACTCAGCAGGGAATAATTTCAGGTTTATATCTAAGTAAATAAATAGTTACTTATCTTCTCTTGTACCAGGTGATATGTTGTCTATCTTGTTTTTCTGCTTCTGTATCATAATCCTCAAAACAAATATTAAATGAACATGGATCAAGCTGGTTTGGTTTCTAATCACGCTTTTTAAGAGGAGTGACTGGACTTAATGGTCTGTTTATAGAATATTCTCAGGTTTTGCATTTGCCAGAGGTGTACACAGGCAACAGAGGGGGTATAGTTTGTCTAGATGCCAGCTTTTCACAAAAGAAGAGCTTCATAAATCTCTTCCCTGAACTGTTAGTGCTGCTAGTAACTCCCTCTGGTACTATACAGCTGAGGAGTTTATGTTGAGCACAGCACTCCTCTGCAGCCAGAGGAATCCTGCTTTCATTTATTTTTCTTTCCTAATTACCTACAGTGAGGGAAAGCTAGGCCAAGCTGAGGAATCTTTTTAAAGCAAATTGGATGATCAAAAACTGCATCAGGTCCCTTCAAGTAATTGTGCACAGTAGCCTGCATCGCTGCTAGAGTCAGGTTGGCATCACTTACTCCCTCCTGAGCATCATGGTAATGAGCATTCTGTGCTGACTTTAAAAAAATAAAAAAGTGCTTTTGAAAAAGAAACAAGAGTGTCTGGACCCAAAGTCATATAGCTAACGCAGACATATAGACAATGCACACAAAAGCTTCCCATTGTCAGATGAGAAGAACATGGGCCATAAATTCTCTGTCCTTAGCTTACAGCTTACACACAGATGATTTTGATTACAGCAGATATTGTGTGAAAATTAACTTCATCTTGTGCCTGAGTGGAGGAGCAATTATAGAAAGGGGTTCAGGAGGTGAAGGCTATTTTAAGACTTGTGTACATAAACCAAAGTCTTTGTCTATAGCAAGGTGGCATAGTTGACTTAGAGGTGCAGATTGCATGGACAGAGGGGTTAAGGAAAATACCTAGCTTTGCACAGCCACCTTGTTTGTAGATGTGGCCTTTCAAATAGCTTCTGTTCATGGTTTTTATCTGCTTCAACCCATTGTTGTGCCAGGTGTCACATGGCACAAAAAATTTCCCTGCTGAATATCAGGCAAGGAAATTAAAGTGAAGATTAAAGTGCTTGTCTCATCTTACATGGTGCTGTTCTTTCCCACACTGATGTGCAAAGAGAAGATAGTGTAGAGTGGCCCTTTCTCCTGGCCATGGTGAAGAAACCCAGGAGAGGTTTCTCCATACAGGCAGATGACAGTAACATTTGCACCCAGCTGATGTACAGGATGGTACAACATATCTCCCCAGAGCTAAAGGGCCTCATTTAGGTACATAAAGGTGCATGCATGTTCCAGGTGGTATTTCAGGGAGCTGGAGCCACCAGGACTTCCCTACCAGGTGCCTGGTTGCAGAGGATCACATGCATGTTGACATTTGAGGTTGATGGGGGACAGCTGGTCCTACTGCCTTGGTTGCTTCTCCCTTTGCTCCAAAATATTAAATCTGCCATGGCTGGGCTTCAGCCACCTCTTCCAATAAGATAACACAAGTGCCCTTGGACTCACCAGGATGGTTGATAGGATGTGGAGGCCCAGCTGCCTGAGCCGACCACCACTGAGCCACCAGGCACGTTGGGCAGCTCTTTGCCTTCCCCTGTGGAACGTTTGTTTTGGCAACTGCTCAGCATATGTCTCCAGCTGCTGGAGGGAAATCTTCTATAAACCTAAATATGTCGGGTACAGAGAAAAGCATCTCACAGCAGGTTGGTGCTTGCAGCATAGGTAGCTTCCAGCAACCACTCTAGTAGCCCAGAAGAGGAGAGCCAGTGTTTCCATCTTCAGAGAGCATAGTTTCACAGACATCTGAGTTTTATTCTGCCTTTTGTACTCGTTTCTACTTTTCCCAGAATTTGCAGACAGAGCTATCTTTCATTTAAGATTTGGTATATTCAGATTTATATAGACACATTTTTCTGCTTTTTGAAACTCCCCAGTTAGGCAGTCCACTATACTTGAACATTTGCTTTCAATAAGAAAAAATGTTGATTAAATCAGTGGCCTGGCCAAATCTAGTAAGTTTTTTTCTGGCAATAGCTTTAATAAGTCACATTTATTAATTTTTTCCCCCTACCTTACTTGTGTAACAAATTTCCAGGTATTAACATCAAGAAAGGCAATATTTAGCCTGTCATATAAGAAAAGTAAAAACAAACCAGCACAATTCCTTTTGTAGTTCTGAATATCATGCTCTCTTAATACCTATGAAAGGATCATTTTGTAAAATATAAATTTGGAGCTAAGTGCTAAAGCATGCTGGTTTATATAGGATTATGTACAAGCATGCATGTGCTTATATATACACAGGTATATTTTAATGTGTATATTGTAATCAAGAGACCACTGACCCACGCAGTCTTTTTATTTTTGGCAGGTCTTTACTCTCTTTTTTAAACTCTCTCTCTCAGGGGATTGTTCTTTAATGTAATTATGCTGAATTGACATTCTCTTTGTGGTATTTTAAAAAAAGAGTCAACATTTTTAAGCCTTCATACATTACGAGCTTGTATTTTTTGGCTTCAAATTAAAATGACATTTGATTGTGTTTTAAAATACTATAGCTAGATAAATTAATTACACCAGAAAATCCAGAAGAAACAAACAATAAAAATAATAACAAATATCAGCTGCCACCTCAGCCCAAGCTCACATATTATAATTTAAAACTGTATTATGTCAAGCAGATGTAGAATTATAGGAAGGTGGAGGAAGAGGCCTTTACTGATGGAAATGCCAATGAAAACCATAGGCATTTGTCCTGGGAGCATACAGTTCTCATGGAAGGCAGGAGGGTGAGGGAAGCCCCCCTTGCCCGGCTGGGAGGAGGTCTCTGGGTTTAGCATCTCCGTGTGGCTGGTGCAGGACACTGGGCACATTGCCCCAGAGGAGGAAGGCGCAGCACGGCGCTGTTGTGACAGCCAGAAGAGCAGTGCGCGTTGCCTGATGGGCTGCATCTCAGCTCTGGTGGGACCACCCTCTGCGCTGAGAAGGTGGTCAGGTTTCCACCACAGCTCTGTCCTTAACTTCTCAGGTAGAGCCAGCAGTAGTGTCAATTAGTTCCACTTCTGGCTCTGGTTTTGTGATATTTGCTTCTGTTAACGGAAACTGGACTCACACTATCAATTTATTTCTCATTCTGTGGGCCACCAGCTGGTAATGGTATGACTCGTGTTTACTGCTGACCTAGGCTGGATGCAAAAGAGTGACTTCGAGGTAAATGGTTCCATCTCCCATTCCCAGACCCTTGAGCCATTATTTCCTTCTGCCCTACCAAGCAATGTGCTGGTTTTAATAAAATATATTGCCATTGCTTTTAATATTTATATGCTTGAACCATTTAAAAAAATCTATTCACTTTAGTTTGGCTAGGCAAAAATAGCCCAAAGACAGCACCCACTGCCAACATTTTCTTTGGTTACTGCTACCAAAATTTCCCATTTCATTGTATGACTGAATTGCAGAATAGTTATTCCTTATTAATCGTGAGCATAGTGCCATTAAGACTGCCAAGTAACAGTATAGCCAATATGACTCCTACTTACTTTATAAAGACAAACATTAAAGTCATCACTTACTTTGTGGGTAAAAAGGGGAAAAATGCAGGAGCATACCAGATGAACCTCAGACGTTGTGCTCTTCAGCATTTGCCCCAAAATGCCTCATTGCTATAAACGCTGTCAGCTGCCAGATCCACCTGGTTACTGTGGATCCTGATGTCCTGGCTGCACAGGAGAGGCAGTGGCTGAGTGTGCCAAAGATAAAATGCTGCTGTGGTGAAAATGCCTGTGACCCATAATATGTGAGGATATACCTCCTGGTCTCATGCCGCCAGACTTGTTTATTCCTGTATCTAAAACTATACTTAAAGCCACATCAGGGCCACTTGCTTTTGTGGACCAGACTGTGTTGGTGTTATAGGTTATTTTGACTTTTAAAAATCATGTCTCTCTTACATTTTTCCCCTATGTGGGAGATGGACATTGGGAAAGCTAGTTCCAGTTGCAGATAAAACCAAATGGTTGCATTGGAATTTCTTATGGGACAGAAAGTCTCATGTTCAAGAGTGTCTAGGCAACATGAAGCACAGCATGGTGCTTAAAGAGGAATGGGCAGCCTTTCCTCAGGAACTGTTTTCCAAGGTAGGGTAGCTGGGACTCTGAGACTCTGATAGACAGTAGCTCATCTTTATGATACTGGTTTGCAAAGACAGAGTAAGATGGAATATTTCTTCCTGCTCCCCACCCCAGATTTCCTGGAAAAGGATGAGGAATCTGTAGTGATTGACTGGATGCTTTGGATGCCCTTCTGAGAAGTGCACAGCCCACCCTTTCCAGCAGGATGAGTAACAGTGCATTAGCAGAGGGTGCTACAGAAGGATATTCTGCTGCCTGCTTAGTCTTGGAAAAATGCATATGTCTAGAAATAAGGCCTGAGACTGGGGCTTCAGGGCAGGCAAATGTTGTCCTGGCATGAAGACAAGTCTTTGCATTATCAGCCTGCATTTTTCACACATTTGAACTACCTGATCATTTCTCAGTTTAAACAGTGTTCTGCATATTAATTAAACGAAAAGTGTGTTTTCTCATTTATCTCATTATAAACTTTTACAGAGTGACCATCAGTGAATTGTTGTGTGTACTTTGGCACATATTTCCTTTAAGCTTCAGTAAAACCTACTCACATACATTAACAGTATACACACAGGAATGAATCACTATTAATCCTTGCTCAGGGGAAGGAGTTTATGGGGTCCCAGCTGTACAGGGCTTGATGCTAAGATGCAAGGTCTTGTTCTTGTGGAGCCACCTGCGAGTTTCTGAACCCAAAGGGCTGCCTTTGCTTATCAAGGCAATAAAATATACTCTTGTTCTTGCTGGCGTGAGAGATTTTGAGAATCACAGTCCCAATGACGTAAGGGATTTCAGCACAGAGTACGATACTGTGTCCAGCTCCTCCAGAGCAAGGGCGGTGAGGTCCTGCCTGTTGACTCCATGTGAGCCAGGCACTGGAAGGAGGCCCTGGGAGGAAAGGGATGGAGAGCCCAGCGGTCACCCAATAGCAGGGATGTTGTTAATGTAAATACATAAATCTTTGTTGCTTATCTGACAGTGGTTTAGCTGGGAAAAGATTCAGACGGCCTGACCCTAAAACATGAGGGTCTGCGGTTGGAGATAAAGGAACCAGGTTTAAGTCATGGTGCTTGTGTGGGATAACATCCACAGCCACCCCAGCACAGCTCTGACACAGCTGGAGCAGCACTGCTCAGTGAGCCAGCCTTCATTCCTCCGGCTCCCCCTGGATGAGAGCATGACCAGCTGGAAGTGGTCATTTACATTCTTTTGCTTCTCTCCTCCCTCTGCCCTGAGAAGCCCCTTAATGCTTGTCTGGTAGCACAAATGGCTATAAAAACTTCTCTATAAAGGGCAACTGAGAAATTCCCTGGACCTGGAGGAAACCAATGTCTGAATGCAGATTTCAGCCCAGCAGGCACCCTGCCCACATAAATGTCTCCTCAACAGACTGATGCATTGGGCTGCTTTGCTTGGACAGGCAAGTATCTATGTTATACAACTGCTAAAATGGGATCCACAATTGGTTTTTAAAACACATTTAATAACATGCTGTATGATGAAAAAGTAACAGTTATATGAATTAGCCAGCTTGCTGGCACTAAATGAATACTTCCACTAGACTTTAATAATGTTCTATGGGACAATAACCTCACAGCTGCCTTTTCAAAGTGATTAAAGAAAAAGTGAAGGACATGAAGGAACGGCCATAAGTATTCAATGACACTCATTAAACCTGTCTTAGAGCAGCTTCTCCCTGCCCTGGGTTGGGGCAGGTTGCCAGCGGGGGGGAGGCAGCATGGGGGCTTGCTCTTCCCTGTCTGCGGCCCGCTGATGGAGCCAGCTGAAATTCAGCAATTGCCTTCCCCCTTGCCTACAAGCCCCAAAACAGAGGAAGCAGTGAGGTGGCTGATCACTGGCTTCGTGCACTCCCTGCATAGGCTGCCAAAGGAGCCTCAGAGGGAAAATAAGTGTCTCACATGGAAAAGGGTCCAGTTGCAAATTACCTTGCCTGCAGGATGCAGAAATCTGGGAAGCTTTGTAGCGGGCAGCCCCTCCAGGGCAGAGCCAGTCCTCCTGGGGACTGGCCAACAAAGCCTCGTTGTGCCATAAGTGAGGAAGCGAGGACATGGCTGCACTTTGGCTGGGACAGGTCACCTCTCTGGATGCATTTGCTTCAGCTGCTTTTGGATGATTCTGGAGCAGAAGGATAAGGCTTTTTAAAATATAGGTCATATATAAATGTTTATGTGGATCTATGTAAGAGGCACTATAAAAAGTGTATTTTTTCAGTGGGTATTTGAAAATAAATCTGCATTTTTTGTAGTTTGCAAGCCTCCATTACGTCAAACATTTTGGGGTTTTTTGTGACTTCTTCCAAGACAGACAATTAAAAAGAAGAGAGAGACTAGTGACACAGTTGCTATTTAAAAGAAACATTTCGTGACTAAATAAATGGAAAAAATCAGAACCCGACTTCCCTAGGCCAAGGAAAATGGTAATGTGCTTACAATGTATATTGTGCTTATAGTATATATTGTCATACCCATAATACAAGGTTCCTCCATTAAAGCCAGGCTCATTTATAATGAGTCTTGCCTTTTGCCTAGGTCAGAGGGAGATGAGGAGAACTCTGCTCAGCAGAGAGCAATAACATTACCACAGAGGCAGCAGTTTTTGTGGGGAGAGAAGAAACTAATTTTTAGAGAACTACATCCTTGGAAATGTATATGTAGGTCATCAGGGCCAAAGTAACCTTAGAGGTTTAGCTGAAAAATGTTAGAGAGTAGAAAATTTTGTAAGATGACTTCCAACACTCATGTGGAAATGCTCCTCTATTTCAGACTAGTGAGTATAAAACCTAAGCACTTCAGACTTTATCACATCCTGTGGCTCTTATCCAGACAGAGAAGGAGGAGGAAAGGGAAGATGAAGGAGAATGAAGCATGAGGAGAGAGCCACCAAGAGCTGAGCAGGGTCTGAAGCGGGTGTCACTGGAGGATCTTCCTTTTTGTTGGTTGTAGTCAGCCTATTTCTTAAGGGACAGAGATGCCCTGAGTGGACTCGGGTGGAGAAACTGGCTTTATGAACCTCTATGAGGATTCAGTTTGTTTAATACGGTAATGTTGAAATAATCAGAGGATTCTGCAAGAATTTTTCTGGTGTGAAATATCACCAAAATTGATCTTATTTTGAGAATTCCACTGTTATCATTTTCCACTGTGGCTGATGAGAAATGCTTGTGAAACTATGTGCTGCTTAAGAGAGCTTCTCTTTCTCAATCCCTTTGTCAAAGCAAACAAAGCAAAGTCTTCAGACTGGGATTTTTTTTGGTTTGGTTCGGTTTGGCTTTGCATAGGCATCTCTGGTGGGCAGAACCTGTCCTAGGTGCAAGAGCAGCCTTGGGGCTTCCCAGAGGACTGAGCATCCCAATGCTAGGCTGTGGCACACAGCTATGGATGCCAAAACCATTCTGAGATGTGCAGTGAAACTGCTCTTCCCCGACACTGTGAGGTGCACCTCTCCCTTGCAGGGAAAGCAAAACACAGGAGTGACAGAATGGATCTTGCAGGCAAGTCATTCAGAGCTTATTAACATCTCAGCTGTGGTGGGGCCATGATAGTGAAAAAGAACAGCTGTTTGGGGGGTTAATAGCAGTTCTTCAATGGATGGTGAATTGTACTGAGTTCTATCATAAACGTTTTCTCACAAGCAACTCATTACCACAAAGCAAAGACTTTCAAGTGAATGTTTAAGTCACTACATAATCATTCTCAAGATGATATCAGAAAGTACAATATACATTGTTAATGTTGTTCCTGTGCAGTAAAACTGTGAAGTGTGTGGCTAAGGTACAAACCCCAACAAAGATGCATTCAGATGAAGGACTCATCTAAAAGTCATCAAAGTCAGATATGCAGCGCTTGGGGATATGCTGGGAAATTGTTTTTACATTCCCTGACTGCCGTTAATTTCTGAAATGTGTTGTGCTCTTTTTTCTCTTGTGGTCACAACATTTCAGAAACAAGTGTGAAACAGCAGACAATTAGGTTTTGCCACTTAAAAACTAAAACTGCTCTGTAAGCAATCATGTCTGGGAGGCTGGAAAGGATGGATGGGAGAGAAACACTTATAGAGAAATACAGCTCTGCACATTAGAGGTGACTTGCTGAGGCTGGTGAAAATTATTTGGGTCAAACAGAGAACATGCTTTTTAGATCCCATCATCGACCTCACTTCTGTGTGCAATGGGACTGCAAGTGACAGTGCGGTACGTAGCAATCAGGGTGGTCTGGAGGCTTGCGAAAGAGTCTCTCACCTTTTTCTGCATTGCCATGTGAGGAAAAAGGGGCTTAAACCTGGACAGCTTTGGCACAGGATGCTGAAGTCAAGGAGACAGCAGCAAAGCTGTAGGTAGAGAGAGGAGGTTTGCTCACCCACCATCGCAGCTGGGGTAGATATGGATGCTGCTCATTCTGCCAGTGATGCCAGGGCAGACAAGGCTCTCTGGCAGCCGCATCCATGAGGCATCCCTCGCTGTGACCAGAGACAGCAATTAAAGTTGAAATCTACAGAATTAGGTGTTGCATCCTCTTTGCTGGTCCGTGTTGAGACCTGTTAGGCTGCCTAGAGCCTGACTGGCCTTTAGAATAGCAAGGAGAAGAATAAGAAAAAGTCAGATTTGTCAATTAGTAATAAGGGCTGAAGTGCTCTGATCCACAATTCATTGAAGAATAACAGTAAAAGTATAGACAAGTAACTGACTTCTAACATCTAAATGGTACAACCTAAAACTAAATATCAATTTGAAGGGATGGTTTGCACCTAATTACTTTGTAAGTAACTTGATATAACATCTCTTAAAGGCCTTGCATAAGACTGAATTTTATTTTAACTGTAATATATAAGGCAAGTTTTAACTGCTGGCTTACAAGAACTAATAAGCATCTAAAGGAAGCTATCTTAAAATGTCAATATGAGCCTGGCTGAAAAGAAATGCCTTGTCTCTAGCCATCTGTTACACACTGGCGTTAAACAGACACACAAGTGCTCTTTCCTGGAAGCCATCTGCACAAATATTGATTGAGTAATTTCATAAAATTTCAATTTAGTAATTTACCAGTTGACGAGGTGATAGTGCACAGTGTAGGCCTGAGTTCTCTGGCATTTCTACTGCAGCTAAAACAACATTGATGTGCATTTCTTTTGCCATTAGCATTATTGCAAAAGGAGACACTGGAATCAAGTCCAACATAACCCATTGAGAGACTCTGTAAAATATTTTCCTATTAACATCAGAATAAAAAATAATGTGGTATTCCAGAAAACTGAATGGCACTTACATTCCATAATCTTCATCAGATCAGCTTGCATGGGGTTTTGTTTTTCCTTTGTGGGGTTTGAGGCTGTTTATATTAATTCCATCCAGTTTTATTTTAATTAGTTTAAAATTCTAGGGGCTCAAGATCATCACGGTGTTTAAAAGACTGGGTTTCAACAGCCGTCAGCAGTGGCTTTTTCATCCCCCAACTATTTAAGAGCTGCAAACTTTTTTCATTTTTCCTCCCTCCAGACACTGCCCCTTGCCACGGTGACTCGTGCCTGCACGATCCCTGCCTGGCAGGCAGCTGCCTGCAGCAAACCAGCGCCGGGGCAGCAGCCACAGGACATGCACCCATGGCAGCCCATCCATCCATGACCTCTCTCTGGCCCCACGAACCCTGCAGAGCCCTTGCCCTGCCTCTTTCCATAGAAATGGATTTTTCCAGGGATGAGCTATCCCACTCTGGATCCCACTTTTCCAGTTTCACCCCTTAGTGCCTTAAAGAGGTACCACCTTTCCAAGGGAATTTTGGAGGTATTTTCCGTTTCATCCTCTCATCACCAGTTCCCACAAGACTTCTTCGGTTAGAAAATTGATCTAATCTATGAGTATAGAATCATAGAAAGATTTAGGTTGGAAAAGACCTTAAAGATCATTGAGTCCAACTGCAAACCTAACACAAGTCTACCACTAAACCATGTCTGTAAGAGTAGAAGTGGCTCGTGAACACTATTTTAGATGTTGTTCCTCTCTTGGGTTCAGAATGTGTTGAATCCTGTGGGCTACTTCACAGCTTATTCATAGGCAGTAAAGCTAAGAGCATAGAGACTGCACCATGGGACTGGTATGATCAGAGAGTTATGTAATCTCAAGCAGAGAAAATGTAGGGGAGACATGACTACCTGTAAAAACTCATTGCCAAAATGAGTGGGATGAACTCTTCTCTGTGTCCATTGCAGATCAGACAAAAAAGGACAGGTTGTCACTTCAGCCGCAGTGACTTAACAGGGGTATCTTACCAGAAAGGGTAGTGAGTCATGCAATAAATTGCTCAAGAAATGTTTTCAGCCCTCAGCACCAGGGGATTTAGAGAAAAGTTAGATGAAACATGAAGACATTAGGTATAGGTGACCATGCTTGGGATGGGCAAAGTGCCTTCAGATGCCCTTCCCAACCCTCCTTGCAGGGGATTCTTGCTGCTGTATGTAATCCCATTTCAGCTGGGCTTGCCAGCCTTCCTGCACATGAATGGAAACATCTGTCTGTCTGTCACCCTTATATAGCTGCTGAATACATATTAAGTGAATGCATATGCATACCTACGTAGCACATATTTCACAGTTCAATTATAAGACGATCTTCAAACTTAAAGCTCCCAAATTGTTCACAAAGGAAACGTCTTAGAGTATGAGGTGAAAAGAAATATCCCTTGCACATGCCATGGCTCATACACTGTCAGCTGTAAAAGGAATGATCTTCTAGGTTTCAAGCTATAAGGTTTATCACACTGTGGCTTTGTTTAATAGGAAATAAAATGATATGAGGAACAAAATGGGAAAACAAACAAAAAAAACCCTGCACCACAAACAAACCAAAACAAGCAAACAAAATAATCAGTTCAAGTGAAGACTTTGGAAAACATAGTCATTTTATGAATTATTCCAGTGCTGTGCTCATAGCTGAATCTTAGCTGATGAAAAGAAACCCAATCTGCTCTTTATACAAACACCAGAGGAAACTGGAATCTGACCTTGTCTCAACCCTGTTTCACCATTTGCCTCTCCTGGGAATCTGGGATCAGCCCAATGTTATCTGTCAAACAATGCTCCTGTGTCAGCTCCCAGGCCCAGGCATTCAAGCAAAGCTCCTTTGCATAGGAGGGAATGGGGAGCTTATTTTGAGGAGAAATGAGCTGTTCTGAGGACAAACATCCACCCAAATTAAATTAACTATTAGCCTAGAAACAGGACCACACAATCCTCAGCTGAAATGCAGCACTGGGGCCATTCATTCCCCACAAAGTTCTCCTCAATGCTGTAGGGCATTTTCTCGGGATGAACCTGGGTCTCCAGCGGCTCAGCAGAAGAAATGGGAAGAGAAGCTTTGAGGAGGAAACCTGAAATCATGGCGGTCCTGAGAAACACAGGAAGATGCAGCGGTGAAGGGATGAGGTACCAGGATGAAGCTCAAAGTACATTTGAGGTTCATCCACTTGGAGGGTTGTCAGTGAGCCATGCCAGGGCTGCACTGTTTTTCTAAATAACCACAATATGAAGCAGAAGCCTGGCTGCCAGGAGCACAGCCTTCCTAGTCCTGCTTACCCCAGATACACCATGCAGGGCCCAAATGCAGCTGTTCCAGACTTTCAGAGCCCTTCTACGACCAGGGTCCCATTTCCAGTTGTGATGACTACATTGTACAGCTCTTCAGGAAAAATATTTCAACCTGTCAGCCTCAGTTCAGTGAAGTTCTAAATTTATATCACTGACAAATTCATTTATATATATTGAAAAATGAAATGATAAGCAGCTGAGGTTCACCAAGCCATGAGAAAGCAAATGCTCAGCTATGTTGCTTGACTGTAAAATGTTTCACATAATGCATTTTCAATAAAATATTTATAAGTGAAAACACATGATTTCTGTTTTTTTCAGTTAATAGATAGAGTGAAATGTTCTGTTAACCCACCTTTTTAGGTCTCTCTTCAGGAAATCTCAGTAGATGGTCACATTAGGTTAGCTTTTTCTTTAGTTGAAATTACAAGAGAATAAAACACAGTTACCTGTACCATCATCTTAAAAATTAATAAATAAACTCCCCAGCCCATTGGGAGGTAATAATCTTAACATGTGATATGAAACACACTGCCATTTCAAGCAAATGGTTAAATGTTAGCAGTCACTTAGGACTGACCTTGCTATTACAGAGCAAGGAGCTCCAGGTGAAATGCTCACAGGGGAGAAAGGTGACTCCAGCAGCCAAAGCATCCTGCGTTTTCCAGCAACCCCGGGTCAGCCTGACTTTACAAGAAATAGCCTTTTGGAAAAGCGGATGACAGTCGGCCTTGCGGCATTTTGCTCACAGCTTGTCCTATGAAGCCTCTGTGGAAACTTCAAGTTTCCGCGTGCTCAGCAGTGCAGCTCCAGTCCCCAGCAGATGTTTGCAGCCCTCAAAGGACACGCAACAGGAAACCACGGCAAACGCTGCCCTGAAATGGCATTTTTCCTCGAGACTCATCCTTCACCGCTGCCTCTCCCATGGGGAGGAAGCCTTCGAGGGGAAGAGCACTGACTTACGAAAACTGCTTGGGAAGGGCCCAATAAGTCTTATTCCCACTTGTATTAATGAAGCTGTCAGTGGTCTCTCCGTGTCACAGCCTCCTTCAGCCACCTGGGTTTTACTGTGCCCAGGGGAAAGCTCCAAACAGGTGCTGGTGCTTGCTGTGCCCCTCCAGAAATGCTCTTCTGTGGTCCTGAGAGACATGTTTGTTGGTCCGTGGTGGAGTGTGCTATCCATCCCTTTGATCCAGTAATAAGTACCCCTTTGTCACAGAGCAATCCACCTCTGATCAGATTTTTCGTGTGCAAGAAACACTGAATCCACAAACTAGTAGCTAAAGGCTATGCTCTAATAACTACCGTAGCTGCCTTTTAACACAATTCAAGTCACCAGGGAACGTGGGCTAATTTGCTGTAATTAATTTAATATGTTTAGTCTGAGCGACATAATTTCAGCCCAATAGATGTCTGAGAGATCCCTCATCGGTGTTAATTGGGAGAGGGTTATGGCAGTGCCTAAGATACCCCTGGCTGGGGGGTACAGGGCTTTGCTGGCTTCCCCCAGGCAGGGCATAGCCCTCTTTTGGGGCAGCCCTGCAGCGACCCAGCTGGGTGGCTGCCCCCCACTCCCGCTGCTCTCAGACATGCAGTCTTCACCGCCTTGTCTTTTTCCTCCTTTTATTATATATATATATATATATATATATATATGTTTTTAAGGCAAATGAGCCAGATTGGTTTAGGTCTGGAAAACCCTACACAGGATCCACCTGAGTCATTGCATGACCCTCATGTACCACTTCATAAGCCACACACCAATTTGCATGCAAGAGCTCGCCGTGTGTTGTCTCCCCCTGAATGCATTGATGGTGGCCTTCAAATACCGTTGTACTTCTGGACAACCAGGAAGATCTGGACCTCAGAAGTGAGGAATTTCCTTGTGCAGACAGATGAGTTAAGACAGATACAAGATATCATAACCCTGTCTAATTTATTTTGAAGCATGTACATTCCTGAAGAAGGATATTAGATGGCAAAAACAATGAGAGTTTAATAGCTCACAGATGATGCGCGCACACACACTTTGCGAGCTCCAGAAGACAACTGTAGTTCAGTCTCCAGCTTATGCCCCTCACTCTTTGCTTTCCTCAGCCACTGTTCCATGTGTGTAAAGATGCTGAGTCCTACGTCGGTTAATTGAACTTAGAGCTGGGTGAGATAAAAAATAACTCATTATTATTTTTTAATCTAGCGCTTTGGCTATGTCATACAACTCCAGACCCTATTCTTTGTGTCTCAGACATACAAAATTGTCAGTAATGGTGTTCATGAGAACTTGATCCCAGAGTTTTACCTGCTCAGGGTTTACAGAATCAGGGTGGTTTTGAGACATTTCTATTGTATAAAAAAGCTAATAGAAACTCGATTTCATAGGTGTTTACATTGGTTTGACATGGGCTTAGCTCCACTGAATTCAGTGATGCCTTTTTATTAATTCCACCCTTGCTGGGTGAGATCAGCTCAGCCCATTAGATCTCCAGGCAGATATGTAAATATGTGAATCTGAGAGGCAGCATATAGGCATACCAAGACTCTTTTTTTTTTTTTTCTTTTGCCATCCACAATAACAATCAAAAAGTCTACAAGCAATCATTACCCTGTTCGAAACTATAGCAGTGGTAGTTAACTTGCTTACAGATGCCTGCCAATATCTAATAGAAGGCTATGGCTGCCTCCTCAAGAGCAGGTCACAGTGCTTTGCTGCAATCCCTCTTGGACATCCACCCAGCAGAGAGAAACCCAACCTTCCCATCCCAGTTGCTTCCCACAACTCCCAGAGACATTATCTTGGTAAGAAGGAGCACACACAAACCTGATCCTGACTGCCATTTCTGAGTGACCTGTGCTGCTAATACAGAAACAAACAACCCTCCTTCCCACCCAACATGCTGGGTCTAATAAATGCTTTGATTACAACTTCATTTAGCATGCATCTCTTATTCTAGGTCCACAGAGGTAATCATATCTAAAAAAAAGAACAGCTAAAAACCTCAAAATTGAGTCCTGCTAACACTGATCAGACTGACAGACGAGGCATTAAAAACACAAAACCAAACCAAACCCCACAACATTGAAAGCTATGGTAATATACAAAGACAAATATAAAATACTGCTTCCAGACAACCATATTTAGCTTTTAAAATAACAGTGGTGTCACATGGGGTGCTGAGGTGGCGAGGCAACTCACCCACCTTTCTGCATCAGAGCAAGTTTCTCTGTGTTTGCAAAGTGGGAAAGTCCAGCTCCTCTCTGGGTCTGACCCTGTGTAGTAAATTGCATTAAAAAAGATTCCTACTGAGTGAGTGGAGATTTTGCTTGAGTGAAGACTGCAAGATTTGGGCCAAAGCTTCCCTGGCCCGTTCGCAAATTGCTGAAAAATTTCATGTTGTAGGTGCATAGGAAATTAAAAAACATTTGGGGGCTCTTTCATACTGATGAACACACAACATACCATGCAAACCATATTAAACCCTTCGACAATGCCTGCAAAAGGCCCAGTGCCTGCTCCCCTTCAGCACCCATTTAAATCTTTGGTTTTAAGTCTTACAAACCATGTCCAGTCCTGGAATCCCTTGCCGACAACATAACTCCAAGGGAAGAACTTCAGCGGAATCCAAATTTCAGTCACAGGTATGTCCCTTTTTTCCTCTCTCTCTTTTTTTTTTCTTTTCATTTTCTTTTAGATGGTACCTTGTGAAAGGATACCTGGAGTATTTTCACAACAGACATTTCAAAACTTCAAAACTTGCAAAAATTTGACTTTATGCTCAGTGTTCAATAGTCAGAGGTAGAAGGGGTCTGTGCAGCAACATTTTGTAGCAGCTGTTTTCATTCTGCGTCTGGATATAATTACTTTTATGGGAAGAATATACAAGGTTCACACACTTTCAGCATCTTTGTAAGCTTCGTTCATAGTCTATAAACAAACACAAATCTCTGAAGTGGGCTCTGTACACATTTCTGGCAAAAAACAGAGATCAATATGCCCATTTCCTTCCTCACTTCAATGAAAAGTATATTTTGAAAGGGCGAGATTCCCTATCCTTAGTGAGCATAAAATTAAATTATTAAAAAGACAGCTTCCACTCTTTGCTTTAAAAAAATAGCCAATGCATGAAATAGTTTCCTTTGCTATTTCTTTCAATTCAGTATTCACTCTGTATTTGAAGGGTGCATGTCAGTTAATTCAGAGACTACAGGTTGCATTTTCATTCAGTCTCTGCCATGTCTGAAAAGCTTCTGGCTCCAAAATTCACAGATCTGAGTGCACAAGTCTAGGAAGAATGCTCCAGCAAGGAAGGGAGCAAGCAAATGCAAAACTGCAAGCAGAGATCTTCTGGGTCAAAGCTTAAAGCAGCTGTGACTGCAAATTTGACCAAGAGTAAGGGGTATCATCACCAACCTTGAAATTTAATAGCAAGAATGTGACATTGTTGTGCTGTTCATTTTTCATAAAAATCCTCATTTGGAAGTATCTGGCATGCTCAAGAGAAACATGGGGATTCTAACTGTGGTTTCCACTCATTTATTAGGTGCCTTTGCTCAGGTGATGTCTAGAGCTGGATCATTTCTTACATCCTCAAGAATGGATGGAACTTACTTGTTGCCAGTAATAATAAATGGATGGGTTTGGTAGCTCATAAAAATAAAGTCAAGCCTGGAGAGGCTGGTGAAGCAGCCTGACAAATCTTCTGAACAGCAAAATGAACATCAGCCCAAGTACTAGGGAGGTGGCTGTTCCAGATTCTGAGAATGCTGACTTTCTCTCTTTTTTTGACAGTGACATACAACCAAAAGGTTTTACTGAGACAGCAAAATAATAAAGGAAATTTTAGGCAGAATATTAGGAAAAATGTCCTAATGGTGAAATATATTAGTTTGTGGCATACCCACCCCATGGAAATGATAGAGGGAAGCCTAATTGCTTGAACCATTTAAAACTGGATTGAAGAAAACACTGGAAAATACACAGTGAATGAAGAACTACCTTCCACTGGCAGATCTCTGATTTCTGTAATTCTTCAAAAAAATACCACCGGTGTAATTTTGGGAATGATGGACTGCTGCAGTTCGAGTGCCAAGGCTTCAAAACACCAGACCAGTTGCATCCAAAGGCACCTGGTAAGGCACATGGGCCACATGTGGTTCACGTGGACATGCCCTGCTGCCATCGTGGGAGTCACTCTGGAGCCGAGACCAGACCCTGCACCTGGGAACTGGGCTAACCAGCAGCATTTGTCAGCCTCCACACGCACTGGGTACCTCCACCTCACCCAGGTGGGTACCACATACATGGCATGACAGTACGAAGTTCAGAGCCTCACAATCGGAGTTGTTCGAGGTTTGAGATGGCTTTTGCTTCTTTTGAAATCAGGGATTTTGGGTTGTGCTTTGATTTGGTTTTAGGCTTTTTAATTCTATGTGGAGCTGAAGGACTTGTACAACTGTTCACCTAATGCACCAGAGGAGGACACCTTTCCTGAACTGGTAATAAAACCTAAGGCTAGATGGAGCTTCCAGACTGGAGAATCCTCCATTGAAAATGCCCTGCTACTTGTACCCTGAACCTTGGAAAGTCTCAGTGTCCTATGTCAGCAGAAGAATTTTTCCAGCTAGCAAAGAGACGAACTCCCTGAGGACACTGGGAAAGAGCAAAGACCACAAAGGAAATGTGCTTCCTGATGGAAAATTTGAGGTTGGGTGCAGATTATAGTGGGAAGAGAGCACACAGTCCAGACAAACTGTGGGTACTGCCATGGCTGCCCTACACCAACCCGATAGAACAGGTGATGGTTACTGCTGAGGAAACCAACGGAGGAAGGGGAAAAAATGAACCGAGCAATTCCAGAAAACCTACTGTTCTTTTTTTTTTTTTTAAAAAAAAGCATCTTTAAAAAAACTATGACACCCAATCACATTATTGCTTTCACAGACAACCTATATAGCTTATGCAAACCTAGGCCTGTCTGTTCCCCTGTGGAATAAAAATAGGGAATGAGAAAGACAGACACGTTTTATTCTGAAGGTTTCAAGACTGACAGTCAGTTTGGGGTGTCTGCTAGTTTCCAATCCACTAGTTAGTTCTCCACGCCATCTCTGTGACCCATCACTGTCACCCCAAATAACAGCGCCTTCAGCCTGCAGAAAGTGCCTTGGGGTTTTCACTAGCAAAAATGAAGGAAGCACAAAAATATTTTCAATCAGTACTGGAACAAACTTCACATTGCACAGCTGCAGTGTAAGTGCTGTCCCCCAGAGACCCTTGAGAATTTGATTAAGGTATATGGAAACTTGACTCATATTTTATGAACATTTTTGTGATACATTTTTAAAGGGACAGTGTGTATTTCCATCACATGGAAGAAATGAAGCCTGTTATTTTGACAGGAATAGTATGTTTCTAACATGCAGCAGTTTGGGCACGAGCTGCAGCAGGGAACTCTGTTTGGTGGGAGAAGCACCATAAGCCATGGTAGAAATCACAGTGATTTCATTTTTTATTTTTAAAAAGAATGATCAGGAGGAGCAGAAGAGGTTTAAGGAGGGAGGACGTGGCTTCCCAGGCCACCATGGGGAATGGCTGCCTGGCTAGTGGGAGCGAAGCCAAGTTCTTGGTAGTGGCGCATCCTGCACCCACTGGCAAAAGCCCATCTGAAAAAATGTGGTGTGCTCTGAGACAGATAATAGCACCCAAGAGGGATGTGGCCTGACCCATCTGCCCACAAACTAGCCTTTGGGCCGACATCTTATCAGCATGGGGGGAATAAATTAATAAATGTGCAAACACATAAAAGCACATTGGGATAACTAATAGCAAAGCTGGGTAATGCTTAGCAGAGCACACACTCCTTCAGGCCATACTGTGGGCTGTGAGAACTGCCAGCATGTGCTCCACCAGTCCCAGAAAGCAGGGAGCATGCAAAACCCGCCTTCCTGCAGACTCTGATGTTTCTGCAGTCTGTAACTATGGAACTCGCAGGATGATCCAGTAAGAAGAACAGGCTCTGCCCTTCCTTGTAGCTGACCCCCAGGGAAGGCAACGGAGCCACTGGGGATTTACACCCCTGGTGACAGCAGGATAAACCCTGTTGTTTTCAGAAAGATGGCTATTCTGTGGAAGTCCCGCTTTTCTAAAACACCATTATCGCAGTAGGAACTCTCTCCATCTGTTTTTATGTAAATAATTTCAGTGTATGATTTATGTAATAGATTTTGTTTGAATAAGTTTTCACCAGCGAGATGAGAATAAAGATTTTCTTTTATATTACACAGCTGGTTTTACTTCTTCCTAGCATCCGATACTTTTATTATTCCTACACACATTCCTTTGCTACAGGAGATTTATTACTTATAGTAATCTTGCATGGTGTGAATTTCTTATAGCTCATTCATGTGACTACTCTAGACTGGAGATAGAATGAAAATTAAGAGATCTAAATCTGGTAAATATTATGGGATGGCTTGTCAGGAGTCAGGCTTGTTGTCTCTTTCACAGTATCCAACATTTTATGCACATCACTCAAAGAATTAACTAACTAGTTAATTAAAATAGAGCAGTAGAATTAAATTATTTCATGCATCAAAACCCCTCAGAGGAATTGAAAATAGTGAGGTTTCAGAGAAAAAGGCTGTTTTTATTACACAGTCAGACAAGGACCCTTAAACCAACAGGTGCTAATGCAAATCATAAATAACAATAAAAATTGCAGGAGCAGTTTTGGAAAATTCATTGATGCTGAGCACAAAGCTGCATGGATCTAGCTGAGAAATTGTTTGAGTACAGCAAAATTTTGTTAGGTGACTGAACCAATAGCAAATTTGGCTGGATTTCCTGGGTCATTTGGGTCCAAAGAAGATAAGATAGGAGAAGGGGTATTATGTACATTCAGATAATTTTGTTTTGGCAGTTTCAGAATGAAACCTTTTCATGCTTTTGTTTTGAAGCAACATAACTTCTATAAATGTTATTTGATTTAAACAATGAAAGTAGAAATGATCAGAAGAGCAAATAAAACATCTTTGCCATCGTATGTGATATTTCATGTAGTTCAAACCACATGCACACGGACTGCGACATCCGATCACTTCCTTGGCTGAGCGGCTCTTTGCACATCCCTGTGCAGAGCATCCAAGTTTACTGACAGAAGTTGTACAGGTTCAAGTTGCATATACTGATTCTTCTTTGTCTTATACTAAATTACTACCCCTCCATCTAGAGGGATAACCCCGCAATATTTCATTGCCTGCCTTAAGAGTCTATTTGGTATGTATCAAAATAATAGCATTTGTAAATGAACTGTGTGAACAGCAAGGGGGGAAATGTTGAGTAAGCATTGCAGAGCTCCAGTAGCAGGACAGGACCATTTAAAACATACTTTAGAGATTAAGCAGTGTAAGCAATTTCTAGGTATCACCTGCATTGATCTCTTTACAAATAAGCAAGAGCAGTGAGATAGACAGCTAGAGAGGAAGGCATGACATAGGAATCTCTTTTCATTTCAGTCCCAGACCTGGCTGTGCAAGGGATGAATTAAACAGCGGGAAAGAGAGCGGCTGGGGATGACAAACTAATGCTCTCTTGCTGAAAGATGGAGCCCATGGAGCCTCTCTGTGTCCATTTCACATGTAATGGCAGGGGAGGAAACTGCCACTCACTCCACCCCTGGAAGCCTCCGGACTTGTTGCCGTGTATAACCTTATTGCAGACCAGGGTAAAAACCTGTCTTCAAAAGCCCTGACCCTGCATTGGTCTGGAGAACAAGATCTGGCAGCTTGATCTGATCCTACTCCTACACATGGGGCACAGAGTCACTGAGCATTGTATGGTGTGCAGCTCCATTTCCACTTTGGGCTACCATGGAAGCAGTATCAGATCTTACTTAAATCATCTCTGTGTGTGCGGTATGGAGGGGACAGAAAGTGTGGAGCTGACACTGGACCTCAAAAGCCAAGGGCTGAAATAGTCTGAGTAAAAACAGTTTTTCCTCAATTCACTCTTTGGTTTTCTGTGAAAGAAATAAACTACACGCTACTAACCCGGTCCTCATACAGTAAAAGGTATAGAGTAAAATAAAATACAAGCAATGTCAGAGAGAAAAAAGAGATGTAGAAATTGTTTCTGGGCAGTGTGTGTTAGCTTCGCCTGCTAAAAAGCTTTGTTTGCTATACTGGATTTCTATATAGACATCTTGGGTGTGCCTTCAGTTTTCAATGCTTTAAAAAAAATGAGCAGGCAATTACTAATGTATTTTATCCTGATTAAAAAGTAATAGGATTGCTCTTTTTGTGTGTGCGTGTGTGAGAAATGTAGCTAAGCTTGCCATTTCTTTTTGTTTTCTGTATTTACAGCCTCTAAAAAATGGAGGACTTTGACTTTAAAGTAGCCACTGGAGACCAGTGGATCAATGCATATATGGATTTGCCTAAAGAATTATTGCACTCTTGCCACAAGGCTAGCATCAAGTTATGTTGGACATAAAACAAGGGAAGTAAAATGACTTTGTTAACTTATTGTATATGTTTCATTATTGTACAACTCCCCTGCAGTGGGGAACATTTTTAATCTCAGCTGCTATCAGCTATTACAGTGTAAAGGTAGAAGAAAAATATGCAGGTCTTCCTGAAGTCTCCTTTGAGTTAGGAAAATAAACCAGAGTATGTCTGTTTTTTCAAGAATTTATTTTGTTCCTTGTCTGTCCTCAGTATTACTGCAATAACACTGTGTTTTCCTCAAGCTGTTGTTCTGTCCGTCACATTTGTCACAGTCCTTATTGGTCTGCTTCAGTTCTACAGGCTGGTCAATAACCATCGACTGCACGTATTCGATAGCTGGTACTCAAAATTCAGCCTGTCTTCACCAATTGACTTCATCCTCTAAGCATTAAGAGCTCCACATTCCAAATCAGAGGGCAGAGGAAGCAAGGTGCTCCTCAAAACATGATGATATTAATAACTTTCAGTACAAGATTATATTAATAACTTTCAGTAATAACCTTTTCAAACCTAGGAGCAAGGCAGCATGGGCTGGAGCACCATCTGCTGGCATCCTCTCTGCTGACTACTTGCATCGGGGCACTGCATGTTTTGGTTGCTGCCACACACCCCTGGGCACCACAGCTTATTGCCCCCAGGGCGACACGGTGGCCAGACCCGGGCCTGGGGAATCTGATGGCGGCTGCTGGAGTTTGTCTCTGCTGGAGGGGTGAGCACCTCAGCAAAACCAGCTGCTTGTTACAGCATGATTGCTTTCCCAAACTCAACATTTTTCGCTTTCTGGGTGCCGCTGACCTTGCCTAAAGCCTTCCCTGAGCAGAGGGGAATAGATTTTTGCAAGGCTGATTGGCTGCCAGGGGAATTAAATATGTTTATTTTTTCTCTGCACATTACCATAAGTATTCTGCCTGTAAAGCATCCTTTCACTGTCTGTCTTTTCAAGTGTTAGAGGACATTCGCATATGTTCCCTTTCCCCACATTTGCTGCTGCAAGCTCAGTTCACATACAGATTTCTTGCCACAGGCATTCCACAGAGGACAGAAGAGCCCAGGCAGCTGTGGAGAAATCCTGGCTCACATGGAGGTCTCCACAACTTGGAGCATCCACAGGCGCCAAAAGCAACCTTTTGCATAGTCATATTTTATATTTAATAGTCACTGGATAAAATACACAAACACTAGAGAGAGTGCAGAGGAGAAACCAACAAGAATGGTCTCAAAAATGTGACCTCTGAGAAAAGGCCAAACAAACTGAGGCTGCTCAGGACACCCTTGAGATGCAAAGACCAAGAAAGGGGAAAGCATAATAATTACCCCACTGTGCCGCAAGGAGAAGCAATATGTCGTTCTCAGTGTCTCTTGGAATAGGACAAGGTGTAGAGGGCTCAGCTTACCATGAAAAAGGTTCAGATTGGACATTTTGGAGACCTTCAAACAGGACAGATAGTACAGCAATATTTTGTGTTGCATGTGGGGTCTCTATGGCCAGGGCCAAGTAAGCCTTTTCTCAAGAATGAAGGAGGTATAACCGACCTTTTTCCAGGTTAGAGAGGTGGATCTTGAAAGTTTTTTGCAGCTGTGTAAGTCTTTGTCTCCTGGGAGGAAACTCATGCATCCCTGGTGCAGCCTTCCCAGGAGGAAACACATCTGTCCTCTCAGAGGCACAACTTGGGTGTCTGAAGAATAGCAGAGAAGCTATGGATGAAGATACGGAGCAGATGAAAGTGGGTGTCCAGAATTACACGTTCAAAGTTAGGCAGAAATAACGCCCACATTCTACTGCAGCTTCTTAAACATTTTTTTTCTCCCACTTTGGAGCTGAAGTTTAGTCCTCCCTAGCACAGTCTTATGAATAGTGTTAATGAAGACCTGGCCAATGTCTAAGCACACTCAGTATCTCCTAACATTTTAGAGCCAGTTGTATTATTATGCATTATTCCTGTATATATTCTCAACCTTATTAGTTAAATCTGGTTAGAAAAAAATCAGGGGCCATTTTAGACCAACAGGCAGACAGAAAACTTGCCATGTTAGAGTAGACAATAAGGACTCTGTCTGTGTAAAATTGAGAATTCCCATGGTCAATGATTATATGTGGGAGGAAGTGGAAAGCAAGGAAATTTTTAAGGAAAGATAGCAGACTGAATGCAAGACTAAGTTTCAAATGTTTCCAAATCTCTGTCACTAGCATCAGTGCACTTAATAGAAATCATGTTAATATGTAAATGTTTTCAATTCAGCTATTATCTTCTCATATTTTATTTGTTTATTTAGTCATGGCTTTAACAGTAAAAATATCTTTTTAGCACAGTGCCTTTGGGGATATTGAAGAAAGTTTCTTTATTATTTCAGGCAGCTCCTGAGAATAGTGTACATGTTTTATATAGATGCAGCAGATCAGGAAAAGCATTCCCTCACAAGCCATAGAAATACAGCATTTTGCACTCCTGCAAAGGGATAACAGAAGAAAATTATGAAAGACACAGACCAGCAAGCTAGGAAAAAATCCTAGAGTCAAGCAACACAGAGAGCCACACACTCAAGCCTCTTTTAAATCAGATCTTCCTAATTTGTCTTCTAGAACCCAGTATGCAACTCACACCAACTTATGCTCTCACCTTCTTTAGGTATAAGTCTGGAAGAAAAATGTAGAGTTCAGCTCTGGATTTCACCCTCTGTGCAAAACCTCGTGTATGCCTGAAAGGCCTCAAATGTGTCTCTGGATGAGGGTTGAATTTTATTCTGCATTTTAAAGTACATTTGGTGGTGAGTGAAAAAAACTTGTGGAGTTGCACTCTGAACACAAGTTCTTAAAGGTGTCACCTATTTGAAACTGACCTGACTACTGTAGAGGTAGTTAACCCAGCTGGTGAGGTAGATGAATACGTTGCATGTGGCTGATCTGCTCACACACGTCAGAGAATTCATTATACAATTCTACTGATACGTGTACGAGAAAGAAATAGAAGCTTCTCCAAAGTATTTTATGTACATCTATGTGTAGATGGATACAAACAAAACATGGATGAACTTCGTGATCATCAAAATGGCACCATGAGAAAGTTTCTTTGTTGTGACTGTACGCAACATTGAGGCATCTTTTTTCAGAATAAGGAAAGACTCTGATCATGAATAACTTATTGAAAGCATACGAGCCTGCTCATCATGCATTTCAGTACTACGAAAGAAGACCAAGTTTTATGAAAAAAAAATCACACTGTGTCTTACCATTATCTGGATCCTGCCAACACACAGGGTACACAGCTGAGTGGAGACAAGCTCTGAGTGTAAAATTTGTTACAGAAGCTCATGCCTTGCGATAGCATTAGTCTCCTAGTTGTCCGGACTACATCAACACTGCAATGAAAACAAACCAAATGCTTAAGAGGCCACAAATGCCACATTCTCTCTGCTATGTTGATGAAACTTTTAATTACAAAATGAGTGAAGCTAGTTAAACTCCATAAAACTGTTGATTGTGTTGGCCTAACACAATTACAGTCATTGTGGACACATAGCTTTCTGCTAGATCTTTCCCCTTTCTCTTAAGCATATTGCTCCAAACACATAGAAGAACAGAATTTTGAAACTCCTCAAAACACAGTTTGCATCAGCAGTTTTGTGATGCCATTGTTAACAGCCAAGATCAATAAACTGTTTGAGTGTGTTGGTATCCTTCGCTGGCTGCACAGAGGTATGAAATGAACCCAAGTTTCTGGTGTAGCCTTGGGAACTGGAGAAATTGAGTGTATTGGAAGAAATCCATACCCGTGCACTGGAAGAGTGGGAAATCTATCTCTGAAAGCACATTTACAAATTTGCTAGCTGTTGAATGAGATCAATACATAAAACGGATCACATTAATTTTTTGTGCAATTATGTGATCCCTAAAATGTGTTGAGCTCTACATGTCTTGAACTCCAGATTTTACACTTGCTTATGTAATTTTTCTGCATGATTTTGTAGCTGCAGCATCCATCAGTGAACTCACCTTCAAGTATGTTAAAGCTGTGAGGCTTAAATTCATAATTCATGAAAATAAAACATTGCAGGAATGTGAAATTACACACTGTCCACTGTCCATGTGTGAATAAAAATGCTCCCCAACAGGAGCTGCATGTATTTTAAGGGAGTTACATCAAGAATGCTTCTGACCAATTATTTGATACTAACAGTCACTAGATGCTAAGGAAAGTAACTCATTGATTACTTGTACATGAGTTCTCACAGAAATGTCTTTTGTATTTTATTTCTATTCTGCACAGCTGAGCAAAGAGGGATGCTATGTAGTGTACTGTATTACATGTTAACAAGGCAAGACATTGCCTGTACCAAGCATGGGGAAGGCAGAGCCGCTATTATTTTTGAGTCAGCTAAATATGTTTTGATGTTTCTGAAATAAGATAGCAGGACAAACCCTGAGAAAGCCAGGCATCTGACAAAAAGTGATGCTTAGAATGTATTCCAATAGTAATGGCTGATTTTCCACAGGGATAACAGACAAGGCTCCCATAGGCTACATCTACCATAGTCAATTAAGTAGTGCCAGGAAACATATTGTTTTAGCAGTTCCTACCAGTTCTCTGAAACAGTTCCTGAGCATGGTGGAGCTAGATTGCTATCTTCACACTGCCCTTGGTGGGCCCATACTTATCAGCATGCATCTTACAACAGATGTGTAGTTCTTGCTTTAAGTGCTCCCATAATGATGAAAAAGAGCCTGAGATCTGGACAAGAGGACCTTAGGAGTTCCTCTCATGTTCTCTGCAGTCTTGTCTCATGGACACACTCAGAAAAGTGAAATTTTCTGAATCAGAGGGCAGAGACCTAGCTTCCATCAGTGCATCCAGCACTTCTGCCCGCTCACCCCACCATGCCTGGCAGCTTCCTTCAACAGGTTTTTCAGGTGCTGGGGAGTGAGAGCTGCATGTTTCAACGCAATAGGAGCATTACTCACCGAGGCTGTGTCCGCTTCCCTGGAAGCAGCTGGTGGCCCTGTCTGAGGAGCTGAGAGTGGACAGAAATGCTGTAGCCACTCCTATGGTGAGTGGACAGTGTGTAATGCACCATCTTTTCTTGCTCCACTTTTCTGGGGTGAGCTGACAAGCTGTAGGGTGCCCCAGGACTGTATTCACCTCAGAGCTCTCAGGTAAGGGGTTATGCCACCTTTTGCTCGGGAGTCAGAGGACACCAGAGGGAGGGTAGCTGCTGAGCACTTGGCCACCACCAGCAGGCCAAGGACCGCAGTGCCAGGATGAAACTATCTCCAATCACTACATCTGATTCCCCGCTTGCTCGCACACATGCTGAATCACAAGTTGCTCCAAGAAGTCAAAAGACAGCACAAAAAACAGAGCCAAGAATCAGACCAAATAGGATTGAGATCTCAAAATACCTTAGTCATATGAGTAGCCTATAAAAGAGTCTCTTTCTACTCTGGCCTCGTACCATCAATGTTTGGTTGTCACAATCAGCACCTTTTGTTTTGCTCCACCATATACATTGGCTGTGAGTGGCTTTTTTTCCCCCTTAAAAACAATCAGCACAAGTTGAAGGCATCTCAGGCACCTGCTGAAGTCCAAACAACCATTTAAATTACATGGGGAAGGCTTAGCTACCTCCACACCCCCAGCTAAGTTGTGCTGTTTAGTCCCTGAACCTTCTAAAGCATGGAAACACCAAATGCAGCTGAAAGACCCCACCGGGCTGGAAAATAACCAAAACCAAACCCCATTTCCTGTCCATGCAGATTTGTTTTGCTGGCCTCCACTAGTTTCTTTTCAGGTTTAATCACAACTATAAAGACTATCTGTTTATCCAGCTCAGAACTTAACTGATGGACTGGATGTGCTTAATGACATGGGTGTGTATCGTTTGCTCTGGACACTATCAGCCTGAGCATCACAGCTGAGTGGTCAGCCTCTGCCAAACATCAGCATGCTAACACGAGCATGATGATGTAAGTCAGGTAAAACCAATCACATCAAATAAGGTCCAGTAAAATCACATGGGAATAAAATACTGGTTTTTTATTCACTTAAAAAATAATTCAAGGTTAAGCCTGCTTGGTGTCTTTTTTTTCAGTCAGACCTAAGAGGCCCTTTCCTAAAGTCAGATTGATTTTTCTTCCTAGGAATGATATATTTAGATACATATACATATATGTACATCCATCTGTTAATATACATATGTTTCATATTTAATGATAGATTGACAGCTATAAATAGTTGCACTTAGTTAAGGTGGTACTTCCAGTCTCCTGGCTCTTCACATCTGCACCTGCTTCATGTTGATTATGTTCTGGGTATATTTACAAACCTCAGTTGGAATTCTGCATGTCATGGAGCTCATTTTCACATTTCTTTGGTCTCACTGACAGTGCCTATACATTGAGGTTCACAGGACCTTTTGTCTTGTGAACACAGCTAAATCCTGTTGGTTTGTGTGGTTTTTTTGTTTTGGTTTGTTTGTTTGTTTGTTTTCCCCAAGGTCCATGTTTCTGTGTCACCTGAAGTTCCTAACTGGCTTCATGTCTAAAATATCATTTGACTGAGCAGTTTATTTCTACTGAACACCAGTTTGCCATAGCTGAGGGCCCTTGAAACCCCTGTTAAATCATGGCTTACCTGTGTTTCTGTTTTCCCAATGCAACTACACAGAATAGCAGTACCTATGGCAAAGTAGCCACTGCAGCAGGCAGCTACATGAGGCTAACTGGAGTATTTTAGTGATGAATCTTGGGGCCAGCCCCTCATCACCTAAATCCACACTCCTTTGTTGGTGTTGTTTTGTAGGAACCTGGTACTATTAGTGTCTCTCCAAGTCCAACAAAACAGCTCATCAGTGGGGAACTCACCAGCCCTGCTTTGCAAGTGAAAGGCTCATCATGAAGTCTTTCAATATCAGCAGGCTATTTAAAAATGGAATTTGTGGCACTCTGCAAGAGACTTCTGTAATTTCTATTAGGCTTTCTTTGGAATGGGCTATCTGAGAAAAGAACAGTTTTGGAAAATAAAGGCTTTATCTACTTATTAGCAAGTCAATAAAAGCCATGAAGACTCCAAACTTCTGCTTTGGCTTTATGTGCATTAACAGGCCAAACAACCTAGCTTCATTTGAAACTGGTTTCAAATTACTTGCAGATGGCTGGATATAGATGAAAGACCACATAAAGGTGTTCCTTATTCTATTCTCTACTCCCTAGACTATTGGGCTATGTGCTGACACTTGGATGCTTGTTTTACAATATCATTTGACATGTGGGATTTATGTGTCAAAATTTCGTTTAAAGCCAAGAAAATGTCAACTAGCAAGTACAGAGAAGCAGCAAAAACTGTGCTTTTCAAGACAGAAGTCAGTGAGTTGGACACTGCCAAGTCTCAACCCTGTACCAAGCACACACAGACAAAAATTTGACCCAACTGCCAGCAAACTAAGATTCCTTTGGTGTGTTCTGCTGAGATTCCATTACTGCCTTTATCATTAAGAAAATAATGTAATAAAATGAGACCTTTTCCCTGAATGCATTAATAAAGATAACTTGTTGGTCAAGCTCCAAAACCACTGGAGCCACATTTAATTTACTGCTTTTATGGATTTAGGATTTGGTTTGCTGCTATGTTCAGTCCACTGCAGCAATATAATGGGAAATTGTAATGGCATGCTTAAAAGAAAAGGTTCACAATCTGTCACTGAAGCTTTAAAATGTCTTGTGCAGACATCCACAATTAAATGCTACCAAAAATGGGCATTTCACATGGTTTCACCAGAGCTCACCAGAAGGGGAAAAGAGGAATATCCACATAATCGTCAGTATAACTTTTTGTGCAAGTCACCTTAAAGCAGTTTGGGGAAGAAAACTGCTAAAACAGCTTTTAAGAGCTTGCAACCCCATTCTGCTGCTCCTCCTATTAACAGTGTCTGTGCATTACTTCATGGAATATCGGATGGCATACCACTTTATTTCCAATCAATAAAAATAATAACGAGTTATGTGAAGGTTTTTTGTCTGTGCCTAGTTCAGGGAGTAGAGACTTTGCCATCACCAATACATAAAGCACTGAGAAAACCAGAACACCTGTGGGGCACAGGACCATGGGCCTGTCACATCAAGACAGGGAAAAAGGTGGTACAAAAGCCCTGTATCCCACTAATCTCCGCATAAGAAGAGTCCTGCTTCTTAACGGTTCCAACAGCTGCATTATTTGGGCTTGCTGTTGCATCATGATGTAGGACAAATGTGAAACTGAGTATTTGGTTGTTTGAAATGTCCCTTACCTCTAAAGGATATTATTCGTCAGAGTGAGGTTTGAAAGATTAGACAAAAACTAGCGTGGCTTCAGCTCACAGGAAAAAGATGGGCTCAAGCTATCCTCCAGAGGACATGTGCATTTCTTTCTTCCCTTCTCCTCCTCCTGGGGCAGCTGGACCCTCCTCTTTCTCTTGCTCAGGCTTTAGGATGTGATAGCAGAAGCTCACTCTCCACAACACTGAGCAGGTTCCTGCTCACACGGCCATGATGTGATCTGGCCCTGGGTGAAAACAAATAAAAGATCCTGATAGAGAGAGAACAGCAAACCCACTCGCTTCTTGTGGATTAGGATTGTGGGTTTCAGTAAAAAATATCTGACAAATCCTTTTAAATTGTCCTAGGAAACATGCCTGTCTCTTCACTTCCCTAATTTTACCATGAGGATTGATTAAATGCTTTGTAGGTTGTGCTGGAAGAAGGCATTCTTAACCCACGTGACAAAAAAGGCCTTATTCAGAAAACGTGGCTTGTACAGAGTCTTACTCTAGCTGTAAAATTAAACACACGTATTGTTTTTTATTTGTGTTCAGGAGTTTCCATTTGCGCAGCTTTTGCCAGAAGACCAAAGAGGTCTGTGACGTGTAATTTACTGCTCAGTGACTTTAAAGATGAATGTTTGGATTCTCATTGATATTTGATTTTTATTGCTCATTTCGTTACTGGGGAGGTTTCCACATGTAGCTTTATATAAACTCAGTCTGGTTTTGTGTTCTGTCCTCAGGATATAGCATGTCTTGCTTCACTAAGAGTTTGGAAACAAAAGTTCTAGGATTTTTTGGTTTGGTTTGCTTTTCTTCCTCTCTACAGCTCATGCTTATACTTTCTATTAATTCCTTGCTGAGAGTAATTTATTTATTGTTGGGATTTCTGACAGTGATTTTGGGAGCCCTCATCTTTGTAGACCTGATGAGACAGCCTCCCTCTAGCAGCGACACTTCTGCATGTCCTAAAACCTACCTGAAGCCTCCATCATGGGCCCACCATGGCAAGCAGCAAATGAGTGAGACCCTGAACAGCCTAATCCCACCAGGGACCTTTCTGCCAGTTCAGCTTTATCACCATACATGTGCCATGAATTCCGTTGTGGCCAAAGTGGCTTTTAGGAAACTCTGAGGAAAAAAGTGCTGAAACACATAAAGTGGGGCTTGGATCAAGTTTAGAAAGTTAATTCCAAGACACTAATCCTGACTGATCATGCTCAGCAAGCAGCTGATGTACCTGGGAGCACCAGGACCTGGATGTCCCATCAATAAGGACTGAGCATGGTCCTCCTGCCCACACCAGGAGCACCCACAGGCCTTGGCAGCTCATCAAGCTTAAGCCAAGTTAAGGCCCACTAATAAGGCCCTTTGGAGGGTCACTCCACTAGATATGCAAAGGCATGCACAATATGTGATGTCAGAATAGGCTTTTTCAGCAAATACAGCAGCAATGCTCTTGGAAGGTGGATAGGGAAGGCGATACCCCTTTGCACGATATCCAAACGGTTGTAATGCTCTGCCAAGGAGCAAACAAATCCACTTCGTTTTCTCCTCCCTGAGGAGGCCTTACAGCTCACCAGGTTGCCCTGACTGTATTTCACCTGGGTGCCTAATCAAACAAACCATTCATGAAATAAGAGCTGACTGAGCAATATTTCAAACCCTCCAAGTCCACATACAATAGAAGTTGTTTTAAAATTATTTGCCAAATTAGATCAAGTGAGCCAGAAGCACTGACTCCGAGCCAGAACCCTCAATGCAAGTTTGAAAGTTGAAATAAAACTTTAAGGGCTCTTGAAAGAACAGATGATGGAAATGGCATTCGCATTTATTACATAAATGTAATTCATAATCCCAGTGGTAGGAATGCTAATGCCTTTTGATTGATTACAGCGATTTCTTTGTGAAAGCAAAAAGATCTCTGGACCTGAGGACACTACAAAGAGCAAATGAGACGTTCTGTAATCATGGCTATGACTAAGAAAAGCAGTCAGGTATATGATCTGCTTTAAGTACCTGCTTAAGTGCTTCTCTGTGCAGGGTTGTGCTTAAGTCAATGTGTTGGTTTTTTAAATAACCTTTGTCTCACCTTGTTCTTAATGAACACATTCTGTTTCTGCATCATCTGATGTTTAAGAAGAATAGTTTTCCAGAAATGCTAAAAACATTTTCAAAGAGTTATCATTTATGTTTCTTACCTGCCATTTATAAAGCATACAAGAACTCTCTAAAAATTAACCCTGACTTCAGTATGTCTGACATCCTACGCAAAAAACATCTTTCTTCCAACACAACAACTGTGAAGACCAGGGCATTTTCAACCAACACTAACCTCTAGTTAATTTTTTCTCCTCTTCCTACCTATTGTCTTGTATTGTGGAAAGGCTGTTGCAGGCACAAGTACCTGTCTCATTCAGTGGGTATTCCACCACGGCACATGAACAACCTCTTATTTATGTCTCTGTTTACAGAAAGTGGGATTTATTTATTGTGACACACACACAAATAGCATCAGGGGCCAAAAGGAGATCTACCAAAGTCTACACTTCAACGTAATCACATTGCACCCCTTACTGATCCTTCTCGCAAGTATCTGGTGCAGCACACACAGTCCTTCAGGCCATCATCATCCAGCAAAGCACTTAAGCACTATCCTAACTTTAAGCATATAATTAGTCCCATCTATGTCTACAACAAATAACATGCTTACTCTCACTGCCTCTGCAGTGGATAGGGGAGAGATATGATTTTACCGGATCCATATATATTTGGAATAGGTAAAACAGTATCTTATGCCCACATGTTGTGCAGTTCTCTAACATTGCTAACCTCTTGAATTTTTAGAAACAGGTAACTTGGCAATGAGCATATTCGTCTCCAAGAATTAGATGCTCACTAGGCCTGAGGTTTTAAAAATACAGAATCCTTTAGTCAGTCTTGTATAAGAAATGCAGTGATTTCTATGCTTAAGTGGATTTTCCTTGAAGTTTCACATAGGAGAAGAATTTTTCATTGCTCTGTTGGACTTCTAAGTACCTGCAACTGGATTTCTAAGTACCTGCAACTAAAGTCTTCAAAACAAAGTGCCATGTAGAAACATAAGCAGAGTGGTTTCAGTGTTATTTCCACAGGCACTAGCAGTAAATCAAACTTAACATTCAGATAACTAAAAGGTTTGCATGAATACAAGCATGTTTTCAGATTTAGTAGTTTATCTCTAATAGTTGCTCCACTCTTGTTGCTCCGGCTACATGCCCACCCTGGTGATCACAACAGGGGGTTGATTGCCAGCATCTGACAGATCACTCCCTGCCAAAAAAAACCTACAAACAAACAAACAAAAAACCACGACAAACAACAAAACAAATAAAATCCACACACCAAAAAAAACAACCCCAAACACCAAAAAACCCCACCAGCAAACACACAAAAACATACACACAAAAACCCAGGAAGTGTAAGGGGAAGAGAGAAAGGAATGTAGTTGCTCAAATATGAGCTGTACTAGGAAATTACTTTTTTTCTCAAGTAATATACATTGGAATCTCAAGTAAATGGAGTGTACAATTTTTTGTGAAATGGATAGAGTTAACACAGAAATAAGCACTGAGAAACAGAAAACAGCACATGCACATATGCATGTGTGTGTGTCTGTGTTTTACTGACACACACACAGAAACTGTGATTCCTTTTATCCAGTTAATTGTATGTCTTTCCCTAACATCTTACTTTCTGTACTTTCAAAGCCTTATTTTTTAACTAGAAACACTATTTTTTTTTTTAAATGACAAAGTCACAGCAGACTTGTGGTAGGCTGTTGGAGTGCAGTTACCCAGTTCCACAGCATCAGTCTTTTTTGTTTTTGGATGGTAGTCTCAGACTCCAGATGCCAATGTACTGAGGCTAATTTTTTCCATCAGCAACATGTAGCTATTTGGCAGGCTGCTCTAGCATTTTTGCTGGCTGCCTTAGCATGGTTATATGGCAGTGTTCACCACATATTGCCTGGGAAACTGATTTACCTGGGTGGTATTTTAATCCATGTTTTGCCTTAACCATATGTTTTATGCAAAGGCTTCCTACTAATAAAGATGCCTGTGAATTATCTTCTTATTAGATTTCCACAAAGCTATATTTTTATTTGTAGTCGGAATCCTGTGCTTAAATGTTCTTCTGCAATTCACAGGCTCTTGAGGTCACAAATCCAAGCTACAAGGATTATTGCGCCCTGTGGTTGAAGAGTAGTGGACTTGTGCAATTAATTCTCCTCAGTTCACCATCTAAATTGAGAGAGACAGAGGGGTAATTATTTAAAACTGATCCCAATTTCAAATTGCATTTCTTTGTTTCATCACCAGAATACTTCCCTTCTCAGTGTTACTTCCAGTTGATTAAAACAGTCTATGTGATTCAAAACTTCTAGAACAAACTAATTTCCAGGTGAAAAACTATTAATGTATTTTTTTTTTCTAATTAGTTTAGTGAATGTTTATTAAAAAGTGTTCTTTATGGTATGTTTTTCGTTTTGTTTTGTTCTGTTTTTTTTCTGACCAAAAGTATTCATGAATTTACTTGCAATTGACTTGTTTCGAAGCTTCATTTTTTTATCCAAAACATGTATTTAACTTCATATGATACCACAAAGCTGATATAAAAAGAAAATATTGGTGCTAACTTCATTTATATACGTACACACATATGGGTATATGTATGCAATAAGGTGCCCAACATCCATAGCTGAAAATACAAAATGCCTAAGCTGACTGACATAAAATCAGAGCTCAGTAAAGGCAAGTAGAGGGCACAGTTCATGGGGGACTAAGGCAAAGCTGCAAGGAGGATCACAGCTCTCAGTGCCCATGTGGCACTAGATGAATGAGAGAGATCTGCACCTAGGGATGCTTAGGTTAGATAGCAAGAAAAATGTTGTCACAACATAGTTATTAATAATTAAACTGTCACAGTCTGTGGAGGATGGAGATACTCAAGTTCAGATCCAAGAAGTGCCTGTTGGAAAAGGTTTGGATATGGCTGATGCTGCACAATGATAGGGAAGAGCATCTGGGTGGTCCATGAGCCCACACTCCACGCCCAGCTCTGTGAGCCTGGGACTCCAGGTTTGCTCTCCTGACTGTCCTCACCTCTTTCTTTCACCAGAATTTGCCTCTCTTGCAAGTGAGAGACAATAGGCCATTGCTTAAATCCCCTAGAAAGAAAACATCAGGCGCTTTCCAGGGAATGATGAAGGGTATTCTCTCCTCACAGGAAGCCAATGGTGTGCTGCTGTTCAGCTGAAACACTGGACATCTTTCCCACAAGCTGAGTTATGATGATTAAGCCTTCTGGTCTGTACGATAAACCTTCACATTTTAATCAGGGGTTCATGAGTAGGGCTGTTTTCTTTGGAAGGGGAAGCATGTCATTATCATTTTTTCCCTCTGGTGTTAACTACTTTGGGAAAGTCCCCCCATGGAGCTGAATTTGCTTTTGAGTCAGGATAAGCATCACCTGGAGAACATGTATTCTGGAGAACAAGGTGCCCCGTGGCTGTGGGGTGCATGATTTGGGGCAGGTGGATAGCCACGGGGCGGTGGGTGGCTCTCCCCACCGCCCATGATGGGAAGTGCTGCCTGTGCACTGCTCCAAGCAAACAAGAGGTCTCCTACCTGCCCCTGCAGAAGCAGGTAGTTCCATACATCTGTACCCTGCAGGTGCAGAAAGTGTCAGGTAAAAGCACCTGTGACTGGGTATTAACATGTGCTCAGACCCCTCCGTGACCCTACAGAGAGATGGCACTGCTGGGTCAGCTTTACATTCTGTGATGGGCTCTCTCCACATGAGAAACAGGTTCTTCATGTCAGGACTTTCCCTCCTGTGCATTTTTTCTGCAATCCCAGCTGGTTTCAGTGCTGTCAGAGCCTTCACAAGAGCCATGCCTGCCTCCCCTGGAGCTGGTGACAAGCCACATGAATGACCACAAGAACATTTTGTCTCATTCCGATGCCTGGAGCCTTTCTCCTCCCCACCCGAAACCACAGTCTTACCCAGAGCTGGAGAATGGAGATGAAGCATTAAAACACATTTAGCTCTGTGCCAGTGAAAAAAACAAAACAAAACAAAAACCCCCAAAGTAGAAAGCAATATTATTTTGTAGAAAGTGGCAAACAATTTTTTTATTTTTTTTTTTTTAGTAGGACTGAGTGTATCAGGATTACAAGAAATACCTCTTGAGCTTTCTCTGAAGAGAGATTTCATATCCATCCCTGACATGGTAGCACATAATGTCCATCTCCTCACCAATGTACCACAGTAGGAAATAAGCTGATGACTGGAACAGTCTGCAATTTTTATTTTAAATTCATGGAGGGCAGGTCCTCTTTAGGAGACTTGAGGTCTACAGCTTCTTCACAAGAGGATGAGGAAGGGGAGGCGCCAAACTCTTCTCTTTAGTGACCAACGACAAAATCCAAGAGAATGGCAGGAAGATGTGCCAGGGGAGATTTCGGTTGGACATTAGGAAAAGGTTCTTCACCCAGAGGGTGGTGGAGCACTGGAACAGGCTCCCCAGGGAGGTGTCACAGCCCCAAGTCTGACAGTGTTCAAGAAGAGACTGGACAATGCCCTCAGACACATGGTGTGAACTGTGGGGTTGTCATGTGCAGGGACAGGTGTTGGACTCAATGATCCTTGTGTGTCCCTTTCAACTCAGGACATTCTATGATTCTATGAAAAGTCTCCCTCTTGCCTTCACAGGTGATTGAATTTAGTGTGCTGGACTGTGCCCAAGTGTTACCAAACCACCTGCAGGTTGCTGCCTCCTTGCTGGAGCTGGAGCCACTGTGGAAGAGTTGGCAGTGCCAGGGCTCCCACCTCAAAACTAGGACAGCTGGTCCCTCCATTTATCAGTTTCACAAGGAGCCTGCCACCAGCTTTAGGCACCTACATGCTCCTGCAAATTTGGCTCCTCTGCCAAATACAGCTTCTCCATAAGGGATGAAACATCATTTTCTTCCTTAACAGCAGAGTTCAAGAAACCTCATCCCTGCATCAAATGTGATATTGCAAAACCTGGTATAATTTATGTACAATTATATATCACTCTCAGCCTGACCTCCAGGGCTACTTAGCAGTCTCAATTACCATTTAACTCAGTTGAGTCACCCCATTCTCCAATACCTTTTGTGCAGATGTATTGTCTTACAGAAGATAAATTTACAGCTGGAGACCCAAGGGTTAAATTGTGTAGGGTATGAGGGTAAGAGAAAACAATGAAGACCTAAAGAAGTCATGGTTTGATGTGAGCCATTACCTTGCACTGGTATTCTTGGGTCATCAAGAAATGTAAGCAAGTTGCATGCTCTGTTGATGATGCTATTTGTCCCACCAAGTGTTTCTCCTTGGCCAGTGACAAGTCACAGCCTGTGACATAAATCCCAGTGCTATTTTATCACTGACTGCTGCCATGTGAAAGATAAAACTTACTGCTCTCCCCATTTCGCTGTCAGCCCCTTCCTCCCCAGCAGCTTGTCGCATGTCATTCACAGATTACACAGCTTTCATCTATCCAGTGGTGGTCACCTGTCTGCTGTGATTTCACATGCTTATGGCTGTAGATCACAGGGAAGACTCAACACCATTCACCCCCCAGATGCAGCCAACCATCATCCTGTGCCAAAACCACTGAGGGCCACTGGGAGCAGGAAGATACAGCATTTACGGTGAGTAGCAACACCAACGTTGCGATGCTGTCATGTTATGTTCAAACTCAAGGCTGCAGCTTCTCATGCTCTTAGCCAGTAAAAGTTTGACAACTGCCTGTGTACCGGCTGTGCTCCAACACCACAGGGCTTCAGCTTTCAAAGAGCAGCAGCAGTAGAAAGGAAATACAAAGATATTTGAGAGAGCAGTGTGACAGGCAGAGGGCTTTGCTCAAGGGTGGCAGTGCATCATCCTTCATTTTCACTACATTATCTGTCACAGATGTCTGCAGGCTACAGCTTCTTGGACTCCTGTAAGATTAGGCTCCCAATAGGAAAGACCAGATGCAGGTCTTTAACTGAGGGAGAGAAATCAATTACCATGATAGATGAGTTGTAGCAGTGGGAGGTGAAGAAAAGAGAAACAGCCAGTGAGCTCCCCTACAGCACGCAGCAAGTCCATGTGAAGCAGCTGTAGCTTGCCTTTGGGAGGTGTTTCCAGCTACATGAAGCATCCATGGCCAGCAGAGCCAAAGCCTACCACCAGCTAAGCATGGTTCCAGGAGCATCTCCTGCGTGACTCACAAGCTTCTGAAAATATGGCCTTGAAGAGTTCATACTGGTTTTCATGTACTTAAATGGCTTGATGCTTAGAAAGCAGACATCCATCAGGAAGAAAAAGCAGTAGTGAAGAAAATATTTCTTCCCCTTTGATAAATCTGCTGAATTTCTAAAGAATTGTTTTCATTCATGGCTAAAATTTAAAAAATAATAGCACTGAGTACATCACATCTTAGGTGTTCGACATGAGAGGCTCCAACAGTGTTGGGTCTTCAGAAAGCATTAAGCAGTAACCTTCTGAAAATGAACCTTTTCTCAAGTTATTCAGTATAAGCACCTAAGAAATTTTGATGCCTAAAAAAATAGTTTACTTTTAAAAATGTTTTTTATAACCCAGGGATCATTCAACTATAATTTTGATGTACCAATATTCAACCAATCAAATTCTGCTGGATACTAGTACATATAGTAATTGACAAGATCATTACTTTCTTACCTCTTATTAAGCTAATGTTAATATTCAGTTGCTTGCATAGAACAAGACTAATTATTATTTTAGGTATAAAATAGCTTTAAAAATATATTAAAAACCCCTGCTTATCTCCTGTAATTTCTGTCTAGCAGATTTGAAACACAGCACTTTTTCAATATCAAGGAAATTACTATATCTAAGATTGTTTCTCAGTGCTCAACAAGAAAAAGAGGCCTTTCCAGATATGAAAAGCGGCCATGGATTAGATGATGGAGTTTCAATGCCCTTGTTTAATTTGCAATCATACACAAACTTGACAGTAAACAACCTCAGCAAATAATGAACGTTTGATGTAGAGCATTTTTTACTAGGGACGAGGAGAATGAAAGTCAAGATGAATACATTGCTTCAGTTTCACAGACAATGTAAATTAGAAACAGGCTGTATACATTCTGTTTTAGCTTAGGGAATGGTATGTTTTCATTGTCTGAAAAACTAGATTTATTTTCAATAACACTCAGACCCTATTTTTCTTCCTCCTAGTGATCTTCCCCAAATTTTCACAAGTAGGGAGTAGGGTTCTTAAATATGGTAAATTAATTTTGTTACTTAGTTGGCTGTGAGACAACAAACAATAACTTTCTTGCTGTTAATGGATAGCTACAGAAAAGATGCAATGGGTCACCCCAGACAGCTCAGATCAATCTTTTTGTGTTTAACATTTGTTTTGAAAATACAACTTTGCAAGTGATTGATGCGAGGAAGAATAGCTACAGGCTCTTTTCTGCCATATTGGCTAGAAATGTCTATATTTAACACCTAACAGATTGATGTCAATGGTTGATGACTTTGTCAGGGCAGTTTCTCCTGCATACTGGTCCCAGCCTAGATCCAAAGGTACCTAAAAGACACTACAGAGAGAGTGACAGTTCATGGTATTTTCAGGGGTAAGAAAGAAGCGGAAGCCCCACTTCTATTCCTGCTGTCACATCTGACTGTTGAGTGACTTCAAGCCACTTCTCCTTGTCTCCCTGCCCTTTCCCGTCCTGCAGGAGAGAACAAAGAGCACCACCACTCTCCTTGCTCAATGGCTGCCTAGTGCCAGCCCAAGGAGCCTTGCTTGGCCCCTCCATGTCCCACACTAAAGCAACTACACCAGCAGATTGCAAGAGAACACAAAAACAAAGATGCAAAATACTCCCTAGATGAGCCAAAGCAGCTCAAACCTGCAAAGTAACAACTATGTTTGTAGAATAAGAAAGAAAAGGCTGCAGCATAAATACCCCTACAGATGTAAAATAAGCATGGGAAAGCATACCACAGCTTAGTAAAGCAAGAGGAGAAAAGCCCAGTGGGAAGAGCACAGGAGCAGCAGGGAAGGGCTGACCTGAAACAGGAGGATGATGGGGAGCAAACCCTGGAAAAAGAGAAAAAAGATAAAGAACAGATGGTGGTGAATAAATAAAGCCAGAAACCTACTGAGGATTATAAAACATTTTTATATAAACATCAGTAGAGGAAAGAACGCATAAGACTGGTAAAGTAGTATTTATTAACTCACAGTCTGTGCATTTTATGGTGCCCATGTGATTGGCAGGTGTATGAGCCCAGTCTCCCGTGGAGAAAACTCACTCTTCAGGTGTGCTGCTGCATCTGGAGGGAGGTGTTTTGTAGTTGTTTTAACGTAGACTTTTGCCTACATCCACAGGCTGTGATTTTGCTTAGAATCCTCCCAAATGCTGTAGGGAAAGAAACTGCCAAAGGCAGTTCAATTTGCAGGTAGCACCAGGGGACTTTCTGCCAAGTCTCTGTAAAAAAGGGTGTTTTCCCAGTTCTTCAGGGAGGTGACTGTGGATGCCTCACATGGGACATTCAAGCTAGAGGACTGAATTGTTTGGAAAAAACAAACGTTTGGGGAAAGCTTCAGCTCTCCCATACTGGAAAATATTCTTGTTCTGGATAAAACCAGAGGAAACAGGTCATCCCTGGTATGCCAAATATCTCTACAACTGAGATGATGTGCTAATAATTGCCTCATCTAATAGTTATTATTTATGAAACTTCAAAAATGTGTTATTTTTCCTGAAGCAACAAATGTGAGACACATGGAAGGGTAATAAAACCCCAAAGGCTAAATATGAAATGGATAACATTTAATGATAAAGGATAAGTTGCCGAGTTATATCTGACTAAACTGGATACATCCCATTTCTTTTTAGCTATAGTCCCCTCTAGCAGAGGAACTGTGCTAGGGGACTATCACAGGGGACCAACAATACCTGTTTAAAATGAGAAAATAGTTTTTGCAGTAAACATAAACTAACTGAGAGGAACTTCATTCACCTCTGCCCCCTCTGAGATGGAAGGGATTTTTCTTGGGCACGGACATTAACTCTTTAATTTGCCTGGGTACATATCCTTGGCATGTGTGACCAGCTTTATTGGATTCATCTATTATTTAAGGAAAGAATGAAATGTCTTTCCTTGAATTTACACTTTTCAATTGACCCAGATTCGTGATATTGAATATGCTTTCCCCTATGCCCAAGGAATCACCCATCAGGCATGCTAGGAAAGTCCTGCATGGGGCAGGTGGGAGGTGCAGTCCCATTTAGCCTCACCAACAGCCTCAGCAACTTTCTAAAGCATCTCAACCCCATGGCATGACCGGTCACCACAGGCTGTATTTTCTCAAAGACCAGACATTTTTGCAAGGTTTCTTACATCAAGCTGATGTGTAGAATTCCTAGTGCTTTTCCTCAAATGCTGTACAAAATCTTCCTGCAAATACCAAATCTCTTCCAGGCTTGTGTTCAATTTGGAAATGCTGTACACATCTGTGTGTTTGTCATCTGGAGGTGAGAGGAAGGCACTGCAAAGGCCCCTTTTGGCAATGTCAAGATGTTATTTCCATCAGTTAACATGGGCTTCCCACAAATAGAGACACTAAACCTTTAGCACCACAACCACAGCTGCCTTATTTCTTTAAAGTTTTTGACAATAAAACACTTTAAAGTGTTTGTTAATGTCTGCAGTGCATAAACTGCTGATCTAATGCTTTAGGTTTTAAATCAAGTTGACACTTTTATCAGTCTTAGTAATTCATTTGCGGTTGCACAGAAATATTCTCAAACATACACATCACCCCAAACAATTAATTCTGAATGCCATGAAGAGAAAGGAAAGCCTTTTCCCACACAGTGCATAATTAAATGGTGAAACGCATTGTCCTTACCTTATGGAAACCAGAAGTTTAAAGGAATTAAAAAATAGATTAGGGCAGTTAACAGAAAACAGGTTAGCATAGTGCTTTCAAACACAATTTTTGCTCATACAGCTTGCAGCTTACCATGTGTCATGGTGGATATCAGTCCCTCAGTGGACCATACTGTGCTGGTTCTGGTACTCTTGTCCCAGGCATCTGCTGTTGGCCATAGCTTGGGCAGGACGTGAAACAGTTCCTATGACCTTCGCCACCTTCCTTGGGAGCTGTGCATGCATCAAGCTTTCCTGCAGCTGCCTCTGGAGCAAAGCTAGGAGACTCTGGGAAGAGATCACCAAGGTGTTTGAGTTGTGTCCTTGGGAGCAGATGCCCTTTGCTCTTTCTTCTGGCGGTATGTGTTCCGGCTCCAGTACCATCACAGAGTAAGACTGGGCTAAATGTGCACATGGGTGCAAGGAAAACAAGAGTCTTTGCAAAACCAGATACCTTCCACTCTGGGACTATTGATGAATGTTTATGCTCACAGCACTGACTGTTCATTAGCAGAAGTTGTCATTTTTTCATCTGAGATCACTTAGCTGAAGTGTTTTGCCAGTAAATTTCTGGCGCCCCTCTTTGCGAGGAATGCCAGACACAGCAAACTGCTCTCTAGTTGCTGCATCTACACTTTTAAATAAATGATAGTTCCATTTTGTTCATTTTTAAAGAGACATTGATGTATCTGGCAGTTCCTTAAGAGATGCCTCTGTGCTCAAACTGAAGCCACATCTGAAGAAATAGCAGGCTGGAGATGCAATATTTCTTTTTGCTCTTCCTCGTTAATCTAAATACCTTCAGCTTGAAATGCCAAATACTAGACTTTACCATCTCCTTTATCTCTTTATGTGTAATAAAGAGGAAACATATTTCCAAAGATGACATTTTTATTGTGAAATAACCTATTGCTTTTTTAAAATACTGTTTTAATTTTCTCCCTGTTTTCTCAAACTCTTCACAGCCTACTCAAACTAACTCAGAGTTTTCTAATGCTGTCCATAGTTAAAAAATTAATATGAGCACACTTTATTTAAAATTACTAAAATCCACCGGGGCCTTTCCACAATCTCTGACTTGTCTTTCAAGGAGAACCTGGTTGAAAAGAGCAGGAGGGGGAACAACTGTAAGGGGAGAAGCAGTGGTTGACAGGAGGTTTGGAGACAAGTTTTGTGCATGGCAGTTTTGAAGGCAGAGAAGATGGAGTTTTGCTGGGTTTCCTCAAGGAAGCCACTCTCTATGCTTGCCTGATTTCTTCCAGGCCCTTGTGACTGAGCCATCACACAATGCAGTTGCGTGTGCTGGTCTCCAATGTTGCATCTGTGCTGGTGGCTCAGAGATTGAAATTCAACCTTTTAATGCAGCTGGGATTTGATTGATCAACACGGTGGAAGACTGAGCCCTAAATAAACTCTAATCCAGCATCCAGAGCTAAGAGCCAGCTGAAGGACTTGAACATGGGCCAAATGTGCTCCCTACACGGAAAAGGCAAGCAGTCACACACTGTATTCCAAACCATCCTGTTCAATGGTCACATACCTATATATCCTACTAGACTCTATGGAAACAAACAAAACCAGAATGAAAATGTAGAAATCTTACAGATCAGTAGATGTACTCTGAGCTTTTGAAAACGAGACCACTTGGGTTAAACTGGGTTAACTTCATAATTTTGGTGGAGTGGGGAGGGAACATTAGCCTTAAACTCTTTGGTTTATTATTGTATCTAAGCTCTTGTTTACATTTTTGATCATATGGAGCAGATATGCTCAAGAGGGAATATTGTTCTCTGGTGGGGTCTTTATATGGTTTTGTATAACAGAGTAAAGATTTTACTTGATTTGTTTAAAGTGTTCTGTTGACTGGAGAAGGGTGACATTTTTTTGGAAGAAATGCTTTTCCTCCAAAAAATGTTTATTTAAGTCAACCAAAATTATTTGTGATTTGGCTGATATTTATTGGCCAAAATAATTAAATTTTCAAACATTTCAAAAGTTTAAATGTTTTGATTTGTCATTAACTTGAACTGTTTTGCTTCCTGCTTTACTAAGGACTTTTTAAAAACAAAAATGCTTTTATTCAGCTCTCCATTAAATCCATTTTTGGTGGTGGTGATGATTTTACAATGACTTAATTCATTTAACCTTCTTCACCCCTTCCTCCAGTTTTGGGAGCTGTCTATCAAAACCAAAAGCTTATTGTCTTAGCACCTCTGCCATTCAGGCAGTCAGGGATAACGATTTGTCCTGCTTCCTGCAATTTAGAAATGCCTCCCTAGTGAGACTTGCTGCTTCAAAGCACTCCTTAATCCAGCTGATCCACAAGAGGGGAGTTCTGAGGCAAAGTGACAATGCTCAAAATGTTCAAGGAGCTTATGATCATTGCATGTGCACTATGCTCCAAACCTGGGTGCACAATTTCCTAGGTTTTCCTACAGTTTGGTCTGTTTTTACCTACATGAGACTGTGTGTTGAGAGCATCTAGTATTTCATTAAATATCTCACATGGGAAGTTCTTCTTCTTAGAGTCCTCTTGGCTCTACTTCTCATGCCAGAATAGGCAGCCTCTGTCTTGTGAAATGAGGTCATGCTGTTGCCTCCTCCTAGAGCATCAGTGTTTAAAGTCAGCAGTTACCTTGGAGGTAAAGGCCCTAGTCAGCAATTTAGAAGGTCAGGCTCACTCTCATAAACTCTTTCTCATGTGACCAAATCTGGATTTGTTTGGTGCTCAGCAGTACAACTTCAGCAGAGAGAAATGACTGGCACTTAACCATGCTGTTATCACTCTCATGGCTCACCTCTTACCCGACTTATAGTCAACATATTATTGAATAATGAGTGCCAGAAAAAGATAGAGTTTGCACAGCACTGTGCCAAGTACAAACATGAAAAAGTCCTCACACTACATAATATCTCCTTGATTACTGATGCAAGGCTGAAGGTTCAGCTCACCTTTTTTAGCCAGAGGGTTGTACAGGAAGCCTGAGTTAATCCATTAACCACCACGATTCCCAGCTCTTTCCTTGGATTGCCGAATACTCTGACAAACGTTGCCAACATTGTGACAAGACAGAGTGCCATACCACAGTGGAAACTATCTGACTGAGCCCCTTTTGTTGTAATACATCCCTTAACTACTTTTCATTCACTGGTCTCTAGATTAACTGGAACTTAAATTTTCAGGCCATTGATAAAGGTAGTTTCCTGCATTGGTCCAAGATCTGATCCTGTACATTTCATTGAATAGGTCATACAGATTTTACATTCTTCTTGTGTCCAAAACCAAAACATAGCAGGAAAAAAACTCAAGTAAAACACCAGGAAACCCACATGGCTACAGCAGTCATTAGCAAGTAAATTCACAGCCTCATGACAGCTCTATCATGTTAAATTGACAAGTTCTCTTTTCCCTTACCTCAAGTCTCTGTCTCAGGCTTTGTGAGCTGGCATTATGTATTTTACTGCAGTTTAATTCCCTCTTGAGTCACACAACAGCTTTTCCAGCGTTTTGTTCAGCGAGGCTGACAAGTTCACAGTGATGACTCTACTTGTCTCTGTTTAAATGTTGACTTAATATTTATGTTTATATGAATTCCCAAGGGTGTGGGGGACCACTGCATTTAAAATCCAGCCCCTTCTCAGGTAGCTCTTCACGCACTCTTATGATCTAATTATTGAGACCTATGGCTTAATTTACTTGACTACTGTCTTAATGAAAGGCATTTCACCATTAGCTAGCACAAAAGCACCATTTGCTTGTCTCTTCTATCAGTCAGCTCCAGTATTTGCCTGGCATGAACTTCAGTGCTAAGTCTTTCTGCTTAGCTTCATCTGCTGTGGCTAACCCAGCGGGATTAACAGCTTGAGACATTCAACAGCAAAGCCAGCTGCAAACCCAAGAACCAACTCCCAGCTCCTCATCTTCTCACAGCTACAAGCAGGCAAGACCCTTCTCCAACCATCCTATGCAGGAGCTCACTGAGAACAAACTCAGTAAGTCCATCTAACTCTGAAGCAGTGTTCTAAAAGCACTCAGGATATTTGCAATGACAGCAGCCGCAGCAGGAGGGCTAAGCCTGTGCTTCCTCCATGGAACTTGGGACAAAGCAGTAAACATTCCATCTTCTCACAGGAAGTTTCTCTTCACGCTGCTGTTGTTTTGTTCGCCCAAGTTTGAGTGTACTGGATCAAAGGTTCATCTAAACCAGCAAATCTAGTTTTTCCAGAATACGTTCCCAAGATCCAGCCAGTTGCGGCTGAAGGATTTCCTGAGCCAGAAGCAATGTCTTCCTATTAAGACCCCTGGGCAGACTTTTCTTCCTCAAACTTTTGTTGGAACTTTTTAAACTTTGCATATAAACATATGCATATATCCTGCATATTTGTCTTGCTATATATACATTAGTGTAGAGGACACTACATATCATTGATAAGCAAAATGATTATTAGACCAGCTCCTTAATAGAGGGCCAAATGGTTACATAAGCAAAATGAATCCAATTAAAAGCCCATTTTTCTCACAACCACAGTCTTCTGAATCACTTATTGTTCAGGCTGAAGTTTTCCATGCCTAAAGAGAAGGTTTTTTTCTTATCCCCTTCAAGTCAAAGCAAAATCTCTGCAACCATTTTTAGGTTATGGGAGAGTGATTCTAACCAAACTTTTTCCAGAAGAACTACAGCAAAAACAGATGAAATTCGAAACCTGGCCATGACTGAGTAATCAATGAAAATTAGCGCTCCTGCATGCTTTGAAAGGAATTGGTTTAATTTAGCAAAGTTGTGGCTTTTCAAAAACAGTGTGTTGCATACTCATGACTATGATGTTGTCTACAGGTGGACGTACTGCAGGGGTCAATGACTGCACATAATGATTTCAAAGAGATCCCTATGTTGCTACAGAACCTGCCACTCACTGAAGACACCATGTAGAAGAACAATTGTCTTTTATAGGTATGGTGTTAAAAAGTATAATCCAGGGCTTGCTTTCACAAGATCTGAGTTAATCCAGCCCTTGAAATTCCTTCAGCCTCCATCAGGTGTGAGAGGGCCTTGTTCATGCTCAGACTGTGGGAACAGGGTAGCAGAGGTAAAAGAGAAGGAATCAATAAACCAGCTATCTTTTCTAAGAGCACTACCGAGTCTGACAGAATCGGCTTCTCACTCATTCCTCCTGGGAAGGAAATCCTTGCAGCAGATCAGCTTTGTGGGGGAAGGCAGTGGTCCCTTAGGAGGGAGGGACACCCCTGAGATACAAATGGTGGTGACTGGGACCCCATAAGATAGGTCCTACCTCAGATCTCTGATTTCTTGGATGAATGATTTAACTCCTCTGCAGCCAGGGAACAGGATGAGTCCTGGATGAATGGAGGCAACTGGACATTCCTGCTGTTTTCTGTGTGCTCTGCAGGACACTGACCAGTTTCTTTAGGGAGTCAACAAAGCAGCTAATTGCTTAGTGGCACATCTCCAGAGGTACCCATTGCCTCTGTAAGGAATTCACTGATGGAAGCAAGGCAAGAACCTTGGTAGGGCCAAACAATTAGAAAATTGATAGGATAGTGACCAAGTTAGGCTATTTGAACTACCCCCTGTGCTTTTTGGAGTGAAGATTTTGTTTAGTGGTGGCCACATATGATTAAAGTTTGCTTGTGCTTGAATCAGTATAAGAAAATGTGGAAGACAACATCCAGCAAAGCAACAAAAGAACCCCAGCTCTAGCTTCACCCAATGATGTTTTTTAAGAGTTCTCCTGAAATATCTCCTTATACCTAAGCACCACTCATTTGCACATCTTTGTTTACTTTATATGAATAAATGGTTCCCACAATGCCTTAAAAGGTTTCACTTCTGGAATTAACCTTCAAAGAAATTCTTATGAAGTAATATCCGCCATGTCAATTTATAGCTCTTTAAAATAAGAGTACTCTTCTGGGATTAATTTCCTTGGACAACTAATTAGAAGAGCAAACCTTTTTGACAGAATGTATAAATGTAAGAATAAAGCAAGATAACACCATTCTGACTCATCTGAATATTGCTGTTGTGCTTTTTTTTCCTATTTTTAAAGCCTTCATAGCATTTGGACAATGCATGACAGATTACTACCTTGAATTTACGCACCACCAGGAAACACTATTATCCAGCAGGCAATACTGAAAGAGCACACTACAAGTTATTTATATGATTTAAACTTACTGTACATTCTTTTTTTTTCTTTCCTTAAGAGCTCATCTGTTCTTCTAGTTTATTATATTTATCTGTTTTGTCCTTCATCAAAGCATAAAATGCCAAGTTCTGAGCCCTTTGAGAAAATGAAGGGCACAAAAAAGGTTGGTCAGCTAGTATCCCACAGAAGATTATGCAAGAACATGATGCTAGTATCACTTTTAACACTGAAAATACTATAATGGATGACCTGGGGCAGAGTTAGTTATGAAGAAAAGAAAAATTCTTAAATTCTGTAAAATCTTAGGTTATGACTGCTTTACAAACTTGAACCCTTCTGCAAAGGTGCAGCTAAAACTGAATAAAACGTGTTAACATAAATCCAAAGATAAATAATCCATGACACCTCCGATTTATTTAAAAATACAGAATTACTTTCAATTAATTTTGGCTATATTCCAGACTGAAGTATAATAAGCATCCGGTACAAAACAAGCAACAACAACAACAAAAAATGTTGAATTAATCAACCTCTAATTACCAGTGTAGGAAGGACTGGAATACTCTGAAACATCTCAACATAGGCAAGCTACACCCAAGTCAGACCCAAGAAAATAGTCAGCTTTTAAATCCTTTGGCAACATAATACAGTTGTTTCTGTTAGAAACCCTAAATTACCTTTTCTTTTCTGGGCTCCCAATCCACTAGTTGAGTTCTTCATTTTTGTCACTTGCCATAGAAAGACTTTGATCATGTGCTAAATGTTTTTACAGTAAGTGGGTAGGACTGCAAGTTGCAAGATACAGAATAAGGAATTTATCCTCAAGAGTCTCTCTCATTTTGGTGGGTTGCCTTTGATCCTGTAAAGACCGGATTACAACTTTAAAGTCCATCCTAGCAGTGGGTGGATCACCTCAGGAACCGACCAGAGAACAAAGCACATTCCAAAGACAGAAACTTCACGACCTGGCTTAAAACTCTGAGATGCAATTCAGGGACTTGACCGAAAAAAGAAACCTGACACTTGAGCCAAGCCGTCTGACAACCACAGAATTTGGGAGAGCGTTCAGCTTGCTTCCTTTTTAATCTGTTTGCCCAGCCTCCAGCTTTGTCCTTCAAGATCACCAGGTTTGTTCTTCAGCAGCCACTGTCAAATAAAGAGTTATTCCTTTAATCGTATTCTGTTTTGCCTAAACTTTGTGCAAATAACAGGAACCATTTAACATTTATGGGAATGTAACAGAGAAAATAATCTGGCCCTCCATTCCTTAGGGCAGCTCAAATACTGAGGATGATTTTAAAAGTGTTGACATACTTAAAAACTGAGGAATCAGAAGACAAAAGAAGTGAGAGAAGCATTCAAAATGTCTACAATAAAAGAAAGAGAAGGAAATAAGTTAAATATGCATTTTTCCTTCAGTGAAAGCCAGCAGGGAATTCTTGAAATTCTTTGAGCTACATTGAGCTACATCTTCTAGATCTGAAACTGCACAAGGATTTAAGCACAAGCTTCCAAAGGCATTTCAACCTCTGGCAATTTCTGCTCCCACAGGCAGGCTATGTCTTTTCTTCTTCCTCTATATCTTCTACAGTGTCTTCACTGAAGTTGTTTCTGACTTGTAAATTTGGTTTCTGAGTAGGGAGTTTTGTGATAATCGTTAAGTGATTGATAGGTTTATTGTGGAGGGAAGCATGAAATTAATGAATTTTTATGTTGTGAGCACTCTTCCACGTATCTAAGAAAATCATCCTGTGTGAGAATTACTGCTAAAGCCCCAGGGAAGGATTGGATTCAACTGTGTTATTCCCAGATGGCTAAATTATGGTTTGATACTTACAGATATTGAAAAGAGGGAAACCTTGTGGATGATGCCAAGAAGGACAAAATACGTCAGGGGGAAGAAAAAGACTGGGACTTCTCTCTCCTGTGCCCTACCACAGAAACGGGCCCTGGAATGAAGGTCACTTAAGGAAGGGAACTGTTTGCACTGTGCTTGTATTGATGCACTCAGACCAAGAGGAGCATCCATAGGAGAAAAAACAACCAATTAATCCACCAAGAATCCATTTAAACAACAACGAAACCTCTTGAGAAATTTCCTTGGAAGGAGATACTACTGTTATGTTTAGGGTGTTTCCTCCTAAATTTCCACAGAAAACCATCCATATTTCAGGCACTAGTACATAACATCCAGTGATTGATCCAGCCCTTGAGGCACAGATGACAATTTGCAAACTTTCAGCAGCCAGGAATCCAGCTCAGAATCCAGCTGGGAGTTTCATTTGCACAGAGGACTCAGACCCCATTCCCTGCAAGCAGGGTGCCACTTTCCCCAAGTGGACTCCTCTCCCCACAAATAAACTGTGAATTTCCCCTTTGGAATTGCCCTGCTCTGAAGACATTAATAAGCTTAATGACCCTCTTATGTCACAAATAAGAGATATAATTAATTCAATAAAAAAGCCAGGAAGCTCTTCCTTCCTCACTGTCGATGTTAAAAAAAAAAAAAGGTCTGTGGCTGATCATGAGATAGATACTCCCCTTTAAGTAGTGTGTCAAAAGTTCTGTAAATCCTTTTTAGAGGTTTCTCAATGCATTATTTATAAGTTCCTTCCCTCTCCCAGGATTCTTTATAGTTGGAATTGTAGCATTAATAAAGCTTGGCTTTACAGGCAGAGACAGAAATAGAAACAATAAAACTTTAAAACTTACTAAAATATTTTACAAATAAGATGCTGTAAAATATCAGGCATCTACAGAGCACAATGTGGTGTGAAATTCTCTAAAGACTTTATTGTTGCTTCTTGGAGATGACCTGAATAACTCACTCACAGCATCTTCAGTCAGAAATAGTGCATTTTCCAAATACACTGTGGAACTTTTTCAGACCACATTCTGAAAATGTTACAATCTTTGTATATATCCCCTATACATAACTTTCTTACTTCCCCATCCCTAAAATGGAGTGAGATGATTCAGTAATGCAATATTTAATAGAAAAATATGCTTTCAGTCATCTGACCACAGTTCCCCAATTTGAGTTCAATTCCCAAAACAATTTTTGGCAGGAAGAGATATTGTAGGGGGGAAACAGAGGTGGGGAAACAGAAAAGCAAAAAGAGGTAGATTTGTGAAATTGGAAGCTTAAATAAAATACATCTGCCTCTGAATTTTCATGCATTATTTATTAAATGTGATAATCTCAACTACATTTCAACATACCTTGATTAAAATTCAAACAAAATATTTTTAAATATTTGAATCCCTGGGCAAATTTTTAAACAACTCTATTGATCCAAAATTCACATCAAGAAATGGCAGTTCTAGATAGCCTAATGGATTAAACAGAGCTCTGTGAGTTATGGTGCCTTTAAGAGTACTGAAGCCTGTGCCAATACTCACAATCCTGGACACCACCATCACAGTACATTCTCTTCTGTATTTGCATTCATGTTTTATACAACTTTTTCAAACTCTGGTATTTCTTTTCTCTGTGCAAATCAAGGCAAATTCTGCCTTCATATACACCTGTGTGAAGCACTATTAAGTCAAAAGTGTTCAATACATCTTTCTGGTTTGTACTACTGAGGAAACGTGAGGAACCTCCAACATTATTTAGGGACAAGATGCACTAACCAGTTCATTAGTAAGTGAAGGGAATGGTAATGTTACTAAAGCCAGAGAACACATACGAGGATGAATACAGCTGAATTAATAGCTGGGGTATTTTGCATTAAAGAATCAAATAAGAATTGGTTGTAAACGCTCCAGGTCTACAAATATTTAACTGCAATAATTTTTGGTATTTCAAGATGCTGAAAAAGTAAGATCTGATGAGAGCCACAAAAATTATTCAAGGACTAGAGAAAATGACTCATGGCGGGACAGTAGAAAAGGTCAATATTTTCAATAGGTTTTAAAAAAACCAAACACACAAAAACAAACAAACAAACAAACACCACAAAACAAAACAAAACAAAACAAAAACAAACCACAACATTAAAATAGATTTGGTTACAGTGAGAAATCATATCAGAAATTCAGGTGCTCCTTAATCTGGAGTAGAACATTGTATTATAAGAATATCAATAGCTGGAAGGTGAAGTTTGACAAATTCGTATATGAAATTAATCCAAATCCCTCTTATAAACTGACGAAACTTTGTTCAAATCAGGCTTGTTTCTGTCATTGTCTCTATTGGAAAATATTTAACAATCCAGAAAAATCTATCTGTGAAAAACAACCCAGAAAAATCTGTCTCTACCAGCGACCTTGCTCCAGCTCTGTTCTTCCCTTTTTAAAGGTCACCCTTTGCTCCCTCTCTACTAATGCTCTCCCCACCAGACCTATCCATCTGACAATCTACTCTGCAATAAAGATATAACATTGTCACTCTAGAATTAACTCTTACTTGGCACTGTGTCAAATGCTTTTCTGAAACTGAAATACCTGAATTCCATTGAATTAGTCTATTGAGTTATCACCTCAAAGACTGCAGGGTTAGGGCACATGAGCTGCCCTGACACCCCTGCACAATACTATCACATCTCTGTGCCATGAAGCTGATTCTAGTCCAACAGAGGTCACCATTCGAGGGTTGTGTAACTCAAAATACTTTCCCCCTCTTTGCTAGGGAAACCCCAAAATGATTTTCTAGTGGCATTCTCTCATCCCTTCCCTGATGAATTTTTTAAATGCCATGCCACACCATGCTGTTGGGCATGTTAACTCCACACACACTCTCTCAAATTCTTAGGACAAGGACTATTCTTTCCCCTCTGTTTGAGCTCATTAATATCTTTGAGGTACATTTTCACTTTATGCATGGTCTCTTTTCCTTCCCTGCCCTTAACTATTAGCTCTGTTCTGTCATTCATCCCATGGTCAACATCATCACTAGCTTTACTGCAAATTAAGGTTAAAAATGCTTTCACTTGAAGCAGGGGATATTTTTTTCAGGGGTCCTACTTATTTTCTTGCTTTTTATGAGTTTGGGAGTTTGCTGTAATTTTTTAAAATCTATTCACTGACTTCTTGCAATCCTTACACTTTGTACCCTTTAAAACATAAACAGTCTCCACTGGACAGTCCACACACTGTTTTCTTTGCCCTGAATAATCTTTGCTATCCAGACAGTTCTAGATAACGTTTACATCTTTGGTTTGATACAATTCTAAACTTCCTCAGCGTTCAGACTGCTGGATCCCAATGTCTTCACCACTCTATTTAGGAACGTTTGCTCTTTGAAGTCAGTAATCCAATAATTTAGCTTGCATGACACAGTAGGGAATATGATCAAAGCTATTTCGGGTAGTGTAGCTATGTCAGTGTGATGTTCCACTTGAACTAATATACTTTGAATGAGCTAGCTGGAGCTAACCATGTGGCAGTACAGTTTCAGATATTCAAATCAGCCCATTCAGAACTAATTTGGTTCTCTTTGCTGGCTAGATACGGTTGTGTAGACATAATTCTTAGTTACAGACCTATTTCTTCCATTTATCTGAACAAGTTGTTTGTTGTTTGGGGTTTTTTTAATTAAACAAAACTAACTTTTGATAGCAGATATAAGCTTGTTTTCTACAGTCAAGTCTTCCACAGTGTATTAATTATCAAATAAAAATTAATATAGATCACCTTTTGTCATTTACCGTGTGAATATATGTTTTAGCTCTATACGGTCCTAGCATGATTGGTAATACCTGTTCACTAGCCACGCATGTATTAATACAGAGAAACATCCCAGCAGTATAATTACAGAAAATCCTATGTGTCCATATACACCTGTGTCTAAGTCAACCTTAGAGATTACACGAGGCTCTCTAATCAACCAAAACCAGAAAGATTTCTTTGGCTGCCTTCTCCTAGAGTGACAAGAATTCAAAACAGCTTTATTTTTGCTGTCCCTTCCCACTTCTTTACAGCCTACCACATCAGTAATGTACGGTGCTATCGCATCACCTTTTGCCTTCAGTTCTGCTCTCCCTGGACAGTACAGATTTTTTTTTTTTTTTATAGTCATGTTGCAATTGTAATTATTATACTTGAGTTTACTTCGTGCATGAGCAGTTGAAGTTTCACCACGCTGCAGAGTATCTTTTTAAGAAACACACAGGAACCTCAGTTGTCCCTGTCTAACCTCATTCAATATCATACCTGACCTTTCATCACCCCCTGCATCATCTACCTGATCACTATTCTTGGTGGTAACACTTCTTTCTTATCATAACAGAGTAATAGAATAATTTAGGTCAGAAAGGACCTCTTGAAGTCTAGAATTCTACCTCCTGCTCAGAGCAGTGAGAGCTTCAAATTTATTTCAGTTTGATCAGGGCCTCATTCAGCTTTGCAGACCTCCAAATCTCTTGTACATTCCCCTTGTGTCTGTGACTCCTTTCTCCCTTATCTCCTCCCCACTCACCTGATTGTTCTCTTCCATGTAATAGAACCAGGCTTGAGAAATTGTGTCCTCCCTGACCTTCTATGCACTGTCATCCCCTATCCTTTTCTCCTTCTTGACAGACCAGCTGTTGAAGGTCATCTAGGCTGCAAGTCTTGAAGCCTCAACCTCTCATGACTATCCTTGACAGACTCCAGCAGACAGTTTATTTTGTTGTAAAACAGAAGGTGAGCAAAGGAAGCTTTTTTGTTTTTCACAGGTTATTTCTCACTGTCAGGTTTTTAACATGTAATTCTGTCCCTGGCAGGCAGTACAACACTGTCTCCTGGACCAGCTGAGCTGGCAGGTACTCAGTTCCTCTTAACAGTGAGTCCTTACTAACAGAGATCTGCTCCATGTCTGTATGTATCTTTGCTCTTCCTTTCAACTGCAGTTTATTCCATCTTCTCTTCTGTGTCAGACTTCCACATGTCACTCTCTTTGGTCATTGCTGAGACTCACAACAGCTTAGGAGATACATGCAGTAGAAAAATGTACACACGTTTTAGAAGCATGTAATTAGCAGTCACAGAAAACACCTTAGAATCATAGAATCATTTTGGTTGGAAAAGACCTTTAAAATCATCAAGTCTGACAATTAACCTAGCACTGCCAAGTCCACCTGTAACCTATGTCCCTAAGAACCTCATCTACGTGTCTTTTAAATACCTCCAGATTATTCATAATTACTTTCTCTCTTAAAAAGAATACCCCCAAATCTATATTTTTTATTATTTATTTTTATTATTTATTTTATTTATTACTTTTTTTTTTTAATTAGGCAACTCCATGGGTGTTGGGTTTGATTGTGTTCTACCAGTCCCCACTATTGCCACAAAGCATCACTGATTCTGCCATAAGATTGTTAGAAAACAAAAGAGCTGTAACAGAGCACTAGCAGCTCTACAAAGGACTAGTAGCTCTACATTCCCCAAAGCACTAGCTAGCAGTCTTAACTAGCACAAGATCTTCCTAAGCAGTTAATGTTTCAAGTAGGCAGATGAACTGGATGTGCCTTTTACTCAGTCTCATGTTTTAAAATTCAATTATCAAGATGTCCTCCTTGCTTCATCATTTCATTTTACACTACTTGCAGTAATCAAATTTCCTTGTTGCTCTTTGTTTCTATGGTATAAACATCACTACTTAACTCAATATAAGTCACAGAATACGTCATTAAACTGGTTTACATCCAGAAACTGTTGGTAAGAGGAGGCTTGTGTTACTAAACCGTCATTTAGATATAATTATAATGATGGAACATGACACATTCCTTTAATAGGAAACACTCACATTTTGGCTTCACACCTTAACTGATTAGGGATGAGAATCCACAATTTTCAGCTATTAAAACTAAGTTACGAGAAACATATGATGGATAGAAATGGTGGACACTAGAACATTTCATCAAGATACAGAAAAATCTGGAGGAAAAGTGGGCGAGTTCAAACATATAATTGATCAAGCACAGTGTATGACAATCCGCAACAATGTTACATGTAGTTTTCTGCAATTCTGCTGCCAAAAAACAGAGTAGGCAGCTGAAACTTACCCATCTCTACCCAGGGAATGTGTCATCAGCCAATGCCACAAGATGCTCCATTAGTGTGACAGGTGCCAAAATTCAAAGTAAAAAAGCTATATGACTGCAGAGTTCACCTTAAAATCGAAATAACACATGCACCTCACAAAGAATCCCACAAAAACCCACAAAATCCCAACTATCCACCCCTCCTCACCAAACCCCAACAAGCCACTCAACAAGCCCCAAAACCTTCCTGGCTACCTTAATGTTAAGAGTTATTTGGATCATTTTGAAGAGTAATTCTACCCAGCACTTGACCTCAGGTGAAGTGCTTACAAGACAAAGACAAGTAAAGAAATCCTTATCTGAAAGCACGATTATTCTGTACATTCAGTAAAAGCAGTAGCAAATCCAGCAACAGGCTGTAGTTTACATAAAAGTAGGATGAGGAAACACTAAGTGACCTTCCCCTTGTAGACCTTCTCAGCCTTCCCTAAAAGTCTCTCCAAAATAAGCACATAAAGCAAGGCTTGCATCAATCACCATGAAGTGCAGAGGAACCTCCCTTCCAAATCCTCCCCCACCCCACCCCATGCTGGTTCTACTCTCTTTTCCAATCTCTTGATTTCCCCTCTTTTAATGCTCCTTCCTGCTGGTTTACAGCCCCGCACACCAGGGAGCCAGCACTGCGCTGCCAGGGACTCTTGTTACAGTATCAGGGAGGCACACATGTTGTCCATTTCTTCCAGGTGCGTTTTTTATTCAAGTCCCACTGAAATCAGTGGAAGAAGTCTTGGCATGTTGGATCCGAACCCAGTATTTTCAAACACTTTGAAACTAAACGTACCATACAGTTTGTTAAAAGGGAGATGCTGGAAATGAGTCTACACCCAGCTAGATGGGGCTTGAGATAGGAATTTCTGAGGTCAATACAAGCAAGCTTGACTTGCTACTAATTTCTTTTGGTTTAGGTACCAGTTACACCATTTTCGAAACTCTCCTGAATTTCCCATTTGAAAGTTTTCAATGAAATGCATAAATAACAGCAAGGTATTTCTCCAGGTTGGACTAGTCAGTGAGCATCATCTAACCCCATCCATTCCCAAATGTCACCTGTACATAACAGCTACTGTTGGCTGAGCAGCTGGCACAATCAACAGCTCAGCTCTCATTTTCTGAGAGCTTTTCATAGTCAGTTAACATGCAGTTTTAGGGAAGGTGACCAGGATTGTTTTAAATACTCTAAGCTTCAAAGAAAGTGTTAAACTTAGTGGACAGGCTGACATGGCTCTGGCTGACACTTTTAAGTGTAGTCTGTAGTGCAGCAATCCCTTGATTTGAACAGAATATTGAAGAGATTCAAGTTCTCTAACTGTAATGAGATTTTCAACTGATGTTTTGAATCCCATGGTGGATCACTTCAGTCCTTTACCATGACATCTGCATTTCCATGCATATGGTTTGGCACCTAATGCTTCGTCTGGCACAGGACTTGTTTGGATCAGTCAAACATTTATACAGTAATGAGGCAGCAACTTTGATTTTTGTGACTATCATCTGCTAAAGGATTTGGTATTTTTTACATAGCTCAAGTAATTCATATGTGTCAAGAAACAGAACCATTTCACACTTCCAGCCTACCCTTACGCCCCTACGTATTCCTTACAGATGCTCTTCTATTAAGTTTTATACATTTTAGAAGAAAAGCATCTGCATTTTATGAGGAATAGCCCTAGCAGCAACGTAGGGTCCAAGTCTAAACCAGAAACTTTTAGATCTTCAGTTTTCCTTTCTATAAGGCCCCTTTTCTTTTTTCTTAGGCATCTATGTTTTTTCCAATGTTTTTAAAATGTTGTATTTATGGTGGAATTTTCAAAGCCACCAAGAGAATTTGGATGCCAGACTGCAGCTCTTTTTAATGAAATCTGAACATCCAAATCCATACACATATTGAATACATGTTAGATTTTGTATACATGCTATAGAACAGCTAGCAGAGCTAGCAGCTATGCAACACCTAAAAGTATACTCAATTTGATTCTGCAACACTTTAGTTATTCCAACCAGATCATCTACAGGGAACTAAGCCACATATTGCTCTATGGTTGGTTCTGCTGTGCCAGATACTATGAGCAAGAACCTGCAAAGCCATTTCACTTGCAAAGGAAGTCAGATTCTAAATATAAATCTCCCACCACAGTATATTCAATTGCGAAGTCACAACTGCCTCCTATTCCAATTATCATTTTTACAGGATTTTAGGGAACACTACCTTCCATTCTCAGCCAACCATTGTCAGTTCCCTCCTCGCAAGGATCCCCCTCTGCCCTCACCCCAAGTGGGCTGGTTTTCAAGGAGCAATGTAGTCAGCACGCACCGGGAGGAGGTCTAATCCCAATGGCCCTGCAGACTTACTTACACAATACTTACAATGGCCAATTGGATTGCCAATTGGCCTTCGACTCCATGAGCTGCAGAAGTATAAAGCCACATGAGCACAATCAGCAGTCTGGTGTTAGCTAATATTCTAGTTACATTTTTTGTCAGTTCAGCATTTTTGGCTTATAGGTCTCCAAAAGAGAGAAAAGCTTTGTCAGGAAGTTAGTTTAAAAAAACAAGTGACATACAGTGCAGAGAACTGATGGCAACCAAATATAAGTGATAGTAGGAACTGGCAGTGCAATGGACTTAGTAACAAGGGTTCATTTTTATCAGAACTATTTTTACCTAAAACTGCTTTAGAAACAAGTCCTGTCTTCAGCTGAAGATAAAACACAAACTAAACATGGACTTCCATAGGTAACTAGTGGTTTTAGCATGATTTTAGAAAAAAGGTATATATATTTTTATAATCCGCACATGATGGATTCTCTAAAAATATTAAGGTTTTTCCTCTTTGCGCAGGAATCTCCTTGAACATCAATTTAATGATAACTACTGGTAGATGGAATTTTGATATCCATTTGGTAGTGATTTACACTAGTGTTTTCAATGCTGCCAACGAGCAAATCCAGAAGGCAGGCAGCCAAAATTCCAGAAGAGACAACTGTCTTTTATTTTATAGCTTATGCCTTTTGAGCTTAATATGAGTTTCCACTAACAAGTTCTGTACCTCCTCCAAAGTGCTAAAACTGGTGTGCAGAATTGCAAAGTAATAGAGCCTCTTTGAGGCAAGCTAATATTAAACTCATGGTAAATTATAGAAGCTATACTGTTCTACTTAGGGATAAAAACAGTAAGCTTAAAAGAACTATACACCATTTATTGCAGATGCTTGTTTCAATAGTTGCATTTTTAAGCTTGACTATATACAAACTAACAATATGTCAGCTAATTGTTGTTTCCCATTTGATACAGAATGAACAAATACAAAAGAGACAAGGAAAAGATTGCTTTAACGCTTAAGAAGAGCACAAAGTATGCATTGGTTATCTCATGCACTTGATAAATAGGATGCAAGCTGTACTTAATCCTTTCAGAAAGGCATTGGAAACAAGCTGCATTTGAAGGAGCAAAAAGGGCAGAAATGGATCCAGGGTTTGCTCGCTTTTCAAGCAGAACTATAGGAAGAGGGTGCACATTAGCATGGTGAGGTCAAAACTTATTCTTCCACTGATCACCTGTTCCAAACATGGCCTCATCAGGATAGCATGTGCTCATGGCTCCTCAGAGCAATAGCTGCCACTTGACCATGACCACCTGAAATGAAAATTACATTAGCTAAAATGTTGACTATACAAAAAAGGTAGTTCTGCATGCCAGGTGTGCCTCCTGAATCTATAACTGAACAGAACTGAATACTACAAAGAACATCTCACATTCTATTAGAAATTACTTTACAAGTCAAGACATGTAAGTCAAAAAAATCAAACAGGCTGTAGATAGCATAATGTTAACAGGTGGAAAACAATCCCTTCCCTTTTGATAAATGTTAGCCTTCTATAATAGAAAAAGTGTGTAAAGGTAAGTTTTAAAACATACATTATTTGAGCAATGAATTTATACATGTTGATACCACCGTGTCACATTATAGTTGCTTTTTAGGTGCAAAAATTTCTCACTGAAATGCCATTCAAAAATTGATGTTGGCCATTCAGTTGCAAAAATAACTATAGAATCACGAAGCCAGAGCAAGTTACTTTGAAAGGTTGTGAATTAATCTTGACATTTCGAAAACCATGTATGCAGTCTGTATCAAAATGCAAAATCAGACTCTGCCTTCCTCGGATACATGGCCAGAAAGTTTATCACACAGCCCTGAGATGGCAAATCTAATAGCTCAATTCATTCTGAAATTATGGCCTTAAACTAATATTCCATGTTCAGATATGAACTGGGAATGATTCCTCTCCTTTCCTTTCATCTTCCTTTTTATCTGACTATAAAACTTATCTCTCAGTCTCCTTTTCCAGTAACATTTGCCTGCCCCAATGTATTCCTAAGCTACATCTCGTTTCACACTCCATGGCAGTATGAAGAATGCCAGCTCTAAAAGAATCACTCTCACATAGCAGCATGGGTACCTGTTGTATGTTAGTACAATGCAGGTGTAGCCTTAGCAACAGGATCTTATTCAAAGACAGTTTATGAGTCCAGAGGTTGCAACCAGAGAGAATCATGACATGTGTGACCAAGAAAATCACAAAAGCTGCTACATGTGATGGTGTTCCCACAAGACCACTCGGTCTAACAGCACTGTATGCTTTTCCTCCACCTGTTATGACCTGTACAATAAACAACTCTGTACACATCCAATTTGTAACAGATTCCCAGGCACCAATTAGACCCCTCCCTATACACCAGTTCTAATACACGTGATGCAAAAGAACAAAAGACTTGTAAACATACACTGAAGAGAAAACAGAGTTACTCTACATGTCTTTTGTGTGTATTTTATTGATCTGATACAATATACAAGCATACACAGCAGTATAGGGGTGTGTATGCATCTGGATATACATACATGCACGAAATGCCATATGTATGATACATACAACAAACAAGGCCAGATTATCTGGTCTTGCAAGAGATATTCCCAGCACAGGACCAAAGACCAGGGTGGAGGCACACAAACCCTTCAGACCTGCAACACTGGCCATCCCTACTGCTGCCTGGGCATGAGCCCAGCTTCTGTAACAGGACAGAAAGACAACAGCTGTTTATTTTAGCTCTAGTAATAGAGAAGATCATTGCTTTTATCTTACCACTGGTTATTCAGTTTTCCAAGGGACCTTATGAGTCATCTGTTACTATTCAGATAATCAAGAGTCCCTGGCTTTACACCAGGAGATAAATGAAAGGTGCACAGAAACTGCCAACTGGGATTCCACAGCATGAAGATAGCTAACGAAGCCCATCAAGGAGCCATTGCAGATGATGAAACTGCACCAGGCCTAAATGGCCATTGGGGTCCATGGGCTAAGATGTGGGAAGCCTGGGCAGACACTTGAGAAAGAGCTGGATAGAAATCCTTGCTTTATTCTTTGCCCAGCCCAATTCTGCAGTACTTGCATATCCCTCTAGTATCCTCTTCTAACAACAACCACAATCGTGGTCAGAACCCACCAGCATGCTAATAAAGTTTTTCCACAGTAAAGAATTACTACCATTAATTTGTTATTGACATATTTATGAGGAAAAAAAACCCAGTAAAATCTTTCAAGTTGGTTATCAGGCATCTGGCTGTGTGATTTACACAGGAAACCACAGTTGTTGGGAGCTGAAAGAGGAGAAGCTTCATGGCCTTGTAGTGTATTCTGGGAAGAACAAAATGGATAGTAAGCACATTTGTGGCTGGTTTATATTTTAACTTTTTCAGCTCACGGCAACAGAAAGAATACTGGTGATACATCTCTGACAGGCACATTTTGCTTGTTAACAATAACAAACTGTATTTTAAGCCATCTTTTTTCCATAAACTACTGTCAGTTAATAACCTACACCTGAATTTCTTCTTCTGTTACAAGTTCATTGCTTGGATCAATAAGACACATCTCTATCATTCTCCCATCAGACATTACTGGAGAAGCAGTAGGTATCTGCATGGTAAGTAAAGAGAGAGAGGGAGAAAAACTAGGGGTCATGGTTGGTGGGGGGTATCCAGGATTATGGATAAGGGGAGAATGAGGGTATTTTTTAAATGCTTGCCCTGATATTACATTTGGCATTCGTGGTGGCACTGTCCTTATGCCAGGCTGAGCTACTGATGTTATCAAGGGAGGAGGGAAAACAAGAGATTTCTTCTCTGTAGGGAAGCTGTGAATATGTATATTTTCATCTCTCAGTTTTGCAATATCATTAAACACTGAAGCAAGAGGTTGAAATTGGGGTTCCCAGCTGAGCACACAGTCCCAGTTATAACAAACTCTGACAGTCTCATCAGAGATGCCAAGAGTTGCAAGTGAATCATATCCAGAGTCCTGCTTATCTGACATCAAGACATATTCTCTTGTGAGGTCTGTCATTATGTCTTTCTCTTTTACTCTGATTTTCTTAAGTGTTTGAGACAACATTTTGTTATGTGCGTAGGCTGTCTCATAGGCTTCTTCTCTACCTTCTTCTTTAATGGCCTGCTCATTTTCCTTGCTTTGCACTGTAGCCATGACATCTGTTTCTCCAGACGGACAGGAGAGCTGATCAGACTCTCTTGGGATTCCTGAATCTGGCATCCATGAGCCACACTCACTCAGCACCAAGCTGGCACTCTTTCTGCAAAGATGCTCATTGATCCTTTTAATTTCCTCATCCTCTGTAGTTTCTCCTTTGGCAGAACCATGGCTACTGGAGTCTGAATGCCTGCAGAGGACACCAGCATCCTTCCCTCCTCTGATTCCTGCTAAGCTTAGCCATTCTGCTATAACACCCATGGGAAGCATACTGCTCTCAGTACTTTGGATTTTCTGGCAGTCCTTATCCTTGCTGGCTGAATTCACATCACTACCCGAGGAAGATACTGCTTCTCTTTTCACACAAGAGTTCATCAGATCTTTCCGCTTGCGCCTCAGAATAAGTGCAAGAAGGCTGACCACAAGCAGCAGGAACACCATCAAGGAGACTGAACTGCTAACCGTCAGGCTGTACATTGACACCATGGGATAACTCTCAGGAGAACTGGAAACATTTACCAAAACACTGCATACTGTGAACTTTGACTCAATTTTGGGGCTATGAGCTCTTACCAACAATTCCAGGGTGTCATCGTTTCTTTTGCTGCCATTTTTTTTTCCATGAACAGTCTGAGTTAAATAAATACTACCAGTGGTTTGATTCACATAAAAGAATGGAGAAGTTTTTAGCAGGGAGTAATGAACAACTCCATCTACTCCACCATCGCTGTCTGATGCTGTGACTCTGCCAAGCAACTGGCCTGCTTCATTCTTCTCAGGGAGATTAAAGAGATATTGATCTTGTGTAAACACTGGGTCAAATTCATCTCTCCCTTCAATACCTACCTGAACTGTAAGGGTGGCCACTGAGTCACCTTTGTCTTTTGCTTGTATTATGAGACAGTAACTATTCTGACTTTCATAGTCAAACATTTGCTTTGTATGAATATCTCCTGTCAAAGGATCAATGAAAAACATGTCGTGGTCTCTAGGAGCTTCACGATGAGCCAAACATGAAGACTGGATGGAGTAGGTTATGTGGCCATAGGAGCCTTTATCAAAATCCAGTGCATTAACAGCGCACACAAAAGAAAAGGTAGGTATATTTTCACTCACAACGCAGCTCAGGCTAGGAAACAAAAACAGTGGGGCATAATCATTGTCATCTAAGATGGTAACAAGAACAAGTGAAAATGCCACGTTTTCTACATCAGCTCCTCCATCTGTGGCTTGGATAATCAAAGAGAATTTCACGGTATCCTCATAATCCAGCTTTTTCATCAAATCCACTGATCCTGTTTTCCCGTCCAAGTGAAAATGTCCCCTGTCGTTTCCAGAAATGATAGCATAAGTGATCTCTGCATTAGTGCCTGCATCACAATCAGTTGCTGAAACTTCAGTGATGTGACTACCTACAGGAATGCTTTCTTTGACACGAATATGGTATTCTGGGCTGCTAAATACTGGAGGATTATCATCAACATCCAGCACAGTTATGAGCACAGTAGCAGTTGAATTTAAGGAGGGTGTTCCACGATCAGAAGCAAGGAGGACCAAACGGTGAGAAGCAGCCACTTCCCTGTCGAGAACACTGCTCAAAACAAGACTGCCAACAAGTTTGTAGGATGTTTCTGATTCCATAACACTTGCTTCCACAGAGAATAAATTCTCAGCATTACCATCAATAATAGAGTATTCAATATATGTGTTTTCATGTGTCCAGTCATAATCGATGGCTGAAAATGTGAGAATACTCTCTCCAATGGAGGCATCCTCACTCACGCTGAGATTGTACAGCTCCCTGGTGAACTGAGGGGCGTAGTTATTTGCATCTTCTACGTGCACCTCTACAGAGGCAACTGCACTCAGAGCGGGACTGCCACCATCCGTGGCTTCTATCAGGAGCTGGATAATGGAAATCCTTTCCAGGTGAGTCACTGGTCCCACAGTGAACACTGAACCTGAAAACAAAACAGAATTAATAAAACCCCACACTCACTAAGACAAGTAAATGTGATTCCAAAAGCTGAATCTAATCAGTCATATTTGAAAATGATTCAAATGTAATGCCTGCACATTCCAAAGTAACTCTAAGAAACCACAGCTAATGCTGCAAAGTCTACCCACAATGATGTAGTATCAAATACAGAGACTGCATTCAGGTGAGCAAGAACTTCTCTTTCTCATAGCAGGCTGAACATACCAACTGCAGAAAACAAAAGGCAAAATAAAGCTAAGGGAATTTAGGCTCCTTATTAAAGGTGCTACACTGTGCAAGTTCATTACTGAAGGTCGTTAGTTCTCATGTTTTGCTTGTGCTCTGATTTTGGCTGGGATAGAGTTAGTTCTTTTTCCTAGTAGCTGTGTTTTGGATTTAGTGTGAGAAGATGGTTGATAATACACTGATGTTTTGGTTGTTGCCAAACAATGTTTATATCAAGTCAAGGACTTTTCAGCCAGAAGGCTGTAGGTGCACAAGAAGCTGTAGGGAGCACAGTTAGGACAGCTGACCCAGGCTGGCCAAAGAGGTGTTCTATACCATACGATGTCATGCTCAGTAAATAAACTGGTGCTGGTCCGGGGGCAAATACTGCTGCTTGGGAATCGACTGGCTATTGGTGTCGTGGGCAGTAAGCAACTGCATTGTGCATTACTTGTTCTGTAAAGACTATTGTTTTTATTATGTTATCTTCCTTTGATGTTCTATTAATCTGTTCTTATCATGAGATTTTTTCCTTCCCCCCCTTTCAATTCTCTGCCCTGTCCCACTTGTGGGGTGTGAGTGAGCAGCTGTGCGGTCCTAGTTGCCAGCTGGGGTTAAAGTAGAACAGCTTGCAATCCAGTAACAGCATTATAGGCATGTTTGCTATTTGGACAGGTTTGCCAGTAAGTTATATAAACACGTTTCATTCAAATTGCTTATCTAAACATGGGAGTTGGACCAGATGATTTGTAAAGGTCCCTTCCAGCCCAAACTATTCTGACTCTTATTTTAATAAGCCATCTACTTCTACTTCACTCTTCACAGTGTATAGCTAAGCACCACAGAGACAACACTGCGTGACAATTTTCTGACCACAGTTGAAATCAACCATTAATCAAAGATAAAGACAGGTTGGTGAATACAGAGTAACAAATGGGTAAAACAGAAAAAGCTTTAACTGGAAGAGACGTTAGTATTTTCAGTGTTTATAGTTGCCATCACCCAAACAACACTGCGTTCAAAAATTCACCTCATATAAACACCTGGCAACAGCAAATAAATCATAGGAACTTGCTCACTGAACAATAGTTGCATATAATTTTTGCTGTATCTAGTAATCCCTGAGGCTGATATTAGCAAAAATTGTATGTACACATGCATACAGAGTGACACACACACAGTTTTCAATCTCACAGAGTGCTGGAACATTAGGCCAGAAAATTTAAAATGGTAAATCTCTTAACTAAGAAAATTATGAACTTTGGAAAGAGTGTTCTCAATTTGGAAAACTTTTAAATTCTATTTAGGATTATAGGATAATGTAAGCTCCCTAAATAAGCAACCTTACAGACATACTGCCCACACTGTAGAGAAGCTCCGCTACAATAGGTTCAACTTATACGAAAAAATAATAAGGATAAACTTCAATTGAATGAAATCTAACATATGAGCTGAAATGTTATGAAACAATGCAAACCATACAGCAACTTTTTTATTAAATCATGCTAGAGAAATAGCACATATAGGATGTTGTGACTACCTGCCTTGTCCGTGGTTCAAGAACAAACTGGGAACTCCAGTTTTTGACGCTTTCAGTTCTTCAGCGATAATGACAGATTTAGCCAAAACATATAGTGGACTTTAGTCACCAAAGATTTCCAGAATTCAAGTGATCACTGTCAACAGGTGAGGAAGTGTAATATGACACATGAATTTACACTGAAAAAGCTGAAATAAACAACAAGGCTTACGGACTCACCATTCTTGTGATCAACAGCAAATCCCTCAGAGGGAGAGAGGATTTTGTAGGAAACCATTCCATTATGCTCAGAATCCCTATCCACAGCAGAAACGGTCAGAACAGTGGAATCCATAGAAATGAGCTCTGGCAAGCTCACCTAACATATAAACCATATAAACCAAAATTACAGGTTGGAAAGAGCTTAATAATGAATTTTTAACATAAAAAAATACCATACCTTCATTTATTATAATTGGGGGGAAAAACAAAAAAAGGAAAAAAAAAAAAAAAAACAACAACCAAAACAAACAACAACAAAAAAAGCCACATCAAACACAGTTGCCAGCTTTGGAAAAAGTTTCACCTAGTCATTTTTTTCTGGGACAAAACCATAAAGAGTTGAGCTACTGAAAATGATGCATACAATACAGCTGAAATTCACAGTAAACTTTATGCTGTAGTAAAGCCCATCTAGTTCTACATCTAGTGGTAGTTCATTATGACAATGAGTTCAGTGAATCACTGAATCTCTTTTTTCAATGGTATACTAGTGGAAGGAATACCTACAATGGACTGGAACTAAAATTGGCTTTTCTCCTTGCTTTCAGAAACACCTTGATTTTCATACACGGAATACAGTCTGCAATCCCCATCTGGAACATATGATTGAATATTAAAAAAACCCCAACACATGTATGTTAAAAATTCCAGTACTAGATCACTTAATCATCACTGGATTATTCCTAGAATTTAGTTTTTCAAATGCTCCCTGTTTTCTTCGTATAATCTAGGAAACCATGAAAGTCATTTCCCTTCTTAAGAGCTTCCATTATTTGAACTCCAGATACAGTATTTCTGTGACCAAAGTTTCCTTCCACCTTATAAATCCAATTTCAAATGAACAGTATGATACAGCAGCTACCTTTGTCATAACTTTAAGTGTTAGTTTAAATCACTTTAACAGAAGGATTATATGTATATAATAGCCATATATATAGATATGAAAATATATATGAAAAGTATGAACATGAAAACATATGAAAGGATAATAAGAGGGTAAAAACTACAGGATGATGAACAGGGAATTACACATATCATCAACCGAAAAGACGTAGTGTATCTTACTGTCCAGGGAACACATCAAAACATCAGGATTTTGGAGAGAGAAGCTCAGCTGTTTACATCAGCAGTCAATAGAGCTACACTGTTTTGCATCAGTTAATAACTCTGCCTGTAATGTCTGCTCTGATCTGCAAAAAAATTCCTAGCACTTGCACAAGTAAGTACTGGCCTAAACTGTTCTTCAAAATCAGATACATATGAGAGTTGAGGAAATCTTAAGATGAGGTCTAAAAATCATTTGAGCATTAATAGTGCCTTTTTTTAATCCTCTTCAGAATTTAGATTTAGGAGTTTAAGTGAGCAATTTACACAAATGCCTACAACTCAGGCATCTGAAAGTTTCATGGGTGCCTACAGTCTGTCTTGTAGTTTTCCAAGTGACTAAACTGCTGCACCTGCACACTCTCAGAAGCTGAAATTTCTTTACTAAACCAAATGTTTAGACTTATTTCTTGACTCAACCTGTCTGAGATCTAGAAATGAAGCATTATTAAATATAAGCCTTCTGTGGTGACTCATATTTTTGGTTCTGAGCATATCCACCACACACACAAAAGCATCCAGTCAAACAAACAGCCCAGTTCACAGCATCGCAGAATGGCTGAAGCTGGCAGGCACCTCTGGAGATTGTCTTGTCCAACCCTTGCTCAGACCAGGATCACCTAGAGCAGTGTGAGTTTTGAACATCTTCAGGGCTGGAAACTCCACCACCTGTCACTGGACACCACAGAGGAGAGTCTGGCTCTGTCTTCTTTACTCCCTCCACCAGTATTTATACACATTGATAAGATCCCCCCTGAGCCTTCTCTTCTCCAGGCTAAACTATGCATGCTCCGGGCTCCCTCGTGCCTCAGCCCAAGTCCTAAGGAAACTCCTCTGGGCAGCCTCACCTTTCCTGTGGCAGCCTTATTGCAACCTAACTTCACTCTGAGCTCCAGGGTTTATTGCTCTCTGAACCCTAACCCTAACACCAAGCCATTTCATGTGCTGAGCCTTACCCCAAGCCCCACAGCCTTAGGGCTGATGAAGCCAGGGAAAACTCTTTTAGTTGCCTACCCTTGAGAGCCTTGTGTGACATATGCTCCAGTTGCTTTAATCAACTTAGTGGTCCATGGTTATCTACAGTAGCAAAACTAGCTTTGTTTTAAAACATTGTCGGACAACTTGACTTCAACAGTCTAGCAGTTCAGATGCTTGTCCAGAAGTCTAAAAGCTACAGTCTATATCCTCCTCAGTCTAGTAGAGGATGTTGTGGAGGCCAAAACTTGTATCTCCCACTCCCTAGATGAGTGCCATTGCTATAAGGCATGGTGACACATTATGAACTATATGCGTATAACCTACCACGAGGGCATTTGCTACACACCTCTGTGGAGCTGTTGTGACTGAAAATGAAGAAATTCATGCCATACTAATGGGTCCAGAATAAATGTACCAATTTGTTTACTATTGTCTCAGAAGAAGGAACTTCTGAATACTGCACCCTGCTCTCCAAACCTTGTTTGGATTATATCCAGTAACTCCTAATGATGAATGCATGGTGTATAGAATGCAGCTATCATTCACACCACGTTCCTTCTGAAACCAGAAACAACAAACATGAAAACTGAACATTCCCTCAGTCTTTTTAGTAGAACTCCTGGGAAGGGGCTGGGGTTTCCCAGAAGAGCCCTGCTCTGTTTCTGCTCAGCAATAGTGTGCAGAGACCTTCCTTCTCAGTGCTCAAATGCATTTTTAAGACAAAGATAAACAAGCACTCCTACTATTATCAGCATACATGGAAAGACATCATGTTTGTTTTCCATTTGCCATGTTCCCACCTGATACAAATCCCGAGTAAACACTGGTGGATTATCATTGATGTCCACAACATGGATAGTGAGTTCTGCTTCTGTTTGATGTAAAGAATCTGAAACTATGATTCTCAGCTTATACACAGCAGTTTCTTCAAAATCTAACGGTTCCACCACTGTGACTACACCAGTGTGCTGATCAATGGCAAATTTCATTCCAGGGCTGTTTTCATAAATAAAACCAAACTGTAGTGCTGGCCTGGAGTCCGCATCACTTGCTGACACCTGAGTCACTACAAAACCAGGTACGGCATCTGTAACAATAATTGTCAAAATAAGTCATAGCTAAAAGATGATGTTACAATTTCTGAAGATTTTGCCAATTTTGTAATATCGAATCATAAATATATGTAATATTTCAGTATTAGCTTTTGCTGTATTTTGACTTTGTATTTAAGAAGAAGAGCAATATCCAGAAATGCTATGGAAAGAGTAGTGGATTTCTTCAAATGCATCTGCTTTATCACAATTTTAATTCAGGTTTTCTTTAGACTTTCCCAGATTCAATGTAGCCATAACTGTTTCTTCACCAGTAACAGGAACTTCCATAGTTTTTCACATGCATTTAGGTGACATGAATTTATTGAACGGTGTCAAACCTCCACACGAATATTTAACTGAGGCATCAGAGTCCCCTGGTCTTTGTGGAGCCAGTGACTGCAATTCTGAAGCTTTTTCCAAAGGAGGAGAAGGCCACTAGAGAGAGACAAGACAACCAACCAGATGTACATGGCACAAAAATCTTTAGAGCTCAAGGTATAGTCCTATGAGACTGAGAAACTGGATACAGACAGCTTTTGCCATGTGCCAAATTGACAGTACCAGGGATTGCAAACGAACCTATCAGTGACCATCTAATAAAGTCTGGAGCTAACAGAAACTGAACTATTTGCATGCCTGGGGCATTAAGCCTCAAACATGTGGGGTAAAGTCCTAAAGCAAATATTCTTAAACAGAATACAAAAACGTCAATAAGTAGGCACTAGTTTATAGCTGCTGTGCATCTATAACTCCCGTACTCGTCATTACCAGTGGAAGCTAAATTTAGGAAAGGCTACAAAAAATATCACTAGAAATACAGCCTTGATATCTTTTGTTAATAGGAGTACTGGAATTTCAGCACCTAAATTTTTATAAATGTTCAGCTGTATATCTTAACGCATCACATATATGATGCCTGTATTTGAAAATGCTAGGCTTAAGATTCAAGGTCTTCAAACCTTGAGCTTATGTCACATAAGCTCATGTACATATACTAGATGTACATTGGGTTGAGAACTGAGAAGGTCCTGGGTCCTTCTCTTCACGATCAACTGGATCAAGCTACAGAGCATTTTAAAGCTTCATTCAAATTTACAGAAATTCATTCTTTCATCACAATGAAGTTCAAGATGTCTCATTTCTAGCAATGCTCGTTTTCACATCAACTATGTTTATTGGAGAAGAGCAGAAATTGAAGACATTTGAAGAATATGACAATGCAGTCCAAAACGAACAGATTATAGATGGATTTCTGTAGAGTTTGTTTTCCTTTTTCTGAATTGCTCATGGATTTGCTCCAAACTATTCTTAAACACAATGTCTGAACATTAATAATAATACTTCTGAGAACAAAAGCACATCACAATTTACTTTGATATTTCAGTATTAATTCAATCCATTATCCTTTCTACTAGAGTCTCTTGATTACACAAATCACCAAAAGCAATATTGCTGTTTGACAAATCCTAGTCTTAACAAAACTTAGCTGTACTATCACACTTACTTTCTGGGACATCCACTTCACCTAGTGGATGGACAACTGGAGCGTTGTCATTAACATCTAACACTTGTATCTTCACAATACTTGTAGCAGAAAGTCTGGGGTTTCCTTTATCAGCAGCTTGTACAATCAACCTGCAATTAAAGAAGCAGTAACTGTCACTATTAGTCCAAAATCACAGAGTTATCCACCAATGTTGTAAGCAGGGGAAAAATTACAAACAAAAAAGATTAGCCCTCTTGCTCCTCATTGCAACTCTTAAATTCTATCTTACTTTCTGTAAAGTTGACTTGAGGAGTTTTTTTGTGTCTTGCAGGAAAAATGTGTAGAAGATTCTAGGTCACAACAAAATCACACAAAGTATCCATCTGTATTCATTTCACCTCATTTCATACCAAATGTAGATGGTTAAATACACTAACAAGACTCTTTCAAATAAGACACACATTTCTCCAGTTGGTGATTCAGAGCAGGAATCAAAACTTAAGTATTAAATTGTCCTTTGGAGGAACCTGACACTCCTCATTGTTTATAAAGGGACAACAGGAACGTCAAAATTGGGTAATATGAAAACATCCAAGCTAATACTCAGCCAAAACGTCTGCAAAGATATAGAATAGCCTTGCTATTATATTGTAAGTGATAAAGTGAAAAATCTGAATACATGCACCATTTGACAACAGCAAAGTTCCCACTGATTTTAGTGGGCCTAGAATCTCACTGTCAAATTAAGAGAGTTTGCCTGTATGCTTCCATTTTACACCTGTAAAGAAAACAGTAAGTAACAATCTGATAAACGCAGATAAAATGATGTTTACTCTCTGTGTGAACTACCTCTGAAAAAAGGAACAAACCAAAAAAAAAAAGAAAAAAAATCATCAACCTGTGCAAAAGGATGTACAAGTCAGAGCCTGGTATCGGTATCTCAATTAAATGTCTTCTGTACTAACGACCACTTGCATGTCACATCATATTTTTTGGGTCTCCCTGCATATTTTCTGAGTGCTTTATTTCTCCTTCCTCCTTCTAAGTCACAGGTATTATTTCCTATATGTTCACATGACAATATGGGATACTGAGGCTGCAACCCAAGCGGCGTATCGCAGCACTTCCATTCCTGAACCGCACCAGCGGTACGCTGTGTCCTTGAGGTTTCTCACACTGACAGAACATGTAACTTGAATTGTAGACTAGTATTCAATTGATGACCATGTGTAATTCCATATAGAAAGTGTATTTTTGCTAGAATGAATATTGGTAAGGTATACATATGGAAATATTTTACTAAAAATAATCACTTTCTAAGGTTTCAGGAAAAAAAAATCATAAAAACATCTCAGCCGAGGCATTAGAACTATGGTTCTGTCAACACTTTCATTATAACTCCTATTATAAAAGACTTAGAGCTTCTGGGGATGAATATTTCCAGTTTAGATAAAACAAACAACTTGCAAATTTGAAAGAAGCAATGGTAACATTTTGAAATTAAACAGGAAAAGAGTTTTGAAAGGTTCTTTTGCCATTCATTTTTAATCTAACCATGTACATATTAACATATTAATAAAGAGAAGGAACATGAAGCTTCAGACTCCTCAAAAAAACTGTCAATTTTAAATGCTAAATTCCCACATAAATACAGAAATAAATCAGGTTCCCAGTAAAAGACAAATATGATAATTATTATGATTACATGTTCAATGTTTCATTTAGAGTAAACACCCTTTCTTTGAAGGATTTATTGCAGGTATTCTTTTAAAAGTAATAGCTACAAATAAAATGTATTACACTATTTAAATGACTAAAAATCAGAACTGGTGTTTTTGATTCAGTGAAAAACTAAAAAATAAACTCCTGATCTATATATTAAGTTAAACCAAAGTATTTCCTTCAGGATACTATTATCAAATTACACTGATATTTTTTAAAAAATCATATTTAGTTGATAATTATGATGTGGCTTTCTAAAAGTTATTCTGGTTCATAAGAATTGTGATTGTATGTTTAAAACTTTGAGGCCCAGGAGGACAGTAAAATTTGCAAATATTTTAACTGATCCCACAACCATATGGGGAATACAAAAAAAAAAGGTAATTTCTACTGTCTACTGATACATACAGAGAAATCTATTTTCTGTAGAGATTGCAGTACGTAAAAAGGGTGTATTAAAGAATCCTTATACTATTATTTTTCTCTCCAAGGCATGATTTTTTGCTTTCTAATTCCAGTTATGGCATGACTTTAAAGATAAACTGCCATCTCCATTTGGTCATATTTACTCCCAGTTTCTTGGAAAACAGGAAAAAACTAATACTTAGTACAAGACAGCTTAAAACTGCTTCTGTAAGGTGTTTCCATCTATATCAGATCATGGAGAAGAAAATTTGAACTATATTCTAATTAAATAACAGAACACGTCCCTGTTTCTTGGATTCGGTTTGAGTGCTTTCTCTGTGTCTTTATGTATTTATAAAAAAAGTATTCCAGAGAGGGAATGGTTGTGCAGTTCTTCATAAACTAAAATCTAGGAACTGTCATCATTTCTATAGTGAATCGGCATGCTCACTTAGATCATTAAGTGTTGACATTGACTAAACAAGACTATATTTCTTCCACTGAATTTGAGAAGTATGCAAGAATCCATAGCACAAATGAGAAGCTTTAGTGCTGTCTGGCTTGCGCCCAGGCTCTGCTGGGTGACAGGTATCAACAGAAAACTACAAAATACACAACACGAGGAATCTCAATGTGAACAAAAGAATACATTTTTACAAGAACCTTGCATACAAACCTGTAAGATGAAGTGTCTTCATGATCTAGGACTGTAGTAGTTGCTAAAATCCCTCGTGCTGAATCAATTAGAAATGCTGCTTTTTCATTACCAGATAGAATTGAGTATTCAGTTTCTCCATTTAGCCCAGTGTCAAGGTCAGTTGCCAATACCTGTTTGGGAGCAAAACTGAAGCTTAATTCAAAAAAGGCAGAATGCAATTTCAGAAAGAAAAACTTTATACAGCAATCATCTATTTCTGGTTACTTTCATTTCAACTGCACAGATTTAAGCAAACAATCATATTGGTGCCCAACATGATGTCATGTGAGGTCACAAAATCTGCTCATGAATGACAATAGGATGCACATGAATTCTTTCCCTGAGTAATCTGAAATTCAGCTACATAAAGCACAGGGGGTGAATGTAATAATTTTATACTGCTTGCATTGCTATAAGGTTGCTGTTAGAATGCTGTCTCTGTTTAGTGCATAAGAATGCACTTTCTCAGTGGTTCAGGACTGTCCCTTCAAGTATTACTGTTATATTCCATCAGAAAAAGGATAAAATAATTATTTTTAAGTTTGCAGAGCTTTCCTTTCATGGATAGTTAATTAATTCATTTTTTAAATACAAATGAGAAAATGTAAAAAAGGATAAGGCAAGCTGTAAAACCAACAGAATAGATAACGTTCAACAGCAGTGAACAGGCTTCTCAAAGACTCCTCTGACTTTCAAGAGTTTTCTTCATATTTTTCTGGTTGCAAGCATTATAATGAGTACAGGATCCAAACCATAGCAGAGGTGACCAGTCAGATCGAATAAAGGAAACATAACAGAACGTATTCTGCCATAAAATTTTGACTACACATCTAGGTTGACTGCCTTTTGATTTTTCTCCATTCCTGGACATATGTTTCTCTAAACACAATGTCCATCAGTTTCTAATCAGTTTGCCCTGGAGGCATTTGTAGCTTTCCATTTATTTATTCTCTAGAGGAGGAATATTTTTAGTACCTAACATTACCCTCACTGTGACCTGACTTGCAATGCAAGAACATGTACTGAGGAAATTATGTGTTCTTCTAGTCCAACTGATGTCTTCTTTTGCTCTAACATGCTCAGCTGGAAACACTTTCAGAGAATGGATCCATTCAGAGGAAGAAGTGTTTGCACATTTAAATTGAGAAAAGCTGCTCTTCAGGCATCAGACTTTAAATTGAACACTTGGGTTTTATTCTACTAGTCTAATGAGTTAAAGTATTTTTTTTTAAATTGCTATAGCCCTTTCAGTAGATGCATTAATGCAAGACCCAGGCTATATTCTAACCAGTATCACAGCTTTGAAAGGTATTTTTCAACTGCTTGAAGAGAGTAACAGAAACGGAAAAAAAAATAAAAAAATTAAAAAGTTCAGCTGCACAACTATTAAGAAAATAAAGAATTACCTTTCAACTTAAAAAACTTGAATGAAAGATCTAAAACGAAGTCCCAAAATAAAATCATTGAATATTTTAGATACCCAAGCAAAGTAGTAACAACATCAAGAACCACACTCTCAGTCTTTAAGAGACAGTGGTGCAGAAGAGATGCAGCAACACTGTAGTCACAAGCAGATCAACTAAACTTCTTTTTAGCTATAGCACTGGGCTTGGGAAGATATATTTCCACTTACCTGTATGATGTCTCTTTTAGGACTTTGGCCTTCCCATACTGACGCTTTGTAATAGCTTTGCTCAAATTTAGGTACATTGTCATTCACATCTTGAATCACAACTGTCACTTCACAGAGCGCTGAATTCATGCTATTTTCAGCCAAAACTGAAAGATGTATTTTATTCTTAACTTCATAATCAAGAGACTTTGGCTCTTTTACCATGATTGCACCTGGTTTATTAAACAAAATAATGAATTAAATCAAGATGGGACTTACGTAGTCAGGCAAAAACACCCACAAATGCAGTTATGAAATCCCTAATGTTTGTGGTCTCCTTCACTGAACACACACCAGAATTGCAGGAAGCTTCTAACCATGGCCTTCCTCTACCCAACATCACCCCCTGCATGCTAGCTATTGTACAAATCTCAGACAGCCTAGTTTTCATTGATCAACCACCATGCCAGCAATTTCCTACAATAAAGCAGATTTACCTATAGAGGGATAAAGAGGAAGAAAGCGGCTGCATGACATGTGCTCCTTGACATGTGACAATGAGCCAGCTGTGTTTGAAGAGACTCTTGGCCCTCATCTGAGAGTGGCTACATCCATCTCTGCATCTGTATCCAAATCAGGCATGAGCTGTATCAATCTCTGTATCTGACTGACATACAGGTAAAACACTGACTCCTTCTGATGCAGTTAGCCTGCCCCCCACCAGCTAATATTCTATCAAAAATAATCAGTGAAAATTACTGAGACTACAGCATAACTAGACGTCTCCACATGACATGGGAAAGGTCCTTAGAAATCTGTGGTCATTGGTTCAATGTTCTAGGTAATATACTCAAAACTCTTATCATAGAATCATTCCAGTTGTAAAGCAACTTTAAGTTCATTGAGTCCAACCATTAACCTAACACTGCCAAGTCCATCACTAAACCATGTCCGTTAGTGCCATATCTACACGTTTTTCAAATACCTCCAAGGACGGCAACTAAACCACTTCCCTGGGCAGCCTGTTCCAATACCTGACAGCCCTTTCAGTGAAGAATTTTTTCCTAATATCCAATCTAAACCTCCCTGGTGCAATTTGAGGACATTTCCTCTTCTCCTATCACTTGCTACTTGGGAGAAGAGACCAACACCCTCCATGCTACAATCTCCTTTCAGGTAGTTGTAGAGAGTGATAAGGTCTCCCCTCAGCCTTCATTACATCTAAACACCAAACACAGTATGCTTGTATACATTCATATGTTAATTTCATACTGAATTCAAATTCAGTTTCACACGTATTTTTCAGCAATTATGTCATTAATGTCTATATCCCAAACCTGTGACAGGATAATCCAGCTATTGTGGCTCTCCAAGCTAATGCTTTTTAGTTTTTATTTTCTAAGATAAGCAGCAATTATTGGCTATTGTTTATGGATCTGCTCAGTATCCAAGAATTGCATCTGGAACATAAAGACTTCAAAGCTGTCAGTTGGTCCCTCTTCAGCACAACACTTAAAAATTATCATACTCTGCATACAGAAAAAGCAAATTAGACACTGGCAGAAGGAATACACTTCAACATGACAGAGAGTAACTGAAAGACTCTATTAATAGTGTAAAGTGGAGCAAATAATCAAGTTTGAGATATGCCACCTGAAGGAACAAGTTAAAGAAACGTAGTTACTCATTCTAGAGAAGTGCACACAAAGATGAAACAGGGCAACAGGGTAACAGTCTTCGAATATGAAGAGGTTTTTTGCCTTTCTCTGATGTCTATTGTTGTTAAACTAAGAAGTAATAAGTTTAAATTGTTTCAACAAACATTCAGATAAATATGAATTAAAACCAGCTACCAATACTTGTACAGCCTATTGAGAGGGTTTAAAGAATCCCTATCACTGGAGGTTTTAAGAACATGACAGACAATCTTCTGTAAGATTTAAGCACAGCTGATTCCCATTCTCTGTCAAAGGACAGACTAGTTCATGTCTTCGAATCACTTCCTACTATACTTTATACGATTCTACAATATAATAAATCCCCCTAGAATGGGAGAAAATCTTCTCCAAAAGGGAGTTAATTAACATTCATGCTTGAAAAGACAAGTAAAGCAGACCTTTTGCTGTTTAGAATAACTAAGATAGAAAGGGCACCAATATGGCTCAAAATACTTCTGCTGTAGAAACCATGAGTAGAGAGTTACTGGTGTCAAAATTAATGCTGAGGTAAGAACTTCTCTTAAGAAGTCCTGAAAGGCTGCACTTCAATTAATATTTCTGAGAAAACATTCTTCTGTTCCAGAAGAAAGGAAACAGAAGGAACCACAATGATTCAAGCTATTTCAAAAGACTTGTGATATCCACTGCTATAGCATTTCCACTATCATTTGTGAAGAGAGTGCTTATGAGACTCTTAAAAACATCATGTAACCATTTTTCGGCCTGGCTTGATTAAAAAACAAAAGGAAAATCGGAAAAGTCTCTTTGATTTTTTTTATTTTTTTTCATCAGAGGTGATATTGGAGAAGATTCACTTTCTTGGGCATAAACTTCTCTGGGTCTAAGGTGTTCTTTAAGATTCATCTTTCTAGCTTTATTTCAGTGAAATAAGGACAACTTGGAAATCAAATGTATGTACGTTAATCCTCATCTAAACAAAGAATAATAATTTTAACTGTCCATCAGCATCAAACATGATAGCTTCACAGGAGCACACCCCTTGATGTCTAGAGACATCAGAGTAATCAGTGATTAAAGCCTCCAGGAACTCAGGGACATTTGTTAAGAGTACAGGCTATTTACACTAATTCTGAGGGAAACTGCTAACACTGTCTGTGCCATCCCAGAAAGCCCACAGCTGTTCAGAGGGCAAATTCTTTTGTTGCAGATGTTTAGAGAGGCAACTAGAGTAGCTGTGCTCTCTTACACGTCTGAGGTGAGAGCATGTAAATGCACACGGGGAATGTGCTGTGCTCATGCCATCAGAAGTTCCTGACTGAAGAACAGGTGAAAACAGACCTGCTGCAGAATGCAAACACAATTGCCAAAAAAATAGATTTGACTTTCAGACTGTTCAAAGTTTGCTGAAACAAAGAGCATTAAACTTAAAAAGGGTCTAATGCTTCCTGCATAAGGAGTGTCTTGAATTTTTGGGCAACTTTACGATGGGAAACAAGATGGAGTCACAGCTTGGATCACAAAGCAGTAGTTTATCAAGTCCCAACACCTAGTGATAAATAGTTAATCAGAACTGAGCATTTCAAACAAGTATACTGGTGTTCAGTTTCTTTCCATATCAAATTTACAATAGTGCAGGTCTCTCCACTTTCCTGTTTTTACTAATGATTTATTCATTGTAACAAGAGAGTAATGCTCCAAGATATCTACTACTTCTTCTTGTGGTAGGAACTTGCTATATTTTAGAGAACACATTCTTTAAGCTATGCACAGACACTTATAAAAAAAAAAAAAAAAGTATTTACAAAAATGTACCTGTAATGGAGTGGATGGAGAAAATACTTTCCTTGTCACTGAGGATGCTGTATTTTATGTTTTCTCCTGTAAATTTGCGTTCATAAGCGTCTACAGTTAGAAGTGATGTACCTATGGAAGCAATAAGACATTTTTATCATGTCCACTTTAGAATGTTTTATTCTAATTTTATATTACTGTAATTAACAGCAGATACATAGCTGAACACCTATGTACCAGGCTAGGTGCTTAATCATGATTTAAAATAGTAGACAATAAAACCAACTCCTCTGTGACTTTCATTGCATTACTACTTCTTATGCAAGGCACTGTCTATCCCTCCTTGCCTAGTAAATTACTCCTCTGATCACAACTTCATCACCTGCCTAAACAAAAAGACGAGTTTGAACTTCTCCTAATTGCAAACTCTCGTGTACTACTGGAACTACCTCTTAACTGACATCATATGTATTCCTTTTGTTCAGCTCATGCTATCTTTGGTCACTTAAATCTCACCTTTTCATGAATTCTTCTAAGGAAAACAGGCCTTTTTTTGTGCATCATAGGAATGGATGTTAGCTTCGAATCACCATTAGGAGTTTATTTTTCCTTCATTTATCTGAATTCAATTAGAATTTTTGAACAATATCTTAAATGTTTTTAAAAGTTTTAATTAGCCATCTTCTGACAAAGAGAATGAAAATATGAAACTACGTGCATAGTTATGTGTAAATTCAAGCACAATCCAAATTCAAATAAAAGAGTAATGATTTAATATAAAATACAAGATACATGAAATAAAAATCCTTTTAGAAATAGGATTATAGGAAAAACGTGGAACTGAATACATTATTCTGGTCAGAATCATAATGTTTAACAAAAATGTTTAAAAAGCATTATCAAGATTTCCAAATAGTTATTTTTTTCACATGAGTTATTAAATTGTTCAGCATATATGGCAACTGATTTTAATGGATTTTAATTATTTCATTTAACTGCAATTGATTCTAAGCAATTGTGATGGAATCAGGTTATTGTGCAGCCTGAACTCTTCCAAACAGCACTACAGACAACTAGCTATTTTATTACATTACAAAGAGCAGGCTGCTCACACTCAGTGTTTTGGATATCGGAGGAACGAACTTTCGTGTAAAAATGTGAGGAAATATTACCCTTACAACTATCTGCTACCTTTTTTATTTTAGCATTATTACTTATTAATTTTTTTTAAAATGGGAAATTTTGTTTTATATGGTTTGTCATTTGCTCCTAAAATCTGACTGTCAAAAGCAAAAGCATGCCAATTTTGACAGATGCAATTTTATGTACCAGTCAATATATTTAGATTTACTAGAAAAGTTCTAGAAGTAAGATCCAATTGTCCAAAAGATAAAGACCGATATGAATGCCGATTTAGGGGTTTTTTTAGGAACTAAAATAGGGGGTTGTAGGCTGAATTTCATTGCTGAGCAACTTGATTTACGATGAAAACATGCAAATGCAATAATTCATAGCATCCTCAGAGCAGAGCTAAAGATAAGAAAAGAATTCAAGGTCTGAAGAATGCCACTAATTATCTTCTAGTGCTGTTAGCAGTCTTTTTGCTTGTTTGCTTGCATGTTTAAGAAGAAAAACTACCAGAAATAAAGGAAGCAGCAGCATTTCTACTGAAATTCCTGTTTTTCAGGAGTTAAGTTAATTAATTTTTGCTCTGGATCCTCAAATCCTAATCATTTAAGTTTCATATTTTTCATATAGTTAAAATTGTTTATACCTTATTTTGGGCAGAGAACAAAGTTAATCTGTTTTTGATACATTTCACAGAAAATGACTCCTTCAAATAGTGAATTTTTAGTTAATTGTAAAAAAAAAAATAAAAATGATCGAACTCTGAGGTCTATTGTGACACAAACAGACTCTTCATAGGTAAAGAGCAAGACCATAACCATCTGCTGGAGCTCGTAATTTCAGGTATACATGATTCAAATACTGCTTCAAGCAGAGCTCATAACATTTAACACTTAAACTGGAGAAAATTAATAGAAAGGTAGCTTTCTGGCTGCAAAGCACACTGAAACTGACAGTACAAGGATGAGATCATCACTGAAGCTAGTGGAAAGAAGGAGGGAGATTGGGATCATAGCCGAAAGCAGTCAGATTGGCTTGAAACACTGTGCGATCGACTTCTGAATTAGTTAAGAATATTGAAGTGAAGAATGATCTAAAATGTTTATATTTAGAGGGTTTTTTTTCAGTTTAAACAGAGGCAACCTGATTGCATTTGAAAGTAGCTCAAAATGCTTTAAAATAGCCTACACACCAACCTTTACATTATGCCCACTGACTTGAAACTGAAGCATGGCAGCATGGACAGTATTTGCCTGCCTGGCCAAATAGGCTGAAAAACATGCACATAGCATACACAGCAGAACTGTGCTACTGCATCGCTATAGTGATTATTTTCATTATTTTTCTTCTCTCTTCAGTACTCATTATAATAGCCTCTTTTCCCCCCTTTGTCATCTAGCCCCCGTTCATCCTTGGCATTGTTTCTTGAGACCTCTTAATTGCTCATGAAAGAAAAAGCTAATTGAGCAGAAAGAGTAAGAGATGATTTACAGAAAAAGAGGCTACATATTTTATATCTCTTAGGAAAAAAATTGAGGAGTCAACAAGTTTTGCTGGTGAATCTGTCTCCAAGGAAGTGCTATGCAAACAACCACTCAAGGGAAAGCTTGGTGAATAATGAAGGTTTCCTACCCTCTAGAGACCATAGTGACTTGATTATTTATTGACTGCCTTCTAAGTGCCTGTTGTAATGCAGTTTATAATATTTAAAGACATTAAATATTCAATATTAAACAAAAACTAGAAGAATGGGGTTTTCTGAAGGTCATCAGATTTGGAGGTCCAACACTTAAAGAAAATCTGACCATAAGGACAAATTCCTGAGGCATTCACCCAATGGACGAGTTTAGACTAAATCAAACTAAGGACCTTTGGCTTTGTCTTTTGTCATTTATACTATCCAGATTTTTGATTCTTTGAAAAATAAACTTAGATTTTTCCCACTCTATAAGTTAAGGTAGAAAAAAATTAGAAGGGAAAGCCACATTTATTAATACCAGTTCAACAAATAATCAGAATGTAATGTAAATCTCCCCTGGAATGAATACACTGGTACCATTCATATTTGCAGGGGTCCCAGGATCACTTATATCCTCTAAGCCAGCGTCTATGAGAGTTTTAATTATAATCATGCTCTTTTCCTCCTGAAATGTGGATATATGATATTTATTTATGCTTATATAAATAAGAAAATACTACAAACAGAGCCTAAATGGTATCAGTATTTAGTAAAATCTCTCATACTCTTAAAAGAATTTGATCTTCTGAGCAAATAGACCTTTATTAAATACACAAACTAACATTTTGGGACTAAACCCTCCTGTTTACACTGAAGCTTTGCTAAATTTCCTTTAATCAAAACGATTTAAATCTAGTCTTATTTATATTTTCTATAGATTGAATGGGAGAACATGTGACTACAGCATTCTGATACCAAAGAATCAGGGCATTTCTGTAATTTCAGGATGGATTGTCTGGCCTGATCCAGGAATATACCTACTCTCATGAAAATTTAGGATCAGAGCAGTTTATCTATTGCTGTAAAGCCCCGATTTTTATTTTCTTTCCTTAAATCTAAAAAAACATATCTTCCCTGTTTTTTTTTTGTTTTTTGTTTTTTGTTTTTTTTTAACTAGAAAGAAATATTAATGCAGGTTAATCCTATCTCTCCTGAAAAGACCAAAACCTCAGGGCCTTGACCTCACTTCCCTGGGAAGCCTGACAGAGAGGTTCTCAAGACACTTTCTGAAAATACAAGCCTGTTGCTGCAAGGGAGAGACAAAACTGGGAGCCCCAAGCTTGCCTCTAGAAAAACCCTGGTCATTCCACTTTCTGTATTGAGGGCCCTGTACATTTCCACAATTGACTCTCAATGGGTAGATCAATGAAAAGACAGAAAATGAGAAATTAGCACACATTGCTGTGACATCCGAACTGTATCTTCTGGAAGCAGCAATTCCCCCAGGGCAGACTCTCCTTTGCAAAGTGACACGCAATTAATTATTGTACAGTGCTGACTCTAGTAAAATAGGACTAGGAGGCCTTGGGGTATCTGTGACTCACATTGACAGAAAATATCAGTTTTATGGTGTCCAAAACTACTTGTAAATCCCGGTCAAATGAACTTCTTATCCCATGGTTTCCATACTCAGAGTGCTCAGAATTGAGCAAAAGGGAAATAAATGCTCCTCTGCCCAAGAAGACCTGAATCTACGCCTTTCATATTTCAGGAAAGTGTTTTAACCACCAGGCTACTGCATGCTCCACTATTCTCTGTGGAAGCCTTTCACTTTTTCCAAAATCCCACATGTTTTTTAACAGACACTGAGAGAGCTAAAACGATCATCTAGCTTGGTGGTTTAATCACTCATCACAAATTTTTAAAATAGCCTGAAACCAAAATACTTCAGCCATGGTTAAAAAACAAAGTAAAAAAGAGTAAATAAAATTTTCAGCTTATTGCGTATTTTCAATCTGTTAACTGAAACATCAGTAATACTCACAACACCATCTTTATGTTAAGCCAAAACTTTGGTGTCTAGGCACAGAGAAAGGAACAGCTGAGTAACCACAGCAGTAATTACCACAACCGCCATCTTCTCTCTTAGTTTTCTATTCTGTTTGTAATTATCCAAGAATATTGATTTGTTTTCCAAAATTATTAACACATTTCTGTTTTACTGATTCCTAATCTAATACATAGGCTGTTACTCAAGATCTAAGAATTCACTAGTCTCACAATACCCTTAGGATACAAAGGAACACTGCTTTCATTTTACTGAAATTTGAACTATAAAGAGGATAAATTACTTGTTCAAGGTGAACCTCACAAGACTATGTTTGAATCAAGAATACAGTGCAGGTCAGATCTCTAAATATTTCTGGTCAATTGTGCAGCAGATTTGTGGGCAGAAAAATGTAGAAGGCACTCCGCTCTGCTCTCATTAGGATGAACCTATCCCCTGGAGCAGGAAAAGGTACTTACTGTATTGAATTGGCAGGAGATATAACTACAAATACTCTCTGCATGATAAATATTAGAGCAGTAATTCTCATTATTATACACAACAAAAATAAATAAATCTGAAAGCACCTTGTGATTAAGCTGGTTTGTCTGTTAGTATCATTCAGTAGCACACGCTCTACCTAGAGATACACTGCAGAAGCCCATCAAAGTGGCAACGCACTATAGCCTCTGAACTTCTCACCCCTTCATCCCATGCTACCATCTATTCTCCTTCTTCCATGAAGTCCAAAACTTAAGTAAGGTTTTAGACTATCTCTCAAAGCTATTTCAGGTCATGAAGCATTTTGCAAAAACAAGAAATGTCATGTTGCACCACTCATCGGAGCTTGTGTGTGTTGACAAATGAAATTATGAGTAAACACTTTCCACCCATCTTTAAAGTAATTTTGCAAGCAGTGCTCAGGGTGTCCCAGGCTGAGGGATGGAAACACATTACCTTTGACAAAGGACCTTTCTGCTTAATGTGAGCAACACTTTTGTATGTGGGCAGCAAACTCAAGAGCCAGCCAATGTCCCCAGCTAACAGAGCATGCTTGTTTTTCACTCTCGTGTACTGGAAAAGGGCAGGTGGATAGGTATTTGCTTCATCCAAATTAACTTTTCCCTGCTGTTGCACAGGGATAAGCCTTCCCTACACTATTCATTACAATTACCATTCCAAAAGGAAGGGAGATGATTGGCAACTGCAAGAACACAAATTGGGATTTGGTGCTCACCTGCTGCACTGTTCTCAGGCACACTTGCTTCATATAGGCTCTGGCTGAATAAAATCTCCTCCTCTTGCTCCTCAGTAAAGATAACAACCACAGCTGTGGCTGTTCGAGGTGGGATACCTTGATCTGAAGCCATTATTAGCAGCTGGGTACTGAAGTCCTTGGAAGCCAAGGGCTCCTGAAGAATGATGCCACCTGTCTTCACATCTATCTGAAATACAGTTTCTGCTGACATCAAACTAAAAACAACAGCTCCATTTGGACCCAGATCCATGTCCTCTGCTCTCACAGTGGCTACTGTCTCATTCACAGTGGTTTCAGCAGGCACATAGGCCCTGATAGGATTCTGGAAAAAAATGGGATCATTGTCATTGACATCATCAACATGCACCACAACCCTGACAGTGGTGCTTCTTGGTAAGTGGGTGCTAGAGTCACTAGCCACAGCCCTAAATGTGTACTGGGACTTGGTCTCCCGGTCCAGTGCCTTTGTAGTAACTATAGATCCCGTTACATTGTCGATAGCAAACACTCCAAAGGTGTCATCAATGAGGGAGTATGTAACTTCGCCATTCAGGCCATCATCTTCGTCAGAAGCAAAGAGGTCCAGGATGGCTGAGCCTTCCTCAAGGTCTTCTCTCACAGAGATTTGATACTGGGTCTTTGCAAACAACGGGTTGTGGTCATTTTCATCCAAGACTGTTAGATAGAGCTGTGCAGTGGAGCTTCTCGAGGGGCTGCCTAGGTCATGGCACTCAATTACAAGAGTGAAATTGCTGACATCTTCTCTGTCTAAGCTACGAGTGACCAGCAGTTTTCCTGAAGTGTTATTTAGTGTGAAGTATTCTCCAATATTTCCACCTTTCAAACACATTTAAAAAAAAAAAAAAGATATAAAACAATTGCTTTTGATAAAAGAATCCCTTGCAAATACCAATATGTTAATTCCAATAACATGATCCAATTGCTCATACAGCTGGTGTGCTCATGTGCCTTTTGCATATTTTATTCATCTTATACAAATTAAAACCTGCATTTCATTTAAATCAGTGGGTGGCAATGACAGTAAATACAGAATGTCATATCAATTTACAGAGTGGCTGTTTTGCCAAATGCATGTCTTTTTTCCCAAAGCAGCGCACCTTATAAAATCTCCTGCAACTATGCTGCTGCATAAGTGACCTCTTCCCAACCTTAGTTACAAATTCCAGAAAGCTATAAAGCATTGCTGACAACTGCAATTACTTGTTCCTTGTTCTCTTCTACAAACCTGTCTCTTGGAAGTGTATAGTTGTGCAAGGTCTACATTGGTGGGTGTGGGAGGGAGGAGGTAAATATGAAGCAGTTGACAGAAGAGTCAGCATTTTTAGTAACAATGAATGGCATACATACTTCACAACATGTAGAAAGACCTAAGGTAATTAAATTAAAGATCATAAGAGATCATGAAAGTAACACCAAGAAAACATAAAGGTATTCATAACTGTTCAAAGAAAAATATGTTAGCTGTTACCACAGTAGCTATCTGCCTACATTTGAGCTATTGCTGAGAGCCACAAACCAAAGTAAGCACAGCATACTTGTATTTGTGCAAAGATATTACAGGAGGCTTTGAACAGCTGCAGAGCTTACATTGGCATAGTAGACATGGGGAGAGTCTGGCAATCTGAGAACCAAGTATGACATTACTAATTGCTGGGTGAAAGAAGCTCTCATGAAATAAAACTTAATAAATACAATTAAGTAAATAAAATTTGATTAATACTTGCACTTATTTTTAAGGGTATATGCACATTCAGAATTTCCACAAATATAACAAGAAGGAACAAAATTATGCCTTTGTAATGAATGCCTCCTTCCAGGACTGGTAGTTTTTTGTTTTTCTTTTCTGTACTACTTCAAATCCAGAAAGCAGACTGAAAGTATGCCTGGAAAGTACTTATTAATGCTAACAAAAGGATGAAAGATTTTTTTTCAACATGAAAGAAGCATGTGGACAAGACAGCAACTAGAGAGGCCTGGTAAAATCAAGGCTAGTCTAAAACCTGGATACTGCTGTTTATGTACTTCCTGATCTATACTAATAAAATTGGAGTGTAACTTACTAATTATTTTGTATCTTAGAGCTCCATTATCACCAGCATCCATATCCACAGCTCGACTAATGTAAACAATAGAAGGCTGTTGGTTCTCTGGAATACGGATCTCAGAGGTGGGAAGAAGAAACATGGGAGAGTGATCATTCTCATCCAGCACTTTGCAGATAATTGTCACCGTGCTTGACAGCGATGGGGCTCCACTATCCCGAACCAAAACTATGATTAAAAAAAGAAGTAAATTGTATACAACAGTTGTAGGTACAACGATGGATACTTCTTAATAATATCAGAATAGGAGAGTTATTTCTGCTATGCAAAAAGCACATGCTCTTCTGTTCCTGAAAATCTTACCACTCCCATCTAATTCCGATGGCATTAAAAAAACTAAGCTTGATAGTAACATCACACCCATTCTCACTTCACATTTTACAGGCACTCACAGCTATTTCATAGTTACCTTTAATACTGAAAATGTCCTGGGTTTCCCTGTCCAATGATGTGGTTGTTACAACTTCTCCACTGTGCGAGTTCATCCTGAATTTCTCATACCCAGTTCCTGGTAAAATTTCATACCGAAGCAAGGAATTCAGTCCTTCAAAGCAAAATGGAAGAATTACTAAAACACAGCCACTCTCCTCACACTTGCCCTCTCCCCACCATCCCAGGAAATGGGTTACGGATGAAACAGTTATTTTTAATGGAGAGAGTAACTGCTTCTTCATTAGCACAAAGGTCTTGCCCAGCTGCTACTTTGTGCCTAAGTTTTCCAGCCACTGCTAGTGACTCCAGCAACATTTCTTGATGCTCAGGGCATGTCTCCAAACAAGCTAACACATTCAATATGGTGCAAGAAAGCATTAACTTAGACTGTGGAATCCATGCATTTGTCTTCTGCCCTCCCTGACACAGTCAGTTTATATCTCAACACGCTGTCAGGCAGAGTACCGGGAGCCAATGCAAGTATCTCTGTACAGTACAACGCTGAGTAGTATAAGCATTCAGAGAAAATATCCACTTCTTAGGATGCTCACCAGTTCTAAATATTTGTAATGCTGAGCAGGCAGGTCTCTATGTCCCATCAAGACACACAGGGTAGGTATCTCCTAGTTGTCTTCAACAGAAAAGCTAATTTGGTGAACATTCCCAGAGCAAATCTCAGGCCTTTTAGAGAGCTCTCACTTGTAGCCAGTCTCTGAAGAGATACTGCTTGGTTTTATAAAGTCATGCAAGATTTCCAAGGAAGAAGGCTAAAGATTTTCCCTCCCTCAAAGTTTTTCTGAATGCAAATTCCATCCAATTCCTAATTAGACCTATCATCTCTATACAGTACAGGAATATTAGTCTTCCTGTCTTTCTGTAGAAAATAGTAGGCTAAAACTGTACAGGTCTTCAAAAACCTTTATTTCGAAGTTGTCTGTTTGAACTGAACAAGAAATGTGACTCCACATTCTTACCTATCATGGTCATAATTTCTTTCATATTTTTTCTGGTTTCAGTACCCTCCTGAGGGAAGTAAAATGTAATCTCCATCACATTCATATTATTAACTTTAATGAGTTTTATCCTACATCATACTTGAAGGGCTTATACTATTAGGCTCTTTTTTTTTTTTTTCCCTATTTTTTTAAGTTTCATTTAAGCATTCTGTTTTTTTCAACCACCAATCAGTCTTTTAGTAGCACAGGAACAGTTAGTGCACCTGGAAAGCTCCAGTACTCCTAGTCATACTAAAACTGCTGTTCAGAGTTAAACACTGCCTATTTGTTCTCATCTGCTGCAGTAACAAACCGGACAATCTGCACTGGAGTTGGTGGGGAATCACCAGTTCAAGACAAGAAACAGAGTGTACAGTTTTTAGCGCCCTTGACTTCCTTTGTTTGCCTTTGAATAGCTTCACTAAATAGTTGACAACTACTGATATTTTATTAAAATAATTGTTACTGTAAAGGCATTTACACCTAAACTGAGTCAAAGGATGGACATATTGGTACAATGCACAAGGAAAATTAATTTCAGAAACCCTTCTGTCTTTCCAGAAGAAAGAAGAAAAATCACAGCAGTAAAGATAATCAAAGAGGATGTCTTGAAAATGTAAGGCTACTAACATACACTATCTGATCTGTCCATATTTGATACCATTCAACTACATTTTAAAAAGTATTCACAGCTGTCTGCATTTATCTATCCTTAATTACCAGTATGCTACAGATGGAAAAAAAGACCCGTGGCACCAAAGGGCTGACATTAACTATTAGCCTTTGGTCTCCTGCAACTGAACTGCTTCAACCCAGCACCTTCACTGGCAGATTTCACAATGGACATTATTCACAAACAGTACTGAAAAGCCATGTGGGTGCCATCCAAGTTGACTATTCACACATTATTGAAATTAAAACTTTTAACCCTTAAACCACACAGATATGTCACACCTTAATTACATTTATTTCCCAAGTACTTACTGCCTCCTTGCTCATATCCAGCTGCTAGGAGCATGCACCTAGCAGCAGGAGAAAGTTGCACACCCTGGCCAGGAGAAGCATGATGAACCTACGCATTCACCAGGCACAGCAGCTGACGCATTTTCACTTGATCCATTCTGTTGGTTAATTATTCAGTAGTGCTAGTCACATTCTGGGTGCTAAAATTACAAACTGAAATGAGAAACCTTCTCCTGTGCATTATGAGCTGGAAGAGGAGTTAAGTCTCTTCCTTTCCACAGGCAAGTGGAAGGGACCCCTTCCCCCACAGACCAAACAGCAGGATGGGTGTTTGCTACCTGAGCTGCAGCCAGGGAAAAGCTTCTGCCCGTTTCTCCTGTCCCCACCACAGCACCAGCAGCCCCATCCTCCCAGGTGCTGCCATGGCTTCTCTGAAGCAGCAGGCATGGCATTACACTATGAACATGTCTACTACCAACACTGTCAAATAAGCAATGGGAACAGATGTCCCCCTGTGCCAAATCTAGGTTCAAGTCTCATTTTTATAATACTAGTGTTGCTAAGACCATGATAAGCCACGAATATGAGCAAGACAAAATGTCCAGTGAATGGCAGTAAGCCCTGTCTCATAACTCTAAGTCAGTGGTCCCTATTAACCTTCTGAGAGTTTTCTCCTGAGGCTCCAGACATAACTGCTGAACCACAGACATGCACATCAGCTTAAAAGCAGACCTTGACAACTGATAGCTCAGTTCATTCAGACCTTCTGCCAAGACACATCTCAAGGCAGACCCCTGACTCATCTTAAACACACTGCAGGTATCTGCTTTCTTGTGCATTTGTTCCCACCATTTATTTATATTACATGTGTCTTTACACTTGTATTTACTTGCACTGCACCGTCAGATGTTGGCCTTGGAGTGGGTGGAGAGCTCCCACTATGTAAGAGGACTTTAAGAAAGCAAGGTGACAGAGAGATGCAGTAAGTGCAGCTCTTGTAATGTGCTGGAGGGAGTCTGCCAAACAAGAAGCTTCATGGATATCCACAAGGAAGGAAAATCATTACAAGCAAAAATTTAAGCAGAAAGACTTTTTGAACTGGAAGCAAGCTTAAAGCTTGGGTCAAACACAAAGAAGGTGGATGGCTGCTTGCTTTCTCTCTTTGCAGAGAATGAAGTAGAAAGACAAATAAAACAAAAAGTTGATGATTGCTGCAACTGTCAGTAAAAATGATTCCTCCCTGTGGTCAGTCAGGGAACATACGAAGTGGAAAAAAAAAAGTTCTGTGATGGGAGGAAAGTCCTCCACTGAGACGATGCAAATACTATTGGGATGTTAACTGCAGTTTAAAGAGCAAATAAAAACAATGTAAAAAATGTTATGTAGAAAATAAAGAACATCACGAGCGGAGTCATCTTATTCAAAAATTCCATTCCAAAAATGTAACAAAAGTGAGTATTATTATATTTATATTACTCCTATATAGATCCTATTTTCTTACATTATGAGCATCACTTCTGTATTTTTTTTGAACAATACTGTAACATGCATATGATATGGGGCCAAATAACGAAAATGTGAGAAAAAGACCAAACAGAAGGACTGTGGTTACTGGAAAATGTACTTAAAAAAAAAAAAAAAAAGGCAGGAAGGAACCATCATCAGCCACAATACTGCTCCAGCCTCAAGTGTCCACACAGGCAGGTGCACACTGAGCCACCCAGTGCACTTGGAATGCTCTTCCGCACCGCCCTGCCAAGTCACCTCTGCTCCCTCCTCCAAATGGCTCCCAAAACTTCCCTTCTGCTGTATTTCCCACAAGATGTGCAGCAAATAAATATAAGGGATGGGGAAAGGAGGGAGAAGGATTCAAGGATATACCCACTTAATTATCTATTATCTTGGAACATTTTACTTCAAATTCTCTCTTTTTTTTTCATACCGTGATCCACAAAGGAAAGAAAACAATTGCAATAGGTACAGGGCTGGAATGCAATGCTGCTCAGATGTCGTGAAGATTTTCATAGACAGGGCTACCCACACATTTCTAATTTCTAAATACTTTACAAATTTGTGGAGAAATGGCTCTTCTATATAGCACCTCTATTGAGATGCATATCTCACATAAGCCTTTTGTAAACAATACTTGCTCTACATTAAAATGGCAGATTTTACTGTATACAGAACCTGATTTTGCTAACAATACCTATTTTTTTGAAAGCACAACCTTAAACAATTCTAAAGATGTGCAGGAAGTGAACCCATGGTAAAGATAAAGTCATTCAGAGAGCTGACACAAACTTTGGACTAATTGCAGTAGTATCTTCATATTTAATTCTCTTTCCAGATTTTGTCTTTATTGCAGACCACAGACTCTGTGTAACTGCTTGATGTTACAACAGCTGAAGGTAAGATTCTCTCCAGCACACAGGCTAACAGTAACATCGTAGGCATTTTAGATATTTCAAAAGAAAAGGTAGCTGGAGAACTGGAGGGAATTTTTTTTGTTGCTTAGCAAAGACAAAGATAAGTCCTTGACTGTGATTCACAGAGCATGTGAACCACCCCCCTAATTCATCCATTCTGCCTATGTTTGAAAAGCAGTGCATCAACATTTTTATGTACATAAAATCATATTTGAAATCCCAAGCGGCTTCCATGATCCCTTCACAGCTCAACTAGCTGGAAAATCTGGGATGACAGTGCCACTGTCTGGTCGGAACAGATTAGTGCATACTTGCCGATTCTGTTACAAATACAGGCCCCTTGCCTAGAGAACTGTTTTAAAACTATTTTAAACGCTCCGACTGAGAACAACAGAATGTTAAAATATTAAAGTTAACTGAGTTGAGCTTTGTTTGCTGATTTATAACCAGAGTATATCTTCATCACATGAAGACTAGAGTACACTGAGCTACTCTGCATTATCTAAGCACACATTTGACATTCAATATACCAGTCAAAGCTGAAGCTAGGCCAGCACACAAGTCAGAATAACTCCAAGTCCTGAATAAAGGTTGAAGGTCTAATCTAACAGCCATGTTTTGGGACTCAAAACTCATATCTTACCTTGGGGAAAGTACCAATGGCTGTACACACAAGCACAGCAGGCAGCAAGATTTGATCGGTCTACTATGATCCACAAAGAAATTAATAGTGAAAGGCCAGAAATCACCTGCATCTCTGTCCACAGCTTCCACCTTTACAACAAACTCCCCTGGATCTCGGTTTTCATGAACTGCAGTCTTGTAAAGTTGCTTCAGAAATACTGGGGTCTCATCATTCACATCAAGAACAAGGATGGTTAGAACCTGTGTGGCAGAGAGAGCTGGGCTGCCGTCATCAAGAGCCATCACTGTCAAAATGTAGCGCTCCTGAATCTCACGGTCCAGAAGCTGGGTTGTAGTTAAGAGTCCTATTATAAAGAAAGAAGGTATTAAAAGAAGTATTCTGTTCCTAGTCGTTCCAGCATTCACAGCTTCAATGTAGCATCACCATGCATGCTGTGCCACTGCTGCAAGACTTCCAGACTTCAGTCAATCATCATTAGTGATATCCTTTAGGGTGCTAGCTGGCCCAGAAATACTCATTTTGACATCAAGGGAAATTGTTATTCATGGAATATTACAGTGCAGTCCAGAGATACCTTTTTATTTAACTTTGACCTTAAATTTTAAACTTTATTTAACTTTATTTCAATTAAATATTTGGTTGTTTTGTTTTTGTTTTTGTTTTTCCATATAAATTATGCAATTTGGAACTCAGCTCTATCATGTAATGTATTCAAAATCAGAATAAGGACCAGAAAATATTGCAATTACTAGGATGGGCTTTGCACTTGTGTGCAGATGGTATAATAGTTACAGAACTCATTCAGGAACCAGAGAGTTTCAGAGTGCTGAAGAATTACATTCATCAGCACTCTGAGTCCCCATTGAGTATGTTCCCCCAACACTGTAATGCACATTCCTTGATCTTGACTTCACCTTTCTTTGTACATACACATAACAACATATCTGTGTGCACATGCTTTAAGTATGCACCATGCAAAAATCAGAATGAAGTATTTCAATGCACACACTTTCTTCCCCCATTCCATAACATGCTGTTGGAAGGTAATCCAGTACATCTGCACAACACAGTAGAGTCATGCAGAACTTTCTGAGCTGAGTTTCACTGAGCTTGCCTACTGTATGCAGTACTGTCACGCTCATGTGGTGCTTTCTCTGAGGTAACTAACCCTGAGGATGGTAAATCATCTGGGCAGAATATCATAATAATGTGGTACTTCAGTATTGCATTGTCTGTCCTCCCAAATATTACCATGCGAAGCACATCAGAAGAAACTCAAGAGAACAGAAGTTACAGTACCTGTGATTTTATCCAATACAAATGCTTTGTTTTCATTGCCTGAAAGAATGTGGTATGTAACTTGACCATTTCTTCCCTCATCAGGATCCTTTGCAACTATGCGATGCACAAGGAAGCCCACCTCCACATCCTCCATGACACAGGAAAGAGGCAAAGATGTAAAACTGGGACTGTTGTCATTGGTATCCAAAACAACAATTTTCACAGTCAGAGAGTCAAGCCTGCGATCAGTCAGATTTATTGCCTGGTCTGTGGCAGACACTGTAAGGATCACAGAGCGAGTAATCTCCCTGTCTAGTGGCAATGCTGTGGTCAAGGTGCCATATGAGGGGTGAATAAGAAAAGGATTTTCACCCACATTACTCATTTCCAAGGAATATTCTATTTTGCTGTTCAGAAAACTGCCATCTCCATCTTTTGCATTGAATGTGTAAACCAGAGTGCCAACAGGTACATTTTCCTCTATGCCAATCACTATGAAGTCATCTCGAAAACACGGAGAATGGTCATTCTGATCTTCTACATCAATACTTAGGAAGACAGTGTTATTTTGTGGAGGATTATTATGAAAATCCTTTATAATAACTTGCAAAAGGAAATGTGAAGCTGTTTCATAGTCAAGTTCTTTGGAAAGAAAAAGGTCTCCTGTCAGGCTATCTATTTCAAAATGAACATTATCATCTTTAGCAATACTGAAATGCAGTTTCCTCTTAGTTGTGAGATGATTATCAGGCCACTTCAGAGAATTCAACACTTGCGCAGGTTTCAAATTTTCAGGTATGACAAAGTGCTTGAAATCATGAGAGAAGACAGATCTTCTATTGGTAAGTGGGATTACCTGCAACAAAAGCACAAAGACTGCAATGTTTCTCCATTTTTATCATGAACAGTGCAATGAAAATTGTTTTCCTTAATTGAGAATTTAATCATTTATTATTTGTGACTATATTTATCCTAAGTTTGCCTCAAATACAGAAAACAAACCTCTGTAAGAATTCAGATAGTCCTTTGACCAGTCATTCCATAACTCTGTCCTGCATTTGCACATTAGAGAAAAAAGAAGAAGAGTGCCTCTCGCTCTCTGAATCACAGGGGCACAAAGACAGAAGACCTGACCACTGCTATCTATGCCCCTACTCTGCAGCACTTCAACTGTCTTTCTACATAAGACAGCACCACAGGGACAGAAGTGACAAAGAAAGCATGATACATTATGCAATTTGCCAAATACAAGAAAGTAGCTTGTGCTGATGAAAACAGCCGCCTCAGTGACATTCAGCCTGTGATGAAGGAGCACACAGGTGGCCTGGACAAAGCAGCCCCGCTGCGGCTGGATGAACAGCAGGTGGCTGGCTGCGCACATGCTGGATTTCACACTCCCATGCAGAGCAGCCCTGCATGAACCAGCACAAAGGAATGAACTATCTTTCCAGCGGGTTACAGAGACAGAATTTAGAAAAAACAACAACACAGTGGAGAAAAAAAAAAAAAAAAAAAAAGTACTTTGAGAGATATTCCAGCTTCTTTCTCCCTCACTTTCAGTCCCTCCTGATATTTGCTTTTCATTCTGGCTATGTGGATATTTTCTTTTCCAGTGTTCATAATGACCTCTTAGTAAAGCATTAACATCATCTATTTGTCAGACAACCCAGAATGCTGTTGTGTATTCTTGGCAAATCAAAATGAGTCCACCTTCTGATTTCCACCCTCAACAGAAAAATAACTAAAGAACATGAGACAAAGTGTCTATAATTTTGAACTTCTTCCATTCTTCAGTTTATTTCCCTAGCTTTTCTCCAAATTGTTTTTTAAAATGAACTAAGTTTATAGTATATTTTTTCTATCTGTACAAAATAAAAAAGTACCTGGATGTAAACAGTAGCATGTCCTTCAAGTGAAGGCATCCCCTGGTCCCTGGCTGTGACCGTCATTCTGTAGTCTGATCTCTCAGCATGTGACAGAGACCGGGTTGTTCTTAACTCCCCACTGACAGCATCAATCCGGAAGCATCCTATATCCTCTTCTGTGGGTAAAACCAGCTAAGTTATTGCAGGTCTCTTCAGCTGGCCCTCATAGTACTGAACATTGTAGGTAACAGTTAGAAAGAATAAGACCCAAAGGAAAGGGAACCTGCTGAACTCATTTGGACCTCTCTGACCCATGTGATATACCTTTTCTTCCTTCATCAAGTACATGGTTACTACAAAGCACTTACTCTGGATTTAGAAAGCTAAAGCAAGAAACGCTATGGAGTATGAAATCAACTGCTTGCTTCTGTACTGACGTTGCTCACATCAATGGTGTGTGCATCAGGAGAGCAGCAGCAGCCACCTCAGGATTGCTACTCCTGTCTCCAACACAAGTGGGCAGGCAGGGCCAGAGAAAAAAAATAAGTCTTAGTCTCCAAACTAGCATGAAGGGTCACGTAAGTGGTGCTGGGCACACAGCTGGTTCTTGTCCCTTATAGACTATGGGTCAGCACAGAGCCTGATCTATCCCTAAAACAACATAACTGTAGTGATGCTGCCTGTCCTACCTGTGCTCTGAACTGGAAGCTAACTCAGGGCATAGCTAAAAATCTTATGGTAAGTTGTAGCAGAGTAAAATGTGAATATTGGAAATTATGTTTTCATCCTTCAACAAGGACTAGGTGCATTCTAGTAACAAGCAAGTTCTAGTTAATATTACTACTAGTAATATTATACAGTATTATCATATTATACTTATTCTTGAGTAGCAAAGAAAAATTCTACCACAGAAGATTAAATAACTTAGTTGTGATTTCTCCTCCATTGTCAAGGAATGCTATACAAACTACTCTCCAATACTACATGGTATACATTACTACATATGGAAAATCAAATTTGTCATAACTACTTGTCTCTTAAAACAGTATGTAAACAACTTTTTTTCTACATGAATTTTAATAAGGTGTGCTAGTGGGTTAAACAAAGTCATGCAGCATAACGGCTGCTATTATAATAGGGAACTGTGGTAAAAATAAATTCAGTGCAGATGTAGTACATAAAACATCCATAAAGAACTATATTTCCATAGGCATCTAAGTGAGCATGAAGCTGTTTATGTTCTATAAACCTGCACATGTAAATTAGTTAGCTGCACATATAGATGTTCATTTTTGTACCCAATTACCTTACCTATAACCGTAAAATATTTTCACCTGTACAATTTGAACAAACATTGAGCAGGCTAGTCAGAAAAATGAGTTTTCACAATCAACAAATAGGAGGTTTTTTCCAATATTGTTCTGCTATTTTTGACTGTCTATATATAGGTTTCTAATGTTCCATGAGTCCCTTCTGGGTTGACTCTTGCAGTCTGGAACGTAACGAGGAAATTGCTAACAAAAGGAAACAATAGGTAAAGACAATTACATTGAATGAGACAGTCCTACGTTCTGCATTTTTCATTATAGTTTCAAAATATTAATGCTGCTCTATTACTACTTTCTTAAATAGGTTTGGTTACTTTACTGATTTAGGTCCCAACAGCATGTCTATATTCACAGATATGTTATTTTGTTCCATATAATGTTTCATGACACAAAATCCCAGAGGCAGAGGAGATATGAAAAACAGAACACATAATGTGAATTGCATGCATACATTTTGCTAAAACTGACTTTTAAATTAACTGATAGGGAGAACTAAGAAGAAAAATGGTAAAGAGAAGTGTACAAAAACTATTCCCTTAATTTTTCTACCAAAATGGGGCTACAGTTACCAAACTGAACCAAAAATTTAAAAATCGTTTAAAAGAAAAAAAATCAGAGAACAAAAACGTTGCAAGTACATAACCGCAATCTGAGCAGGAGGGTATGAGGATTCACCCTCACTTGCTTAATCAGTACCTCCTAGCATAAAGAACGATACTTGTTTTTCTGTTTCAAGTAGCAGAATGTAGCTAAGTTCAACAGAAAAAGGTGTCACTCCACAGAGCTTCTGAAGGGTTGAAGTGTATTTGACAGGAGAAAGGAATGGTCAAAATCTACATTTAAAAAAAAATTTAAAGAGAGCTGGTCAGAAAATAAATTACCAATAACATTATTCACTAGAGACTACAAGTCAACTAAAATCCAAATATTGCATGAAATGGTCAGTTTTCTGTGTGTCTTGCTGGTGATAAAAGTCATTGAAAAGTCTGATAACGTTGGAAAGAGATACTGTATAAAACTAGAACCTCTTGAGACTTCCATTTTGAAAGTGTGTATCTTTTTTATATTTTCATCTGGTACTGCACTATGAAGACAGAAAAATTGAAATTCCTATTTTTCTGGTATTTTTATCAGCCTATTTTTTAATTTATTCATGGACAATTTCAAAATGTAGTAATCTCATTCCAAATCAGAAAAAACACTTCAAGAAAAAAAAACCTTATTAAATTGATTTCTTTTAATCTATAGAGACACTAATCAAACTTTCACAATATATTTTGTAGCTAAAGCAATTCCTTCCATTTGTGAATTTCAAAAGCCTACCTAAAGACAGATTTTGCTTTTCAACTGATTTAGGAGGTGACATGTAGTAAGAGAAGAGACAGACCACCTTTGAATATTTTGCCCAAGGTTACCAAGGGCACACGGATGTGAGTGATAGCTTGCTCACTTTCTATAATAAATACACTCCAATCCTCCTCCTCATTCTTTTGGAAGTTCAAAGTGAGGAATAAGGGAAAAGGTTGTTCTAAGTTTTACACCTAAAAAGCATGTCAGTCGTCGCTCTAAAAGCTTGTGCCCCCTGCACTTCTAGAAACTTTTACTCAACTTTCAGCTCCCTAAGTCTACTGTATTAGGCAACTGCTGCTTATATCATACACCCAAAAGATGTCCCTTTTTGTAGGAAAAGGAAGAAACTATAAGAGACATGGATAAGAAAGAAAGAAATTGAGAAGAACAGATGAAGCATGGAAAAGAAAATATCTTAAATCTCAATAACTAGACTCTAATGTCTCCAGTCTCTTCTTGTGCTTCAACCCTAACCTAATATTTTAATAAACAGATACCCCTTTTCACTTAAATTTTCCACCTCTGCATTGACCAACCTGTTGACTAGGCTATAATTTATATTAAGTTCTCCAAAGCCCAGGCACTTTCTCAACTCTGTGCTCTCAAAAATAATCACAGAAACTTCAGGTTTGGACAAAAAGGATGAGCTGAGAAACCCCAGGCAAAATCTGGCTGTCAACTTCAGCAGAACATTCAGGCCTTCCAGGGACTGCCATTCAGGCAAACAGCCCAGAAAGCAGACAGAAGATTAACACTAGAGTTTTCTCAGATATTTGTGACCTCAGTATGCAGTGATAGTTAGCTACATATTTTTACCTACTTTCCTGTAGAACTGATCTTTCCTCAGTTTTAAAATACATAGTGCCTTGGACATCACATGCTCCTTTGAGATGAAAGAAAAGTTGTTTCAGGTATCAGAAAAGGGGAAGGCAGTGCCATGGCTCCCAAAGAGCTTGAACATCGCAGGGTTGCTGCAGAAACACAGCCCTCTGCATGGCTAGGAATGCTCCCTGCATGCTGCTTGCACATCACCCTGGAGAACAAGTACTTGCCCACAGACACACATGCAACACTTGCCAATTTGTGTGTGTTAGCAGCATAAAATAGGCTTCTCCTACCACTCTGGTAGTGAAGTGTTAATGTATCAGCAGAATTGGTCCAAATGTAACTGTAAAAGCCTCTGCTTTGCCAGTGCCAGTCTTAACACGTAAAGCAATAGTTTATGACGCACTATAAATGCAGGCTAATTTTTGTTACAAATGCTACCCTGTAACCTACCAATAATCATAGAGAAGGGCAGGCAAATCACTACCCAATTGCCAGCATCACTGAGGGACAGTAAACATAGCTGAGATTCACCTCCCTCTGAATTTGGTTACTCTTTCAGTGATAACTGAAAGAAGTGGAGGTATGGCTATATTATCATGCATTTCCATACACGTGAATGTTTAAGGGGAATTTGTTTTTCTGAGAAGAAAGAAGGGCATTTTGAAGGAAGCACTTTTCCTCTGGAGGCTAAAATTCATCTCTTCTGTAAATCTCATGGTTGTTTTACAGATTTTTCCTTACATAATTTGTTGGCATTTGTCATTAGCCCTCTTGCATCCCTTGATATATTGCTGCTATATTGGCAATTCTTTAAGGTCTCAAGAATATTGAAAATTACTCAGTGACACTTACAACGTGAACAGCTGACACTGACACTCCTATCTCTTATTCCTGTGGCAATCCCTCATCTTCTGAAAAGAGCACCAGTCTGAATGAAGTCCTCCAATTAACCTGATGTCTTTGTGTTTAACAAATATGGCTGTAGATCAGATCACATTTCTTCTTCATATTTCAGTACTGAACAATGTCCCAGAACTAGAAAAGACTATTTTAAATATAAACCAGGCAAGAACTTTACCATGAAACAGAAGACCAGATGTCAAAGGATGTGAGCCAACTAACAACAACAACATCAACAACAAGAATTAGTATCAGAGAAGCTCAGCTGTTTCTGGATTTGTTTATCAGGAAAATATCTAGTCCCAAGGCTGGGAGGGCTCTTTTAGTGGTTTTTTTTGCTGCTGTTTTTAATCTTTTTGTTCTTTCTAGAGACAGCATTAGCAAGACCAGTCACACTTTGTGTTCCTAGACATTTTTATAATTTGAACTCTTACTTACTCCCTGTAGGGCTCTACAGTGAAGCCAGTAAGAGAATCCAATGTGCTCTTTGAAGGAAGGGGATATAGTCAGATATACAGACAGACAGAGACCCCTGAACAACACTTCCCGTGTTGCCTGGTGATCACCCTTCAAACAAAGGGTGATTCTTAAGGGAATGTGCAAAATCTTATTATTCACAATGAGAAGTCTATGATCCTCTCCAATTACTTCTGAAGAGGCAGTCACTTGTATCCAAATCAAAGCAATAAAAGTATGGCCATAAACTGACCCTACAGTCTTTTATTATCTACATACATTTCAACTGCAAAATTTTCAATGAAGTTGTCAAATGTCTCCTTTTTTTTTAAGCATCTCTTGGTGGAAGAGAGCAGAATTAGTTATCCTGCCCTTGTGGATGTGAATCTTAAAGTCCTTCCATTACCTCACAGAAGTCAAGAGGATACATAAAGACATAGTATAACATAACCCATGGGAATCTTTTGGTAATTTCAGCCTTGGCGAGAGGAGGCTTCAGATTCCCTTGCTCTTTAAGAGTGAGGAGTGATGCAGCTTTGCAGTATTTTGACCTTTATCCTGCAGTGACAAATAATTGAGGAAACGAACTGAGCAGATGGAAATACTGGAAATATTTTCTTGCTGTGATGAAACAGTATGCATTATGTACAAATTACCATAGTCTATGAATACTAATCTTAAAGCATACTGATTACATAAAGAAATAGTTATGTTCTCGTCTCATCTTGCTGTTTTGAACCAATAATAAATTAAAGTAAGAGGAACAGATATATTTTCCTCACTGGTCACAGACAGGGTTCTCTCTTGTGTGAAAGTATAGCAAGTAATGTTTGGCAAAACCAGGTCACATCTATATCTCTTGCCAACATTAATGTCCCATTCCACTCATGTTCTAATTTGGGACTGCTCTGTTATTTGGCTGCAAACAAACCTGGATCCTACAGCATACCCTAGAAGCAAACCAGTACATGTAGGAATTATGGGGAAAACTAAAGAGAAGTGTTTTTAAGCAGCTACTGTATCAGGCTAACCCACTGCTAAACAAAGGATGAAACATAAACTAAAAACCAGAAGTCTCATTGTTTGCCCAGATTATCTGCTGATCCTTCTGATTCCTGTCTCAGACTGTCATGAACTGTTCTTTTAGCAGGAAAATTTTCAATTGGTCATGGGAAAAGAGAGATCATCTTTCTTTTAGGATGTTAAACTGACTGAAACACTAAACCATACAGTACAAGATCACGGTCCTACAATTTTTTGAGTGCTGTTTGAACACTCTCTGGCTGGCCACACAAGAAACCAAACCCCAGAGAAGATGGAGCAGAGGGGGCACGGAGGAAGGTAGCTGCTCGTGCCTCCTCAGATGCTTCAAAAGACACATAAATGATTCTGATTCTAACAGATACAAAATAGACATAAAATATTATATGTATACATGGAACCTCTAAAATTCTAATTATTTCAATGTATCTTACGAATTATACTTTAAATTCTTACCTGATTCTATTGAATATAATACAACACCGTTGTTTCCAGAATCAAAGTCTTTTGCAAAGAGAGTGGTAATGACTGTCCCTGATGGCTGCCCTTCCAAAACCTGTCATCAAGCAGTTTATAAATAATTTGCAAATATACATGGATAACAGCGAGACTTAAAATAAATTCCTTCCCATAACACGAGTTTAGCTGTTGCGCTACTTTCCATTTCAGTAATATTCATAGTCAGTACAAAGAGCTTTTCAGGAAATGGTTAAACAATATAGTTCTAGAAATTCCCTGTTATGATCTGCATATAATGCTAATTCAAAAATCTTTAGTACAGCAGACTCAGAGGTCAGAAATTAAAAGAGATTCTACTGCATACATAAAATTATACATGTATATCCTTTACATCTAACAGTATACAAGTCAGAGAAGTGTAATCATTTGATAAGTGGTGAAAGTCCCTGCTATACCCAAGTCTAAATTAAGAATGGGTTACATTTCTGTTTCGGTGCCGTACCATCCCTGCTTCACAGCATGGGGGGTTTGGGCACCTGCCCCAGGGCAGAGCGCCCACTGGCAGCACCCACCTTCAGCTGCAGCTCCCGCCCGGGCACCACCCCAGGGAAGATGGGTCTGTTGTCATTGAGGTCCCTCACCGTGATGTACACGGCTGCTGTGGTGTTAAGCCGCGGTGACCCATGGTCGGTCACTAGCACGGTCAGCTGGTGGTGAGCTTGTTTTTCATGGTCTAGTGCAACCCAGTTTATGATTTCACCTGATGGACAAAGAAAATGAGTGAGAAAGGAAGTTAGGTATTTCCTATATGCTAGCACTCATCTTACTACATGCAATTATACAGTTAGTTTAATGTGCAATAATGACACATCTTCTGATACACCCTACTGCTGACATCAAAACCTGAGTTTTCCAAGCTCCATTCCATAGAAGCATTCTGTCAATCACAGTTTGCACTTGTACTTTAGCAGTACAGTACATCTTTTACCGTACAGCAGATGCCCCAGAGCAAAGATCTAAAATAGTACGAACCAACACGCTGACCTTTCAGAGAAATCCATCTGGCCTTTTCTTCACCACACTTCAGGACAGTTAAAATACGAGCACAGGGTTTTAACTGCTGACACACGGCCTTTATTATGTCACTGCGTTAGGAAATTCTCAATGCATTGTATGTACATTAATCAGGAAGCCTTATGTCTCCTATGCATTCTGGTAAAACCAGTGAATAAATCTGACCCAATCTCCTCTCCATCTGCTCCACCATACTAAATATCACTGTAGATTTGTGGTTGACCTAAGTCCTTCACACAGAAAACCACATATTATTTTAAGATCTTCCTGGTTAACTCCTAGTACTCTGTTTGATTTAAACTTCCATAAATGCACTCAACAGGAACCTGCTTTGAAATGACAGTTTTATTTTGAGACTCATATAGACAAATTCTCGGAGAACTTATTCACTCCTCATGAGGACAGGACATCTGGACACAGGGACTTTAAACAGCAGACCTTCGCTCACTATGTATCATTTTGATAAACCAGGTTATTTACAGTGCCTGTGTTCCTCACAGGATTCCCCTCCCTGAGCTCTCCATGCTGTGCTGTGGTGTTATACTGTCTGGACACAGTATCTATTTATTACTCAAGGCATTTGCAATTCACTGCAGAGTACCTGCTGTGCCTTAAAAAAATTCTGTCAGCCAATTTGATTTCTGTGGTGCCATGAACATGAACTCAGATTTGATGTAACTTACAGAAGTTTTCACAAATGTTTTACATCACTGTAACTGTCATATGTCAAATATATCTTTAAAGTTATTTATTGCTGATTTGTACTTTTCAATTGTCCTTGATCACAGGCAATTAAGTTCCTCAGATGAGCTATTGAAACCATAACTTAAGACTCCTTATTTTAATTTGTTACAGTCAAACACTGAAACTTATGACCAAGTGACCAGAATGAAGTAATGAAAAAAATCAAATCCTAAGCGTTAGTTCATTCTTCATGAACACGTACTAGATTTATTTCATTCCCCAAAATGTGAGCCTCTAAATTAGAACATTCACATATCAACCCAAGAGATTTACAGCAGTTCCTGAAAGCTTTACACTTTACTTCCATTCCCTCAGGGAAAGTTGCTTTCCAAAAGCAATATTAGGCAGATTACAAATCATAAAGTGCTACCTGTGTTGGAATTCATCTTGAAATACTTTCCATCAGACAAGAGGAAATAGGAAAGTTGTCCATTTCTTCCTGAGTCTTTGTCAACAGCCGTAATGGTGCCAACCACACCACTGGGAATTGGATTTTCCTCTACTTCAAAGAAGTAGTTTTCACGCATAAACACAGGAGAATTGTCGTTTTCATCCAGGACATTAACTATTACCAATGTACTTGCATTTTGCCTGAGGTTTTCATCCTCAAAGGTGCTGACCACAGCTCTAAAACTTAGTATCTGTGCACATTCATAGTTCAAATGTTTCCGAAGATAAATCCAGCCAGTATCAGAACTGATTCCAAATGCAACAGAATCTGCGCTAGGCTCTAAGGAATATTTCAGCTTGGAGGTAGTGCTGTGTGGGTCAAGTGAATGGGCTTGAACCTGAAGGATTCCAGCACCTGGAGAGGTAGCTTCGCTGATTTCTACTTGATACACCAAGTTTTGAAAAACCAAAGAAGGGTCCATCTTCTGCTCTTCAATAATTACCGTCAATATCAACAAAGAAGTCAGAGGAGGACTTCCACAGTCCTCAGCTTCGATGTGCAGAGTATATTCCTGCTGCTTCTCCGCAAACACTGTCCTACTGAGGTTTACCACGCCAAGGTTTGGATCAATGCTAAATGCACTTGACTGCTTGCTTGCAATACTATATTTGATTGCTCCATTTAGGCCACTGTCTTTATCTTCTGCATGAGCAATGTAGACAGCAGTGCCAGGAGGCTGGGTGTGTGAAATAGTTACCCTATCAGATTTGGTAAGAAATACAGGAGGATTGTCATTAACATCAATCACAGATATATTGACCTGGGTGCTGCTGTAGACAGAGGAGTTACCCAACTGTGACTGCACGGTGAGCACCACAACAGACTGAGTTTCATGGTCAAGCTGTTTTTTGGTGCGGATGATACCAAACTGGGGGTCAATAGAGAATATTCCATGTGGATCACCAGAGGAAATTCTGTAAGAAACCACTTGCAAAGAATCTAGAAATGGAAATAACAAAAAACATAAAAACATATGAAAGTGATAACATGAAGGTTGGTAAGAACATCTGTGAAGAATGCATGCTGTCAGATTCAGTGGAATAAATGTAAGCTACACAGATGTTTGACTTTCTTGAGCTTTTTATGCTTTCTTCTTCCCATCCCTGGAACCCTTCAGTAAAAAACAATACTGCACAGGCTTGATCTGACTGGAAACAGTTTGCACACTTGTGCACCATTTGATTTTAATCTCACTGGTATGATCAAACTCTATAAAGAAAATAGTAAAATAGCCTCTTGTTTTTCCCTGATCGAAAACATAGAAAGAACACTCCTGTAAGTTAGTCTTATCGGACTAATTTCACCACACATAGGCATTCACTATAAGAAGGAATGAATCAAGTGGCAGTTCTCTGAAAGAATGTAATTCTGTTGAACTTACTGTTCGTGGATGACCATTGCTATAAACCTTATACATGCAAAAGCTATCTAAAGGTTCAGGCTTATCACCAGGCTGCTCCACAGGTGCTGCCTCACCCTGAGGACAGGGGTCAACATACTGTCCTTCCAAGAAGAAAACTGGAGGACCTTACTAATTAAACTTATATAAATCTCTTCCTCTATCACCTTACTTGTACAGATCCCTCATCAAGCTGGTACGTGGATTCATGAGTCACACTGCTCTGCATAGGAACCAAATATATATGGCTCTCAGGACAGGGTCTTTTATGACTAAAGCCTGGCAGGAGCTAACTCATTTCCCTCTAAAAGAAAACAAATGGGTCAAATACATTTTCAAAAGGTCCCATAAACATTCATCTGGACTTCACCACTTCATCTAGCAAAACGTGAGGGGTTTTGGTTTTCTTTGTTTGCTCCTTTTTTTTTTTTTCTGAGGAGGGGAGGGATTGTTTGGGTGGGTTTTTTTGGTGTGTATGTGTGTGTGTGTGGTAGCACTTCATATAGATTGTCTGAAACTTCTAAATACTCTGCTCATGAGTACTGCTCTGAGATTTGTTTTGCATGGCTAATGCTTTAACACAAGCCACACCATCACACAGACCCTTCCTTACACTTCCACAACATGCTTCTCATCTCCCCATTTACAATTAAAGAAATCCACCTGGAAAAAAATGGAGGCAGTTGCTAATCCCCATGGACCACCAAGGAGAGATTACCACAAATCTCCATCTGTTCTAAAGAGCATCCTGACACAGCAGTAATTACACAGGTTGCTGTAAATACCAACAGTAAATACTATTTAATGCTTGACAGACTGAATAAATAATATGAAAGTTTTTTAAAAAATACAAAAATTATCTGCAGATATTTCCAGTTAATGGTCACAATAAAAATGTAATGTAATCTCTGACTGAGTGTGCAACTTACTTGGAGGCTCTCTGGCCTTTATAGTGCCAATCAGACTGTCTTCAGGTGCATTTTCAGGAACAGAAAAAGTATACCGGGATCTCTCAAATATGGCAGGGGCTGAAGTCATCTGAAGGATGTTTACTGTGATGGCTGCGTTGGTGGCAGAGGGAAGGCCACCCCCATCCCGCGCAGAAACAGTCAGGAAGACCGCAGAACATGTCAGGTGGCCTAGAGCTGAGATCAGGTAAATAATTCCTGAAAGTACATAGAAGAGTTCCCAAATAAAACATCCACACAAACAGGGTTGAGTCCCAAAATACAAATCTTAAGAGCAATGAGATCTGTGGAAAGTACTTGGGAAACAATCACCTCTTGTCTGATAACAAGTTTCTGATAAAATACCCATTAATAATAAATTACAAGGTCTGTTGAATTTGCAAGCTGCTAACAATTACAATTTATATAAACTATGCAAAATAAGTAATTATTTGAAAAGAACATGCAATGATCTGTCCAGAAATACAGCACTTTGGATGTGCCTTCCTCAAGATAAATACATTTTGATCCTTTAACTCTGACGAATGAGACTAGATGTCTCCAAATACATTCTCTTCTGACTGCTAAAATAAGTCTTTAGTAATATCAGATAATTACATCCAATTTTAAAATACTCTGTATATTATTACAGAAAACCACATCTAACAATTATTACCTAAGATGGTAGTACGGATAGAAAGAATGAACATGTCAGAATCCTGTTCCATCTTCTTCTGCAGTAAAAAGTTGCATGAAGTTCAAAGAAAGCTTTGTTTGAGTGAAGACTTCAGTCTCAGCCATGAGAATTCCATCTAAACCATAGCTCTCTATAGGATATTCATAATAGTCCACAAAAATTATCTAAATCTGATACTTGTTAATTGTTCCGTTAGAGACAGTTAGCCATTCATTGTCCTTTACAAGAAAATTAAGGATTTATAAATTAAGATATAAACCCATAAATAAATCATTAGCCTTTAGAACACTCTGAAGTGTCTCACCTAGATGAAGTGAACATGAATACTTAAAAAATCAGGGGAGCACATTAAATTATAGAGCAATATAGCAGATCATGGTATGTTTGTTACTTCATAAATCGCATAATTAAATTATAATCTGAGGCACACAGTCGAAGATCAGGTGCTTTCAGCCAGGTAAAAGATGGAATAAGGGAACATAATTACATCCTAGAGAGCATTAATACTGTTTCGTCTTATCCTTTCCAGCATCTTCTCAACAACACTTCCACTCACTGTGAGATGACAAAAATCCCTCAATATTCTAAGACCCTTTGGTGGTCACAGATTTTGCAACACATAGAGAGCTATTTTTAAAGTAAGATTTTCAAAACAAAAATGAAGACAAAAGGTAACAAAATGCAAGAAAATTCCTCTTAGCAATAACTGAGTTTAATTGAAGATACACTGAATGCTAAAATTACAGTGAGCTAAGTAGTAAGGTTGTAGTAAACTCAAGTGATTCAACTAAGAGGGACAATTCTCTGCATACCAACAAATATTTTTTAAGAAAGTACCTGCAATTGTGAACACAAAACTTCTAGTAGCTCAGTAGAATTAAACCTTTAAACTTTGAGCTACCTTTGTAATTTTCTGGCTCTCAAGACAGGTTTAGCAGTGATGATGCTTGACATTCAAATCAGACATCTAGTGGTCCTATTTGTTAGGGTAAAAATTACATTTAATTTAAGTGCCTTAACAGAATCAATGCATGATTCAACTACAATATATACTCTCAAAATGTAGTGTGAAGCCACAACTCTAATTTGCTACAATGCGTTTTTAAGGAAAATACATAAAATCAAATATGCCTGCAGTATATTGCCAGGACATTATAATAACAAACTGTGTCTCGATATGCTTAAAATGCATTCAAAGCATCTTCATGATCAAGGAATAATATGTTTCACTAACAACGGACTCTTATTCTGGTGTGACAAACCACAGTAAGAACTCACTAGAGATACAGATGGATTCAGAATGCATTGCCGATCCAGTTCCTATATCTATAACTGATGCGCTTCCAAGAATCAAACTTATTTTGGCCATTTTTTTTCTCATCTTCTGATGACTGGGTTTTATGATTAGCTAGACAGCTCAACAAAGTAGGCTTCCAAGGACATAAACTTTTGTCATTTCCTGAGGTAATGTGAGTAACCGTAGCTTGAAGGAAAAAGGGTTTTAATCTTCTTATTTTTCCCCCAGAGGTTAAACACATAAGTGTGGATTTTAAGCAGTGTGGCTGTCAAATTCAATGAAACCAGTCAATGGACTGGATTTTACCAACTTGCCCAATTAGGTATTTTTCTATTGGCAAGGCCAAAAATATTCTTTTTTTGGATACTTCAAGATGTATGTGAAGAGTGGGAAAACTTCTACAGAAAAGCACCATGTTGAAATTTTTACTCGTAAAGCAATGCATCTCTCAGAACATCCCTTAGCAAAGGCTGAAACAAATAGCTCTCCACCCTGGGAACACTGAAGACCTGGTGGAACACAAGTATTTCAGAACCAAAATTCCTTCTCTGCTGACCTAGACAGATTACAGCACAGTCCATGCCAGTTCAGCTACAGGAAGAAGACAGAAAAGAAAATGGATAAAATATTTTGCTTTCTCTCTTCATTCTTTTGCTGTGTCCTAGGGAGGGAAGGTAATAGGCAAGCACATTTTGCCAACTCAGTCCTTGCAGGATCAAGGACACCCTGAGAACAGTGGCATATTCCAAGTAAAAAGTGTATGTCCTCCATATGGTTCTTTCCAGCCTCAAAACTGTAGTATGCAGGAAATTTTATAACCCAGTTTGACTTTTAATTATACACATTCTGTTTCTTTCAGCATTTGTACAACTGGGCATTAGCTTTGCATATGGTGATATATAAGCTATACAGACATTTGAGACAGCTCTACCATATGCTGGGGAACATGACACATTAGGCTCTATTATGCCACCATATGACAAGAAAGAAGCTGTAGAAATAAGCAGCCTCTGGGATCCTACTTTCTATATGTTAGGTAAAAACACCAGACTGTGACTAAAATGGACAGTCATGACCACTTGGATCAAAAGTAGCTGTCATCACAGCTCAGAGCAGGCTGGCTAGCTGTATTTGGTCTGCTGAAACGTGATGCAGGAGATACTCCAGTGCTACATCACACAGGCAGAAACATGTGGCTAACTGCAAGAAGCAGGAACTAGCTGTGCAAGTCACACATACAGTATGCAAAACCCAAGAGAGGCATGCCTTGCTAAGTAACAGGCTGAAGATGAGGCACAGTTTTCCTTTCTTTCCTGTTCTGTAATTAAAAAATGACATTGGTTTATTATTGTTATTACCATAGTCATTTGTAGCCTGCAATTTGTAGCTTCAGAGAATTTAAAAGACTATTAGGTTGTTGTAGTACAGAATATATTCTTCCATTATGAAAAACAGTTTCTAGAAACACTAATGACAGAAAGGGAATAATGAGATGGCTCCTCTGTGAGGAATATTTTATCAAGACCTAAGCTCACAGCAGGTGACCACAGAGACATAAGTGTGATTCAACTTTAAGAAGTCACTGCATGAAAAATGCCACCTTCCTCCTTGTTCCATATATATGGACAGTCTCATTTGCTACAGTTAATAAGATTTAATTTCCATTTAAAAATATAATTGTATATAGTACTGCAGTACCTTGAAGATTTTACCTCTGGTTATTTCTCATTCTGCAGGAGAGCAAGCTAGAATCAATTGTTTCACAGGTGAAGAATCACATAATTACATACCAGATGAAGCATTAACATCCAGCCTTATTTACACCTTCGCAATCTTATTTTCTTGGCTAGACCTACATTGTTGTAACTGACTGCAGATCCAACCTTTATAAATCAAAACCATGATCCAAAGACTGCCTACCATGGTTCATATCCACATTTTTGACAGAAACTGCAATGCTGGTTGCACAACAGCAACTGCCAGCACAGGCTCCAGTTTGGGAAGAGCTCTGCACCAGCGCAGGTCGTTCAGCACAGCCACGTTGGGAGTTACAGATCTTTTGCTGCAGAACAATCTGTGCTTACTGGCTAGTGGAAATTGTTACAATGGTTTCTGAGATTCAATGGACAGTGAAAGCTAGTACTGATGAAGGGCAAAATCATGACTGACAATTCTGTCCTGCTTCACCCTTTCTCACTCACTGTATGTGGTAGGGCACTAACTTCCAAGAAGTTCTTGTTCTCTATTTTGTGCCTATCAACAACAAAAGGTTAAATGACCCCAGTGTTCATAAGAAAGGTGCAAATGCATTAGTGAAAGACAGGACTCTGTGGCACCCACCATTTTCTGGCAATGACAAAATTTCTCATAGGCTTGATTTTGCTGCTCCCACTTTTGTGAAGATGCACTCTACAGGTAGGTTACCTGCTAAGTGCTTTTTCTCAGGAGTTAAAAATGTGAGATCAGCCCACATATAATGATTGTTTTAAAATGTTTCTGATCTTCTCAATGATCCTGTGTTCAGTTCTAACATTACTACAGCATAGATCACCAAGCTAGGTTCACTCACGAAACCCACATTTTGTACGGCAGAAATAACACTGGTTATCCCAATTGGATTTCCACACATACCTCTATGCTGACTACTTTGAAAATGCATCTGTTTTTTCCACAGTGTCTTCATGTAAGCAAAACGAAAACCAGCCTATATTTATAGACATCCATAGGTAAACAAAACATTGTGCACTAGCCAAGCACTGCAGAGGCAAAGATATAAATCAGGACACACAACTTCAAGAACAAAGTCTGGATTGCTGTGTACTCATTTAAGTAGCTTCCAATATTTTTTCATTGTTCATGAAATAAAAAAACAACTTTAGAACACAACAAGAGGAAGAAAAACAGCAACTATCATCACTGTTCTCTAAGACCACAAAACTGAACACCCTAACAGCTTTAAATGATGGCAGTATTTCTTCAGCAAATATCCTTGGGTGGGTCAGCTGGCATGACCTGACACACAGCTCAGACAGTGAGCAGATGGCAAAAAGGTACGGATAAGTCCATCACCCCAATTCACCCTCAAAGCTGCCCACTGGGCCTGCTGTTTAACACTGCACAGGTCAGTGCTGACCCACCAACCTGCTCAGAGTGTGTCTCACCCAACTGAGCATCTCAGCTTCTCACTGCACAGACACACAGACAGCTTTGCTTTTTATGTGCTCAGAATGAGCACAGAAAGGGTGATGTGCCAAGAGGTGAATGCAGTTATACATTAACACTAAAACCAGCATTGTTCTAGGGAAGAATGAAAGTGGCATTTCTATTTAACTTTATCTGACTAATTAGCAGTGCATTTAGGTTCCAGTTTTAGCAATATACCTGTATTTAAAATGCACTTTTATTTAGCAAAACTGCATTCTTGACAGTAACCATAACAACACTCTGCAAAATACACTGTTTGAAGAGCTGGTTTAATAACTGTCAGGGGAAAGGAAAGAATTAACGAGGAATTGTGTTGTTATTTACAGTCTATCTGCTGTACTATGCACAGTTTCAGTTTATAGAAAAAGGCTTCAAAAAGCTTAATCTTGATGGCACAAACACTGTTTTGAGTTCCAGTGAATAAGAGGACTGTTGCAAGTTTTACAGTATTCAGTATTTTAGTGTTTTTGTAGTAAATAACTGATTCAACTTGTATCAATCTCCTGTCTACATCTGTACTTTACAAAAGCCTCGTACCCCTTCACTGTTGAATGCTTTCAATAGTGACCCCTCCCTAGCAAATTCTTGTGCTAAACTCACAGTTTGCCTCTTAAAAAGAAATAAAAATGAAATAGCTTAGCATCTACAACAATTCTTATTTAAACATGCTGTGCTTAATCACGAGACTTTGCTTAGTATATGGAAGTTTATTCCAGAGCACTTCAGCTAAATCAGGATGGTAATCTGTAACATAAGGAACCAATATCTGGATCTTTAAGGTACTACACACAGTTTTAAAACTGCAGCTCTGCCAGAAGCACAATGTTACTATTTTAAATACTACAGGTTACAGAAAATTTTTTTGAGCTAGGAAGTATTCGTCAGCATACAAAATATGAATTTCTAATTAGGGTGGTTCCACTATTCACAAGCAGAATATCCACCTGAATATCAGCCTCTAATGTTGGACAAGAGGGGGAATGGGTCTAGCATTAGAAGGTTTTTGCATATTCTAGGCTCAGTTTTCTGTTACACAAGTGCTTTTGAGACAAAAGTCATGCAATGCACTATTTGAGATGCATTTTTTTTGTTTCTGGAGAGCACAGTCCACTAGTTTAGGCTAGTCCCCTGTGCTTAGAGGCAGGTTTAACCTATTTGCTACCTGAACACCACCAAAAATTTAAATTCTCTATCTAATTTTTTTTTAATTCTTTTAATTACAGGCAATATTAATATTTTACTAATGCTTTTCATGCATGGTCCAAGGTTTACTACAAAACAAGTTAGCATGACTTTTGTTTATTTTGTAACGAAAAACTTACTTATAAAGCATCCTCTGTAAATGTCCACAGGTGCTGGACAGCCCTAAAACAATGCTCATGAATCCCACGAAAAATTGCAGACAAATAAACAAAATTTGTAATGCTTTTTTTCCAATGGTTTTCAGAAACTGAGAGTTCAAAGGCAACGTTTTTATAGCAACAGGTCTACCAATTAATACAATTGTATTTTAAAAGTGTGGTTGCTTATTGATTTCACAAGGGATGATGAAATCCTAAGGAAAAGGTATGCAACACTAAGAGCCCATCAAAGAAAGGTCACAGACCCATTCAGAGCTTTCCAAATCTCCACATTGGTTCTAGAAGGAGTATTTCATTGAACAACCTCTCAAGGAAGGGTGAGCAAAGCAAGCTGAATGTGCTTCTGCCAGCTACAAGCCAGACGGTAGCACTCAGAATACGCTGCCAGCAGCAGAATGGCCTCACGCTCCCCATTTAGCAAGAAGCCGCAATGCTTTAGCTATCGAGTCCCCAGTACACGTGTCTATTCTGAGCAGGGCAGCTGCTACACTTTGCCCAAAATGCTTGAAGAAATATTAAGGGGGGGGGGGGAGGGGGGAGGAAGTTCTACAACTTCAGCTTTAATCAGACGATTACAACACCCACCAGAAGGCAAATAGATCCAAAGTTGCTCAATGCGAAGGAAGAACTCAACTGAGTCTTTCCAGTGACCACAGCAACTGCTAAACTGTCAGGCATTTCAGTTCCTCACTTACTTTGTGAATCTATTGCTTCATTTCCTTTATTTTTAATGGTCAAGTCAAATTAAACATTTTGCTTGATCCTTTTCCTCCCGTTTTAAGTTCTGACATAAACCCCCCTCAGATTGTCAACAGATTTCTATTTGCTACATGTTCTTCAGAATGTTGTCAAATCAAACATTCAGCTCCTCAAAAACTCTCATTTTCTATAGTATATATTAAAAGAAATCTGGATGTACTGAACCAACTGATTGTCATGTTAATCTATTGCTGTATCACTATTTCAACTTTCTATAGACCTCACAGGACAGGACTAAGGTTTGGGGTTTTTTTTGCTTAGTACAACACTAACGTTAGTACAATAAAGGTTTTATGAATCACCATAGGATAATGAAACTAAACTCAATACAGAACAAACAAGTATTACTTTCATGTAGCTTTCTCTATATTGTACTACTACATGTTTAAATAATTATTTTCTAACAGGTAAAAAAAAGAAAAAAGAAGCTAATTTGTCAGTAAAGCAGCATATAACGGGAGAGACAATTTGCTATTGCAGGGAGATTTTTCTCTGGTTTTGGTTTTTTTACTTCCTTTAATCTGACATAATAGTAACTCAGAGTATGTATAAAACACAAGCTTTAAAAAAACCCACAGCAAAAATCAAAGCATACACCAAGAAGTGGGCAGGACTCTGGCCTGGAGAACTGCTGTATTTTCAAAGACAAAGGCAGAGCCTTCCCCACACAATCCACACAGTTGCTGCATGGCTGCACCATCCCACCAGATCACCTTTGCTTGCTTAGCTTATTGACGTTTTCCAAAACATCTTTTTAATCAAGGACCTTTTCAACCAAGCTGCCAGCCTGCAGATCCAAAAACAGCTCAATGTGCAACCTGGTAACAAAACTTGACTCCCATGGTAACCGGAGATGATATTTCCTTGAAGCACTGTACCAAAAGATGCACGTTACCAGCACAGATGCAGAATGGAGCCTAACAGAAGCCAAACAAGATATATTTGCAGTTCATATATTAAGAGCATAATGAAATATTCCAGATGCTCATCTTAATCCTCACAAACAGATTTTCTATTACATACACTCCCCTACTATGTTCATTTTAACAGTCCGACCACATGAAGGCAATTTGCCAATGTTATCTGCTCTGTTTGTGTGACCTGCCGCTTTCTTCTTTTCCTTAGGTTAACTGAGAACACTTTGTATTTTAAGTACATCTGTACTTCAGACCCATACAGTCTCTATAAACAAAAAGTGTTGATTGTCCTCCAAAACAGGAGGTCTGGGCATAATTTCTTCCTTTTCTCCATTTTTCTTGTTATCAGCCCACATCATTTGTGCAATGCCATGGGAGTCTGATCTTTGTCTCATCTGATGGGATGCTCTGTTTCTGAGATCTGACATTGACTTAGCTATAAGAAAGGCCAGAATCTTTTTGTAAATACTTTGCATCTTACCATGCACAATTAATCTCAAGTACACATGTCACCCCACTACTGCATGGTTGAGTTTTGAGCACATAGTTTGTAGGAATTCTTGTCTTTGTAGATGATTGATTCTACTGGACTTTATTCACAAAAGGAAAAAGAGACACATACATTAAGAGGTAGCACAGTGGATATTTTTCATGCTGTTCTGCAACACAGCTTTATTTCAGGGCCAAAATCTGCACACTCACACTTAGTATGGCAAATTTCCTGTGTTCTTTACGTCAGATTTCTCATTAGGTGAGATCTCAGTGAAGGTAAATGTCCACAAATTACTTAGTGAAAACTTAGTGAGTTAAACCAATGTCTCGTACATATTCCTCTGATTTTAAACATTCTGAATATGCTATCAATTTCACCAGAAAGATCAGAAACAGAGTAGCTGAAGAAACTGCCGTTTCAAAAAAAAAAAAAAAAAGGCCTCAAAATGTTCCAAAATAAAACACTCCTAATTTTAAATGTTATTTATGTGAACCTCTTCATATGTTTAGCAAATGTACTACATGCTGTATGAAAATGCCAAAAGTAGTTTAAAAATAAACTATATTTTCCTACAATACTATATGAAAACATCATTAATCATCATAAAAAATTGACTTGTTTTCTTTAAAAAGGATCCATCCCCATTTTACTTTGATGCATATTACAATCTGCTATGTATTAAACATTGTATAATACATGGAGTTAAGCAGAGTCTGTAATTTTTTTTCCAAAGAAAGAAATTTTGGTATTTCAACATTTGTTTTCAACCTGCAAAACTTCTTCGTGCAATGAAAATCTCCTAAGATGTGATTGTTAAACAATAACATTTCCATTTTCTTCAATAAAACAAAACTTGTCAACATCCTTAACTGGAATGATTCTATTCTGGTGCTCTGAACTAAATAAAAAAAAAATCATTTTAAGTCAGTTTGACATTAAATTGCATTTACATATGGTGCCATAGTACAGTAATGGAAGTCGTACAGCACTAAATTGCACACTGCCAAAACGAAAAACATGTATCAGTGGAGGGACTGTTCTGCACAAGCTCTACACTTAACCCCTCTTTTTGCATCCATTACCAGGCACTATTAAAGAGGCAAGATGATGGACTTAAATCTGCCATTTGGCTGATTAAGTTAATAATTCTTATATTCTTAAATTTGTGTGTCCTTCAGGTGTATTCCTCCTTCTATTCTTCTCTAATGGACTAAGCTCCTAGACCGCCCTACATCTCATATTGGACATTTTCGTCACATAATGCCTTATGCTATTCAGTTAAAAAGAAATCAGAATGCATCTTCAAGAAAATTATTTAATTTTTTAGCAAGTCAAAATTTTCTCCAGAGAACAGTCATTTTGCAGAAGCTGTATTTTTGAGCTGAAAACAAATTTTCAATGCTAAACTACTGATCAGCTTTTGTAACAAGGCTTGTCTGTTGTACTCAATATGTATGATATTATGACAAAAAGTTGATGCAAGTACCTTCAAGTCAACGAAAAGATCTCAAAATTCCTCATTGTCTTGGGTTTGTGTGACAAGGTTTTGGTAGTGGGGAAACTACGGAGGTGGCTTCTGTTAGAAGCTGCTAGAAGCTTTCCCGATGTTCAATAGAGCAAATGCCAGCCTGCTCCAAGACAGACCTGCCTCTGGCCAAGGCCAAGCCCATCAGCAAGGGTGGTAGCACCTCTGTGACAATGTAGTTAGGAAGGGAAAAAAACTGCTGCACAAGAGCAGCCAGAGAGAGAGGTAAGAATATGTGAGAGAAACAATTCTCCAGACACTGAGGTCAATGCAAAAGGAGGGGCAGGAGCTGCTCCAGGTGCTGGAACAGAGATTCCCTGCATCCCATGGTGCAGACCACAGTGAGGCCGGCTGTCCCCCTGCAGCCCACAGATATCCATGGTAGAGCAGATACCCACCTGTGTCCAGAGGACACCACACTGGAGCAGGTGAAGGATGCTGTGACCCTGTGAGAAGCCAACATTGGAGCAGGCTTCTGGCAGGATCTGTGGACCCATGGAGAGAGGAGCCCACTCTGGAGCAGGTTTGCTGGCAGGACCTGTGACCCCATGGGGGACCCAGGCTGGAGCAGTCTGTGCCAGAAGGACTGCACCCTGTGGAAGGGACCATGCTGGAGCAGTTCGCCCAGAAGTGCAGCCCGTTAGATTGACCCACATTGGAGAAGTTTGTGACTGTCTCCCATGGGTGGGACTCCACACTCGAACGAGGAACAGAGTGAGGAGAAAGGAGCGGTAGAGACAATGTGCTGACCACAACTGACCACAACCCGCATTCTCTGTCCCTCCCTGGGGAAGGAGGTATAGAAATGGGGAGTGAAATTAAGCCCAGGAAAAAGGGAAGGGTGGGGGGAAAGTATTTTAAGATTTGGGTTTATTTCTCAATACCTTACTCTGATTTGATGGGCATTAAATTAATTTAAATTAATTTCCCCAAGTTGAGTCTGTTTTGCAAGTCACAGCAATTAGTAGGTGATTTCCCTGTCCTTATCTAAACCTATGAGCCTTTTGTTATATTTTCTCCCCACGTCCAGCTGAGGAGGGAAGTGACAGAGCAGCTTGGTGGGCACCTTGCCTAGCACGCTCACGGAAACATTCTCAGTAAAATATAATACAAAGGAGGAAGGTCATAGCCTCTGGTTTAGGCATCTAATTTAGATTCACAGAAACACAAACCTAAATATATTGCATAGAAATAGAAAGAAACAGAGAGGGTCTTTTAAATGCTTATATTGCTGTAGTGTACACTGTGTGAATGCTACTTTCTCCACATCTTTTTCATACTAGGTTTAAATCAGTAATACCTTCAAATAAACATAAATCAATGGCTGATGTCTTTTAATTACCCTTTCTGAGAGTTTTCTCTGTACACAATGGCTAGCTAGGGGAGTTGTTCTAAGAACGTGAACAGGCCATTTACCTGATGAAGTTACACTGACCCAAAATAATTTTCAAAGACTATTATTAATTTTGTTGATTTGAAACAGCTTCCTTGAACCAGGGTTACAGTGAGATGATAACCATCTTTTTATCCAGCTCTCAAGGAGTGTCACTAAGATAAATGGAAAAATGAATCATATGCCCTTGAGTGAAAGAAAATATTAATGCTTGTACCATAATGAAAGTTTAGACATTTAATTGTTAATTCCAAAGTCTTAAAGTTAAGCACTGCATAGGTTTTCTGTCATGCTTGTGATTGTATCCTGTGACTTACATTTTTAATTACCTGCTCAGCCATAACTCTAAATACAGTGTTTTTCAGATAGCTTGCTAGGTAATGATGGGCAAATAAACACAGCTCAAACAGTTTCTTAGCCCGAAGAGCTCTTCAACGTGCTCTATTCTAATCAATTCATGAGTGTTGTTCATAGATCATGCATGGATCAGATATCTACAAAAGGAAACATAATGAAGCCAAGATGTTGTTTACACCAACACTAGAAACAAATGATAGCAAGAGTCACGAACTAGCAGAGGAACTGGTTTACAGTTCCCTATCCCTACATTTTTCTAGTTACACAGTTCTTACAGTGGTTTTTCTTGTGGACAGTCTATCATCAATCAAATGAAAAATACTTTGTTTCCATTTTTCTCAAAAGGAAACGCAATAAATTTTTATTTACGAGTATAAGAACATATCACAAACAATATGCAGTGTCTAAAACCTAAAATAGCAAACAAATACCACTAATAAAGACTTATTTAGAATTCAAAAGGCTTTTAATGGAATATCCATCTGCTCAATGAAAGGCTCTTCCTTCCCACTCCCATTGAATTTAATTATACAAGAGATCCACATGGCACAGTGCTTGAAACAAAGAATGGGGCCTCTTCAAGGAGCTTGGATGTGGCTCAATCTCATATCTATGCATCAAAACTATCATTGATATATTCTATACAGTTAGTGGCTGACCAGCTGGTATGATATCCTGCCTCGTGAACACAGCTCATTATGCAAAGCTAAAAGCTTTTTTGATAAATCCATACAATTACTTTAACAAAGCAACAGCCAGAAGCAAGCCACAGCAGTGAAGAACTCAGGTTACAGTATTTGTTTTATTATTTTATCCTTTTCTCTTTTAAAAATTAAATAGGGAATGGGAGAAAAAAGTGAATCTTTAGTGACTATTCTAAGTGCCACACTCCAAAAGCACCCTCAAAGAACACTACAATGAGATAAATTCTGAAATATGCAATCTAGATGGCATAAAATAGAAATTACATATACTATGGAGAACAGCACCACAGTGCATATAATTTTGATATATTGTAGTGTAATGTGATTGTTAGCTGCTAATTAATTTAAATCTCATTATACTGAAAATATCTCTGTCCACTTCTACATACAATGCTAAGAGCTATAATAAACATAGTAAGTCAAAGATTTCCATTTATCATTTCTAAATGCGCTATCAGTGACAAAAATTAACAATTGAAAAAATAAAGCTTTTCAGGGAGGCAAATTCATGGAAGACTGCAACACCACTGCAGTGCCTCCTTTTAGGTCCTCTAATAGTGAAAAGAGCAGATAAAACAGAATAACCCATACTGCAAATTGGAAAACTGCAGAACACATCAGTAGCAGACTGTACATCCACAAGATCATAAAATCAAAGACCAAAACTGTAATATAATCTTGTTTGGTTTATGGGTTTGGGGATCCACCTCCTGAAGAATTCCTATTTCTTCTCACGTTTGTCCATTGCCCTCTGTTCACAAAATGCAGCCCACGTAACTAGATAAAGTCCCTCACATAACCTTCGTCAAGACACATTTAGATTAGGCCATATATCAAAGCATATGAAGACACCTTTAGCACAACAAAAACTCCTAACCAGAAGGGGAAGAGCTCAAATCTCTGTGCCTTAAGAGTGAGATACTTGTTTTATATTCCTGTGAACACTGAACAACTTTCACAGCTATTTGAACCACAGAGATTGCCAATTTGTCACACAGAAATTTTGCAGTTTTAATGTTTATTTTGTTTGTAATGTCTATTTTTGCCAAGAGTCTAAAAATCATTCTGCTTGCCAGTGACTGAGCATAAGAACTATTGTAGGTAGATGTGGAAGAATATAAAAGAGAAAAGTGCATTCTTCAGAAAAAAAACCACACACCATTAATATTAATAAGCTAAAATTAGACACAGTCTGACCTCGTGAATTACCCAGGAGATCTGATTAAGTGCAATCAGATTCCAAGCACTATAATGTTGGGAATAGTGTCTCTGACCTAAATGCTCTTCTCATCATGAAATGTCAGCAATAATGATCTCAAGCACCTTCACCTTGCATTTGCTCTGCCTTTGATAAAATACCATGACAGATCTGCAAGATAATAGTAACTTATAAACTTATATGGCCTTCATGATTAAGCATGACATTTTTCCTATACAAAGTGCCAAAACTGAAAAAAAAGGCCAAAAGGTCACACTCTGAGAAAGAAGCATTTCAGAAGACAGGACTAGTCCAAAGCCAGTGCTGCTGGTGTGATCCACAGGGGCTCTCCTGACGAGCCTGCTGAGGCACTTTCAAAATGACCAGTTAAATGAGTGTGGAGATCCAGCTCCCTAATTATTGATTGACCTATATATTTTTGGCATTAGTTATGCCCCAGAGAATCTGATTTGACAGGCAGTTAAAAGTCCACAGTTAAATAAATTCTGAAATAGCCAAGACAAGCAGACCGACTTCCTAAGAAGATTAGTTTCTTCTGTTCATCACAGTATTTTGGGGACTGTTTAAGAAAGTGAAAATAGGCACCATTTGAAAGAACAAAGCCTTGCAATGGTTCATGTGCCAAACAGCTAACATATACACATGTATAACAGTAAAAAAAAATATAAAAAAATCTGAAAACATATATGCCATGACCATCAGGAAGCATAGCCATTGATCAGGATACATTTATATGCAAGGGCTGGCTCTCAAGTAAAATGGTAGCTGCAGTTCACTTAACCACTCTCTGAAAGACACCATGGACATTTGTAGAGACACTGCTCATTTTCTTTTTAAGGTTAGAAAATGGACTACAGGGACTGCTTTGGGGTCATGGGAAAAGTAATTCAATTTGTGAGATTCAACCTGTCTTCAGAAAAATTCACCCAGACTTGTTTATGCCATAATTGTTTTCTTGCTCCCATCATCACTCCCTCATTGAGCCTCTCTCCAGAGACCAGATGGACAAAAAGTCGTATCAGGAAGTACAAGGCAGAAAAAATCACTTACAAAGCTAATCACTGAGTCAAACAGGGAGGCAGCTGGACATTGTAAGACTGTGGGCAGAACAGGGACTTATTTTAGCGTAGTGTGGAGAGCAAGATTAGGACAGAAACAAAGAGATAAAATGAAAGGACAAGCATCTTGAAGGGTCTTTCATTGCTCCTCAAGAGTAAGACCTAAACATTTCAGGAATTCAGATATTATTGTAAAAAAAATAATGTTTTTATTATTTCTTCTAATGATTAATAGATTTATGGCTGAAAATAGTGGATCAGGAGCATACTGCTTGTCCTGTATTGTACTGGCGGGTTTGCCCATTCTCCTGTTTAATCCAAGAAAAGCAAAGGCTTCATGTTAAACCTAAATCCTCCATGTTCCTCTAGAATCATCTTCCAGTAGAATCTAAGTTTCAACTGTATGACATGACTCCAAATTAAAAAAGCATTGCAAAGGAAAATGTTGTATAATTATAGCCTTTCTGAATCATAGACTCATTAATTACCTGTAGATGCATCCACTGTGAAAAAAGAAGAAAATTCTCCTGGGATCAGTTCATATGTGACAACACCATATATTCCTGAATCTCTGTCTGTGGCAACGACATTGATGATCTCTGTTCCTGGCTGTGTGTGACTGCTGATGCTTGTCACATAGATGGCTTGTTCAAAAACAGGTTGATTATCATTAATATCTTCTATCTCGATGCGAACAAAAGCTTGGGCACTCAGCCCCCCCTGTGGGAAAAAATCAGGGAAAAAAAAAGCAACCACACAACAAGGTCAGTTTTAAAAGTGTACACAATAGAATGATGCACATCTGGCTTCAGCCCATCATTAGGAAATGGAACATGCTGCAAGAATACTGAACAATGAAAACATCTGTTAAAAACAACTTAGAGTATCTGTAATACCCCAAAATACTGCATTTAGGCAATCTACATGCTCAGAACAACTCCAGTGGGCTCACCCCATACACACAGAAGTTATGTGAAGTTCTTATGACAGTGAGGTCTGAACACAAAGTTATTTTTGTTAATAGTAATGGCCACTACACATGTAAAATCTGTGCTAGTCTAACTTTTACTGTAATCACCCAAACACCACTTACTCTTTCACAGATGAAAGTCAAGGCTTTCTGCACCAGAAACACATGCCCATCAGGTGACTGTGGTGCTCCAGTAAAGCAGGAATAACTTCCTTCTATCTATGAATCTTTCAGATTGATGTGAAGTGTGACTATTTTAACAGCAAATATGAGGCTTTTTGAACTGTTGATCAAGGGCATAGGCTGAGAGCAGAGCAGTGCAGGACAGCCAAAACCCGACCTGTCAGGCTGCTGTCTTGCAGACATACCCTCAGTTATCACTCTGGCAAATTTAAGCACACACAGTGTGTGTGCCTACAGGTGTATGCGTACATATAAAGTGTGTGTGTATATCTATATCTATATCTATATATATATATGCATGTATGCACATGTGCATGTGTCTGCGTACCCACACCATCACTTTGTGCACACAGAGACAGAACAATACCAAAGATGACTGAAGCACACAGCTGAAGACATTTGTTCATGCAAAATTTATGACTGATTACATAATTTTATTTCCAGGACATTTGTGATTTTGCAGGTAAAGAGGTCTCACCATGCCTTTCTGCTCATTTGTTTTCCCTACGCAAAAAGCTGGGAAGAGAGCCAGGTGTTGGCGGTTTCAGCACCGTACCTCCTTGCAACCCCAGCCAGCCCCTGCACTGCTATCCTTACGGCTGAAGCTCCTGCTACAGGTGCCCATCAAGAGCCCACTGAAACACCAGGTGGGCAGCCACAGGACCACCTTTAGCCTTTCCCTACAGCGAAACTGGAGAAGAGAGAAGCAACTGCAAGCTGGCTTACAAACTACGCTACAGCAAAATCACCGTTTGCCATTAATTGAATTTTGAATTTTGCAATAATCTGGAAAAAAAGACAATTCTGTGGGTGCAGAAGTGTAGACCCCACAGGGCCTTGAGTGAAACAAATGGCAATTTACTTTTCAGAAGCTCTGCCTTGTACTGCTGCTGGACTCCATCAGTTTAGAGGGTTTCATATTTCCAGGGTTATTTTATAGCTGTAATGACCATAGACATTTTTTAAATAAAGCAGCTTTTGGTAAATGCTGGGGCACTTAGGTGTACAGTAGAGGCACAAAGCAGCACACGTGTGTGTAGCCTGCACATGCTGTATGCAGGACATTAAGATATAGACAGAAGAAGAATCCTGTGCTATTCAAAGTCCCACAGGGACCACCATGCTTGTACCAATTAGTCACTTACAGAAACCGCTGACACAGAGATGTTGGTACGTACATGAGACAAGCTATGCTGAGCAAGTCCAAATTTCATTTTGCAGTCACTGTATCTATGATATAAAAAATAACTAGGTTGCATATTTCTGCAACCTAACTGTTCATGGCAGTTATTTTTAAAACTGACCTTCATGAAACTATCCAGTGATTCAGACTGGATACTACTTATTTAGACTTGCTGTGCAGCCTGGCTGTTTTCCCGAAACTATTTTTGATGATTTGCTTATTATATCCACAGGGTCAGACTTATGTCTGGGCAAAAAATACTATCAGCATTCTCTTCCATATTTCCATAGGGATTTTTGCTTTGTTCTATTTTGTTCTTTTCTTCCTTGTAGTAATGTTAGCTCTGTTTGGTAGCAGTGAAATTCCCATAAAAGCTCAGGCATTGTGCATCTATGTTTCACCTCAGACCAAGACATCTGGCCCACATCCTCCTGCTGTGCTTGGGTTTTCTTATGAAGAAAAGGCATGGCATGTTTCCAGGGCTCACCCTGCTGCAGAGGAAACCAGCAGCCAGGATACGTGCCTGGGGACCAGGACTGCGAAGGGCACTGTGCTATCATCAGTCTCAAGCTACTGAGGCAGTCATGAAACTGTGCTGATACACTGTCACTGCCAACACCCCAACCCTGCCTCAGGGTGAGCCCCTTCTCCAACACCTTTGTTTCCACAGGAAGGAAATCCCTGCATATGAGCTAAGAAAGCCCTATGTGCTCTGTTCACGTCCACTGTCAGAAGATGCTCTGTGGCTCCACAGCACCCAGGTACTTCAGGACAGGAATCAGAAACAACATTTTTAAGAGAAGAGGGCCAAGGAAGAAGTGAGGTCAAGAATAAAAAGCATCTAAAAAGAGGCAAAGTTTGGAAGAGCATGAAAACAAGCTGCAAAAACTCATAAGAACTTGTGTTAAATTACGTCTTCCAAGTTTCATTATTGCTAAACATTAAAAAACAATAACAACAACAAAACAAAAAAACAAAAAAAAAAAAAAACCCACACCACTGTCCAGCCAATTTGTATTTATCCTACGGAGTTACGGAAACGTTGCAAAGTCTTTGGAAATCGATTAATTCTTAGCATATAGCTAAGGAAGCAAGTTGGAGACCTACTAACTACTTAATCTCTCAGAAGGCAGACCAAATTTTATGACGGAGACAGATCCTTCTTTTCCTGAAGAAGCAGTTTATTCCCTCACATACAAGTCAAGTACAATATTAACTTATTAACTTATTATATTAACTGGTTATGACCCAGATCTTGCTCTGGCTATGAAAAATTTTAAGTATCATCCCATGTGAGAAAGAATAAACTGCTTCTATTTCTAACCACATGGATGTATTTCACCTACTCAGAAGCAAGCACAACATAGCAAATCTTCTGAAATATGAAGGCTGGTTTAAACAAGTCTGTTACTGACAGAAAATTACATTTGACAAAACATCTTAAAAGCTACAGAAAGCCACAGTTGTTAATTCTGAAATCCCTTTTCTCAAATGTTCAAATATTTTTAATTATTGTTGTGCTGCTTGATGTAAGAAAACATCACAATTGCAATGGTTTCATTGTCAGAATCCTGAGTTGTGTGCCCCATGGAACAAAAAGGGGACATAAGAAACTACCACCAAGTCAAAATAACCCAAAGTAATATTTTCTGTACTTTAGCAGGACCACCTTTGTCTGAAAATATAAAGCTACTAGTACACCTCTTTATCACGTCTTAAAAAAAAGAAATCCTTCCTTTGGCAGGAGAGACTCTTCAGCTCAGTGAGCATAAATGGTGCCACTTCGAACAGCTGTATTTCTTCATCTTGATGCTGTAAAAGGCTTAAGAATCCATCAGGATTCCCACTCCAGACTCCAACATTTTTGTCAGTGAATTGTGCTGTCAAATTTTTGTTCCAAACTGAACGGTGATATACAGGATCCATGACATGAAGACTTTTTTTTTTTTTCGTTAAACCTAAAAGATATGTCTCCTTGAAGTCACAATGCTGTCAAAATGGAGAGACATTGCCAATTATTTCAAAAGCCTTAACTTCTTCAGAAGCTCAAGTACTTATCTATAGGTTTCACTGGCTTCAGCACAAAAGACAGTTGGACAAGAAGTGTGGTTTACCAAAAAGTAAGAGATGAAGAACAAAGTGTTTTTCTATGCAGAAAGGGAGTAAGAGAGTCACTAAGGTTTCAGTATTATCAGTTCTTCAGATTCTACATAAGTATCAATCTACACAACTAGAAGAGTTTATATGTTTAATGAATGATTTTTTGGTACCTGTTTAAAGATGAGTAGTAACATAAAAGATGGTAATGCCATCCTCTGCATTGACAGGCAATTCCATAATCTGCTGCAAGTGATGTAAGTAGAAGGAGTTCAGAACACACTGAAATTTCCACCAAAAATGTATCATTGACCTTCAGCCATGAAGCCCAAGCCTGGTCTCCTCTTTCCATGAGAAAACTTCCACTTAGAATCTCATCAGGTCATATTGGGAATTATGCAGTGCTTTTTTTGTGGTTTTGTGGGGGTTTTTTGTTTGTTGTTTGTTTGTTTGGGGGGGTTTGTTGGTTGTTTGGGGGGTTTTGTTTGCTGGTTTTGTTGTTTTGGGTTCTTTTTGTTTTGGTTGGTTGGTTGGTTTTGGTGTTTTTTTGTTTTGTTTTGTGGGGTTTTTTCCTAAACAAAAAGGAAACACACCTTCTTGAAAGAAAAAATACTATTCAGCTGAACTGTTAAGCTACAGTATGACAAAGCTCCTATTCTGAACAGACCTTTAAGGTCATTACATGGAATTACATACAAAATACATGGTTTTGAAGAAACCCAGGCATAGTACTGGAGTCAATACCATGAGCCAGCTTTAGCCAAGTGTTCTGTAACAGTGACATCGGTTTGTTCACAATACACAAAGCTAAAGCTCAACCTTTCATCTCTTTTTTAGTCTTTTTTGCATATGTGCACTTCAATTGCCTACGCAAGCAATTCTCGAAGCATTTAAATAAAATTTTGAATGACTGCTTCATAACAAGAAGTAGTAACACCTATCTGTGCAAGGAAGCACATAATTCTGAGTAAACTCTGTGAGTGACAATCTTGAGCATACGGTACAGATGTGATGACAACCCACTATATAACTGTGCCTTCATATTTAGCAGCTGCGCTTGTATATGCAAGTAGATGTGACTTGTGATCTACTTTAAAGTACTATATTTAAAATTCTTAGATTTTTATTTTAGTTTCTACAAGTGCATCTGATTTTGAAGTATTCAATGTATTTAAAAAAAAAAATTAAAAAAGAAAAAGCACAAATTTTCCAGAAAAACATAAAAAGACTCAAGATTCACAAAGTTAGAAAGCTAGAGAAGATGGCAATTAAAAGTCTTATTAGGTTAATACTAATCAACTGGCAATGAAAAGAAGCATCCTTTTATCTTTTACAGAGAATTTTAGGTCTCAAGGTGTTCAGCTGCTACATAATAATTGCAAAAGGTTCAATACACCTACACAACCAATCTCGGTCGCAGCAGACACCTCGTAAGCCCTTGCAGCATTCATGAGATCTCTAGAGCCCTGTTTGAACCCAAGTGCTGGACATGCTCTGTAGCTCTGTGCCACTGTGTCACTGTCCACCAGCAGGTTGTAACCAGAGGACAGGAAAGGCACAGCTCAGATTAGCAGATGAACATATGGAATGGCTTCCCTCCACCCTGCACACCCAGGTCTGCCCAAGGGCTGCAGAGCCAAGGCGGGCTGCATGCCCTTCTGTTCACCTACATCATGCTTTGACAAAAATTATTTCCATGGTTTCGTCCTGTGACATGTACACCCTTTCCCTTGGAGCAAATACAGCCCAAAATCAGCAGATCGTAGTCCAGGCAAAGGCGAACAGATGGGCGGGGGAAGAGAGAAGCACCACTACAGGGGGCATGACTTCAGCAGGTAGAGGCTTCCTTGGGCCAACCAGTTAGGATGCAAGACATCCTCAAGACACCCTGAAGCATCTTCAACCCTGACAACATCTAAAAGCTGTCACTGTAGTCCAGAAACAAACAAACATCCCCAGCCCTCGTCTTCTCTCTCACAATGTGTCCAACACAAAAGAAAAAAAAACCAAAAAGCTGTGGGTCACGAACACATTTAGAACATACCTGACCACTACATGCTAGTGAATCCTGAGATACGCTGAAACCAGAGCCAGATGGGGGAAAAACAGGTAAAATGAAAAGGCACTGTGGGCAGAGATTTTCAAACAAGCCCACCACCATTCAAACCATCATTAAGGACAATCTTATTACAGCACTCAAGAGCCTCACTTGGAGAAAACAAAACCAAGCCAGTCCACTCCGCAAAGGGAAAAGGCAAGAAAAACCACACAAACCAAATCCTAAACCCTTGGGCTCTCAGTAGGTATAGAGACGTGGTGTGTGTTACCCCTTACAGTGCGGGGCACAAAAAGTGGAAGAGACCTCTGCCCATGCTCTGCAGTTTTCAAAACTTCTTGCCACACTGATGAAGAAAGTCAGTACACTGATATGTGCACTGCCTTACCTAGACAGATCTTTGTTGCTGGAATTGGTCCATGTCTGGCTGCAGCATTCACAAGCACAGGTCATTCTGTCTTCCTCAGCTTTTCAAGAAAACTCTGTGGGCCAGCTCTTCCCAGAGTCAAGGCTGGACACTCCTGAATGCCTCTCATTGTGCACCAAACCCAAGATTGTGCAACTTTGAGATTTTGGCTTTGAACATCAGACAACTGTTTTCTGTAAGCATATAGTACACATTTTGCTAAACAGAATTTAAATTAACATTATTCCAATTAAATATCTCTGGATTGTGACAAGTTTTCTCTAACAGCTGCAGGCATTACTGTTCATTTGGTTGAAAGACAAAGAGAGGTGATGGGCATAATAAAAAATGCAAATGAATAAACAAAAAAGATTGAATTATGCATGATACATAGCAATAAAATTTGCCACTGTAGAGCAGAAAAAATGTGAGCTATTACAAAAAAAAAAAAGGTTTCACACATGAAGATTAATTCACATTAAGACTTTTTAAGGCAGAAGTACACAAAATGAGAATATAAGAAGCATAGATTTACATATGTAGTGTTCTGGAGACCCCCAAGAGAACAGGGAAAACACACATAATGGAGTGTCCATTTCAGTCACATCGTGAAAGCAAACAAATAAAAAAAGCCAAACAGAATAATTAAAACCTATCAGACCAAATTGCATATATTCAAAACCAAAAAGTAGTAATTTTGTCCCCTGTACTGCTTTTGAACACATGCAGATGCTTTTACTAGAATTCCTGTTTTTCCATATTTTCCTTTTTGCAAAACTTGATTTCACAGTATGCCTCATCTAAATCTCTCTCAAGTGTTTGTGAATGTTCCCCAAGCAACATACCTTCATCTGATTTTTTTTTTTTTTAGAGAAAAATATTTAGCATTTTAACATCATTGTAAAAAAATTTCAGCTGATTGTAAATTCAAAGACCTCTCTAAATGTCTACTGAAACTGTCTCTGATGTGTCGAAAGTGCAGAATTACAGCTGCTGTGACTAAGGGCAAGGTCTGAACAGGGGGTGTCCCAGGCATAGCTGGCATTTCAATCACTGGAGAGTCACCCTCATTGCTGGAAGAGCTCTCAGCCTGCCACAGTTCAGACACAAGACTGAAGAAGAAGGCCAGATGCAGATGCTGTGGGATTCAGTCCACACACTTTTTTTATAAACCTAGGTACATGATTTCTTTTCACATAAAAGCATTTCAAGGAGCAGTTCCAAATACATATGCCAAGTGACTTTGGGACTGCAATCAGTGCTCCCTGCCAGTTGAAAAGGCGAATACATGATGATCAGTCTTGTCCCCACTTAATTAGTGAAGAGTGCTCCCACAAGCTCTCACAAGATGTTTATTTAACGTCAGTTTAACAGAATCTGTTTTCCACTTGCCCCTCCATGGGTTCTTGCATGCAATTGCAGTTCTCTCATTACTCTTTCTACATAGTGCATAAAAGATCAATGAGCTCCAAAACCATGTAATGGAGAAGCAATGAACAGGTGGAGGAAACTGATAGTTTTGCTGTAAGATAAAATGAGCGCCACCTGGAAAATACTTTCTTTTCCTCCTCATTTCTGATTAACTTTGTTATTTTCTTTCCTTCCTGTCTCTCGCCCTCCCCTTTGTCAACAGTGACCCTTTGCTCTTCCTCCGTCTTTTTTGTACACTTTTCTCCCCTGGTCACAGCTTCTACTTTGAAATCCACACCTAACATATTTAATCCATCAAAATCATCAGCAGAATGCCAGGAGATAAAATATCCCACTACAATTCTGCTGTAAAAGTGGAAAGTGGCTAAACATAAGTTCACGTATACTGAAAATTGTAATGAACACGGAATTTAGGTGCTTTAATATTTAGGTATTGTATGAGCTAATTTTTAGAAGATAAATCAATGTCATCTACAAAGTGCTGAATTCTAATAAAAAGATCAAGTCCTGCCCGTCACAGATAAGGCAATCAAAAATTGAATCACCTTCACTATTACTGAACTTCAGAAAACACAAGGTCCCTAAAAGAAGATAAATCACAGACCAATTTAAAAATCAAATACTCTATAGTTTCAATGCATTGGCATTTTCCTTTAACTTTTGACATAAGATTTATCACTAGAGCAATAATTTAACCAAAAAAATGCATCAACCTTTTTTCATGTGAACCTATTTTCAAAACAATCTTCTCAGCCTGAGAAACCTGTCAGAATTTCACTGCTATTGTCCAGCTCTCACTTAGCCTTTTTTAATAAGACTAATCTTGATATTCCAGATACATATATGTATTCTTTACATTTATACAGCTTCAAACCATGTATATGAGAGAAAAAAATGAAGTGATGAACTATAGTAGAATATATAATTTTCTGCTGTTATACATCGTAATACTGACTGCTTTATTCTTCGAGACTTTGAAATGTGTACTCAGGTGTATGTTACAATATTTTGCCTAGAAAGGAATTTTGAAGACAGAAATCACAAACCAGAGAAGCTCCAAAATGGGCACATAGACTTACTTCTGCTGGAAAGGTTACATATGCTAACCTAACAATAAGACTTACATTCTCAAATGATGAGATGTTCAAATAAGACAAAGCCAGGAAACCAATACACAAACAAAAAAAATTCTTATATAATTGTTTATCCTCGAAAGAAAAATATGGGGAAGGCACACTGCTAAAGGCACTGTAGCTTCTTAAACACCAAATAGTGACAGCTAAAGTAAAAAGCAGAAGAATTGGTTAACTGTTACACAAATATCCAAATTCAAAGGCACACCAGTATATCCTCAACAACTACATTCTCAAAATGCAACAATTAATACCAAACATAATCAGCAGCTATGTAAGTTCATCTACTTATAAATATGGAAGTCATAGTTCATCAAGTTTCTGCAGTGTATGGTAACAAAAAGCACATCTTTGTGAAAAATACAGTATTTCTAGCACAATTGCATTTCTTTTTTTAATTTATATTAGATGTGCTGAGGACAATATCCTAAATGCAAGCTTAATATCCAAAGTATGAAATGAAGATCTAAATAGCCTAAAATAATTCAATTTCAATGTTTTTCAGCTCAAATTGTCCTGCAAAATGTGACCTGAATAACATGAATCTGTAAGTTTAAAAAAGTGTCCTTGAGTTAATTTTAAACATTTGCAACCAGCCAGTAACCTTTTTCTTCAGCCTCTTCACAGTTCACTACTAAAGCTGAAGAAAGTTAAGAAAAGTACCAGCTGGTCTTTTTCTGGGCCTCTCATTGCAAATACCCTTTGGATACTTTCATAACACAATTAAAACCAGGAATTGTTTTCTTCCAGTCCTGTTCAGGAGTCTGGCTACCAAAATTTTGTGTTACATGGCACCCAGTAGACCAAGCATCCGCACCCAGACATCTTATTTTCCCACCACAATGAACATCTCCTCACCATCCTTGCCAAACAGAGATCTGAAATGGATTATTTCATGCCCATGAAACTTCCCTGCCCTCGCTCTCCTGTGAACATCTACTTCTTAGCACCGGCTCCTCCTGTAAAGTAGGAAAACTTTCAGACATGCTGCAGCAGGGAGGCTGCCACAGCAGCAATGGCATCAGCTACCAGGAAAGGATAAGGAAACTTACTCAGGGAAACCACTGGCATCCCAGAAGCCAGACAGTTCTAGCGCAAGTTGGTGGTTTATTACTGCTGCCAACATCTCAAAAGCAGGGAGCAGAGGTAAACCTGCAGTCACAAGTTCCAAGAGGGGGAGGAAAATCAGCAGGGACTAACATGTCCTAAAAATGGTTTTAAACAACTTCTTGAGGAGTGATTTTGGATTTCACAGCCAATTTCACCAATTATGGTCAAAGTTTATGCTTTGTGAAGTATCACATTCTGCTCTCTAGGGGTAAGAAATTTTAGTCAAAATCATGCAATTTTCACATACTCCATTAACCTTTAAAAGTATACAGCACATTCAAATTTGCAAACACATTCGCAAATCTGGAAGTATGGAAGTACAGAACTTACCCCATCTGTAGCTTTTACTAAGAGATCGTAAGTGGTTGGATCTCCTTCTCTGTCAATGTCTTGAGACACACAGATCTGACCAGTGCGTGGGTCAATCTGGAAGGCTTTAGATTTTTCATAATAATGGAATCCATCATAAAGAGAATACTCAATTTCACCAAACTGGTCGGCATCTGCATCTGTTGCTTTAACCTGCAGGGAAACAATGGAGGTAAAAAAAGAAACCAGCAAAACCATCATTCATTAATTCAAAAAAATCACAGCCACTTTGTTTTAAAGTTACCTGTTTGTGTTTTAGAAGCAAATGTGCATACACAAAATAAATACAACCACACTTTGCTAACTAAGCTGTCTATCTGCAGTTTGTAAAATAACGACTCAGGCACTGATAGTGTAATTACTGCAACAAGCATATAAGATTGATCACACCTTATCTGTAAAATTACTTGTTTATCTGTCAATAATTATCCCCATCAAATGGACTTCCCATGGCTGGATGAACCACATGAATAGGACATGCTACTTTCACTTTTTGTTATTTTTACCAGTGAAGGTACGTCTTACGAAAACCACGTCACATGTAGATCAGAAAAGTGCTGCAATACATTCTTACCTAATATATTTTCTAAAAGATTCCCCAGAGCTGAACTTCATACTTCATTTGACAGAGGGCTTGGTGCTACAGTGATCCATAAAAGTTGAGGACTGGAGGGGGTTTGAATCTCCAGTCATCTCTCCAAAGAGCCAGAGCCCTACCAGCACAACTAAACATGCCTGTCACATGCAGGCAGAGCACAAAGCAAGAGATGCACAGACTGCAGTAAGTTCCTGTGGGAGATTTAATTACTTTGTCAGTGTAGTCTTGCACGTAGCTATAACTGCTGAATGACAAACAAGCCTAACTTCTTTTCAGCTATATTAAGTACATCTATAAAGCTGCATGAATCCTGCTGTAAATCCCAAACAAATGTTGTAAATAAGTACTTTAAAGAAAGACTTCCTTCAGAGAGAGATTCCTCTGCAACCACATGGCATCATCTGCAAAATATATATATAAAATATATATATACACATATATACTAAGTCCTGCTGACAAGGAAAATCAGCAGCAGGAGAAAACCTAAATGGGTGATGGCTAGAGGCTGGAGCAGGGCAATGGTAGCCATGAGGCAGGGCGTCCTGATCCTGGGCACAAAATGCCTATTTCCAAACAGAAACACATGCACTCCTCCTTTCTTTCCAGCTATGCTTGGTCTTCTTGTGTTACCAATGGACCAAGCTAGACCATGTGCTAGAGGTATACAAGATGCTTTCAGAAGCCTGTGACTTTCAACACGCCGCATCACCTTCCCTCAGCTGGGTTTTAAAGGACTCACAAGCCATAGCACCAAAAGTAGGGTGTCAATGCTTTTCAGCTGAAGGTGTGATTCAGGCAGTAACTAGTCTATAAAGCATTAAAAAACCCCCAATAATTTAAAAACATCAGGTGAATTTAAGTTTAACACAGAACACTCTTTAAAGTTTTTTTTCTAACACTAAACACCTTTCTTTTGATGCATGGGGGGTGGGCAGAAATCAACATACCCTTTAAAATATTATAAGAAATGTTTAGTATAGCAATAGGTTTTGCCATTACCGTATACATGTGCCTTGTGAGAAGAGGCTGAGGGAACTGGGCTTGTTTAGCCTAGAGAAGAGAAGGTTTCAGGGGGTTTAACACCCACGCCCCAGTGTGAAGAGGATGTTACTGGAAAGACAGCACCAGGCTCTCTCCTCAGGTACAGAGCAAAATTCTTGCTCTTTGGACAAGCGGTAGATTGGTTAAATAAGTATTTGATAAACAGAACAGTTTTCTACATTGCATCTTCAATTTTATTGCCCTATGATCTCTGATAACAAAATATTTTGTGCCAGGTTTGGCTCTTCTTTGGAATGTTCCATTGTGGAGGTTTTGACTTAAATTTACAAACATCTTGGAAGAATATAATTTTTAAAAATATGTATACATAAAGAGAGACAGTTTTTTAGTTCTCTAATTTGTCATTACTGGAGATACTTAAAGTATTTCTCCTCTTCATTTGGTTTAATTTTCTACTTTTATGATAAATCTTGTGTTTTCCATCAGCCTACCTGTGCAAGTACAATGCCTGAAGACCTTAATGGAGTTCTGGAAAGCTTATTATTGTAAAGCCTGAGAGTCACAACTGGCAAGAGTTCACAGAGAAGACCTGTGCCAGCCATCACCTGCATCTGGCCCAGGCTGGAAAGGTGAAACCCACAGCCATCAACCTCAGACAGGGCAAAGGCAGAAGTCTGCACACAACAGACAGTACTGATAAATGTCTGGCACAGTTTTAGGCACAGTTTCAAGGAAGACCAAGCAGGACAGGCCAGGGACATTTCCTAGCAATAAGTTTGGATGAGATCATCCTGTTTTGGGGTTATAAAAATTTTTTGCTGCATGGAGACAAGCTGTGCCAGGTCATTTGGCCTTAGGGCCCCAGGACAACCCTTGGCTGCTTCTCCTACTAGTACAAACGTGGCCCTGAGGACCAGTCAGTGCCTTCATCACACACTCACTTCTTTGCCCACATAGGAATTGTTTTGGCATTAAGGTACTGAACTGGGACTGAATTAAAACCAAATGAATGAAAACATAGCTTGGAAAGGCTGAAAAGCATAGAGTGGGGAAAGGGAAATGATGCAAAAACTACCAAGGCAAATTATAAAGCTAAAACTTACTCTAGACCAGTTACTTCCATCAGAATTTTAAAAAGACAATAACAGTCCAAAAGATACAAGTTATTTCAGGGTTGGTGGGTGTTTTTTTGTTTGTTTTGTTTGGTTCTTTTTTCTGTTGTTGTTGTTTTGGATTTTTTGCTTGTTGCAGTTTTATTGTTTGTTTTTAAGTGCCCTCTGGACTCCATTTCTGCATGGATGCTTGTGATTTGCTTTATTTCAAAGTGGTATCACTGTGACTGTAATTGCACCATATCCTCCAGTGCATCTTTCCCCCTCCAAAATGGTTTCTCACAGCACTGAAGGCCATTATACCAGAGTTTCTGGTGCTGCAAATGGAAAGCTCCTCCACAGGAGCCCTGTGGTCACAGAGCCCTTCACACTCCTTTCACACCCTTGCAGTTTGCATCTTGCAGCTGCAGCACAGGGTGCAATGTGCAGCCACTCCTGATCCCAGTCCAACCACTCATTCAAAGTAAGTTAAAGGCAGAACTCACACTCAACTTCAGCAGAACAAAGATTTGGCTGTAAAAATGCTTTACAGCTGTATATAAATCAAGTCTACATCACATGTATTTCACCAGCCTTGTACTTTATAATTTCTATCATAAAAAATAATAAAATCTAAGCTTACTATGTTCTCAGTACTCTGCCACCATGATGCTATGGAACAGTAATTCACCTCGCTCATATAAGAAAATTATTTCAATTTATTTCGTCTGCCTGAAATCTAATGCAGGTGATAATACTAAAAGGTTTTGTCTCCCTGTGCCTACCTGCAGTTGCATGTGTAAATGCTAAAAACCTATGTCTGCAGAGGAGCATGGGTGATTAATTGTGGGTGTGAAATTTGAGGGTATTGTTAGAATTTTAGCCTATTATGTTTAGCAACTTTTTTTTCTTTCTTGTAAATTAAGCAGTCCTCAGACTGTGAACAGCACATGCAAAGGAATAAGGAATGATGAATTTAAATAAAAATTCTTCAGTTCAAAACAACAGAAATTCTCAGGTCTAATTGTGATCAGCTTAAATTACTTTAATAACCTTTCAGCTAGGAGAACTAAGTGGCGCCAACTTCTGCATTTATAGAAATGCTGTCTTTCTCCCCGTTCAAGTCCTTCACATCCACTCAATTTCTATCCACTTAATAGGCCTTTTTTTTTTCCATCACTCAGCAATTTTGCCCATGGAATCTTCAATCTGAAGAGGGAAGAATCTGGAATTAAAAGTGAATGAAAAATTTACTGTACCAGCAATTAACTATTATCAATGCAAACTGATTTAAAGAGGGGGACACCACTAAAAACATGCTAAGAGATTCAAGTTTTCTGATACAGATGAAGGGAACAGGTTACTACAGATTTTAGGAATTCAAGCACATGGTAGTCATGGTGTAAAACACATCAGGTTATGATAACATACTGTGCTAGTACCAATCCTACAGAGTATTAGAGCAGTTAAGCACCTGAGAGCTCTGAATTACAGCAGTCCAAACAGAAGGAAATGAAGGCAGCAGCAGGAATTTTCACAGCAGATTGATCAAGACTGTTGTATGTCAGCAATATCATGGAGGTGATAGAGCTGAAAGGATTTATATGCCTTGGAGATGCAGAAGGCAAGAGAGTACTGGGCTGTAACACCTCTGTTCTGAGAGGCTGAATATGAGATTGGGATCTAGGAAAAAAGAAAGAGGGTAAAAAAGAAGAGTTATGCTCGCAAAGCCCTTCTCATTCTTTCACTAAACATGTTTTCAATATACTAATTTAAAGATACGTGTTATTGAGGAGTGTAAACTTGGGAATAAGGAAAGACAGGACAAGAAACATGTTTAAAAGCCAGCCAAAGTCATGATATAGACAGCTACTGGCTGGACTTCTCCTGTCAGTCATGCTTTTTGTAGCCTACATCCTTTAGTCTGTTTGTACACTGCTTAGAGTGCAAACACGTCAAAGTTTCTTCTGTCCTCCTGACACTACCAATAAAGTAATAAGTGGTCATAATGAAGACATCATCTCAGGAGAGGGAAAAAGGGGAACCTAGAAAAAAAGTTATGGAGAAAAATGGGGAAAAAAAAAAAGCAAAGCTGATCCATCAATGTGATGCTTAAACAAACAGATATTGATGCATGAGAACAATAAATGGTGGAAATGGTAGACTCCAAGCATTATAAGGACAGAAAAGGACAGAAAGATAGACACTTAAAGAAACATTAAAACAGTGTTGGAAGTGCAGAAATTACCTTTATTTGCATTTGCAAAGAGGTACTAATCTCAGAGAAAAGAAGATAAAGGGAATGACTATGTAATTAAGGATCATTAATCTCACCTACACGTACACTTCAATCCTATAACACATGTGAGGTTTGAATGAAAAAAAAAATGCTGGCACTTAAATAGGATGGAACAGAAACATCTTGTTTAGTGTTATGCTTTAAATATGGACAGACTTTACAACTAACAGAAAGCAAACGTTTGGCAGATCCTGAGCTGGTTCAATTCTCTTCCGTGGAACTATAACAACTCACAGCAATGGGCAACCCCTTCACATATTTTACAGACATGAAACAATATTATCAAGAAATAAAAAATAATATTATAAAGAATTATATCAGGTCCTAGAGCCCAGACTGTTTTAAACACTGATTCATTTTCAGAGAAGAGTCCCCAATTTGATTTCTTTGTTTCGACTGCCTCAGAATCCTCAAGCATATATTAACTGCCATCCTACTCTTTCAACGGACTAAAATAAAGTTCCTGTCTATTGATTTAGATTTCTTTATAACAACACAATATATTTTGAAGAGCAGAGCAAATATTTTAAACTGTATGCAAAACAGGAGAAATTACCTGTGCACACAAAACCACATCAGAAAATGTAATCTTACTAACTGTGCAGGTCAAAAATTTAGGACCATGCACTTTGCAGCCTATATGACGACCACTTCTAGGATTTAGAGGATGCAACCTTAAAGTTCACTGCTTTGCAAAGCTGAGTTTCACATGTGGGTGACGCAAATTTATTTTTTGGCTTTCAGATCAACAGACTAAAAGTAGACTACAATGGGAAAGAGCAGGCACTTTGGCCAAATAAATAATGACAGTGGTCCTCTCTGATAGCAATGAAATGAGACTAAAAATATTAAATCAATTTTACATGGCTTAAGAATTGCTCCCATACCACATATTTTGTCACATTTACTTCATTTGATTTCAACTAGTAAGATATAGCTTTCATAGCTCATAAAATGTGTTCAGGGGACCCTTAATGTCAGAGTGTAAAATAGAGTTTTACTTTATGCGTAAAAAGGGTGTTTAATTCTTTCAGTTTTACTGATACTGTGAAAAGCAAGTTAACTGCCAGCAATCAGTTTTAAAGAAAATGAGAATGTAGGTTAAATAAAAACACACTCCTCTACTTCAAAATAATATTCAGCATCAAAATGTAAGACAGGACACGGCAGATAGAGACATAGGGAAACCAGCAGGAAACTGAAACGGTTCAACGATAGAGTTATGCTGCTGCTGAATGGTATAAGCATGGTCCTGTCCTTCAGACACCCACAACCTAAAATCCAACATCCTTCCAATTAAAGCACTGAAGGACACCAGGCCAGTTCACGGTGGCATGGCAATGCACAATGGCAGACCCTTACCAGAGGACAGCTGCAATTCCACATGCAGGCAACCCAAATGCCACCAGAACGGCTGACTGCCAGCATTTTGCAAAAACTCTGCCACACCAGACCCTTGTGCCTGGCTGCAGGGAAGGAGAGGAGCAGCCTGGTTGATGGCAGGCTGTCAGTAAAATGAGTAGAAGTACTGGCAATGGAATTACTGATACTGAATACTCATATTCACAAGAGAGGGTCATTTGGGTGCAACTGTGCCTGTGAGATTGAGATTAGCACATGAGCTGCAAGAAACACACATCATCAGATGTCTAATTCAGTGCCCTTACTTAGAATCCTGTTTGGCAAGAAAACAGCACACAAAATACAAACCCATGATCGTCACCGTCACAGCTGCCTGAGGTGAGGTGAACAAAAATGCTCATGCCAAATCTGAAAGGAGTCTTAATAAATACATTACTTCTCAGGGTTTTTATCTGTCTGTCTCAACATGCTTGATCACTGCCCATCTCCCTGGTGCCACGGGTTTAATGCACTGGAAGAGGAATAAAGCTTCAAACCTACTTGCTTACATCCTAAAGGCATGAGCCTCTATTTCAAGAATGATTTGCCTGAGGACTTACCATCTTGTCCTTGAACAACAATTTGCAAGTGACAACAAAGAAAGTCCTGCTTCTCATCCTCAAACTAGGCCCTATCTGGAAAGCTGCAAACCAAAATCATATGTGGAATTTAAGCTGAACATTCAACTGGCATTGCTACTCACTTTGCTAACCACCAGAGATACCACATACTCAAAAAACGAAACGAACAAACAAACAAAACAAACAAAAACCAAAACATACACACACACACCAAAAAAAAAAAAAAAAAGAAAAAAAAGAAAAAACAAAACAAAAAAACCCCCAAAGAATAGCAAAATCTTTAGTCCTTGTCCTTGCTCTGATGCAAAATGTCTTCACTGTGCTAGGCAGGTCAATGGACCTGACATCAATCTTTCTGCATTCTTTTCACCTCCTGTAGCACAGAAACTACCACAACTGAACAACTGACACTAAGCGCTACACAGATACGACCTTGCAAACCTCTTCTGCAGCAGATCCTGGTTCTTCCATGTCACTCCCAGAACTGTCATCAGTTTTCCAAAGATGCTCATAACTGCTTCATTCAAGTCCCATCAGGAATATTCATTAATTAAATCTCAACAGCCTTCTAATTAAAAATACAGAAACATTAACCAGGGATGGCATTCGCGCTCTTTAGAAAATACATGGGTAGGTTAGTCCCAGAACAACACCACCTAGAAAATAAGAGGAACGCTGTAGCCATGCCACTCCATTTGGAGAGGAAGAGACACTAATCACTGCTCCTTGTTCCTTCTGTGCTCACCACCTTGGAGATGAACAGAAGAAAACAGAACAAAACCTCCCACCCCTGTAACATAAAGGCCCTGAAGATGACTCACTTTTTTTCAGCTGAGTTCCCTACAATTCACTAGAGTAAGAACTGAAAAAGTGAGAATTCAACTCCTCTTCCTTAGCTAGAAGGTGCAAAATAATTGATGACAATGAACAAACCTCAAATAAAAATATTGACAAATCTTTGATTTACTGTTTTCAGTTAGTCTATAGAAAGCAAGGAGGATTAAAATCACTGGAGGAGAAAACAGCATAAGTACATTACAGCATCACGCTTTCATTCTGAAAAACAGACATCATCCAGCAAGCCAAGTCCAGATGCAAGAAGAATGGGGCATTTTAGTCCATATAGCAATCTGCAATTCCTGTTCTGGTTTTAGCCAGAGCCTTAAGTCACTTCAATTTAACCCAAAAGTTCCTGAATGTCTTCAGTTTTGTTGCTAACCCTCCCACAAAATGGCACAAGCAGCTAAATCCCATTGGTGCTACCAAGGACCCAGAAGTGTGGGAGGCAGGCCCAACTTGGAAGGCATGCCTTCATCACATCAGCAGGATCTGGACCAGCACAAAATACAGTTGTTGATGTCTGAATCAATAGCAAGAAGTAGTGTTGCTAACGCCTACCTGTTACATGGTAGAGTAGTGGCTATAACGCGTTCTTTGAGAGCAGGAAGCTCAGGTTCCAGCACCAAAAACGTCTGCTATAAGGACCATCCAACTCTATCAGTCTAGTTGGTCTAATTGCCTTCCTTCTTATCAGGCAAGTATAACCAAATAGAACATAATTTATTTTTATTGCCCATGTAAACTGGAAGAACAGAAATGTAAAGAGAACCTGTATCTGAGGAAGGAAAACCGTTTTTCATAGCAACCAGCAAATATTTGCAGGACTAAAGTCTAATTTAATCACCAAAGTCAAGACTTCTACTTTTCAGTAAAAGCAGCTTCATCCATTCATTAATGCTGCTCACATACTCTGCAATAATTTTAGATTTTATAACATGCTAAAGCCTTGCTATGCACTGTTAAGAGTTTAAGTACAAATGCAATTTTATTCAATAATTTTAGTAGCTGAAGAGCTCCAAGTCTGAGTATCTCTGCCAAGCAACAGCAAAGTACAAAAATTTCCCTATTCTGTGCTAATTGCATAAAGCAAGGAGTCATGGGTTTAATAATCTAGAATATCTATCACACAAATAAAGAAATATTTTGTAAAGAACATGTTATTTAAATCATCTTGCACTGGAGCATGTTTTAACTTTCAGTGGCAGGATTCATTTTAAAATGGTATTTAATAAGATGATTTAGAAAGCAATAACTCAAGGTAACAGCTGTCTTGTTCCTTAAGACATTTTTCCCATTTGAATACCTTGCTATGAACAATAAATTTATAATATGACTTATTGGCAGTATCTGTTATTACATTAATTAAAATAAGTCAATTTTTTGCTTAGGTAAATCAACATAATTACTATACTTATAAAGCTGTAATGTGATACACCTAGCTAGCTGAGCCGAAATGATTAATACATATCCTGAATGCAGAGTAAGTGCGTGACCTTAAAACTGAACACTAATGATAAAAAGATACATATGTATTGTATATATACTCATGTCTCTAATAGATAGATTACAGGAGGATGCTGCAAGGGAGAGAAAGAAGTGCAGAAGTGAATAAGCAACCTTGCACCCGGCTGCCCCTTCCTTTGTGGCATGCAGGTTTGTGCAACTGGACTTCAAGTCAGATCAGGGAGATGATCCAGCCAAAGCTCATCATAAAAACTACATTATTGGTGCAACGTTAGATTTTAGCCAGGTCAGTTCCTGAGGCAGCTGACCCCAGGGCAAATGGTAGTGGCAGGAAAGTGCAGTCTGGGTATAGCCTAAAAGCTCTTTCAGAAGCAGCATGGATTTAAGACAGGCTGAAACTGCACACTTACGCATGTTTTTGCAAACATTTTCCAAGTCCCAAAACCAGTCTCAGCTGCTAATGCCTGACCACAAACCACAATGCTGCAACCAATACTCCTGGTTAGACTGATACAACTATTTATGGAACCAGATCACTATGTGAACAAGATCACTAAGAGCAGAGCTTAAATCCTCCACTTAAAGCAGCAGAAAACAGTATAAAACCCAAGAAGCTTTATTTATATTTAGCCAGGTTATGTCAAAAATTCTTTCTCTAGTTCACTTTAGAGTCACACTAGAAAGGATAAACAAGCAGCCAAGGTAGAAATCTCTTAAATTGATTTTGCTGTCAGAGAAAAAGGATTTGTTATAGCATCTTTACAGTAAACAAAGACCATGAGTAGGCTGCCTAAATTTCAACTTACAAGTACACTTGTAAACTGCTGCACTCATTGGAAAAATGTGGTGGTTTAACATATCTGAAAGGATAGCATGGAAGGCCAGTTGGAGGGCTGATGTCACTGGAGGAGTAACCTTTGAGATATCATTACTGGCCCTAGCAGAAGGCTGCCTCAGAAAATGTACAGCTTTGCTTGAGCCCAGAGAAGGTCGCAGAGAGGGTCCACCCAGAGACCACTCCCTGCCATTGCAGCATTGGCTGTTCTATGCTTTCCATGCAGATGTTTTCTGAAGCAGTGAGTTGACTGGTCACCACCTTCCCATAAATCAGGAAGGAGTCCTCCACAAAAAAAGCCCAAAACAACAACAACAAAAACAAACAAACAAAACCCACAAACAAACACACAGAAAAACACACACATAAGCTTTTGACCTGCTGTTCCAGTTTGTTCTTCAGTTAGTGGTGGGCTTCCTTCTAGCCATACTTCTGTTACAATTCTTTATCCTGTTTCCTGAGTCAATGAGTTAAATGCCAATAAATTTGTTTGATTTACCTACGTTCATCTACACACCATTGAAAAACAGGTGTTTTGTTTACATCCATTAAGAATCAGGTTTTGTAGCAACTATAGCAGGTGGTATTAATACCAGTGCAGGTCAGATAACTGCAATATCATTATCATCATCAGCCTATTATTTTTTTGTTTTTGTTTGGATCAGCATAGTGATGTCCAACAGCACCACTTCAAAATGGGTTTTATAGGACACATCAGCATAGACAGGCAAAGGTTGCCTAACACTCTGATTTTGAATGCTTATTCAAGTAGTCTGCCAAATATTAAGAAATATCAAATGCTTTTTACTGTTCAGACCACTGCTGGAGCCTGACTATCCTCCCTAGCTGTCCCTCCCAGCTAGGACAAGAGAAAAGATCAGCTTCTGTTCCAGCTCCTGGCTCTGCAAGATGATGACTTCACCCTTTTGTTGAAGGAGTCTGACAACATTTAGAATCAAAGGTTGGTTTGTTTGTTGAGGGGGGGGGAGGGATTGTTTGGGTTTTTCTTTTCTTAAGGTGTTTTTGTGCCAACAGAAGTCACAGAACTTTGCAAATCCCACAGGGAATGACCTGCTGGTTCTGGCATCTGAATCTCTTCAGAAAGCTGGCACCTACTGCCATGTCCTCTTGTGAATATACGTTGGTGTGCCTACAAGCAATATCACACTGTTAATAACATCTTCTAATCTTCAATGAGCACCTTAGCTTGGCTCTCAGAAATATGGCCTCAACTACTTTCAGTTATTCCCTGTAAAGTTGTGTCCCTAAGCATTAAAAAGAAGAATAAACTCCCTCCTAAGGAAAGCATATATTTTGTGTAACTGGAGCCTTATAAATCAGAGCCAATTTATATTTGGAAGTAAGCAGATGAGGGCTCTTTTAGCTCATTTCTGCTTTTATGGAAAATTTAAAACATGGCCAAACTCACAGCTTGAATAATGTATTCATAGCACTTTGAAAAAATATTTTCGTATTTCATTCATTGTAGACAAAAAATTAGCAAGGGATCTATATATCTCCTAATGATTGGTGCAGAAATGAAGCCTGACACAAAGTATAGAGACTTTTCTCCTCTCCTTCTTTCTAAGTCAATTTTTCATATGCATCCCAATTTTGTTTCCTAACTCTCCAACACTGCATGTCTACATTTCTAGCTATTTTTTGCTCTATACAAGTCTCACATTCACACAAGTTAGAGGCCAGCAGACTACAATGTGCAACAATAAGCAATCATCAGAAAGATCAAAAGGCACAGAACACGCAAAATCTTAACCTCAACAGCATGACACAAAGCAAAATCTGGGATACTGTTTAACAAAAAAGAAGCCTTTAGTTCTTTATTGGGTCCAAAATACAAAACCCACCGAGTGCACAATAAATGTATGTAACTAGACCAGCAATTTCTTCAATTTAAGTTAGCTATATATTTTACAAATACGACTCAGATGATCCAGCTTTGAATATGCAGAGATGGCAAAGCCATTCTCAAAAAGTTAAAGGACATCACCTATGATCCATGATGTCTAAGCAACAATATACAGAAGCAACATGAAGTCACTGCTACTCTGAAGTTAATATAAGCTGTTCTAAGGATAGAGCTTTTAAACATCCTCAATATCTAAAACAGACCTTACTATAAATTACTTCCTGCTCCCAAACTACAGTTCCTAATTAGTGTTACAAGAATTATACTTACTATGCATTCAATGAAAACTCTGTCCAGTAAAGGGCTAGTAAATTTAGTTGATACACATTATCATGCCAACTAAGCCTAATATCAATACTGAAAACAATTGTGTACACACACTTTTCACAAGCTACAGTTCTTCAAATGAACACAGTAACATCTGGGTCATTAACTACACCATCTCAGAATTACAGGGCCAGAAGTATATCCATCCCCTTTGCAGACAAGGCTGAATGTCTGAGTGAACAAATTTTAATTAGTAAAAGCAACAGATGGATTAAGTTCCAGGAAGGAAATGAGAAGGGCTGACAGGGTATAAATTGGCCAAATCAATGATACAGACAGACGCATCCATCCCTTTTCTTTTCTGATAAGGAATTCTCCACAAACAGGACACTGGAGTTCTACATGGTTCCTATACTTCTTGCACAACAGAAGTCAGAGCTGTTTTGAAGTGAGAGATGATGAAAACCAGATGGTTAGGTCCATTTGCTCAGCTCCAGAATTCTCTGAAGTCTTGCTTTCTCTTAGGAAAAGGAAATACTCTGTTCTGGGGACTGGTTCTGAACATTTTGGATATAGCCCCTTCAGTGATCAAAGCAGCTAACTGGAAAAAAATTTCAGCTTCAGTGAGCAGAAGAGCAAGACACTGCTGGCAAATAGAAGCATTCTTCAGTATCTGCTCTGCAGAAACAAAAATTAAAAACATAGCAACTCCAAAAAGAAGTGTATGTCCAATTTGGTGTATGCAGGATTTGCGCATCCATATGTTTAGAGAGGATTGAGGCCTCCCTGAATATTCAGACAGTATGTCTCTAACACTAAATCACTTTATCACATGTGCTACTTTTAGAGGATTCATTCCCTATTTCCTCATTACTTTTTTTTCCTCAAACTAATGGATAAGACCATTTGTAGCATGGTATTTAAACTATAAACAGACCAGATATTCTTATTAAGCCAAAGGGATCCCTGCAGTTTTGTCACATCTACGTGCTAACTTTGTAGCTCTTTAATTTTAATTGTTGTGTAATGTTCCTCCATTTTCTGGAGAAACTAAAAGACACATTAGGATAGGAAACTGCTGAATAATGAGATTTTGCTCTCAGTTGCTTCATTCTCTCATACATACTAGTGGTACCTGTCCCTTATGCTAGTTAATCTCAGGTGCCTTTATTGAGCTTTTCACCACCTGGCCAAAAAAAGAGCTTGTTTTTCCCAACCTCTACCATGTTATTTCATCCCTATCCCTGGTTCTGTCCTTTCACTTACCCCCACAGAGAGTGACAACTCCCCCTCATCAGCAGCTATACAGCAGACACATAGCAATAGTCTTTTCATTTAACAATTCAAACAAACAGTTTCTTACAGAGACCTGGCTCCTGTTAAACTACACAAATGGGAATGACAGCAGCTAAAATTTCGCAACAGAGCAATAATATTTCAGCCACACAAGAGACACTGGAGACCATAGAGTAGAGAGATGGGGATATTTGGGCTACAGTGTGTGCTCTTTCCACTTTGCACCACTGGTTTCCACTTTGCTTGTAAATACACCAGCATATTTTATTCTCAAGATGTTGTTCCAATGGACAGAAACAGAGCTTGTTTCCTAGTTTGTCCTGCCACATTATAACCTCCTTTTTTTTTTTTCCTTCCCTGTTCCCCAAGTGAAACTGAAGCTTTTGCAGGAACTCTATAAAGATATAAAACTTCCAGACTGCGCAGAAAAACTAAGTTTTTAGTCCAGGACCTTGTTCCTAGACAATGACCAATGCCAGAGCCTGAAGAGTAAGATGCAAGAATCCCACAGTCAATAAAACTCCTCTCTTCCCCTCTCATTTCTTCTTCTCCCCCAAGAAGGATTCAACAGAAGTTTAATAGTTAAGTAGGATAATAACAAAAGTTTAGGGTTTCATTCTTTCCCAGACTTTACTGAATGGACTGTCTCATGTTATGTGCATAAACGTCCAAGCTTTCTCCAAAGGTGTTAAACTATTAACCAAGACAAGCCATGGCTACAGATTTTCTAGTCAGGAAGAATTTTATCTCACCATTTTTTAATATATACCTTTTCCTTTTTAATAGAGTACTTTATGTTGTTAGACAAGGAGTGAAAAGCTCCTAATATCTACTCCAAACTATTCATTATTTCATAATTCCTGTACTGTATCCCTTTGTTCATTTGCTGGCCAAGATAAACAATACCGATCTTTCTTCTTTATTTCCCCGTTTCTTAAATGGGAAACATTTGACATCAGTCACAGCTTGAGCTGAGAAGCTGGGCTAATGGATCTGCAGACTCTCATCATTCAGCACTAAAACAAACCATTCCCTTGACTGAGTATGAAGCTGGTATTGGTCAGCACTGTAGAAAAGGGAAACCTCAGCCTCTGACAGTGTCCTAGAAAATGGTGGAGCAGTGCTGGTAAAGATCTTTCTCCACTGATGATGATCTAGTAATCCTTGATGTCCATACATGCTTCCATCCATGGGGAGTGCAGTAAGGTCTCTCGAACCTGTGGAAGCACTGGTAATAACTAATCATTGCTAATGATCACTTACTCATGGAAGGTGAAAAGGCATTAAGTGATCTTTCAAAGAAGAGACTCCAATCAATGTGGCAGAGTCCTCCACCAAGAAGAAAGACAGAGCTGATTGCTCTCTCTTCTTGAGATCTTTATCATGTGAGCTGACATCAACAGACATCACTGTGGCACACCTCCACACCGACTTTTGGCATTTAGATTCACTTCACCATAAAGTATGGAACTCGCTTAACTGGCAGATGCAATAATGGTGCACAGAGCAGGACAGCAATCAAGTGGTAGAAAGGTTAAAGAACATAAATTGACATTAGGGAATAATGGAAGAACATATGTGGCCTAAAGCAAATACAGAACCTGTGCAGCTCAGATTAACAAATTAAGCAGAGAAGTGATATGGTGAGGGGAGGCATGTAGTTGGAGGAAAACCTATGTCTTATGTGCAAAAGTTAAAATTAAAACCTGACATTTTAAAAAAGTCAGTTCCAAGTGAAAAAACATGCACCATGAATACACATGTGCCACCATCAAAGAAGACGACTTTTCAGAAAGAGATGAAAACTAAGAATGAAAAGATAAGAGAGCAATCTTAACAGGAAAAAAGCAGGAAAATGGCATTTTAAATGTTTTAAACATCTTATAAGGTGTTAAAAAAGACACCTCAGAAATCTATGAAATAATCAATAATGCTCAGAGTGAAGGGGATTGGTGGGAAAGCACCTGCTCTATCACAAAAGTAAGCGTAGTCGATCTAGCCTACCAGCCCCACACATGCATGCTTAGAGAAGTCTGCACACTTCAGCAATCAAACGCTATGTTTTGCAGACACAGTTTTTTGTGACAGGATACAGAAACATGATCTCCACACAGCCACCATGCTCTTTTCAGATTCACAGCTCTGTCATCTGAGCTGCTTTCACATCTGTAACCTAATGCTCCAGCAGCCCGGCCGGAACATACATCTGGCAACATCATGCATGTTGCATCGACCAGGAGCACAGGTGGGAGCGTGTTTTGAAGCAAATGCAGAATGGATTGGAAGTACCTCTAGAATTAATGGAACACAGTGACCATGTAAGTAGCAGCTGCAGCTCATGAACAGTGAGCTGTTTTTAATAATCCTTGGTAGAGCTACTTTATCATTAACACACACTCATTAATAGCCTATATGGAAAAAAAGAAACTGCTCCTTGACAGCAGCTGAGCTAAACAGGATTGCCACACAGCAGAAGATGCTTGCTAAGTACTTGATTATAATAATTATCTGCTAGGCTGTGCAATATACTTTAAAAGATTTGTAAGCAAGGTAAAGAGATTTCTAGAAAATATAAACAACAACAAAAATTATAATTTGTGTTCTGATCAAGCGGCAAAACATTATTTGAAATTGCAATGCATTCTCCATCTGCCAGAGAAGCAGTCTCCAAAGGCACTGTAAGACGAAACAGTGAGATTTACATTTATTTTCTCTCACTAGGGACAATTTAAAATGGTTTCTCTGTGTCTGAAAACTGTTCATAGAAACGATGCTATTCTTTACTTACAAAAGATTGCCATTATCAGGAGAAAATATCAGGCAAATAAATGCACTGCTTCCTACATGCACTACTACCACTATACTTTGTAATATAAAATCCAGGCTGACAAATTAAGGCAAGGAACTTCCTAAAGCTCTTGCCTAGTTGTGCTAGGAATGCACAATTACACCTAATGGAAGTTGACTGTATCAACTCCTGCAAACTATTTAAGCAGTCCCCAGTAAACCCAAAGGTGACAGATTCATTAGTTAAACATAACTAATTCTTTAAAAGACCCTTCACATTACCTCCTGATTCTTCTGTCACTTTTCCAATGCCAACATCATAGTCACGTTTTCTGCAGCCTTCCCCTTTTCCCTTCTCCTCCTCTAGAGGATTCTATTTACTTCTCCGCAATTAGCCACACTAGTTAAAGACTAAAGGTTCGTAATGCTGGCTGCACAGCTCCAAGTGATAACACCAGTGCTCTGTACACACACAGTTGTTCATGAACCAGCTGTCAAGTTTAAATCTGCTGGAGCACCATGTGTCATATGTTCGTGCAGTTAGAATGGACAATGATACAGGCAAGTACTGAGACAAGTTTAAATCTGCTGGAGCACCATGTGTCATATGTTCGTGCAGTTAGAATGGACAATGATACAGGCAAGTACTGAGACAAGTTTAAATCTGCTGGAGCACCATGTGTCATATGTTCGTGCAGTTAGAATGGACAATGATACAGGCAAGTACTGAGACCCAGCTCATCTGTTCTGTCATGAACTGAATTTACCTTTCTTATAATTAGAAATAATAGTGAAGGGCTCAGTTGTCTCATCCTAAGAGTTACAGTGGGATTTTTGGGTCACCAACAGTTCCTGCCTCTGCTGTGTAATAGCAGGATCACAGCACATGTCATACTATACTTGGCCTGGAAAGACGCAACTAAAGAGTAGCTAAAAAAATGTTTCCTTTCATTTCAGGCTAAATTCTAGCATGAGAATTAAAAAAAAAGTTGTATGGGTTTTTTTTTTTAAATAAGGTTTTTTCCCCTCCAAGTTATTTTCTAACCTCTTATATAATTTCCTATACAATTATAAAAAACTACTCTATATGGCAGGTCAAAAAGCTGGAACTGCAAACTGATCCTCTACTAAATCTGTACCATTTTACCTTATTTTCTGTAAAAAAGTACTTACTTCCATTCAGTTTGATAGGCATCTTCTATAGGCACTGCTTAAGCAGATAGGGAATACATCAGAATCAGGAGCTGCTTAGTCGTACTTTGCAGGACAAACCAAGACTTGAATTATTATAGTTAGTGATAATGAACACAAGCTATATCAACTCACAGACTAAGCACTATGAAACACAATGGTGTGCAATTTCATTTACAAAAGCAGAAAAGGAGCAAAGGGGAAACTCAGCACAAAATTCTGGGAAAATGAGATGATCAGAGAAATCCAGGTTTTCAGCCTTCAAAGAATGCAACAGATACACATTGTGGGTACCAAGTAGTACAGGCCTTTGTACTAAAGCTGCCCTCAACACTAACACCATGCTGCCTACAGTGTCAGGCTTTTCACAGCCCACAATACAAAGATTCATTTCCACCAAATTAGAGTAATTCACCTATCATAAAAAATAACATCAATTTCCATGATAATTTCAGAGCCAAAAAATACTCTTTCTAAAGTCGTTATGGTTCCTCCATGTCAGCCTACTAGTAAGAAGAAAAGGAAAAATAAGAGAGGCCCCTCCAGTTCAAGGGAAAAAGAAAGTTTAGTAACCTAAATTAATTACACTAGAAAGACAACTTTAAAGCAAAAGAACAGAATACACTGAACAACTCAAAACGGCAAATTCCGTTCAAATTTTGCTACTTTGTAAAAATCCAAAACAATTGAAGGAAAGAAAACACTTTCCCAAAGACAACGAAAATACGTTGCTACTAAGTATTGACAATGTTTTGCAATAAAGGCATAAGGACAAATTATGGGAAGCTTGGAACAATCAGGTGTTTTGGACTAGAACTTCATGAGAAAACTCCCAGGTAGCTGCTGGCAGGCGTGACTGCTGCTATGGATGATAACGTCACAGACAAAGAGCCCTGCCCACAGCTCAGGCTACCAATCCCCAAATACCGAAAGCAACAGGGGAAAAAAATGCACTGCAGGAATTAAGCTGTAGGATTCACACATTAAGTGTAAAAACTCCCTTCTGAAACTCAATTCTATAGTTATTTATCTCTGGACTTCCAGCAATAAAAGCTAAGAGAGTATGTCAATAGTGGATGGGATCATTTCATAACTGAAGTGAGAAATGTCTCTTGCTGCAAAATGCAGTGGTTCAAAGCCTTTTCAAGCAAGTAAAACTAGCACAGAACTCAAGAGAAGAATTAAATCCTTAATGAATACCCACTTAACATATCAGTGTGTCTGTCAGAATGATCTCACCTTGAAAACAAACTCATTAATACAAAAAGCAAGAACTAAATGATAGCAAATGACACAACTCAAAATATCAAGTGTAGAAAAGCACAGTTTTTAGTGAATAAATCCTGGGGTGAGTGTCTTTGCAGTATATCTGTCTGTTTTACATGCAGCTCCTCTGCATTTTTTGAAGAATTAGCACTACTGATGTTAACTTCAAACATCATCTGACTTCATCCATGGGCAAACTGGTCAGTGATAGACACTTTGGTAATCTTTAAAAGCTTCTCATCTTCACATGTTACCAGTAACAGTTAGGAAAGTAAGCCATTTCTGCTGGTTTGCACATAACAAGCATCTATAGTTTTGTACTTTGAACCAGTGAAAAATCAGAAAAACCTACAGCAAGATACAGATTACTGTTCGCCTAGTGTTTGCTTAGTTCTGCAGTGAAACAGCATATTTCTACACCACTTGAAAGTATGAATAGTACTAGATCCATTCTACTGCATGCAAAAACGGCTCATCACGTGGACTTCATCTCCATACGAAGCTGTTGCAGCTGTCTCACATTAATATGCTTAAACACATAAATAGTTACTATGTAGATGTAAAGTTACAAATGTTGAATTAATTTCAAGCTAGTATATAGTTGATATAAGCCCTTTTTTTCACTAAGCATCAGAATCCCATAAATCTCAGCTACTGTTGAGGTCTCGGTCCTTATTTTCTTTGGCTGGATAATATCTAAGCAGATCTATTTTCCCTTTTTTTCAGGCTTTAATTACTCAGTAAAGTAACTATTATTATTTTGTCTATTAGGTTAACCTGCCCACAATTACATACTGCTTTTATCAAATTTGAAAGGTCACACAGAAGTCATTTTGTGTGTGACCAGATAATGTCATGTGAACAACTGCATTTGGACCTTTTAATGTAAACAAGTGTAATGAGACTTTATGAATGTTGTGGGAAAGTCTCAGATATTTCCTTAAGATACATTTGGTTCCCATAAAAGCCCCAAACTAACAGCACTGGCAAAATGAAAACCCCTATCTCCTCTGACAGTAGGAGTTCCTGTTGATATGCCTCAGCACCAACCACAAAGGAAGACACTTCTAGTACAGAGATTTCAGTACCTGTTCACTTCTGGACTTTTTTGCTTGGCTGCTAAAAGGAACAGCTTCTTTCACAATTGTTTCTGTGACAAAGACAAATTAAGCAGCAGTAACCAGCCTAAGACATTTGGTCACATTCCTGAAGGCTAAGAAGGAGCAAAGAGCAAGAATATTCATTAGTAACATGCTACAAAGCTGTTCCTAACCATCTGGGGTTGTAGGATACAGAAAAACACAAATTCTTCCTTGTTTTTCAGTTATGTCATATTCCCTTTTAAAACTCTTTTGAGAAGGGTGTTCTTTGAAGCACACCATATTTGGCTCTCCATTTATTCAGCTCCTCTATTTACTTACATTACATTTGTAATATTACCTCCCAGTTCCTGAGAAAGTGCAATAAGAGACTTGACAAGAATTGCCTCCAAGTCTATGCAGAAACTGCCAAGAAGTGGGATTCCACCCAGCTGGGGATGCTACTGCCATAAACACCTCATAGGGGTTATGGTGCTTGTGCTGAGCTGGTTTCAGACCTCTTTTCGGAAAATCATAAAACATCCGCGCTCTTCCTCTCCACAAAACCACTAGGGAAAAATTAAATATAACGGCTTATGTACTGCTAAAATCCCTCTCTGCTATCAAAAATAAGAGCAATATTTCCTAGGTATCCAACATGTAAGATTTCTATGTGGATACTAGACAGCTTGCTGAACCTTAGCAATACTAAGGTGGTGCTGGTGAAAAAGAGTTGTTAAAAAAATCCTACCATATTTCAAGTATCACCCCTGTCAAATGTAATCTCCCTACAGAACATTAGGCTACCTGTTTTGGTATTCATCTGAATTTACCATTTTTCCCAAACACTCAGAAGGCCAGAGCAGTTCAGAGGGTTCCATTCTTGCCACAGTTGGACTTAACTGCAATGATCACAAGTTTCTCTGCCTTTAGGCCTCAAAACTTCAACTGCAGTGGAGCAGATAACTGAACACACCACAGCTTCAAATCCCAGAAAGGATCCAACCAGACTGAAAGACAGCAAGGCAGCTGCTCAGCAGGCACAGTCACTCAGCACACCTCCTCTCAGTTTGTTCTTCCTTCACCAACTCTCCATGAAAGAACAGGTCAAATTCAAGGCTCCCATCCTTTTCTTTAGACCTCTTCACTGGAATTGGCTCACCACAGGAAAAACTGCTTTTCGAAAGTTTCAGGTTACATGTTCAAATGCTTTTTTCCAGCATGGACACAAAGAATTTGGAGATAATTTCCAGAGGGGATGAGGAGAACAACAAATCTTAGCTTTATCAAAACAGAAGTCAAAACCCATTTCCTGAAACTACAGCACGTTTCAAAAATTTTGACCCAATTTCAAAGCAGTATTATTTCAAATTGGGTCCATCTTTTTGAAACACCCTGTACTCTTCTGACAGTAACAGCTAGAATGCTAGAACAAAATCCACACACCCACACCAGCCCCCACCAAGTAAGCAGTACTTGGTCAGCTCCATCAAAAGGAAGGAGAAAGAAACGTATCTGTCTTCCCTGAGGCAACCAAAAGAACCATGGCCAAAGGCGCCACTGGTTTCTGAAAGAGACAGATATCTAGAAGTCCTGCCCTGGAACAAAATTAATTTCCTTCCAGATGATGACAGAACTTCCCATCTTCTTAACCAAGCAATCCACCCTGAAGTAGCCATTCAGTGGGAAGAATCTACAGTTGTGGTTCAGTCAGGATTGCAAGGATGGAGGCTCCCAGAAGCACTGACCAATTCTGGAGAGTCTGAAGGACACTCAGGTCCAACACAGGTATGTAAACAAGGAGAGGGAAAAGAAATAATAAAATCACTAAAGGAGAATTACTGCTAAAGAAAGAATTACTGTTATTAGGGGCTTAAAGAAAAGGTGTTGCTGACATCCATTAGAGAAACAAGGAGATCTGATGCAATGTTGAGGAGAAGTAGGAGAATTCTCACATTTTCAACATTATTTATCCTATTCCATCTACCTATGAAGTTCATGTCTTTTTACTGACAGACATAAAAAGTGTCTTCATATTATTACTTCACTACACAGCAGGTCAGAAGCACATCTTTTTGATCTAGCCATTCCAACAAGCTAAGCATTTATGTGACTACTAAATTAAAATCTCACGAGGATGTATCATGAAAAGAGTATTTTTATAGTGTTATTACTAAACATGCTTAAGAAAAATAGGTTTTTTTTCTTACACTAACAAAAACCCAGTACATTGACAAGTTTTATAAATTAGACTTAATGAGTTCCTTTTCCAGTCATCAATGTCACACAGAAGTGTCTCATTTTACAGTTTAATAACTTCTTTGTGTATGCCATCTGGCAGTGCCAAGCTTCCAGTCCAAGGGTGTGAATAAAGAGGTGGGGCCACAGCTGTATCTTGCTCCATAAAGACTTTCTACTCTGGAGAAGCAGCATGTCAGCTACACTGGATGCTTTTGCCATAGAGGATAATGCATGCATAATTCCTTCCTTACTGCATTTGCCACACTTCTAGTGCCAGCATGGAAAAAAACACTCTTTATGCATTATTTCAAATTCTGCCCGGCGGAGTTTTCTGCCCTGCAAGAATTTCACCTTTGCTTTTGTCAGGGAGCCTCAAGAGCAGATTTACTTGTGAAAACAACCCTACTGTCACCTACTCATCTACACATCTATCCAGACTCTACAGTCAGAGCTGAGGACAAGCAGCCACGGAAACAATCATCACCTGGGCACAGAGAATAACATCCAAGCAAGCGGAAGGAATTAGGGTATTTTCAAGCAGGATAATGAACATAAGCCTCCTGGAAGCATATGAGCCTTCTCAAGAGAAACTAATAGCAGCTGTTAAATTTCTCATTCTCCTCTGAGTCCTGATTTCACAGTCAGGAGTAAGTATCCTGTTCTACAAAGAAAAGTGGGCGGTTGGTTTCTTTTTCATGATAGGACCTGACCCGTTGCTTCTGGAGCTCCTCGGATGAGGGCAGTTGGACACACTACAGCTGCTCATCTCCGGAAGAAAGGAAATTTCATTCTGTAATAAAATACTGCCCATGGTCATTCCGAAGACATAAAACGTGTGGCTTTAAGTTTGTTTTAGAACAGTTGTTGATGAACTGTATCTGTGAGATACGGAGATACGGAGGCAATCTACACATCTGGGGTGGAATTTTTCTGCAATAAAGACTCCTGGAAATTTGACAATTGCTGTCATCTAAAATAATCTTGCAAAGTTTTTCAACTCCTGCTGAAATATTGCTATCAGAGAATTCAAGCTTTCATTCTTCTGTTAAACACCCTTGGACTAAGACAGTGAAATCAGGCTGCTCTTTACTATATAGATGCATATAAAGACAGGCTACAATGAATCAGGAAGTGTGTTCAAAGTAACTTACAGGCTAGATGGCTGTATAATCAAGAGGTACTTAAGTGTCTCCATAAAGCCCTGGTTACCAGCCATTTGCAAGGGCTTAAGACAGGACTAGACTGGAAGAGAGATTTTTCTCTTACCCCAAAACTTTGGGTAGCATTGCCCAACAAGAGTAATCAAGAGCTTCAACAGAAGACACTTACTCTCTTTTCAGGTCAGACAGTACTAAAAGGAAAAATGAAGAATGACAGCAGGAAGAAGAACAAGTGGCTGAGAAACCATCCCTTAATGCTTCTTTTAATCCAATTTTTGCTAATCAAAGCTTTCAACTTGAGTGGAGAAGGAATTCAGATAAAGGACTGAACCCCACAATTACTGAAGTAGGAATAAAGAATCATCATGGCCAAGAATACAGGAGAAATAGAAAGTGTATTTTGATAAAAAATATAACAACACTGACAGAACTTGAGAAGTCCAATGGTTAATAGACTAAGCTTTGACATTTGGAAAATTTTGTCAATACATGTCAGCAGTTCTCTGCAAGAATGAAATAGACGGACCACTATCTTGGGTAAGACCATTTCAGAGTTACCAATCACACTGCTAAAAGGCAAGAAAAAAAAAAAAACCAAATAAACAAACAAAAAAAAAAAAAACAAAAAGCAATCAAACAAACAAAACAAAAAAACCCACAGAATCTTTGGTTGACTTAATTAGAAAAAGAGAAACCCTGCCACACACCAAAAATGCATCATGACAGGACTAAATGTTCTGCATTTGTCATGTTGACATTACTAAGTGTTCCTGACTGTTAAAGCATGAAAACGCAAATGGTGTTGCCAGGCATAAAAGCTTCTTCAATAATCTACTGCCATCTGTATTATTAAAAGCACATTTTTCATATGAGCAAGTTTTTTTAGCAGCACACAGAACAAGTCACCATCCTGGCTCATGCTATGAAAAAATTCTAGCATAGTTCTATTGAGCTGCTGAATATTATAATGCTGAAGTTTAACATGAACAATTAGAAAGAAACCCCACGTAACTGAAGTCTCTTTATACACTTGGAAACATTATTGTATCAAAATCAGTCTTCACAGTTCATATATCTGTCAGTTTACTATGCTATTGCTAACAACATGAACAGTTTCATGGGATAAAGCACAGTGCAGCAATATGTTAATTTTGAATGCGTGACTTTGGGAGGAAAGTATCTGTGCAGACAGAATGTACAAGACAGATGCAACAAACTGAAACAGCTTCAGTTGCAAATAAAAAAAAAAAAGTCCACATGATCAAGGGTAGAAATACGACAAACCTTGATAAAATGTTAAAAGATGCAGAAGAATAAACAAAATTAGTTTTTGCAGTTTGTGTAGAGGACTAGGAGGAAATCCCACTCCAATTTAAGCACTATCAATCATCCCACTCACTGCTCAATAACGCTGCTTTACCTGAAAGCATGACTGCAGAAAAGCCTCAGTAACCCAGGCACACTCCATGTTCTGTTTTGCTGAGTTTAGAAGCCAAAAGCTTTACTCTAATCTACATATACATCAGAGCTAGACCCTAGCACAGGTAGGAATGGGAAAGGTAACTAAATATTAAATATGATTTAATTCCCTTTATTACAAACATTAGTGTCACAGAGAAAAATCGGGGGTTTTTTTTGACAATACCTATGGAAAATATTAAAGTCTAAAAGTCATCAAAAGATATGTTTTAAATATCTTCTGGACTTCTATTTTTTTTTAAGTACCACCTCTACTAAGATATAAAAAACTCCTAACTGTTGCTGTGCAGGCTCACCACAACCTGACATTTATATACAAAGGGGAATTTCCAATCAAATAACAAAGCTTCCGAATGGCAGAATATTTGACTACATCCATGTGGTAGCAGGCTCATTGTAATGCATGGTTCTAATGATCTCTGTAGCCTAACCTAGGGATTTTAAATTGGGCATGCCTTTATCACAACTCAGTATCCTTATACCTTTCAAATAGTATCAAAATGGCTAAATAAAGACAAAAAGATTAAAAAGACATCTACTGCTACCTTCTTAAGCCCATCCATTTATAATCCCAAGGAACAGCAGCACAAACCCTCATTAAGCAGAGTTCACTGGGAATGAACACATTAATAATCTCTCCTGCAGAAATTAAATCTATTAGGCAATTAACTTCCTAAAGTGTTACATCCCACTACAGTGCTTGCAGCTGAAGCTGCCCCCTTTCAGATTGTTAACACCTGGACAAAGCAATCAGGGCCTGAAGTCACTCTTTGCCATTCCCAGCAAGTGCTCCTGCAGAAGAATTCCTGGAGACTTTCACATTTTCATGCCATTTCTACAACTTTGCTGTGGGTCCCTCCTGAGTCATCCATTAATATTCAATGTCCTCTGCTTTATATTGAACTAATTAATTAAAGATAATTAAGTCAGGCTTTCAGTACTAAAGAGGCTTCTGGGGGAAATAAACCAACAGAAGTGACAGGAGAACAAACAAAGAAAACGGAAATGTCACAGTTATTTTTCCTTTATGAAACAGAATCTTCCTTTGCTGTCCAGGACTTTTATTTTTCTTTCAACTTTCCTTTCTTAAGTCTTATTTCTGCAAGATAAATTCCATGTTCTGGTTTTCTTATCATCAGTTCTCTGTGAAACATCCTGGCACGCTACAGTGTCTCTCATAATAATATCACAATGATTAAGAACACCTTCAAGAGTAGAAATGTTTTCCAAGAATAAAAAGAAAGAATAAAAAAGAACATTTATTTACTTTACTGCTTTCTTTGCTTTTCTCAAAGGATAAAAAAATATGTTTTATTTCCAGAGAATGTCAATGTTTCATTCAACCTGTAACACCTTGTTAATTTTATATTTAATTTTAAATAGAAAAAGCAATAAAATAAATTTTACTTTCATTCTAACTGAAAGGCTGTATTAGTCTTTCAGCTTGGACAAGACAGAGTAAGATCTGAAGCACTGAACCAGAATAAGTATAATAGAAGAGCTAACAGAAGCTATGGCTCTGGGGATGTGAACTAGAGAAGGTATCTGTAACAGCCTAATCCTGTTAGTACTTATTCTGTGCTGCTGGCCTAAATGTCAAAATCATATTAATGATCCAAACATTTCACCTAAAAGAACTTCTGACTGATGGTGCTAGAGGTACTGAAAACTGAACAATTACCCAAAACCACCTAGATTAAATGAGCAAATTAATGTTTGGGTTTTAAGTTTATGAATAATTTACCGCATAAAGATTATCCACATTGTCAATGCTGTACCTACAATAGATTAATATGCTTAAAACCTAGTAACTCTCTGAAGTTATAAAATCCTCCTGTGATTGTCACAAACATGCACGGGTACTACATTACAGTTTGCAATAAGGTCTACAATGACTGCATGTATGAGGAGGACATGTACTATTCCACCAAGCTGAATAATTCTAGATGAGTTACATGCAAAAAAGCGTTAATGAAGTTCACATTTTAAACAAGATCCTATAGATCAGTCTGGAGACCAGTATATTTAATGATAATCATTTGCAGCTTCATATAATTACAAAAGCACATGTGCAAATCCCTAACTTCGTAACACAACTTGCCTAGGTGAGTGTCCCTCACATTGACAGTGTCCAGTTACACACACAAGGAAAACTGATACATCCTTTTGGTCTGAAAGCTTAATTGAATTCCTGGCAGTTTGTGAAACTCTTACAACAGCATTCATCCCCAAACTAAAACTATTTCTTTTTTCCTTTGAAGTATTGTAATCACATGCATTTGCAGCACAACTCACACAAACCTAAACCTTCTGCAGGACTTTTTTCAGAAACAATTCATCACATTCCCCTTGGACAGCTTTCCCTTCTGACCAAGAAGTCATGATAATGAATGACAAAATGCTTCTTTTTCCTGGCTACTGCTGATGGCAGCTTGATAGTCCAGTCTCACCTCTGTTCTCTGTTAAGTCTGTCTCCTTATGAGTTATGACTGCTTTTATCTTCCATCACTACTTTTAGTTACTTGGGTCTTCTCCGACTGGGTACATGCAACAGCAAAGTTGTGAACAAAATTAGGGTGAATTAGAGCCACCAAAGATCTCCTACTCATACTTAAGAACTTCACAGATGCAAGAGGTATAGGACTGAGATGTTCATTCTCCCCAGTCACAGTTCATATTTCTTGCTTTTTAGGGATGCCTCTTATTTAATTCAATAATTGCTAATTCTAAAAGGGATTGCATATATTCAAAATAATCAGAAGCCCAGAACTTTCTAAAGCATTTTTAAAATTAGTATGAGAAACATGACAGATGACTGCCTCTTCATTTTTTTCTGGAGGCTTCATTAACAATTCCACCCAAGAAAAGCAGTTTTCATACTGCGCAGTGAGAATATCCACGCTCACTGTGACAGTCCAGGAATCTTCCCTGTAAACGACTCATAAACTTTGTCTGACATTCAGAATTTGTTTTATAAATACTGTTTTTTCATCATGTGTAAATCTCATACACACCATTTCCAACCATACCAGCCCAACCAGACAGGATTAACAGGCCATTAAGAGTAACAATCACTTCACTGGGTGAGACTGATTAAAGTCAGAAATGGGTTTTCCCCTGCTTGTCCACAAGGAGGAAGTGGAGAGAGCAGACAATACCCAAGCAAGAAAAATTCACTAACAGTAGATAAAACGTAAGCTTAAAAAGACTTGAAAGAAGAGCCTAAATAGGGGGCAATCTCAGGAATTTTCAGAGAGGAGAAAGAAGATGGGGTCTTATTTAATTGTAGACACATAAGAGTCACATAAGAACAAATATGAGAAAAGCTTTGTTATGAAGAAACACTGGAAGGCGCAGAAGCCAAGAGAAATTGGGCTGAATCCTAACAGTCACTTGAAAGCTTTTTGATATCTCCAGAAGGTGCTTAGAGATCACATGGAGGTTCAGATTCCAGGGGCTTAAAGAATGTATGGCCTAATGAAATAAATCAGCCAGTGGAATGTCCCACCAGAGGAACTCTACTAGCGACCCAGTTAACCTGCATGTTACTAAAAAACAAAAAAACAACAGAACGAATTTGTGTGAGTCTACGAGCCAAGAGAAACATAGAAGGTTAGTCCTCAGAGTAAGAAGGTGAGATTTTAACAGCTGTGAAGTGTTGAAGTGCTGAGCTAATGCTCAGAGGATATGTTGTTTCTTGGATTTTTTTCCCCAGCATCGCATGTAATAAACCTGAGTACCTCGTATAGGCCTCCTTGGAGCCAGGGTTACATTTGAATATATACAGAGAGAATTATAATGCTCTTGGAGAAAGAGTATCACTAGGCATCATTCCTTTATGAGGAGCTTTAACATCTCAGAGACTCACAAATCAATTAAAATAATAAATCCATTGGACATGAATACTTCAGATCATGTAATTATAACATAAGTGTAAATTAAACAGAAGAATAAATAAAAGTTAGCCTGTATCTGAAAATTTTTAAATTATAAATACATAAGATTAGAAATTAAAGGAACCATTAACAAACACAAGTAAAGGAAGGATTTTGCAGATGACAGAAGTCTAGGACTTCAGTCAGTCACGTTAAAAATATATAGGTACTCCTGAACAGCAGAGGCTAAGCAGAAATGTGTGTGCTAAGGTGAGAAGATAGTATACTGTTAAAATTAGTCATTGTGTGAGAGCTGAAGGACCACCTTCCTCATCGCTGCCATTGGCGATGATGGTGGCCATCATAACTAGAATGAGAATACAGGAATGGAAGTTATGCATCTTAAAGTTAAAATTCAAACAGCTAAGTGGCACCTTACCTAAAACTTAATATTAAAGAACTGACAAATAAAACTACAAGCTTGCAGCCATAGCCATTCTCGGTCTTAACAAAACCATCTCTCTTGATATCTCAAATGGAGGGATTGCCTTTGGAAAAGCAGAATAACTGAATGTTGACACCATAATCTTATCAGCCTGACCTAAACATGTACAGGTTTCAGAGCAAGTTTCAAAGAATAAGGAGAAGACAGAAAATAAGATAAAACATTTCATTACAAGCATATCAGTATCCTTTCAGTAACAGATTTTCCTAGACAAACAAAGCATGAGAGATCTAGTTGATACAGATTTATAAAGCACCCAATGGAAATAATATTTCTTTACATTCTTATTTGGTACAGACAACAGAGCTATTAGTCAAAGAATCATATGGTAAAAAAACTAGGCAAAGAAAAAATGAAAACAAGGCGTCCTGAAAAAGGGAAGTAACAAATGGGTTGGTTGTATTGATAGACAGCTTGTATTGAAAACCTATTCATTAATCAGGAAAAAAAAACAAACCACCACCACTTCAATACCACCACTTTCAATAACTAGAAAGCCCTGTCAATGTAGACGATCAAGAGGATCTTTATAAAGGAGAAATAAAGGACTGAAGCAATAAAAAGGAAATGAGAAAATATGAAATTACATATCAACAAACTAATATTTTTTGCTGTAAACTGGGAATTTATTTATCGGAAACTGAAGAGGAGGGAAAAAAAAAAAATCCTGTATGGCTATAAGTCAAAGTAATCCAGCCTGAAAACAGATACATGCAAACTGATTTTGGTGAGATATTACTAGTTAAGTATTAACATTCCTGTGCCAATAACTTTTCAGATCTCATTTGGAAAATACTGAGTACAGATGATGGGGCAGAGAGAGAATAAGGAACAGAGCAATAAGCCTACCTTGTAGACAAGAACTGAAGAGTTTGATGTGTTAACTTAAAAAGAGACTGACACAATTTTCTTCCTGATGAATTTATAGATGGTAAATATTTTTCCCAGCCCTCTCGTTCAAGTTCAGTGCCACTTTCACAAGAACAAATGGTTAAACTGGACATGGAAGCTGAAATTGAGAAGATAGTTTCTAACCAAAGTACCTGCTTGTGGGACAACCTCCTGGCCAGAGCAATGGGGCAAAACCCAGACCACGCTGGTGTTAGAAGAGAGTTTCATGAGCTGCCAAGCAGGATTAACTGCAAGATATGACTGCATGTATAAGCCTGCAAGTGGCCTAAACATCTCCAGTGATCCAGCTAGAGCTAGAGACTTGATTTCAGAAGGCACAGCGGTTCTGCTCTGCTTCCCAGAAAAGTGGGGTGGGCAAGGAGAGGTGTAGTCACTAGGAGCCCTTGGGGATGGCAGGTACTGAGATTTGCACATGATAACCCCGGCAATGTTTCTTATTTTCATCCGTACTTTATAGGAAAAGTAACCACGTCTTAGTGCTTGCTCATAGGTCTAAAACAAGGTTTCCATTATAAGCAACTAGTAAGAATAATATCATAATATAAAATCAAAGTCTCAAAAAGTACACTTCCAGTTGTCTCCAATAAGATATAACAGACATCAAAAGTCTCCCAAGAAACATAAATGTTTTTCAACATGGAATTTCAACAACAGAGTTTTAGAAACTGCAGGACAACTTGTGTCCTGCAGCTGTAGGGTTCTGGAAATGTGACACGTGTTCTTGTCTAACTCCCAAGTATTGGCATGGGTCCTTCCTGCAAACAACTTCAGACAAATATCTCTGAAAATTAAAAGCAGTCAGCCTTTCAAAAAGCGTGTTTCAACTGTTAGGTCTTTTCTCCTTCCTCAGATACAGGCGCAAACGGATATTTTTAAAAATAAATAAATAAATTGATTCGTTCCATGAAAATTTAAACTCAATTTCTTTAATTGCAAAATACAAACCTAAGAGATTTGTGGTTTGATTTTTTCAATGGAGGGAGAACAACAAAAGCAGCCTGGTATCAGAGCAAAATAATTTTAGACTGCAGCACTGCCAAAGTTATTGCTAAAGACATCAACTTCAAAGACAGCTAAAAAAAGAAAAGAAGAAACAAATTCCAGGATATGGAGTTTTACTTTAATAGTAACAAAAGGGAGCAAACAAACAAACAAGAGAGGCCAAATATATGGGGGTTTGCTTTCCTTCTTTTTAAAACAAGAATGAAATGCTCTCTTGGATCCTTTAAAAATTATACAAACATAAATCTAACAGAATTTTTTTAAAGTTGTGACTTGGTTTTCAAATTAAACTTTGGGGGAAAATAATTACTCTACTATCACTGATGATGGCAGCACATATTGCTTTAACATATGTTACATTCAGAAGTAGTTCTTTGCTCTGGCAAAGCAGGTCACGTTTGTACTGGATTTTATTTAATCCCCTTGCTCCTACAGCATCATGAATACACTGCTCTCTCTTCCCCCCAGAAACTCAAAGACACACATTAAATTAGTTGGGATTTTCAAAATCCAGAGAACCTGAAAACCCCCAAAGAACAAGTTGTGGCTGATTTCATCGCAGCTTATGTTCCTAAGCTCCCTATATGCTTGTACAACAAAAGCTTTTTTGAAAAAAGCCTTCCAGTTCCCCACTGCCTCACAACTTGTGCAACTATCAACTGGCGTGTTGTCGTTGTATAGTATTACCATATGGCAGCATTTTACACTTACTTTGCACAGGTTTATAGATCAACACAGAGCAGAAGGCAGGCAGGAACTACCAGGTTGGGTCATTTTTAAAAACGAGCATTAGTGAATCTTATGGTACAAGTTAAACAGCCTATTTTCAATTTGAGAAATTTTTGCCCTATGCTATTTTTGTACCATGACCTGAAGACTGGATCCTGATGGAGCTCCAAACATTGACTGACCCTTGGTACGAATGGCACTATAAAGCTACACTAGAGTAACTACAGCTGTAAGCACACTATGCCCCAAGAAATCTGAAATGCTTCCACTGAATTCACCTCTCAAAATGCTGTAAAAATAAATTTTATTTGAAGTCTTCCTGAGCAGGGGTAACAGTACAGCAGACAAAACAGTCAAAATGAGAACCAACCTGTTGAAAACTGAGCAAGTGATGAGTTGGTACATTCAGGTTACTGCTCCCCTTCCCCCAAATGTAACTGCAAATTGTAAAATTTAAATTCTGTGTCAATACTTTCTTAAGATTAACATACTTTCTAATAGTACACCAAAAAACCTATCTATATGGCATGCATTTATGGTCAATGTACAGCATAAGCATTAACCAAGGGATAATCCTTGTCTTAAAGAGCTTATTCTCCTCCATTTGTAAGCATCCTAAGACAATTGAAAATCGTTTGAGAAGAGAACTACAGATATGCTTTATTGAGTCCGTGCCCATGTACAGGCACAGCAACAGTTCTACAGAGATGTCATTATGCATCGTCGTGGTGTTCCAAACTGAAACGTATCCATAAAATTAGCTAATTAATAAAAATGTAGAGAATTTCTTACAGAATCAAACTGGATAAATGTCCAAGGCAATTACCTGTCAAAATATTAATAATGGATTCCTCAGTAAAAATAATTAGGTGCCTATATATCTATGGAGAATGTTTAACATATAACCCCATTTGTTTACAGAAGCAGAGATAAAGGTATCAATATATCTGTGACTTTGAAAATGACCTTTGAGAAAACACAGTTTCATACAAACAACAGGTCTATTATCAACACAGTCACACTGCAGAAGGACACTAGGGAGAAAAGGCTTTAGTAAATCATTACTCTGGTATGGCTGGACACGAGGTCAGAATTCAAAGCAACTACAAAACATATCAGGAAAAACTGAATCTATCATTCAAAACTGGGGTTTTTTGCGCTTTTACACATTTGAAAACAAAAGGTCATGCAGAAGGTAATGCACCAGAGGTTGAGTGCAGTCATCTTCAGCAGTTTCTCTGACTGGTAAGATACATCCAGTTCCTTGGACACTGCATTAAATCATATGGTTTTGTTTGTAACTGTTAAAAACAAAACAAAAACAAAACAAACAAACAAAAACCCCAGGGCACATACAAGTTGTTCGTCTCACATATGTTTAGTCAGACATTAGTTTAAAAATTGCCCTTCCTGTTACCTCTTTCCCAGTGGCAGATGCAGGCACAAGCCAGTGGAAGTGGAGCAGACATAAGCATGACAACCTAATTTGCTGCATGAGGGTAGTAGCTGGGGATGGGGAGGGGAAAAGGAGACAAAAACACTTTACACAAGAGTCCCACAAGGTCATTGTAGGAGACTGAGACATCTGTCAAGGCTGGAAGTTAATACATCTGCTTTTATAATAGAAAACATTGTGAGCAAGGCAACAGTTTTATGCTTAGAACAGTGCAGCCTGTGAGTACAAGTAAATAGGCATGGCAGTATCCTGATTTTCTTTTTAAGTAATATCCAGCAGGAAACAGAGCTAGCAAAGTCTGGCATAAATGTAATGCTGTTTTTTGTATAGTGCAAAAGATAGGAAGAGACAGAATCTCTAATGCTGTACTTTCCCTTACAGAACAAAACCCACTTCTAAACAAAGCACTACTTCAAAGTCCATAGATTTCATCCATCTAGAGTAATATATGTATCAATAGGAAGCTTGTGGAAGTGAGGAAATAGGCACAAAAAGTGTTGCAACATAAGCATTGTTCTTTAAAACATGTTCTGCCAACTCTCCCTGTCAGATGCCTCCATGATTCTACAAGCAGGACTAGAATAAGTGATCGTCCCCTTGTACTTGGCACTGGTGACACCTCACCTCAAATACTGTTTTGGGCCCCTCACTACAAGACAGTCATTGAGGTATACTGGAGAGAGTTCAGAGAAGGGCAGCGAAGCTGCTGAGGGGTCTGGAGCACAAGTCTGATGAGAAGCAGTTGAGGGAGCTTGGGCTGTTCAGCCTGGAGAAAAGGAGGCTGAGGGGAGACCTTATCGCTGTCTACAACTACCTGAAAGGAGGTTGTAGCATGGAGGGTGTTGGTCTCTTTTCCCAAGTAACAAGTGATAGGACAAGAGAAAACAGCCTCAAGTTGCGCAAGGCAAGGTTTAGATTGGATATTAGGAAAATTTTATTCCCAGAAAGTGCTGTCAAGCACTGCAACAGGCTGCCCAGGGAAGTGGTGGCGTCACTATCCATGGAGGTATTTAAAAGATGTGTAGATGTGGTGCTTAAGGACATCGTTTAGTGGCGGACTTGGCAGTGTTAGGTTTGTGGTTGGACTTGATGATCTTAAAGGTCTTTTACAACCTAAATGATTCGATGAAGAACGAAACTTTGGGTTGTACTGTCAAGTTTACCCATGCAAAGAAAGCCTAGTTAAAACTTTACACTATTCAATTTAAATGGTACAAAGTGAGGAACAGGAATTGACTTTGTACAGGGCACAATTTCATCAGCAATCCACCAACTTTAGTACACAGTCCCTGCACCTACCCTGAAAACCCTAACCAAGTAATTATCAGGAGGACCTGGCAGAGATTTTACATCCAAGCATAGCCAGCCCACACACAGGTGCTTACAAACATCTCTTCTGCATTAGAGTGCCATAGCAGTTACTGTAAATGCTGATAGTTACTACATTTGGTCATGTATGTGTTAGATAGGATACAACTGTTTAATCTGCTGCAGATTTATATATACATATATAAATAAAATTATATATACAAATTTCTATAGGAGAGCAGTTCAGTACAAAAAGGTAAGAAGAATCTGCACATCTTCTGTTGCAATGCTATATACACCAACACTGGACATGCTCTCTGGGCATGATGTAAATCCCTTGCAATTCTACATTCATCAGAGAGGAATTATTTCATCTAAGTGCCAGTGAAAATTAAAAGCTCCTGATTCTGTACAACTTCTTATAGAGGAGCCTCAACGAGTTTAGAATTGATTGAATGAACTGTGATTTATAAGTAGTATTTTAAAAAATTATTACTTCTTCTAAAAGAAACACCCTTTCACACAGATTAGTAAACTTTCTATGTAGACTGACAGCAACGGTACTATTTTCTAACAGATTCTATAAAATGTGAACTTTCTTCTACTATATCACCTTTGTAAACAAGGCTTAATTTTATACTTCCACCAGTGGCACATTTCAGCATTCAGGACCAGCTATTGCCCAAATCCTAAGCTTTTTTTATTTTTTCCAGCTAACAAGAAATGAGATGCAGAGGTAATATAAGAGATGTGTGAAATCATCAGTAGTAGGGACCGAGCATTCTCTGTGTCCAGATTCAAAGCAAAGTGGTGATTGCTCACGGAGCAGATAGCTGATGGAAACACCCCTTGCCACAGTACATTGTAGCTTGCAACATTTGGGAAAAGCTGAGAGTTAGGTAGGTTTCTCTGAAAAAAATCCACTCAGGGTTACAAATACATAGAAACCCTATCTTGCTTGGGATGTCCATGAGCTGAAAACGGTTGGAGATCAAGAATCCATTACGAAATGTTTCATATATGTTTGCACTGTTCTTAGACATGCATCCCAGGCATGCACTTTTAGTGTCTCTGAGAAATGGGAGCTGGGGCTGGATGGGTTATTGGTCCAACACAATACACATATGGGCTCTTTGGTGGAACTCTTGTGCCAAGTAAGTTGTGTGACACTTTCCCCGACTGTTTTGTCAGCTGATAGCTGTGCCTCCATACTGTTAACACCTGCAGCAGGATTTGGATAAACCAGTGGGACATAGAGCCCCACTCCTCACTACAGCACTGTTCATATTACTGTTTTACACTGCATGTGGAATAGGGATTGCTCAGACTATCATTAACACACTGCAGTAGTTTCTCCAAGCTATGCTGACTGAAGCCCATAAAGCTTCTGACTAGGTTGTAAAACAAACTCAGGCATTTTAAAAGATAAATGTAAACTCTGTTAATCATTTATGTTTTTTCAGCATGCAATTAGAAGTTTGTTTTCAAGAATGAATTGAGCAACAAAGTAAAATTCTTCAATGTGTCAATCTGTTTGTATAGCAAGTTGGAACTTATGAGATTCCTAACTCATCCATTTCTTAATGCTTTAAAACCTTCCAGGAAAGACTAAGGCTTCTGCTCACCTAGCAATTTATGAAAATCTATAGACGACAAACTGACATTAATATTTGATAAAAGAACAAACAGGCCATACTCAGCCATTTACAGATTACTAATAATTTGCTCAAGTGTATTATAACACAACTGCTGAAGTCAGCTTTTCGTATAAAGGTGAACACCAGGAAAACCACTACATTTCTGAATTAGAATGCCTTCCACCTAAAAAAATAGTTCACAATCATTACTCCAGAAGGTCAGTCGCTATGAACGAACACTTGCTGGACACTTAACTGAATGTTTTTTAGTTATGCTGCATAAAACTCTACAAACTTGACAGACAAAGGTGTTTTCAAGGACTCTGTGTTTGACAATGATGCTCTGAGTAGTCTTTTAGCTAATACTTTAATACAGAGATGTCTGCAATATAAAGCACATGATTAAGACTACGCAATATCATTACTCCTTTTCCACTACCCCAAAGCTAGGGATACATCTTATTTCTTTAACAACAATACCTTTATTATGCATGTCTCTATTCTCATCATGGCTATAGACCAAAGTGTGCAGACATTTTTGGACTTAGCCACGCAGAAGCCTTCAAACTTCCTCTCTTACCAGACCCAGCTTGCTGACGTCAATCAAAAGACCCCTGAGAACTGTGAAAAAAGGTCATTTTCTGCAGTAATTAAAAAAAAAGTTTTTGCTCTCAAACTTTCACATAATTTTAAATCTCAAATAAAAGCCAAATGTTTCCATGTCAATAATGTTTTTGATGTTTCAGTGTTTCATGTTTCCTAAGTGGTGGGTTTATTTAGCAAACAGCTGGACATTCAGTACGTGGGCGGGGGGTGAATTACCCCCAGAGATCTGTTTTTGTAGGTGTTGAATACCGAACGTTTAAGAGCAACTGCAAAGTAAAAGCAGCAAAAGTCAAAGGCTTCCACCTATCATTTCTCACATCCTTGCATTTTCAGGATCAGAGCTTCATACCTCTACAAAGCATCCATTTGGTGTTGGATGCTGGCACTGAAAGGACTGCATTAAGCAACAGACTCTCATTCTTATAAACATTTCAATTATTAAACTGAATAGGTTTCCTGTTGCTAAAACCTAGAAGGGCACCATAGCTAGAATCCTTAAGCAAAATATGTAGAAATACTATTAATTTAAAGTTACTTAAAAATAATGATGAAAGTAACATATTATGGTTTCTGATCTTTTTGGTTTTCTTTCATGCAACCAGCTCAGCACTGCAATCAGCAGACTACAACAGAGATTCAAAGAGACTTTTATTAACCTCCGAGCCCAGACCACCTACTTCTAAAGTTACATATTAATAGATTACAAAAAGTTGTGCATAGCCATAAAAAGTTATTTTATAGCCACAAAGCTATTATAATCTATTGAGAATCTACTAAATGGCTACTGGAGTACAAAGGGATATTTGTTGTGAATTTAGAAAAAAAGTAGTTGCTACAAAATCATATACCTAACACAAATGATGACATTAAATGGTTTCAGACCCAGTAAAATAATAATAATATTAATTGGATGAACAAATAAATAGTATTACATTGTAATTATAGCTTAAATGATAAATTTCATTATGGTTCAGTCTCGGGTTTGGTCTTCCTGTTGTCAGTTCTATTCGTTTTAAAACATAGTAGCATTCTAAGTCAACAAAGTAAGTATTTTCTGCAGCTGAGTTATTGAAATTGGCTGTAGTGAAGAGTAGACCTGGAAAGCTCAAGAAGCCAACAAAGGAACGGCCCAATCTCTTCTAGCTTCTTTTTGTCTTTCCTCTAACTAGGAAGAGCTGGACTTTACAGCTTTTTATAACTTATGTGAACCTAGTTTGCTGGCTTGATTTCTTGCTTCAGTGTGGACTAAATGACCCAGAACCAAAACCATCAGAGAAAGGACTGTCCTTTTACCTCCTTGCTTCAACATTCAGGGAAAGCAAGGAAGAAAAATGCAGTCTGCAGCAAATACAGCTACCTGTTCAGCAGCTCTATGACAGATTAGAGTCTCTAAGCTGCCACCCGTCACAGCAGGGATGCATCCTCCATGCCTTTTCTCCTCTTAGTTTTATTTTTTCTTTTGCAGAACACAGAGAAAAGATAGGAAAAGATGCATGTTAAAATGTCTTTTTTAGTACTCTCTTTTTCTGGAAGTACCTCTTAAAAATGTGTATATCAAGTAAAAATGAACAACTCTCAGGTATTCTAAGCACTTTTAAAAATCCTCAAAAACCATGTATCCTGCTTACATATATTATACAGATAAATTTTATTTTTTAAAACCCCACAGGTTTATTATTCCATAATTTCTGGTATACGTAGGTTAGCTTTAAGGGCTGTAAACAGAATCTTTCTTTGCTGTCATTGCATTTACAAACCTCCCACAATCTCAGCATCAGAAAGTCTGTTATTGTTAAATAAAAGGAAATGAGGAGCTCTAGCCAGTGAGTTAAAACAGCCTCCTTAATGGACCAGAAAAGTGCAAGTTGTCATAACAGTGGAATGCATATGGGTCTTTATCATTTGACAGACAACATATGGGGTTTTTTTCTCTTCCTCTGTTCTGCCAGAGATTACTCTAAAGCAAATAAACACATATTTTCTAATAAACCATAGAAGAAAATTAATATATAAAAAACCCTATTGACATGACTGTCACTAATTCATGAAAATTTATTTTCTCTTCAGGATGCAATTACAGGTAGGTAACTCATTATACCTTTCATAAGAATGCACGTGCGGTATAAAATGAATGATATTTGTGCCACAGACCTTACAAGCTACAGCATATGCCAGCAGTGGAAGCAAGTTTAACACACAAGCCCCAAACATATACAGAATGTACTACACCATTTAAAACAAAATAAATATCTTCATTAAGTTCAAATATGAGTTTAGCTGAAAGCTGCCACAGTCACCACATCTCTTTCTAACTATGGGCTATGCACAGCCCAATAAGGAAGAAATGCTCTTTCATGCAGGAGTCCCTGGAGGATATGAAACAGAACTGGGGCATTTCCACCCCATCACAGTAAAAGGTTCAACACAAGGAAAACTGGTGCCAAACTTATGTGTTGAATTATTTTTCTTTAGATCAAGTTTTAGCCCACTGAATGACAGAGACACAAATACAACATATTGCTGCTTCAGCTGTAAGACTGAAAATCCTGACAAACGTCTGGCAACTCCATACTATACTAATTTGGAGACATTGTACTAAAGAGAACTGTAACAATAAATATTGAGAAGCACTGCAATCACCTAAAGAAGCTTGAAAATAAAATTTGTGATCAGAATTAAACCTATGGTAGCAAGGCAGGTCTGTGGCAAAGCTTTATTGCTTAACTCATTCATAGGATCAAGAGAATGGCTCAGAAGAGAGATGCTTTGTCATGCTCCTCACTCCTAGGCCACAGAGGTGTAACCATCATAATGTGGATTTACCACTTAAAATTGGCAAGCTGACACCAAGGAGTGCACAACTAGGACATAATCATCACCATCACTCAACAGTCCACAGGCATTTGGAATCACATTAGTCCTTGAGAATGGGATGAAAAGTGTAGTAAGAAAAACAGGAGAAAACCTGAGGTGCTCACACTCTTTCCTCCATCTTATCTCCTTTCTAGGTCATGCTGAAGATCTTCAGGAAACCAATTCGTATTATGCTGAAAGTTCATATTAATACTGAGTAAGAAAGGTCACCCATAAGGGCAGTGACCACTCAGAAATGACATAAAGTACTTCTACCTGAAGAAACAGCAATGTCCATACATCTGCAAAAATCAAAGCATTACAAAAGCATCTGCTGACATCATATCACACAGAGCACTTCCGCTTCTTCCTCTTCTGTTACTGTGAATGGCATTGGTCTACTAATTTCTCTCCAACTCTGTTGACCGTTACCTCCGTGTGCCTTTATCTTTTTCAGTTTTACTTCTTTTTAATCATCCCATCAGTGAACCATAAATCTTAGTCTATAATGACGTGCAATAAACCAGAAGGTCAATATCCAAAAGGAGACAAAAATGTGATCAATGCTGTCAGTGTCTTTAAAGAGCTGCTCATGTGTTTCACTGCATACCTTTGCTATACTTTGTAATGTCCAATAACCCATTACTTTCCCATTGATTTTCCCTTTTCTTCATTTAGACTTCCCCTCATTCGTCTGCTCAGACTTCTGATCTCTACCTGTTATTTTCCATAGTGATGTAATTATTACATTGCCACATTTCTTTCCTATCTTAGCTGATGCAAACAAATTCCAGTTATTTTTCAGGATACGGATTCTCCCTCACTGCACAATCTTCATGGGAAGGAACAGACTTTTGTCAACACAGGAAAGGCCATACACATGCCTGGAATAAGGAAGTGTTTCCAGAAGCTGATGAAAACTCTGTGTCTCCTAAGTGCACACAGTTAATTCTTCTAACCAGTGAATTCTATAGAGTAGGAGAAACCATTAAAACACAGACATGTGCAAGGTGATCTGCGTCATAAATCTAACCCACAATACAGGCTAGATTTGTGGGGAGTAGAGGGTGAATGAAGATAACCTAAACTATAATCACATCAGGAGTAAAAGGTTTCCCAGAAGGAAAGAAATCTCCTACTATCAACACACAGTCAAGAACACAAGGGAATAAATTGCTCAGTACTGAATGGCTGGGCAGAGCTAAAAGCAAAGCACTAGGGCAGGAGGCTCTAGACACACAATCTATAAAGCAATGGTTCATCATCAGTCAGTCTCCAAGCACAGGTGAACAGATTTTGGTGAGGCACTACTGCAAGAGCTGCTCTGCTTGCAGGTTTAGCAGACTTTCGGCTACTATGATTGTGATACGAACATAAAACAGAGCACAAATGCCAGTCTCAGTGTGATAAACAACCACAGTCCTCTCTTACTGCCCCCCAGGTTGTGAAGCAGAGGAAGTTCAGTGACATGAGCTCTTCAGTGTCTTTGCTCATTTCCAGTTCTTCAGGAGCAGCAATAACACAGTCTGTGGTTACCTCCTTTCCATGCTACTCTTAAGTTCCAGAGCCCAGTTAGAGACAGGACTACAGACCCTGAAAAATCGCTTGGCAAGACCAAGAACTATTTTCTTCATTCTTATCACTGGCTGCAACTCCTGGAGCAACAAAAATTAAGCGACCTGCTTCTTCTGCTCATAATAGGTGCATAAAAGAAAAACAGGTGGGAAAAAAATTGGAAGAGTATAATTTTAAAAGGCAGCTGTGTTTAAAGCTTAAACCTATATGGGGGTTGGACTAGAAGACCTTAAAGGTCCTTTCCAACCCAAACTATTCTAGTAAGCCTACTATACAACACAGCATTAAACATGGACATCACTGTGATGATCCAGGATTGATCTGCACATAGAAACATCATGGGATGCTCATCTGCTATTCCTCCTACACATGCCTCTTGTGCCTCATTCTTATTCACCTCTGGCTTTAATATCCCAGATTTGATCATTCAGCCACAAGCACCTACTTTTTTCTTCTCTCTAAAAGAAGGGGATTATGGAAGCACAGTGACGCTTTCAAAATTCAGTACACCACAGATTATATTGACAGTACGTGACACCTTTAACAGGCTAGAAAGTCTGCGCTATTTAGTATGTCGAAACCTACAATTAAAAAAAATAAATAAATAAAACCACAAACACCCCTTATTTTCTTTAAAACAATTCCGGAATCCTTCAGGATGCTTCTATCTAATTAAATAAAAAAAAAAACAAAAACACGAAAAACGCTATTCACCGACTTCAGCTGCATCACCAGGCAGTGCCACTGCACTCCGACGGCTTCTGTCTGTCCCGCTGCATTTCAGCACCACGGACGCCGCCCTGAGGCCCCTCGCTATGCCTGGGAGAAGGTGAACTTTTAAAATCACCTTCTTAACTTTCTTCTGGGCTTTCCTGGAGCCACTGGTGTAGGATTTTTTTTTTGTTTTAGTTTTACCTCAGGGATGGAGGAAACAGAAATCACAGCGATTGGATTTTCTTTTCCGTTTGGGATATGAAATAAAAAGCTCTATGGGCTCAACTTTCCCAAACTTTTTATAAATTTATTTTATTAGACCTTCGTGAGCTTTTGTTTAAATAAATGACTCTTAGACCCAAAACACCATCAATGGCTCCTAATAAAATAAAATAAAATGACTGAGAAAACATATTGCAGCTCTTCCTAGGTCTCCTCTTTAAGCACAGTTTTCCCCCAAATTCATACAAGTTTCTGCCCAAAACCTGAAACATTTGTACCTCCACCTAGGATCAACTGCTGTGAACATACTACTGGTGGAAAAGACTTTGCTCAGTTCAAATGTATAAATCCTGTTATGTCCTTCCAAGCTAAAAGCAAAAAGGCTGTCTGGTAACTCCTGGCCTTGCAAAGCCTCGATTCAACCTCACTTGCAAAGACAAAAGGGGTTCTTGATGGAGAAGCTGAACACTTTTTCTATTAGCATTGATCAGTTTCTGTGAAGGCAGAGTGAATTGATTCTCTTCATCAGCAGAAAGCTCTGGAAATATTACAAAATCCCCAAAGCACTTTTCAGTTTCAGGCCCCTCTGTGTTACATCACCTGGCCTTCTCTCTGCTTTAGCGTGGGTCACACTTGCCCCCACAGATGGGTCTTACTGATTTAACCCTAAGGACCATCTCAAGTCCTCAAAAATATCACACGCAGTTTCACTCCCTCTAGGATGTCACACGGGCTGATAACATGATTCTCTCAGAGCTTCTGTGCTCATTATCCATGCTACAAGTTTTATGAGATAAGGAATATATTTTTAAGGGCACTTGTGAAGATTACAGTATTTACAAATGCGCTGATTAACTGAGCCCCACTGATTGCACTCTAGCATTCAATTGAAAGGGTAAATTGTGTCCAGTTCTGGGCCTCTCAGTTCAAAAAGGACAGGGAACTGCTGGAGAGGGTCCAGCACAGGGCAACAAAGATGATTAAGGGAGTGGAGCACCTCCCTTGTGAGGAAAGGCTGAGGGAGCTGGGTCTCTTTAGCTTGGAGGAGACTGAGGGGTGACCTGATTAATGTATATAAATGTGTAAAGAGTGAGTATCACGAGGGTGGAGCCAGGCTCTTCTCAGTGACCACCAATGATAAGACAAGGGGCAATGGGTATGAACTGGAACACAGGAGGTTCAATTGAAATTTGAGTAGAAACTTCTTCATAGTGAAGGTAACAGAGCACTGGAACAGGCTGCCCAGGGAGGCTGTGGAGTCTCCTACTCTGGAGACATTCAAAATCCGCCTGGACGCATTCCTGTGTAACCTCATCTAGGCGTTCCTGCTCCGGCAGGGGGATTGGACTACATGATCTTTTGAGGTCCCTTCCAATCCCTAACATTCTGGGATTCTGCGAAATAAGAGCGGCCACGCCATGAGCCGCTGTATTGCCGGGGAGCAGCCCAAAGGGCAGGGGGCTGACTCAGGGGCCTGTCCAGCGGCGCCGGCGCTCCTCGCCGAAGGCCCCGCCCGGGCCACCCACCCACCCGCCTCCCGCGGCCCAACGAGCGCACCGCCCGGGCGCCCGGGGCCGGGCCGCTCCTCACCTGCAGGGGGCAGCGGCCGGGCGGCGCGTGCTCGGGCGCGCGCCCGCGGTACACCGGCCGCTCGAAGCGAGGCTCGTTGTCGTTGGCGTCCTCCACGCGGACGGTCAAGCGGCAGGCGGTGGCGCGCGGCGGGCGCCCGCCGTCCCGCGCCACCACGCGCAGCTCCAGCGCCGCCTGCCGCTCCCGGTCCAGGCGGGCGCGCGTGCTGACGGCGCCGCTCCGCGCGTCGATGCGCAGCAGGGTCAGCGCGGCCGGTTCGCCCTCCAGCGCGTACCGCACCTCGGCGTTGGGCGACCCCGGCTCGTCGGCGTCGGAGGCGCTGAGGCGGAGCACGGCGGTGCCGGGGGAGGCGGCCTCGGAGACGGCGGCGCGGTAGTGGGGCTGCGGGAACGCGGGCGCCTCGTCGTTGAGGTCGGCGACGCGCAGCAGCAGCGGCTCCTCGGCGGAGAGCGGCGGCGCGCCGCCGTCCGTTGCCACCAGCCGCAGCTCGTAGAGGTCGCGGCTCTCACGGTCCAGCGGCCCCGCCACGCAGAGGAAGAAGACGCCGGCACCGGCACGCCGCAGGGCGAAGGCGCCGTCGCCGCCCAGCAGGGCCAGCGCGATGCCGCTGCCGCCCTCCGCACCCTCCGTCTCCTCGTCGGCATCCGAGACGGAGACGCGTGCCACGTAGTCGCCGGTTCGCGCCCCCTCGGAGATCTGCGGGCCGCCGGTCTCGGTGAGGTAGAGCAGGCGGATGACGGGGCGGTTGTCGTTCACGTCCAGCACGGCCACAGAGACGAGGGCGCTGGAGACCTCGGGCTGGGCGCCGCCGTCCCTTGCCTCCACGACCAGCCGGTGCAGGGCCCGCGCCTCGCGGTCCAGCGGGCGACGGAGGCGCAGGACGCCGCTGCGCTCCTCCACCGCGAAGTAGCCGTCGGGGTCGCTCTGCCGGCGGTTGATGGCGTAGCGCACCTCGCCGTTGGCGCCCAGGTCGGGGTCGGTGGCACGCAGGCGGCAGACGGCTGTGCCCGGCGGCGCGTCCTCCCGCAGCCGCGCCTGGTACTCGTCGCGGCTGAAGGCGGGCGCGTTGTCGTTCTCGTCCAGCACCCGCACTGACACCCGCAGGCGGCCGCGACGCCGCGGGCTGCCACCGTCCCACGCCTCCACCACCAACCGGTGCGCGTCTGCCCGCTCGCGGTCCAGTCGCCGCAGCAGCACCAGTTCCAGCGGCTCCGGCCTTCCGTAGCGCAGCTGGAAGAGTGGCGGCTCCCCCGCCGCGCCGCTCTCCTCCAGCAGCGCATAGCCCTGCGTGCCGAAGCAGCCGGCGTCGGGGTCGCGGGCGGCCGGGAGGCGGAAGGCGCTGCCGGGCGGGCTGAGCTCAGAGATGTTGAGCTGCAGGCAGTCCCGCGGGAAGCTTGGCGGGTGGTCGTTCACGTCGGTGACGGCGATGTCCACCTGAACCACTTCGCCGCGCAGCGTGGCCGCCGCGAAGCTGTAGCGTGCCCGCCGCTCCCGGTCCAGCCGCCGCGCCGTGCGGATGATGCCCGTCTCCGGCTGGACGTGGAAGTCCGCCAGGACCGCCGACTCGCCGCTCCCCTCCGACAGCAGGAAGCCCCCCGGCGGCTCCGCGCCCGCCGGCAGCCCCGCACGGATGTCCCCAACCAGTGTCTCGGCCGGCAGCCCCTCGTCCACCGACAGACTAAGGTTATATACCGCCGCCGAACCGCGGCCCGCCGCCCACAGCCACAGCGGCACCAGCAGCGCCAGCGCCCGCCCCATCGGGGGACCACCGCCGCCTCGCCCGCCCCGGCACCTGTCGCCCCGCAATGCTCCGCCGCTAAACGGGCATCGCGGGCAGCCTGCGCCGCTCCCCGCCGCCGCCGGGCAGGTGGCTTCGCCCCGCCGCCACGGGAGGAAATCGTGTATGCTGCCGGTGCTGGGAAGGACAAGGCTGTGCGAGGGGGCGGGGAGGGCGGCTCCCCCCGCCGCCACCGCCCCGCGCAGCCCCCGCCCCGCCGAGCCCCACCGCCCAGCGCAGCGCCGCCGCCTGCCCTCCCTGTGCCCGGGGGCTGGCGGCTCCCACGCGCTAACATGTCGCGCAGGGTCTGGAGAGCGTGACGCTGCTCTAGGGCCACGCTGAAGTTGGAGAGGTCTTTGCCGAAATTGATTCCTCGGGGAACCACCTGGCTTAGCTGCTGATGGGGGAAAGCGGCACAGGGATTGCCTGTGGACGCAGAGGCATGCCTCATGAAGAAGAATTTAAATGAGACAGAAATCTGTGAGGATAAACGGGTTTGCTCAATTCAGCAAGGATTTTTCTCACCTTAATATTCTGTTTCTCGTTTTCCATGGAAGAGCTTGCTGCTTATTCTAGCATTAGGTTAGCAAATAGTGCTCAGCATGGCAGGGAAGCATTTACCAGAAATAAGCTTTAAGTAGAAACTTCCATCAGCCTCGGCAAGACTCAGATTTTCTTCCTTTTTCACTTTCCTGACTCCCATTTCTAACTGGTACTGGTCTAAGGATGAATTAGTGTTTCTTCAGTGACACTGAGAATATACAGCATCATATAAATGCTAACTACCAACCATCCATCTTTCCATGGAAGTTAAGTACAATACTTCAACAGTCTCTTACTATTCCCACTGATCCTTTACCACACTTAATTTCACCTTTCTGGCAAGAATCTGGCAATCGGTCAGAGAAAAGTAAATTCATGCTAGGACAGACAAGTAAAATCAGGGCAAAGACAATAAAGTAGCAGGAGGAGTTACTGTAGCTCGGTCCTCTCCTCTGAAGGAGCACTTGGGAGGGCAGCTGTTTTGCTCTTTGCCACTCTTCCAAGTTGGGGAAGGACTACCCAAGTGGCAGAGCACTCATTCCCTGAGGAGGGGGGAAAAGCTGCTGTAACAGCCCTTGATTTATCCACACAGGAGAGGAGAAGGGGAAGAGAAGTATTTTTTATAACACTGTTTAGAACCTAATGGTTCCATACATGCAGGTAAGAGGGAGAATTAGGTTCTAAATTAAGTCTAGGGGTCATAGTGCACATGTGTGTCTGCATGCATGGGAGAGGAGACACACAAGATCATATCTGCTAGATCTGACTTGCCTTCTTATGTAGACAGACAAGACTGAGCAAAAGCTAGATTTTGTCAGATCTTATTAGACACATTCTGAGAAAGTCTCTGTATATTTATATACTGTGACAATTACAAGCATAGAAGCAAGAAGGAAACACTGAGGCCCTTGCCAGTTCCATTCATACACGTTGAGAAAACACATGGATCCTCCCCAAGTCACAGATGTTCAATATGGAAATGCCTGGATTCCACTGAATCACAACAAGTTTGGAAAAACAGCCATGTCTCATGCAGGCTATGCAGTCACTAAGAAAACATGTGAATCATGCTCAGTCAGGCATATTCACTGAAAAACAAAAACTAAATATTCACTAAACAAAACCTGCTGTCACCAAGGTCAGCCAGTACCTAAAGAATAAAGTTCTGTATTCAGATACAGCATGCATGAAGATAGCAAGGGGAAAAAGATGGACATAGTTATCTGTGGTTCTGGCAGTATTCATGTATTTTGTGAGACCAGGGCACTTGAGTAGTTTTATAACAAGTCATATAAAAGCACTGCCCAACTACAGCATATTTCCAGAAATACCACATCTTTAGGACACTACAGATGTTCTGTCTACTGTGAGCATGAGCTTTACCTTGAAAGTGTTCCTCCACCTTCTTCGTCTGCCTTCTCTGAGCATTTTCTTCTTTCCTCCATTCCCTTCTTAAGCTTTTTCCTTCACTCTCTTGTGCCATGTTCATGACCTCATTCCTTTTCTTACACAAATCACAAAAAGAAGTTTCTAAATCTTGAGGAGATGTTTGCTGTTTCCTGGGTGTATTTAGTTACCCTGCTGTTCCCTGTCTTCTCAGTGGCATGCTGACCTACAGGAAAAAGAGAAGTGGCATCACATAAGACATGGAGGAAAGCTGCCATGGTGACATCCTGAAGGAAGAAAGGGTGAAAACTCTTAGTGCCCTAGCTACCTCCTATGTCCTCAACAGGTCACTCTCATAGTGAAGACACTTGCCAGTTCCTCAAATCTCCCAAGCCTTATACTGTAAAAAGTGGACAGGAGCATAACCTTGTTTGAAGGCAAGAGATGCTATTTAGAGCATGCTAAATACCAGTGTGTTCCAGTTTAGAAGGGGTCGTCTGTTCGTGAGACAGTACGCTCAGATAGCAGTGATGGTTACTTCTCCAGCTGTTTTCCCATCTCTTTCCTGGAGGTGGCCGCCTCTGACTCTGGCAGGTGAAAAGCATGTGAATTCACTTTAAACCACTGAAGTTTCCAGCCATGCCTCTTCAGGCAGCCCTACCTGGCCATGGCTCTACTCCACTATACGCAGCAGTGAACTCTGGTGCTCCCAGAGCAGCTCCAAATGCCAATTAATCATTCTTGTAGCAGGGAAGCAACCTCCAGGAACTGAGCAAGGAAGAAAACCAGAAGGTGATAACTGTATCAGCTGTTCAAATTTAATCAGTCTGTATTTGTAAATCAGTATTTGCTGTGGTGTGATACCAGAGCACAAAAGATCACTGAAACAGAGTTATTGTTGCTACAACCATGAAGATCCATCATTATTAGAGTTAATTCTACCTACAAACATTGCCTTCCCCACACAACAGCTGTGGCAGCTTAAGATGTGACCCTCCCATGCTAAAGACATAGATGGCTGAGGTGGTAAAGCAGCATGACTATTTCCTTTTCTGCAGCTTGTTGGCTTACTACAAACCATCTTCGACAGCAGCAGTTTAAGCCAAACCAGCTGACTCGAGACTGATGCAGGGTGGGAGCACTACAGGATCAATTCCAGCCCTCATTTGATGGGCAGTAGCAGCCATCTGAGGGCAGAGAGTGCCTGAACTGCTCCAGACAGAGCCCAAGCAAATAAAAAAAAAAAAAAAAAATTAAAAAAAAAAAAAAAAAAAAAAGCCTGTCAATGAAGTTACATCCTGTGCTGTTTGAAGGCAATATGGTCTCAGCTGCTTGTTACTGCCTTTCAGCCAGCAGGCACCAGGCTTCCATTTCTGCCTACCAGGTGGTGTTCCTTGATCCTCTGGGGGTTTACTTTTAAGGACAAAGATTAGTTTAAGTAACATTGAAACAATTATTTCCATTAACCCCAGTGATTTTTTTTTTTCCTACACTGGATTAGAGAGATCCCATATAAATTAGCTTTCTGGCAAAACTGTGGGGTGAGGAAGCACTAATATCTTCAACTATTGCAGCTGGATCTAAGAAAGGATGTCTGTCTACAGCCTTACTGGCTGGGGTCACCATGGATATTCAGCCTGGAATACGTGGTATATGGAGAAAGTGTTAACTTTGCAGAGCATCAGGTGTTTCATTATTTATAGTTCCCCTGACACACGTATATTGATTTCAGCAACACCTCTTTGAAGGAGTGTCAGCTGCACAAAAGATTTGCTGGTGACCAAATGAAGGCTGGTCACAGTTACTGTAACAGAAAGCTATGTGTAGGAGCGGTTTCCTTATAAACATAGTGTAGTTAAGAATGATTTTTTTTCTGGTAGCCATTCCTTCACTTTTGATCACAAACTGATCTGCAGAACTTATTTTGCTGTGGCATAGATGCTTAGCTTTCACTGATGAAGAATAATTTTGTTGCCAGAATCTAACTGCAAGTAACGTACTTCAAAGGTAGGAAAGATTTTCACGCTGGTTTGAGAGCTATGAGGCTATGCTATTATTTCCTTGCTTTCACTTCAGATGTACCGCAATGCCTTCGCTCTGTCCATGGAGTGAGTGTTGCCACTGCCTTCTGTGGCCAATTATTTCAGAATCTGTCACTCAGATGTAACCAGCTAAGTAGGATTACCCAGATCAATATTCTCACATCAACTTTATTTCTAGTTCACTTATCTCACATGCTGTCATCCAGGCCTAATCTTGATGCTGTGTTTCCATCTTTCAGGTCTTCATTAATCTGTGGTGTCAATCCCATTCTGTTTCCAGTTGATGCCTTCCCAGCTGCAAACCCAAGCATCACATCACTTGTCAAGTTGATTGCTGTTAGCTGCCTCACAGGGAGTGGCTACATTCACCAAAAGCCTCCTCCTGACTAACCAGATGGAAAGTAGTGGTGTTGTGCACATTCTCCACCCCAGGATCGTGCAGAACCTCCATCCAGCTCAAATATGTTTGGATCTGCCTGGAAAATTTGAATGTGTTATTTTATCCACATTATATTAATCCCACTGTCCCCTGAAGGGTGAAGATACTTTTTGTTTCTGCATGATACATAACCAATCCTTTTTAATTAACAAAGTTTCTGGAAAATTGAAAAAAAAAATGAAAATAAATGTTAGTGGAATTAAATGAGATTCTGCTAGACAGGTGTTCCTTCAGATTTTTACACCCTATTCATTTTACATATAAGATTAGCCACAGATTTTGTTACTCTAGCATAGCACTAGGATTTATTCAGAAGTAAAAACCACTACTTTTGATTGCTGTTCACTTCCTCATGTCATTTTCAATATATCACAATTAATATATTATAAAGTTAGCTTTAAAGCAGAAGGAAGGCTTCTTTCTTTTTCTGCCTATTATTCTGACAAGCTGCTGCAGGCCTGAAGCAACCCCTTTAAGATGACCCAAAATAAACATGCAAGAGCTTTTTATTACATGAGTTTCATTTCACATAAAGATGTCTTTTGCCATCTGCTTGCCACTGCCAAATCCAGAGTTTAGTGGTCTCTCTAAAACTTGGAAGTGAGCTCTAGAAATCTTGATACAATATAATCCCAGGTCAGGTTTAATACTCCCTTGATGGAATACCTCCCTTGACTACTGTATTGAATTTTCCCAAAAAATGTGTGAGTTTATCCAGATTATCAATTTTTGTCACATGATAAGACATCACAACCTGCAATCAGATCCAGTAGTCAAATTCTGTGTAAGAAAGAAGAAAAAAAGACACAGAGTCAAGTAACAAAAAATGACTAAATCTTGTCATCTGTTGTTTTTATCTGAACTACACATAATACCAAAAGTATTCAGTGACTAAATGTAGTTCCAGGAGCTCTAAATCCACAGATAATCTTCATCTGGATGGAGCCTCTTAACTCATGGACATAAGTGCATCATAAGTTGTTCGACACCTATGCAAGACAATATCCTAGCATTTCCTACCCTTCCAAAATCCCTCTCTGAAGCCTTGAAAAGCAAGAGATGGCTGAGAGCAAGCAAAATGAAACCATTACAACCACATCTGAAGACATAAGAAGTCACCAAGCAGAGGATTGCTGTGAATTAGCTCTTCCCAGATTTCCCTTCCGGGATGTCAGGGAGCCGACGTTAAGGTTGGCTGACACTGTACACAGTGCCACTGGTGCCAGCAAGGCAAAATACAGTAGCTGGAAGTTAAAAGTCAACACAGTTCAAACTGCAAACAAGATGCAAATAGCAACAATGATTGCAACAGCATGCCACAGGATGGGATGCATTTTCTGTTGCTTGTGGTCTTTAAATCAGGGTTAGTCAGCAGATGTGTTCTATCTCAGCTACAAGTGACAGGGCTTGAGGCAGGAATTACCAAGTAAAACCAAGTCAGGCTAAATGATTAAAGTGTTCCTTTCTGGCTTTTACATCTATGAACATCAGTGAACATCAGCAGAAGAGCAGCCCACACAGTGTGCTGGAGATCTGGAAACCTGCTGCTATCACTTCATCAGTTGAAGTCCCTGCTGAGGACTCAGGCTTGTGGCACTGAGAGGAGACAGGGTCAACACATAAAGCTGTATCTTAATATGCTAATCCACTATGCCAGCTGATTCCCTTGCTGGTGTGAGCTAAGTAATTATTTAAAATAGCTATAAATTGGAAAAGGGCTTTGCTTTTCAAAGTAAAATATACTGTAATCCACGTGTGAATTAAGGCCCCTGGCTATTTTCTCTCACACACACACACACACCAAAAGCAACTAATTCACCAGCAGTTTTTGAGCCTTTCCACTCCTTTTCCAGATTATAATTTTGTGAGGAGTTTGGATGCCTGAGTCTTGGCTGCTCTGCTCCTACTGACACTAAAACAGTTACTATCCTAAAAGGTTTGCCTGTTTTCTTGAAGAGCCTATTCAGGCAAGGCTGTAAATACACAAGAACAAAGCAATCCTCCTTATCCCAATAGGCAAGTGCCCTGACCTGCTGATTTTCAGGGCATTGTGCTGTGCAAATCATTCCTTTGGGGAGTCGACAGCTGGAGGTGCAGCTGGATGGGGTGAAACCCCCTAGAAGCTGTAGGGGAGTGAATGTTTGTGTTACCTCCTGTAGCAGGTTTGGTTTTGTTGGCAGCTGGCAATAAGCTGCTGCTGGCTAATTCTGCCTAATTCATTTCAATAAGTGGTAGTAGAGCACCTAGCAGCTTTTGGTTAGGCACCCATTTTTACCATGTGTGAAAACACATTTGTGCAAATCCTAATTAATGGATCATGTTTGCTTGAAAGTATGCCAAGAATGAGTGTTGGAGACAGAAGCTGATTGCCTATTTTAATTTTGGACATAGAAGCTGCATCTAAAAGCAGTTCTGCCAGCTTCCTCCAGCCACTCTACATCTGCAGGGGGAAATCTTATGTTTATGTTGCTCTCACTGAATTATCCAAGGTCCTCATCCTCTTTTACAGAGTTTATCTTTGCAGAATCCTTGAGTGGCTGAGAAGGTTCATTTTCACCATTCCACAGAGGAACACACACAGATATTAAATTACATGGCCACCATATGTTTGAGATCAGAGTGGCACAGCAGTGGTTTTAAAGTTTCAAGCATGGACACCACACTATTACCCAAAGCAGTTTGTTTCCCAACATAGAATTGTCTATGAAATCTCTTTTTAAATAACTTTTCGTTGCTCCTAGCCATATTCCTGAATATTTGTCTCTTTGACTATGTTATCTTCAACTGTTTATGGGTTGTAATGCTTCCATGTGTCCCTCAGCAATAGATACAGAAATCAGTGTTTGTGTTTCAGAATGAACTCAGCCAAAAAGGATAGGAAGCAGAGGCTTCTCAAGCTTTTAAGTAAGACTTCAAGATAAACTTCTGTAATCTATTCAGAGGAAAAAGGAAGACTGCTAGGCATCTGTAAAAGGAAATCTCTACTTCTATACATACATACCTTCCCTAGAACATGGCTACAGGAACAAGAAAATATCATAGGAAGCCTAAATTCATACAGCTAATTTTAGGCAAGAACTGTCTGTAGGCCTAGTTCACTATTTCAGTTGCACTTGCCTTGTGTTTGTGCCTGTCTTGACCACCTTGCTTCTGAATTCCCACATTAAAGGCTTTACAGCTGCTGCTTTCAAAATAACATGAAATGCACCCCTGTGCTAAACAATACCATTGGGAAAATGAAAACAGATCCCTAAACCCACTCATCAGAGTAGTTGTCTTGGGGCCAGCACAGCTGGGGCTGGTCCCTCCCAATGCTGGGATGCCCCCGGCCTCAGTCATATGCTGAGACTGGGTGCCAGCGCTTTAGGGATTAGAAGAGTGCATCTGTTTTTAAATACATTTTTCCTTAAAAGAGTTACTAGCCTTTTTTAGTGCACCAAGAAAAAGAATTGCTACTATGCTTTTTCAGACTTTGCCAATAAGAAAGATATGACACTCTTAAAAGGAATTGTAAAGTGTTTCACTGTGGAAATGGATGAGCAATAGACTGCACTCTGCTGGGAGCAGGTGTAACTGCCTGGAAGAGGAAGAATGTGTTTATACCAGCAATCCCGGTGATGCTTATGTCTACCAGAAACAAACCAGTACTGAGAAATATCCTAGTGAACTGAAATGCCATCTGTTCCTGTGCTGCAAAGTACTTCAGTGACTGAAAATCCAGAATGCAGAGAAATAGGGTGCTCTGATGACTTTGGGTTGTGCCCAGGTCATCCTTTTCCCTTCACACGAACCAGAAAAGGACCATTTGTGCAGCTGGCCTGAGGACTGGTCCCCAGAAGCGGACCTTCCTCAGGGATGCCACAGCCACCGTGGGGCCCCCACTCTCCATGGGAAGAGCTGCTGTCAGGACAACACGTACTCCTTGCTGCCACACAGTGGCAGGGACACTGGGCTCCACCCTGTGCCCACCTTGCATGGGACATCGCTCTGCCTTTTACCTCCCAGCCCTGTCCACTATGTCCATGCCCACCATGTCCCTATGTCTGCCCACTGCCTCTCTACTGAAAACGGGCAGGACTTACAGGCCACCGTACAAACCCAAATAGTTATGCAGGGCGAAATGACATTGTCCCCTCAGTAAAATCTGTCTGTTTTATCTGTGGCTCCATCTTCAGTTTATTGTTGTGTGGTGGGGATGGAAGGGGAGGAGACCATCACCCAGCAGGACTTGCTGGGGGCTATAAGCATTTTTCTAGGTCTGGGAGCAGTTCACAACTTCCTTGCTGATGCTAAAGAAAACAACATGCATGAAAGTGCTCCTGCGAGGCTCAATATAGGGTCTCTCTCAAGGTTCAAATCTCAGTTTACACCCATAGAAAAAGAAAATATTGCCAGCATGAGCTCATGACACAGTGATCTCTCTCTGAACGCTCATTTTGGCTTATGCGCTTGGAACAGCCTGATATTTTCTCTGTAGCTCAGTTCTGCAATATTTCACCTCACTCTTCATCAAGAACCAGGAGGGGTCCATATTGCAATGGAATGAAAAAAATAACAGCAGTTCTAATTTAATGTGTATTTCTTTTATAAGAGGACCTTTTTAAATGACAGCCACAATTTTTATTTTCATACACAAAGAAATTCTCTATAAGACTTAAGGTTTGCGTTTTCTACTTTTCTTTTTTCCCTCTGTCATGAAAGAGCTGCCCTTAGTTGTCAACACAGACTATCAGGATTTCATTGTGTTAAACAGATTGTTGGCAGCCACTGGGAGGGTAAAATGAATTAAACTACACTGAAATAACTGTTTATACTTTTAAAAGTGGTATTTGTTTGTGAGTTCTAAAGCTCTCTACAGATGTGAATGAATGGAGCTTTACAGCAATCCTGTTGGAGGGGTAAGCAGAGCGCGTACATTTCATTTCCAAGCACAAAAGGCACCTGACTTGTCTGAGGTCAGACTGAATGCACCTGATCCAAAATCTACTGAAATCAATAAAAGGTTTTCCTGTGACTTCAAGGCATTCTGACCCGAGACCTAAACTAGTGACAGAATGAGAAAATAATTCATGACCCTCAAAACTCTTCTAATCGCTATTAGGCTACTTTCCTTCCTTCTGTTTTAGAGCAGACTTAAACCAGAACATCAGCCAAATCATGATAATTTATTATAAGGCAATATGATACAAGAGAACTTGTGTTAAAGCTTTCCAGCAAAAAAATCATATTGCAAGGACAAATAATAGTACTTTGTGGCCAAGATAATCTTTAGAGGAAATCAGAATAAGTTGAAATATTCCCATAGGCTTCTTTGCTTGAGCACTAAAGCACTTATCTGAAATGCTTTATTTACTGCAACAATTTCATGCTATTTTTGTCTAGATTAATTGCCTGACAAAGCTGTGGCAGAAGTACCAACTAGAAGTTAGTACTCAATATTGTACTGTGGAAATCAAAAAGCTGGAGCACTCAGAATTGCACACTGTTAGGCTGCTAAACAGATAAGCAATGAGCAATTAAATCTTCTTATTAATTTAAAATATACGTCTTTAATTGCATAAGTAACAGTGCTGTATTCATAACTGTAGGATCCATTTGGCAGTAAGTTATCATGGCTGGGATTTAGTCATATGGAAGTATAGAAAATACCCAAGTTGCTCTGAAAAAACAAGCTTATTTACTTGCAAACAATACCACCCAACAAACAGCTCCACTGCTTCTGCACCTGAGGTGGGCAAAGCCTTGGGACCCTTCTGTTCTGCAACCAACAGTGTCACTGACATTTTTCTCCTACCAGTTGTGTTTATCTTCTTACACTCTAATTTACATAGACTTTGTATTAGCTATGTTTCATTTTCTCTGAGTGGCCACTTCTTATTTCACTTCACTGAATATTTAAACTGATCACCCTTACGGTAATGGAGGATTCCCCCAGTTGCCAGCTAACAGCAGTCTTGCAAGAGAAATGGCTTGACGTTAGCTTCACCCTCTTTCTCCCCTTGTCAAAGCTCCAAACCACTAATTCAGTCCACCCAAGACGTTCTGACCAAGAGGAGAAAGCGAGTTTCCAAGTCAAAGATCTCAAACAGAAAATGGCTTTCCAGCTACCCCTTTTTTCTCTCGCATTAGCAGCCTTCCAGGCTGAGGGCCAGCACTAGCTGGTGGCTGGGCCAGGAAAGGACAAGCTCCCTCGAATTGCTGGAACTTCCCAGGCCAAAACTAACACGTTAAAACCAAGACAAGAGGTAGCCAAAGTAGACTGTGGAGCACAGGATCTACACCCTCACAGGGGGATAAAAGCAGCTCGTAATCTCCATGGGTATCAGTTTCTGATCATCTTTATAAAGGACATGTTGAATTAATCTGCTGCTGGGAGGTGATGAAATGACAAGACCCATCTCCAGAAGAATTTATCAGAATCTCCTGGCCAGGCAAAAAACGGAGGCAACAATGACAAGGGAAAAAAAAGGAAAAGTTGTCCTGGCTACTAATGCTGTCCTGAGCATTCAGAAATCCAACCAGATTTTTGGATCAGGGTCTTGGAACAACCCAAGATAGACACACTCAAAGGGCAGGATACTATCTTTACTTTCTCCTTGGGTTACAACCCCCATCCAGACAACATCACCTCAGCCCCCTTCAGATCTGGTTGCAGACATTTTCTTTGCATCTGTGCTCCTTTCTTAGCTAACCTCTCTGTAATGCAGCTGTTGATGGATTATACCAAAGAGAGAAATAAGATAAAGTACGTATCATTAATGTAATAAAGACTCTCCCATCCATATCTCTTTCCAAGAACCCCAGTGCAGTAAGCAACAAATGAAGACTACTCCCTGCAAGGCTGAGAAGAACAATCCTTACATATTCTCTACAGAGACTGTTTTAGTTCATTCATGAATTATCATAACATATAGAAACATCTAAAAAGTACTGGGTGAAACACTGGCCTGACTGAAGTCAATGGCAAATCTCCCGTTTACTCTAGTGGGACAGGATTTCATCCACTAAGTTCCAAAATAAACTTTTTTGCCTACATTTCCTTGGATATACATAGCACGTATTAGGCAGATGCTCTGTATTTGCTCAATAGCTAAAGAAAGTTATTCCTTCCTCCCAAAACACTGTATTCTCTCCCCACTAGAAAACAGACTTGGCATAGTTTCTTCAGAAAATAATACCAAATTGTCAGGGTTTGTACCATCTAATCTGGTTTGGCATAATCAAGTGCACTCACTGGCTGCTGGCCTTGCCATTAATAGTAGCAGCACAATGTGGGGCCTGTCCTTTGGTTTTCCACTGGTACGTGTCTCTGTGTCCAATTTCAAACACGGTCAATCACAAAACAAGGAATAAACTGTAAAGTGGAAAGGTTAAGGAAAGGGAGATGTATTGAAATTCCCTTCAAGGTGTACAAGGACAACTACCAAAACACCAGGGAGAGTAAGTTAAGGCAGAGAAAAATGTTCATAGAGGATGCCCAGCAACGCGGCACCAGCGTGCGACTCGTCTCTCCCCACTGGCGTCTACTCCTGTCCTCCATGGCAGTGGGACAAGATCCCAGCCAGCATTTCATCTGCTCCTGTGCATGTTCCTGTGAGGTAACCTTAACTGCCTGAATTGGTGCTAATAAACCAGGAGATGAACTGCAACGTGCTGGGACACAGGCAGGCTGCTGCCAACAGCTGCCTGCGGCTGGGGCACCACAGCCAGGCAGGTACTGGGGCTACAGCCCAGTAACTGCAGCCCGTTCTCCCATGCACCCAAGTCGTGGGTGGCAATGTGGAATATCTGAGGACATCAAACTGTTACAGACCACAGGTGAGCAGCTCCCCAAGAGGTGGAGAACATTGCAAAAATAAGTATCTTTTGATGAAGTAGAAAGAGATTCTCTCTTGGGAGATTTTGATTTCATACTGGGAGACTTTGATTTCCTACTAAATTGCTCCTCTGTGAACTCGTGCCTTGCTTTTGCCCTGCTCATCAATTCAGGTATTAAAAAGTCTCACCAGAGAGCTAGATCTAAAGCAGCCATTCAGTACAGGGAGTTTTTGCATGCCAAAGTTCAGAAGCCACTTCACATTACTTGATCTCTGTTGGAAAGACAAAACACTTGGGCTAACATCTCAGACTGGGGATCTTTCCCTCTTTGAAGAAACATGGGGAAAAGGCGAGGGAACAAAAATGAGAAAATGGTTCAAACTGGAGTTTTAAACAGGTGCTTAGGCAGAACAAATATTGATCCCTTGGTTCATCACTTTCTCAGCTGGGGAAGGACATGAAAGAAAGAAACAGTACATTAATGTTGTTAGAACCTTTTAAAAGGAACAAAAACATCCCATCCCAGCACACCTAGCTTACCCTCTCTGATTGCCTCATATCAATTAATATTAACCGATTGTAACTGAAAATACTTTGAAAAATGAAACCACTCTGTATGGTAGAAATCAACTCCCCTGTTATCACTAGTACAGCTTCAAGGCATAAATGTGTCTGCAGAATTTGCTGCAAAGGGCTTATGACTAAAAGTACTGGCAGAGGAAAGTCATTTTAGAAAATGCAGCCATGAGGACAAGGTAACTGTTTAATTTCCCCACAGGTGTGTGTCGGGTGGATTTATTGACCTTTGGACTACAAGGCAAGACTTATCTGTTGGCTTAAATCTTCACAAAGGGGAGAAGAGAAGAAATGAAGGGCTTGATAGAAAAAGCTTTGTAGTATGAAATTTGAAAGGCTTTATCCTATGGTCCTACTTCTGTGGTGGGTTTATAGAACACAAAGAGCATATGAAAAATGTCACTTCAGTGTTATTTCTCAATTCTCACTCTCTTGTGCACTCTGTTTTGGTTTGGTTTGGTTTTTTGTGTGTGTTTGTTTGGTGGTTTTTTAACTTCCTCCTTTAAAGAAGCAAAACCCCAGAACAGATGAAGAAAATGTAGAGGTAGATGGGAAGTGAGTTTGGCAAACAGGCAAGACAGATATTTGAAAGATGATAATGCTGCTTCTTAACCACTCTTTGCTATTTTTACCTATAATCCTCTTGTCCATGGTATCTCCAGTGTCCTGATCCCAGCACACAGGTCAGCTGATATAGTACACAGCAAACCTGGACTTACAGGAGGAGAAAACAGCAAACCTCCTTCTCACAGTTTGTGTGCAGCACAAAGTACATGAAAACACATTAAACTCAGTGTGCAGATAAGCAAGGCTGGCTCGAAGAAAAGGAATGGAATGAAATAAAAAAATAAAATAAAATAAAATAATAATAATAATTAAAAAAAAAAAAGGAAAATGAGTGAAAATAAGACCACAAGGCAAAGAGATCAAATCATCTTCCAACAATTTAACAGACCATTGAAGAAGTGTGTTGTTTTTTCATTTAAAATGCAATATTTAAGAATAATAAGAAAGAAAGTCATCATATAAACTGAGGCAACTAATGAAAAACAAATGCATGGCTCAAAAGAGCCAGATATGGAGAAAATGCCAATGAAGAGATTTTGACAAGGCACCAAAGACTTCAGAGCAGAGTATATACAAGCAACACTTCTCTGCCTCCTCTCGTTATGAGATGCAGCAGGAAGGATCACCACACACACACTGCAACTCAGCATTGCTGTCCTGATGCTTAATTTAAAATGAGGAAAAAAAAAAAAAAAGAACGTGAAATAGGAGCTGCAAGCTTCGATTCCCAAAATTTATTTCTTTGGGAATGTGTGCATGCTTTATTCTTCTACCTCAAAGTCCATCAAGCAAAGTAGTTGGTTAAGTTGTGGAGTATGCTAGGTTTGGCGTAAAGATCTCACACTTTTAATGAAAGGGGAGATTGGACTGAGCTTTTTGTATGGAAGCTGTATTATTACAGACATCAGCCACAGCCAGTTGTGTCTCAGGGGTTCACTGGAGCCAGAACTGACCTTGTGAGAATTCTAAGGCTCCAGGACTTCACTTGTGGAGTCCAGAAGATACGTTGCTCCAGAAGAAGTGCTGCAAGTCCAATATGGTGCCTATCAGCAGTGCTTCAGGAATTCGATGGCCACAGACTGTCAGTCCCAGGTGCCTGGTGGAGCTCTGCTCCCCAAGCAAGTTTGGCAAAGCCGTGGCCTGGCTGGATGTGGCACATGTTTCATTTGGTCTACTATCCTTTTCCCAGAGGGCAGAGGTAACAGATATCACGCAGCAAACAGCCAGGCACATTTCCAAACAGTTAACACCGCACTGCCAAAGCATTCTGTTCATGAACAAACAGGAGATAAAGAGGCTTTGGGCATGACTGGAGGAAGGGCCAGAGCTCTGGGCTGGGAGGAGACGGATGGTCATGGCTGGGCTTCTGCCCACCACCTGAGGCTGAGGATGGGAGAGGGCATGGTGTGCTCAGTATGAAGGAGAGCAGAATTTCACTCTGTTGCACCAGTGCCCTAATCATCCTTGGCACAGGGGGAAATCACAGCAGTCCAAGGAAATTTGAAAGTACTGAAATATAGTTTATAAAGCTGAGAAATCAAATGCATTTTTGAAAGGGGCTTATCTGAGTATACCAACTTTACATCTGCTTACCAACAAAAAATGAAACTAATAACTTTTTAATCCTTCCCAGGGAAAGTCCCAGGGAACATTACTTTTACCCTTTCCTGCTTAATACTCATTTTGTTCCCCTTCTACTGAGGGAAAGAAGTGGCTTTACATGAACTGCATGTGAGAACATATAGGAAAACCTTTCAGCAAAACCATGAGAGAGAAAAGATGAAAGAGTATGAGGTTTCCTGTTCTTGGCAAAGCATTTTGTCCATACGGGAAGATTTCTAAATTCCATCACATATTACTTTGGCCCTGTCTACACCAGAGAAATGTACCATGTTAAAAAAAAAAAAAAAAAAGTGTGAACTGACATGTCTTAAAACTAGGACAGTGTGAAAACACAGTACTGCCCTGAGGTATGAATGACAACAGCTGTGGGGTTTTTTTAATGTGCTGGCTCGGTGTGGTTAATTGTAAGGTGTCTCCCACAGATAATCACCAGTTTTGTTTTTCACATCCAATGTACCTCTCACCATAGATATCGGTTACCATCATAGTAATTTCAAATGAACTGCCTCAGTACAAACAAGCTGTAAGGCTTATATTTACACAACAGCATGAGGACATTTATGCTCTGGCTATTCATTTTCTTACATATCTCTCTACCCCCGCCTACCCTGATTTCTCTTTGAAGAGAATTCAGGATTTTAAAGACATGGGTGGAGGTGCAGTATTCTGAGGAGCAGAAAGTTCTCCCATTTCCTCATTGTGACCATTATGGATAGTGGCTTTTTGTCTGGAATTTTTTAAAAGTGAGAGATATCATGTTATCACAAGCTTTTAAGACAGCTTAGAAGTTCTATCCATGGTTTTAAGACCTGTATTACCTGCAATACTAGATCTCTTTACTACACCATTCATAGCAGCTATTTATGGGGTTTAAGAAATCAAGAACAGTAAAGAGCACTATGTGAAACACTCGGAGAGAAGCTATACATTTTTCCCATCACAAGGAGGACAGCCTTTCACTAGCAGATAGCTTTTGGCATTCCTCTTCATCTTTGCCTGCTAAGCTTCACCAAGACAAAAAATTTGCCAGGACAGTCTCAACTTGCCCTAGAGTAAGCTGAGTTTAATGAGCTGTTACTGAGCATGATGCTGAGAGCAGAACAGGAGGCTAAAGGGGAAGAGCCCACAGACATGATTTACTTGAACATCTTTCTGACTTTAGTTTAGATTTCCTTGGTGTGTATCTCATTCAGTCTTCGGCTTTACCACTTGCCTTTATTCTGCTAAGAATGTGAACGTTGTTGTCAGATTTTGTTATTAAAACCACAGTGTGGTGTTGATAGCAACCACCACGGAATTTTATACTCAGTATGTTGTATCAGAAGCATCATTCAAGAAAAATCAAGTGAGATGAGAAGAACTGGGAGGATGGAAGGAGAACTGTCATCTATCAACATCAGGTTGCCTATCAGGAGAGAAAATAAGATTTTATCCAGCCATTGTTTTCCCATCTCCAAGAACCACTTCCCACCACAAAATGTCCCCACCACATAGTTCAGTCACCATGTTTGATGCAGCGAGGCAGAGCCACCAGGGGACCTGAAAGAGCAATTCATAGCACTCCACACTGCACCTGGACAACATGAAGCTCTACAGAACTGCTGAGCATCTCACAGGCTCCATGGGAATGCTGCTGATGGAAGAAGGCTGGGAGAAGTCTGGAGGAAAGGAAAAAAAATAAGGAATTACCAGGTCATAATTAATTAGGCTGGAGATAAGGCCTAGAGATAGCTTCCAATTTCTTTGCTGTGTTTTTCCTATTAAAGGCTACAGCTGTCAAAAAAAAAAAAAAAAAAAATCAAGGAGAAATTGAAACCTATGTGAGAGAATACTACTTCAAAAATGCACTGCCATGGACCACAGGGCTATGTTACTGGAAAGCATGTGGACATTTTCTTCAGAGTTTGAAAATTTGAAACACACTGGGTCATCCTGATTTAAGGGCTGGAGAAAAACTGCATCATTGAGCTGGATGCAGCATGTACCAACACCACTAAGAAATTGGATAACACCAGGAGTAGTTTTCCCTTAGGTGATTAAAGGACATTTACAGTCTCACTTACAAATTGAAAAAATGGGTTTGCTCAGGAAGAGATATGGGCTGGATTTCACTACATCCATTTTAATTAGCAGCAAGCATTTTTATCCATAATTTCATTTAGCTACCATAATGAGTTTGACTCACTAGCTACTTTTGAATTTCCTGTTAAACATTGATTTAGAGCAACATGGAATAATAAAACTCATTTGCTGGGATTTTCAGCAGGATTTGTTCTAAAATAGAACAAAATCATTAACAGAATTGATAGATTCCTGTAGGTTTGCATTGCCAAGCTTTCTTTGAAAGCAGCATGTTCATTACCATGTTGCATGGGAAGAAAAGAAATTGAATGAGCAGGAAAGAATTTATATATACTTACAGGACATGAAATTTGACTCATCTGGCAGCTGAAGCCATGTTCAAGTTTTTGTATGGAATTTTTCTATTCATACTCTCTATTGCTGCTTTATTGAGAGCAGATCTCTAGTCATCAGTGCAGGAAGCTTGCTTGTCAAGGGGATTTACTTGGAAATAGTTCAGTCGTGTTAAGATTCGTGGTGTCTCTTCCTCATGAAAAAAAATGCTGTTGGATGTGGCACAAAAGTTTTTCTGATTGCACAAGCTATGCCCCTGTTTATCACAGACATCTCACAACAGCAATGCATCCCGTCAACATGCAGCTCTGCAGCTAAACTCATGTTTCATTCTTCAGCTCACCATTTGCCTCCCAGGAAGGGGCAAACTCAGTCTTGTAAGGTAATCCTTGCATTCAGTCCATTGTAAAATCAGCCTCACTACCTTTTTCAGCTATTCACAATGCAAACTTTGGCTTCACTCTTCACACTTTACTCTTAAGCGTTGTTTAGAATTGTACTTGCAAGTGGTTCCTCTGTAAAAATCCCTCTTCAGCAGCAAAACCCTCCAGACTCCTCACTCCACATTGCTCTGCAATTCTTCATGTGCCAAAGAATTTTCTAAAGTAACTTCAGTTATACTTCAGAGAAAGAGGGTACCAGAACATGCAGATACATACAATACCAGCACTTCTCAGAAATGCATTTATAGGTAGCTGTCACAAGAATTTCCCCACGTTTTCATTGTCATCATTGACTGCACCCACATTAGCACACTACTCTCTCCCATCCCTTCCTTTTAATCCATGCAGCATTCATCTAATCCAGAAATCTCTCTGCTCTCCTCCAGACTGCCACGTAAATGTATCATGTTTTCAAATATTTCCTTTGAGATGTTCTGGTCTCTTCTAGCCTTAGTTTTTCTATTGTCCTTTTCACCTCCCTGAGAGATTGCAGTTAATTACAGCTCTTTGTTATCTGGTCTCTAGGAAGTCTCCTCTCTTTTCTCTAGGTCTTGGTACTCATAATCCATGCTGATGCTGCATTGACTCTCCCTTGCTCTGGAGGGCTTAACCCTTCAGCTCTCCTCTCAGCAATGCATCAGCTGGGAAAAAGAAAAAAAATAAAAAGGAAAAAAAAAGAAAAAAAAAAGCAATAACAAAAGAAAACAAAACACTTTTGCACCATCCAAAAGCCCAAGTTTTTGCTGCCACAGAAAGAGTAAAGGTGAGCTGTCTTGCAAGGATACACACTCTCCCTGAAAAATAAAGCAGAAAGGTTGCAAAAAAAAGTTGACAGAAATAAGTGTTCCACACACATATTCACACACTATCTGCACTTCCCAAACACAAATGTAAGGTCTGGGGTTTTTTGAAGAAAAAAAAAAAAAAAGTACAGCAACAAAACCCAATCAATAACAAAACCCCACAAAACAGCAAAACAGTTTTCTGAGTCTGCAAACTTTCCTCCTTTTAACTGAAGATTTCTCATCAGTGATTTCAGGCTGCCTCACCTGGTGACAAGCATTTAACTCAATTATTGTTTGCACTGTTGGGGTCTAATTTGCAGGAAAGTGCCCCAGGTAATCCATGCTTCAGATACACATTTGGCACTTATGTAATCATTGTATTAAAAAAACCCCAAACAAACAAACAAAAAAGCCAATCCATAACACAAGGAAAGATTAACAAAGGCCTGGTGATAACATGCGCCTGAAGGAAATTTACATGTTATTGATTTAGAGGTTCACCACTGTCCTAGTTTTGTTAAAAAAAAAGTTTTTCTTTTAGTGAATTTGCCTGTCAGCTAAAGCTTTCATATTAGCTGCATTTTCCTGGAGAACCAGATACATATTTTGGTAAATCTAGCAATGGAATGCTAACTTATTGATAAGGACAGATTCACATCTCGCAAGAGGGGCAACAAGAAACAAGCGACCAAGAAACTGACCAACTCTGTATAACATTCCATTCACGTGAATACTTCATATAAAAGTGGGAGATCACGAGGATCTCGTCCCTTTTTTTCCATTTTGCCCTTCCTCTTCGTCCCTTCTGCTTATGGCCGACATTAGGAGAGGACCTTGCTAGTCGTCCCTGCGAACTGAGGCCTAGTGAGAGACTGAATCCAGCTCCGGTTGGCTGCAGAGTCTAATCCGGGACTTTGGGTGCCGGCTCTGCAGTTGCTGAGACTTTCAAGATTGGTTTTGTATATTTTGTATTCTTTTCTCTATTCTTATTAGTAGCATTAGTAAAACATTTTTTAATTTTTCCAACTCTCTTATCTCTGTCCTTCTTTCCCTCCCGATCACCTGTCCTCAGTGGGAAGGGAGGAGAGGAAAGGGAAGAAGGGGGAAAGCGGGGGAAGAGGAGGTTAACAATACATCTGCCAGGGTTTTATTGTCACCCCGCAATCTAAACCCTCGACAACCACTAAACATTACAAAGGTGATACTATATAGTTTCAATACAAGCAGCAATGGGAAAACAGGAAGATCTAAGGTTTGATCCTACAAATCCCCTCAAGCCAAAAATCGTTAAAAAATATATTTTTAAGAGAACATTTTGAAAAAAAGCAAGTCCACACCTAGAAACTCCACACCACAGTTCCCACCTAAAGCAAACCCTAAAGATGTTTTTCAAATGTTTAAAAATACCTGATTGCTGCTTTACAGCAATTGGTAGAATATATATACTAAGTAGAGAGAAAATTCTCTTTGTTAGATTTGGTCATTTTGCTGGAAAACCTCTCATGTAATTGCCATCGTCAAAATTTGTGAATGGTTATGCTAATATTTTTCAAGTTTCTGACACATCCTAGATTCCTAGATGAAATTACAATACTGAATGACTTGTGATGAACTTTTTTTTTTTAAGATAAGTAAGCACTGGAAAAATGCATGTGAAAAAGTGTTCACAGAAACAACTACATTTTGCTAGCCCTGCAACCTGAGCTTCCTTATAGAGAATCAAAATAGAGAAATGCAGATTTCCCTCTGTGCACCAAAATTCTTGGAAGGATCACCTTTAGACAGGTATGCCCATTAATTTTTCATCCAACTTTTTGCCAGTTTTCAGCCAACTTCAGATCTACTAAGCACAGAAATAAATTTGCAAGGCTTCAAGATGTAAAAGCCAGAAAACTGACTCTCAGCTGCTGCCATTAAAGAAGCATCAGGCGGAATCTCCTTAAGTGACAAGCTCTACCTGAACAACCACCAGTGAAATCTGTAGCTCCCTGCCTGCCAAGTTTTTGAACTACAGATGAAAACCAAGTAAAAAAGCTGCTGCTTCTTCATGCGGCCTTCAAGATCATTTCAGCTGAAGACCTGTTTGCCTTCAAAGGAATTAGGTGATTCACCAATCACACATTCTGCTTATGGAACAGCTTCCATGAAATCATATTTATGCTAGTTTCAAGTCCTGCTAATCTTGTGTTAAATTTTACAGAACAAAATTGCAGGTTGACTTTTCCCCTACCCCCCCAGCTGATCAGGATTACTGGCATTCACTGATTTCCAAATCCTCCCCATTTTCTTAGGTGTATGTATAAAAATTTAGAAGCCTCATCTAAAAAAGAATGATGCATCTTGTGCACAAAAAAATGCACCTACCTAAATGATGTGTGAGACTGATAAGTTTTTCCAGTTCACTTGAGAAAAAACAAAACAAACCCAAACACCAGAACACCCCACTGAATTGACTTCAAAAATCAGTGATAAAACTCTCATTGATTTCATTGTGACCAGATTTTCAGTTACGTGCCACAGACAGAAATAACCCTTTAATTTGCTTCCAGTAAGACGTATCAAAAATAGTTTAACTCTTAAGCTTTTTTCCAACCATACAGCTCCCATCCAGAACCTGTCCTAGACTTCATACTTAACTCCATAGAGGTTTCAATGTGTTTTTGGTTTTTTGGAGGGTTGGTTGTTTGTTTAAACACACTGGAGAAAATTCATGGACAGTTTTGCATTTGTTTTGCTAATCCCTTCACACAGATAGGAAGCTTTTCATAAAAGAGTCATTAGTACTTTCTCCATTACAGCCGATCTGCAGAAATATTTGCTACTATGGGATACAGTCATAAATTTTAATCCTAAACTACTTTAATGTTCAATATATAGGTTTTTTTTGTCCTTCTTACTACAAAACCCAAAACAATAAAAAAAGACATGAACCCATATAGCACTGAAGGTTTTATTGATGGCTAAAATGCTGTCACTTAAATAGGGTATAGCACTTTAATTCTTATATAACAAGACTAAAAATAAACTGGCTATTAAAGATTTACTTCTGTAAGCCTTTAAATTACCAAAGACATACTGTTCTGCACAACTTTCATGCTGCCACCAAATGACAGCATTCTAGCTGCATAGTTTACATTGTATGCTTTACTGTACAGCAGTGATCTTAAAATTTATCACTTCTACCAATTACGATTTTTTGAATTGTGCTGCAATCAAAAACCATTTTCTTACTTCTCTGCAATTATGTACAGTATAAAACAAAACTTGTGGTAGAAATGTGTGTGATTTGATCATACACAGCAGACATCAAATTTTATTAAATTAGTGACAATACTTATTTTCTGAGATTAGAGTCCCATTCAAGATTGCTTTAACTGACACTGCAGTGTGACACTTTCCAAAGGCATGGAAAATACATCCAATGGACCAGATGTTCCCCTTTTGCTCCACCTTATGACTTCCATGGACAAATCTAACGTCACTGTATATCCCACACAATCAGATCTGTGTGTATCACAACTCACTATCTAGGCTTACTTTGCACTAGAGAAGAGTTTAAATGAAATCTGATAGTCTTCACGTGTCACAAATACTACTTATAGAAGTATGTGTGATCACACATTACTGTCTAGTGGAAGAAAAAACTGCTAGGAAGGAAATGAACATGCAAATCAAGTGCTAAAGAAAATAATTAAAACTAAAAAAAAAGAAAAAGCCCCACACTTAGAACTAGGACAGCATACATAGAGCCAAAAAAAAAGTAGTATTATTCCAAATAACAGTGTGCAGCCTTTAATTTGCAAACCAAATCTTTACTTAGGGCACAAAAAGAATGCCCTGGCAACAACTACACCATGCTAACTGATTCCTGCAGAAGTCCAGGGAAGAAACACAGGCTCTGCAGGAGACCTTCTGATCTCTCTTCAAAGTGATAAACAATGGAATAAATGCAGTTTTTAAAGGTAAGTTCCAATACAGAGAAAATGTGCTAAAACTGTGAGCCAAAACTGCTAATTTCCCCTTCCCGATTCCAAATTATCAAAAGAAATAGACATTAAAAAACAAACCAACCACATGACCAAGAAAAAAAAAATCCCACCCCTTTTTTCAAGTTATTCATCTCTACTCTGGTTTCCTACAGAGGATTTCCCTGTGAGCAAAAACATTCTACGTAACACCAATACTTCATCAATTTCTGGAATGAAGCATTAGCAGTAGTATAAAACGTGCATAAGCCACAACCTGTAATTTTCCCCTTTATGTTAGTTAAAATGAAAACAGCTGCAATAAAAATCTAGAAAAATTCAAATTACCATCTAAATAAAAATTGTTTAACTTGCAAATACCAAGTAATCCCCTCCCTTTTTTTTGAGGACTCTTCAGACAATAGCTGTGAGCCAAAATTCAGCTATTATGCAGCAGAAACTCCCTTAAAACAACATTGCCAAACATTCAAATTATAAATACAAGACCTCCTGTGCATCATAAAAGACAAGACAAATTCTCATAATATAAACAACACTTAGTTTTACTAGCTTTTTAAAGTTACATTGCAAGTAACTGTCATTTCTCCAACATAAATCCCAGATTTGGAAAAGGTCAGACTGGCAGAGAATAGTTGTGAACTGCTTACTATCACTGCTGTGGCCACAGAACCATTCTCAGCATCTACCCAGCATGGCACTTGCCACTGCAGGTACCAGCAGGGCTGGCAAAGTTGCCAACAGCTGAACAGCTCGATTACTTCACTAATTTCTTCCCCTGTGAATAGAAAGCACTTCAGAGCAGCTCAGACAGCAGAGAGAAGCTGTAGCAAGGAGGATTACATGTTTACTGCTTCTTACATGACTGTTTGTAAACACAATGAAAGATTTGTCCCTTCAGGAGTACAAATTATCATTCAGAAATACTTTTTTATTTCTTTTAACTTCCTTCATAAGATCACGGGGAGACAACATGTAAAATTAAGGCTGGAATGACTTAAAAGCTTTTCTTCTTAGAACTCAGTTTTTAAAGTTTGCTGTACTCTGTCATCTATGCTTTGGATAACTGGAAAAAGCAAACAGGTGATTTACAAAGAAGGTCCACTCGTCCTAACCCTGTAATGACTGCGAACAATATGATCTGCAGTGGTCCTTGCTATAGAAGGTCCACTCTGAGTAGTTACGTATGAAAGCTCTCCTACGGAAAGAAGCGCTTTGAAGATCCATTTCATTCAATGACAGCAATAGCAGCTACACCCAGTGGCCGTGTTTATAAAGCAAACTATAGTATTATTATTATATTGTCCTGCTTCTTTCTTGATTATTACTCTGTAATTTAGTATATATACTGTTCCACTACAGTATATACTTAGCATATGTACAGTAAGCAATACTGGTCTAAAATCTAAAAGTGTCACTCAGGAAATTTGCAGTAGATGGCTTCTACGCATAAATTTGCAATTAAGTTTTGGACTCAAGCAAGCGTCTTTCAGAAAACCTGGCTCAAAGTATTTTTAGACTTACACTCAATAGATTCATATAAAAAATTAACTACACACACACACATCTATCCTTGTCATGAACTACACATGCTCCACAAAGAGAAAGTTAACAGCTGCAACTGGTTTGCTGGGATCACACCAAAAAAAGACAAAAGGAAAGAGAAATACAATTTATTATAAAACATGTTGAAACAGCAATGACTTGGTGGACTTCCTGCTCTGTTGTTCTAGGTAGAACAGAATGTGACTGAATGCTCTCCGGAAAGCCAAAACAAAATTAGAGAGTATGCTGCTGCCTCAGAATCGCTTTCTCTTGATAATTTCTGGTTTCCAGCTGACAGGATGAGTTTCTTCAGTCTAAAGGGAAAAAAGAAAAATCCCGTAAGCATTATTTGTAACTTCACAGTCAACTGTAATTAGGATTTAGTTTAAAATATTACTCACATAGTATATATACTCTACTTCAAATGTAACATTATAATTACCTAATCTACTACGTAATTAATTTACCCAAATTAATTTTTATATCACCCCACTGTCTGAAGTACATGATAAGTCTTGTTGTGTTGGGGTTTGTTTGGTTGGTTTTTTCCCAACAAGGACAAACATCAGGTTGTCAACGGCATTTCAGAAACAACATTGCAGTGATCAAAGCCGAGGAACAGCAATTCCAGAGACAGTCCTTCCAGCAATATCTAGATGAGTACTGGCAGATGCCACAGGGTCTACAGTTTCTCCAACTGCAAAATGGATAACCAACTAAGAGTTGCTCCAAGTCTAATTAACAGAAAAATCCCAAGGTTTAATAAAAAGTCTGCTATTCTTTATATTGAAGACATACTCCAATAAACTATACAATAATTTATTTAATGTCTTCACCATTAGTAAGTGGATTCAGATTTGAGAAAAAGAGTTTGAAAATAAGTTATTTACTCTGACTTCTAAAAACTGTCAAGCAAAATGATCAACCTAGATCATATTCAGAAGTACAATAAATCTTTAATATTTCATCTTTTTGCTAATTCACGTTTTAATCAATACAACCACACACAGTTTTCTTCTGTCTTCAAAACACAATGGACATTACTCTATTAAGATTTCTCCAAACTTTACCACAAAGAACTTTTGCAGAAGGCTTGATAAACCTGACACTTATTTGTAGTTAATAAGCAGTTAATAAGAAATCAGGAGTGCAGAAACTCGCTGCTGTCCTCTTATTATGCACAAACATTGCTTTCAAACTTCAATAAAATGGATTACACAAGTCTGTGCATGTCTCTTACTGGTATGTGTAACATTTCCTTGAAATTTTATTTCACGAAAAGACATTAAAAAACCACTTTGACATACCGCAGTATCATCTTCTTTGTATACTTTAATGGTTTTATCAGCTTCAGCTGTTAGCAATCTGCTTTCTGACTGGTCAAAAACACAAGCAAATATTCCTGATTCACTGTCCAAAGAGCCTGGCTGCACAGCTGCATGTACTCTCTGGAAATTGTATCCGGTTCTCCAGTCCCAAAGATGCATAGTACCATTATCAGCTAAAACAAACAAACAAACATAGTTACTATTTTAACCAGTTAATTTCTATGGGTTTTCTAAAAACACTATCATGAACAACATCAGCCATACATCAGCTGTAATCGTCATGTAGAGTAACTCAGTATACCCTACAAGGTATTGTTTAAGAAGGCTGATAGAAGCTTCCTCAGAATCTCATTCAGCTTTGCATCAGATAACCCAGGGAGATGATACACCACATCACAAGGCAACTGCAGTAAGTTGCTTTGGAAGCACAGTCAGGACTAGCATTCTGAAAACCAAGCTCCCTGTTCAGTAGCTCCACTAAAGCTGAATGAAGAGGGACCATCCTGTCAAACAGATTACAGACATCAGGAGTCTGTAATGGGACATGGGCTTAATGTTTGCAGAAGTTTTATTTCAAATACAGTTTAAACCACTGTTGGTATTACTGCTACCAGCATCAGTCACAGGGTATTCACAGCAATCTGAATTCTCTATTCAGAAGAATGCTCTCAAAGCAATTTTTCAGTTACAAAAAACAACCACCTCCAAAACATTACGTAGCCAAAACAGATCTATTAAAAAACTATTCACAGCTGCCAGCTAGACAAGAAATCTAGATGCTTCAGGAAGGATGTTTCTGCAGGAAAATACTCCAAGGTAACCTCAACTTATTTTAATTCAGCATCGACTTCTTTGAAGTTGCTGTAGATAGCATGAGGATGTAAAGCATGGGAATAAATATTCAAATTTTATTTTTTAAAAAGCCACAAATAATATTAATGAAACAATAGGGGGATTTTGGTGGACAAGGAACAAGTTCTTATAAAGCCTCAACTATGACTAACACAAAACAGTCCTACAAAGACCTTCTAGAAGTGTCTTCAAAACCATAAAGGATGAAATATTAGCCCAGTCCTGTATTTTGTCAAGTTCTTGCTCTCACTATGAATGTGCCAGTTGTCGAAGAGAGATTACCCATATTTTAAAACCAAGAGCCTCCTTTATATGTACTTGAAAACATAACCAGAGTAAGCTGACAATATAATTAGCTATCTTCCAACTCCTGCTTAGCACATTTCCATCTCGCTCCACATCCCAAGCCTACAGGACATACTGTATCAATGGGACCAAGAACACTTGGGATCAAACACATTTCAGGGTTCCAACGTGTAACTTAACTGTTACTTTTTTTGTTATGCTCTGGTTACAAATACAGATATGTTTTTCATAAGTATCTGCTTCTGCAAATTTATGGAACCCATTTTAAACTGTCTTATCATATGCGATATTGTGAATTGAGTCCCATCCTTCTTCGCAACTACCCAAAAGATTAGACAAGGAAAACCAAAAGCTGAAAACTCAGGCTCTGCAAGTTATGTGGAACAATACAGTCTAGCCTATTAATTCACTTTCCTCTGACTGCTAGAGCTCTCTCAGGACTATCTCATGATTAAGCATCTGGTCTAGGACCTCAGAGATTTGGGTTTAACCTCCTGCTTTAACTCTCTTTTCGATGCAATCTTGGACTGTTTCTCTAGAGCTCAGCTCTCAAGCCATAAAATTAGCACTTCTTTTTTCCACACTATGTACTGATTTCCTGTTTACAACAGCATCTAGATTAAAAACACACTTATCTCCCCACTACATAGACGCAATGCCTTAACAAAAAAATCTGTTTTCAGCTGGGATTTCCAGAAGCTACTTTCGAAAAAGCTGGTCACTAAAATGGTCTACTTATATCCTTTGTCTTATACACAGAACTCTCAGAAACATCAGAGATAATGGTTTTAGTAGCACATAATTCCACCAAAATATTTTTATTACAGTGCTTGGGTAATTAATATATAGAAAAATCCTACCCGCATTATGAAATAGATTTTCTTACCTGAAATTATTCATGATCAGATACAGCATTTGGGTTTCTGCTCCCACCCCCACGACACAGATACATGAATACAAACTAGTAGTTCAAAGACTTTGGGGGTTCACGCATCACTAACAATACTCTAATGTATCAGATGACTATTAAATTCTTGAATCTTCTGATTCAGGCTCAGGAGATCACGGAGGGTGGACTCAGGAGCCTTGTGGCAGCAGCCTGCTAAGAAGAGGAAACCTCTTCCCTGCTGCAGATTAAAATATGTTCCAAATACATTTTTGTGCATGGAGCTCAACAACATCCAAGAAAACAGAACAAACCCTACTCACTATAAAATTAAGCTGTATGCTGTAGCAGGTTTATAGCCTCAGGTAAAAGAGAGCTCAGCAAGCATCTTTGTTTAAGGACCTCTAGCCAAATATATATGGGGGAGTGGAGAGGGGAAATATGAACATGTATTTCTCATTTTTACCTCCGGAGACCAGAACACCATCAGAATTTACAGCCAGTGTGTTGATAATAGCATTGTGACCAGAGAGGTTCTGAATGAAGTTTCCATCTGGGAATTTCCACTGTTTAATATTATCTGGTGAACCAGATGCAAATGTGTAACTGAAAGAAAATAAGCACAGTATATTAAAGTTCAAAATTGCCATAGCAAACATCCTTCATTGAAACTTCTGTTATATGCTAGTTGCAAAGTTACTTAACACTAAAACTGCTTTTCTGGCATTTTAACTTCACATAGAATGAAGCACTTGATGAAGTAATGAATCACCTTTCCCCATTGTTTTCTTTCTTTCCCATAAACTACCTGAACTTTATAAATCCTATGCTGTATAGAATGCTAATATGGAAACGAAGATGGAAAGTGCACATTAAGTTCCTGTCAGTTGCTATTCTAGAAAATTTTCAGGTGTAAGGGCATCATCAGCAAAGGTATCGGAGTAGGGGGGAAAAGACACAGAACAATAAATGCAGTATTGGATAGTCCTCCAAAACAACACAGCCAAGAAAAAAGCACTGCAAAAAAGTGAACTACAATAGATAATTTGTTTTACTGAGTTACATTAAAATAATCAATTCCCTCATTTTAACATGTGCAAACGAAGTTATTGGGATATCACATAAAAGCCACAACATGTAAGCAATTTGCTATCTGTTTAATAGAATCTTCAATAACAAAACAGATTATGAAAAAAAATCTGTAATCTTAAAAAAAATAGAAATACTGAAATATAAAAATATTAGGCTGATACTGCTTGATAAAAACACTTCAAGTATTTTTTTCAAAGAGATATGATCAATGAATCTGAAACTTGAGGGGGTTTTTTGCAGAATGTAAGTAAAAATAGAGTTTTTCTTTGCTACAGCTAAAACGTATAGCATGAAATTTTTGTAATTTTTCAAACACACAGACTGGATGAGAATTAATTCATGTCAAATACTCTGAATTTGTGCACTGAAAAAAATTCGTTTTAAAATACTGAAGGTGCAGCAGTACCACAGTTCTATGTGAAATCCCCTTCTCCATTGTTTTAATGAGGAGTTATCCAAATGGGCAACTGTTGATGCATCAAAATATAGTATCTAAATTGAGAGCACTTCCAACAACATCCACCTTCAAAGATGAAACACTCACAAGAAGTTTCTTTTCAAAACCAGTTAGATTGAAGTGTCTTGCACAGTGAAGCCAATATTAAAAAAAACCTTTGTAGTAATCCTTTAGCATTTATTCATACACAAAAACTTTTACAAAAATACATCACTTTCTTCTAACAATCATTCAGTTAGATATTTATTATTAGCCTTGCAAAGCCCAGTGTCACTGATTTCTCGAGGACTGCATCAAAAGCACATACATAACTCTGTGGGGTCTAAGACATTCTCAGGATTGCTAATGCATGCCAGTGCCAACACTGTGGTAGCACAGAGCAGTGGAAGTATTTGAAAACTCATATGTAGATTTTACAGCATTTTCACAGAATCACAGAATGTTAGGGATTGGAAGGGACCTCAAAAGATCATCTAGTCCGATCCCCCTGCTGGAGCAGGAATGCCTAGATGGGGCTACACAGGAAGGTGTCCAAGCAGATTTTGAATGTCTCCAGAGTAGGAGACTCCACAACCTCCCTGGGCAGCCTGTTCCAGTGTCCTGTCACCCTCACTGAGAAGTTTCTTCTCAAATTTAAGTGGAACCTCTTGTGTTCCAGTTTGAACCCATTACACATTGTCCTACCGTTGGCTGTCACCGACCGTGACACTCACCCTTTATATACTTGTAAACACTAATAAGGTCACCCCTCAGTCTCCTCTTCTCCAAGCTAAAGAGACCCAGCTCCCTCAGTCTTTCCTCATAAGGGAGATGTACCACTCCCTTAATCATCTTCATTGCCCTGTGCTGGACATTCATCCAGCAGTTCTCTGTTCTTCTTGAACTGAGGGGCCCAGAACTGGACACAATATTCCAGGTGTGGTCTCACCAGGGCAGAGTAGAGGGGAAGGAGAACCTCTCTGGACCTACTAACCACCCCCCTTCTAATACACCCTAGAATGCCTGGCCACAAGGGCACAGTGCTGGCTCTCGGTCATCCTGCTGTCCAGCAGGACCCCCAGGTCCCTTTCCGCTACACTGCTCTCTAACAGGTAATTCCCCAACTAAAACTGGAACCTGGCGTTGTTCCTACCCAGATGCAATATTCTACACTTCCCCTTGTTATATTTAATTACATTTTTCCCCACCTAAGCTGATTTGGTTTTCACATTATTATGTCCTACCATTCTAAACCATCACTCATGTTGGCTTTATGTTACCACCCAAAGTCACGAACTGTGAAAGTATAAAAGAATGAGGAAAACTTACTGTCTCGGATGTAACACTACTGCTCTTACAGATTTCTTGTGATTTGTTAAAGTAACACGCGTTTTTCCTGCCACTAAATCCCACAGCCGTATGGTAGTATCATGACTACCTACAATGAAAATTAAAAAATAGTAGAAACCATCATGTTCATGCTATCATTGTTATTATTTTGATAGGGCAGCCAAGACTTTATATGTGAAACAGAAAAATATTCTGCTTGTTACAAAAATATTATACTAATGACACCTCAGAAGAGAAAGATTCTGAGCTATATCTGTCTTTTTACACAGTTTGAAATTTGAGAACTAAGTAGTTACACAGCAAAGCTAGATTTTGACATAATGGGAAAGAAGATGAAGTTTATATTTAACCATAGTACTAGACACTTCTTAACTGAATTGGGGGGAACTGTGAAATATCACAGAAAATGCAAGTCTCAATACATATTACAACAAAAAATGTAAACACCAGAAACTAAAGTAGTGCAGAAAAATGTTCAAACAACGCACAGCTATATTTGCTTAAACATACCATGTAATAATTGAATGGTCTATTTTCAACAGAAAACTAATAAGAGACATTGATTAAATTAACAAAGGTAACATGACGAACCTCACGTAATTACCGAACAAATACATTCAGGATTAGGTTTTTCAATCACGTTACTTGAGAAGCCATGCCCACTATACCTGTAATAATCTGTGGTTCTGCAGCTTGGCATTTCACTGTTGCTACTGCATTTGTGTGTCCTGATAGTGTGTGCACACTGGCTTTCGTCCTCACATCCCAAATCTATGAATTCACAGTAAATATGTCACCAAGGTCAATAACAGGTGCATATTCAATATATTTTAGGCATTGTCATTGATTACATGAATTCTTAACCATGGTTCCTCAGATTAAACAATGGCATTTAGGTTTTATTTTTCATCCAACAATTCATCACACAACTGCCTCAGCTGGCCAATGTAAAGGGGAGCAGTGAGCCTGCTAATGAATCTCTAAACAAAGAGATAATTTAAAGTCACTTTAAAACCATACCATCTACTAAATACTAAGTGATCCTATATATACACCACGTAGTCTATCTACCAAATTAAGAAATAAAACATTCTCCTGACATGATACTGCATTTTTGTGTATTCAGGCTTCAGTTTTATCCATAATGGAAGACAAAGCTAACATAAACATAAATTACTATTTTCATCTTGATTACTGTTAACTTTGGTAAGTATTCACTTTTACAAATGGAAGATGCTGAAACACACTGACATATCAAGACGTTAAAATGTAACAATGTTATACTTACTCGTGCTGTTGAATCTCTGCTACATGTTACCAGTACATCAATTGTTGGATGCAAGTCTAAACCATAGACAGCACTTAGATGACCATGGTAATGTCTGATAACCTAGATGAATAAAAAAAGTACACACACTTTAACTGGATATTTGAAATAATATTCTAAATGCTTTGATTTTTATTTTTGCCACCACCAATTAATTCCAATTAAACAAACTACAGCTCACCTTATTGTATTCAAGATCCCAGCATTTCACTTGTTTGTCTTCTCCACAAGAGAAGAGGTACGGACTTCTTGCACTTACTATCACCCCTCGTACAGTACTGATGTGTCCCGTCAAAGACAACTTCAATTTGCCACTAGCAAGGTCCCAAATCTGCATCAAAATAGGTATTTTGAGGTAGACAGGTAAAAGCTACACAGTGATAGTCTGGGTAGACAGCCCAGATGTAACTGATACTGCTGCATTTTAACTTAAAAATTATAGTAACACCAACATTTGCTCTCCAGTTACTACTATATAATAAATGAAATATCAAGAAGTAACACTCCACAAATCCTTTATGAGTAGGTACTAAAAGAAAAAATGTTCTTCAGTTCATTATTCTGCAAGCAGTAACTAAGAAATGGTTTCCAAGGGCTGAAGACTTTTAAAATAAGAGAACAACAACAAAAAAATCATCCTCCCAAACTTTGTCAGTGATTTCTTCCAACCTCTTACCTTTATAGTTCTGTCAGCAGAGCCAGTGACAAACCACTGATTCCCGGGTTCTACTGCAATACATCTCACCCACCCCAGGTGACCACTGATAACCTTTAGAAAAAAACAGAAGTTTTTCTATATCAGAAAAAATACACATACATATCTCAACATAATTTTCATTCTCCATCACTGGAATTTGTTAGCATTCACGAAGAAACACATGCTTCCCAAAAAGGTGAAATGTGAAATTATATCTGAAGAGAGCCTGAATTCTACCTTCGTTAAATGAAGAGACTACTAGAAACTCATGTCACACACTAGACTTGGGGACCTTGCAGTAAAGAAAGACCCTGCTCCTATAAGCACTTTTTCAAATCCTTCGAGAGTCCATAACTCTGTGGTTCAACACTTGAGGCTTTGCAGAGAAAAGACTGTATTTAAGGCACAAGATCCTTATGCTGCTGTATAGTGCTTATATAATCATAGTTAAAGAACAATTATATAAAATCATGGTTATTAAATCACATTGCCATAGAATATCTACCTGTAAAAGCACGCCACCACCTCCTTTTCCCCAAATAAGAAGTAACATAAGTATGTTGGAAACTTTCTGGCAACAAAATACTGGAGATGGATCTCACAAGGAAAGCTTGCATACAGCAGCTTTTCCATTTCTACAATTTCTCCAAAGTCAGACAGCTAAAATCAAACCACCCAGTTGTTTTCACTGGATGTCATACTTCATGTACTGTCATACAGCTCATTTCAAAAAAGCCTATAACATACAAAAAGTTCTTAGGCAGAAAAAAGGCAAAAATACTTTGGAAAGCCAAAGTGGATTCTTCTGACTAGACGAGACCACAGCCACATACATCTGAGATGGCTATCTTGATTACTTCATAGTCTAGGCCTAGAAACTGGCATTTCCAGGGCAGAAATCCAAGGAATAAGTTATCTGACCTATTTTAATTCCTCATTTTTCACAAATGGCCTCAAACCAAGCTTTGGAAGACCAGTTGAAATGCAGATCTTAAGCAACAGGTAAGATGAAATCCACATCTGGTGTTCCAGCTGTGTTTCTACTTCTGAGTTGCCTGAACAAGCTTTTGTCCTGTTGTGCAAGGATTTTGACAGCAAATCTCCACTAAAACTGCTGACACATAGAATCAGTACAGTGACTTGAACTGTATTTACATTCTCTCTCTGAAAAGCAAGTGCTTCTAACAAGTAGTTATTTTTCATTTGTTTACCTTAAATCTCTCATAGGTTTATTTTGTTGACTTTTTTTTTCAGATTACATTTGCTTTAGATTTTATGAAGAACACATTCTAATAGTGCTGTATTTAAAAAATGTATACATCCTTTTGAGCTCATGTGTTTTTTAAAAAACTAGTTTAAGATTAGCCTTAAGATTTATGACTAATGCAGCACACAGGACTCTTCCGAAAATCTAAATGGCTACATATGGTGCTATATTTAGATGAACAGCACTAAAACAATACAATTCTGGTACCAGAGCATGAGATTTTTAAATATCAGGAAAGCCTGACATTACTAACATAATATTCACCCCTTCTCATACAAAATATGAAATTCCTTAAATTTCATAGTAAGAAGCAGCCCTTAGAAAAACATACATGTACACATGCAAACAGATGCACCTGAAAAGTTAAAGACATCTGAACTAATACATATGCTTAGAGATTTTCTGTTCAACTCAGCTACCCTGTCATTCACATTGCCAAATATTTTTAAAGATGATATGAGATTTTGGGAGAAAGGCTATTATTAGTGCTTAAGAAAATTAAAAGGCAAATCAGACTATTTCAAAAACACAACTAGAAGTCAAGGAATCTGAACTGCAAAGATAACTTGTGATTAAAGTTTTCAGCTTTTCTTTCCCCACTTTCACAGCAAGTAAAAGATGTGTGGCTGACTCAGACACTGACTATCTTTTAGAGACAATTTCATTATGTTAACATTGCTAGAGTATTTCTTTAACATACTATTAGCATCAAATCCTGCACCTTGCCTTTGAGTTCCTCTACCAAATAATCTGACTAGAAAACAAAAAAACAACTCTAATTTATCATAACACAGCTAAACCTACATAAACAAAAGACTAAAATCAATAATATTCACAAAACGTTTTGCTAAATAGAATGAAAAATGTTTGTAATCCAATCTTTGCTATTTAAGAAGAGAGTGTGCATATAAAACTTATTTGTGATCACTTTTAATTTGATTATGCTGTGAGGTCTTCATATAACATAATGCATTCATTTACTTTCACATGCGTGTTTATGTCACACATCTGTAACTTACTCTGTACAGTTTCCAAGGTGGATGCCACTGAGGTTTGGGCATGGTTGGAGCCTTCTTTGCCATTAGTGCAGAATTTTTGTTTCCACCAGCTTCCACCATAGCCTGTAGGTTTAAAGGAAGATTATTATCATACTTTACAACTCACCTCTTTGCTTAAAACCTAAAGCTTTCTCGCTCCGACATCTGAACAATGATTAAATGTAGTCAGTCAGGAGATCTCCACACAACACACAAATGAATCCAGAAGCAATCTGGTGAACACTATGTACTGGCCACATAAGACATGCAAACTCACCCCAGGAGGCTGTGAACGTTCAGGTATTCCAGCATGCCTGTAAATATCACCCACACCAGCAGCTGTCCGATTTGCATCCAGCCTAGGTTGAACAAGAATGGTTGATGGATTGGCATTAGCTTTGTCTTTCTCTAAGTAAGTGATAAGGTATCACAAGGTGGCATCCAGTCCAGTGCTGTATATCTCTAAGGATGGAGACTCCACAACCTCTCTGGGCAACCTGTTCCAGTGCCTGACCACCTCCAGGTAAAAGACAATCGCAAAGCCAGCCCCACTTTTTCGTCTTGTATCTAAACAGAATTTCCCTTTTTCCATCTTCTGCCCACTATCTCTCATGACAGCCAAGGAAAAAAAAAAAGAACAAAACACACATGTACAGAAAAATTATGCCTGACCACACTGAACAAAGTGTTAATGAGGTAACACAGCAGTACCTGGACTGAGAAGCAGGAAGTGCTACTGCTAAGGATTGTGCTGCAGATTCACTTGGCATCCTCTGGACCTTAGTATCTGCTGTTAGAGCCACACCTTGGAGTGAAAAAAAAAAAAAAAAAAAAAATTAAATTAAATTAAAATAAACAAATAAAAAGCCCCACCACAAACCAAAAACTACCGCAAAGACAATTTTGTTAGAAAGAAAATCCAGACAAGTATATTATTCAAACACATATATACACATACACCTGCAAACAAGGACTCGTCACAACCCTGTAATATTAAATGCCATCATTCAATGACATCATTTTTCATGTGCGAGTCAAATGTACTGAATTTTTTATTTTGGCCCAAATCCTTTCCATTTTGATTCTATTATATATATAGGTACACAATTTCTAGAGCAGAAAATGGTACGATTCTGTCACTGGAAACAAAAAAAAGCCTTAACTGGGAGCAGCAGTCCTCTTTTTTTTTTTTCAATTCAGTTTCAACTACTAGGGAAATCCAAACATCACAAAAATAAACATGATATTGAGAAGTATTTGCTAACTTAGATCCTTTAGTGCAGTTTATCCCAGAACACTTATCAGCCACAAAACTCCCTGCATCAATGTTATTAAAGATTTCAATGGCATTTCTCACTTCTGTCAACTAAGGATTTATGGCGACGGGAAGCCTGCTCCAGCAAATATGATGTCTAGTTCTTATAAGAAGGCAAAAATCCCATGCAAGCACTCAGAGAATTTTACTTACCGGGACCAGGTGGGTATGGATGCGTACCAGTTATCATATACTCAAGTTCTTCTCCTAAAGAGCAAGAGAATGACATATTAATGATTACACATTTTATATTGCACTGCAAATTATGTATTTCAAACAGGAAATACAGGAAAAGAGAGCAGGTCATACATAGAAGTGATCACTGGTTTCTCCTGCTAATGTTCTATATTTAGACATTTCCTATTTTCACTAATTTGATCTGTTCTGGTTACCTCAGTTTTCTTAAACTCAAGAGTAAAAATAATGCTTCTAAAATGGTGACACCACTTTTTATCAAGAGGAACTCTCTCTCAAGATAAAAATCTTCAGACTGCCAAAGATGCCTTTTGAAGTAGTTATCATGGAAAAGGATTCAAGTATACAAACAGCAGTGGTGTCTGGAACCTAAACTACTCAAGACAATTGATTGTGTGAGGTATCAGAAGAGAAAAAGGTTATTTTCTTCCTAAAAAAAACCCAACAAACCGAACAAACAAAAAACCCAAACAACACATCTTCTACTCTCAGAATACTTCCAAATAAAGTACAATGGGAAAAAAAGATCTCAACCAAAATAAGGTGGCAATTGACATTCTTTAGAAGTTTCTATATGTGATCTACTTAATACATACACAGTTGATATATAACCAAACATAGGTTGAAAAAAAGCCAGTTGTTTGTTTTTTGGGTTTTTTTTTTAAGTTTTCTGGTTTAATAGTTGCATAGCTAAAGGAAGTCTGAAAAATATATGAAAAATGGTATTTTGATTTCCATCTATCTCCAATGGATCAACATTGGACTGCATTCTTCAGATTTTTCATCAGTGAGACTGTCACAAAAGAAAGGAAAAATACAGCACCATGAGTAAACTAACCTTGATTTCCAGGATACTGTTTGTGTCCATAAGGATCCCCAGTGTTTGGACCGCCTTTCTCCCTCAAGTTTTCTTTAAGAGTAGGCATATGCAACACAGAGCCATACTCTGTACGCAGCTTGACTGCCATCTTTACTTTGTGACTGTTGAAAGAGTAAAGCATACTACTTATTAAACCCCTATTTCTGAATTGTTTTCAAGTTTTGAAATCTTTTAGAGAAGGTTTTATGTGACTTGACAATTCTAGTAGTTTTTTTTCAAAACAACACTGTTAACTGTACAAAAACATATGAACTTCTGACTTGGATGGAGCTATCACTAACATAATTTAAAACTTTGAGGCATACCAGTACTGATTGCAGTACTTACCTTTCTTCATCTAGCAGGATTGGCTTGGCATTATCAGCTACAAACATATCATGGGTTCTCTTCAAAGATCTGAACACAAGCGTGTGCACAGAATGCTTTTGGACTTCCTAAAATAAAGAATATTTAAATACATAACTAAATGAAACACTGAAAATGGAAACGTAAATTGAACTGAGTAGCAATTAATACTTCAGTATTGTTAGGTGATACAGAACTATTTAGTTCACAGAAAACACCGCTCTTCTTTGAAACTAAAAAATTAAGTTTATCTGTTGATTGTTTTAATTCAGTGTTTACTCAAAATAACACTCCCTTTCTTGGAAACTGACAAGACTCTGAAAAGCAAGTCAAAAAACTTTGATCAAACTTTCTGCACTGGCATCTACATGACAAATCCATGAGCGTGCAGGCTTCTGTGCAGTGGCACTCTACATAACCACAGCACAGTTTACTGAGATAAAACTTGGGATCAAACCTGACCCAACTTGTTTTCATTTTATAATTTTTGATACTAAAATTAAAACATACTTAAAATCTCATTTGAGAACTAAAAAGCAGCATTAAAAAGCTGTTAACTTATATAAAAGTTATCAACAGCACAATTCACATTTTTATTAATATTTTCCTTCCACTGGGCAAAATAATCATTAGAAATCTCAGCCTGCTTACTTAGGTACAAAACCAAACTCTCCATGACTGTATTTGTTCTGTCTGTCTACAATGGCAACAAAACAGAAGCTACATTTATAACTTTTAGCACTGGATACCCCTCATCTGCCCAGTCTATAAGGTTCACTACACAGATGCTCTCCCTGTTAAGCTCTTCATGGGTTCTGTTTTCCTGCCCTGGAAGTCATCCACTCACCAACCCATTTTGCAGTGGCTGTTACCCTCCCAACTCAGTCGCACACACACAAAGTTATTTGCTCTCAGTGAGCTCCTGCAAGCTCCAGGTATTATAGTGGGGAAAAACAACAACAAACAAACAAAACCAAAAAAACAACAAAACCCACACCCAATAGCATTTGGGATTGGGTTAGGAATTTCATACAACTGTAGAGAGAAATAAGAATTACAGCAGGAAATTACTATCCAACAACAACAGCTGCTACCACACGGGTAGCAGATAACACAATGCCTCCCCAACAGGGAAGAAACATCTACAAATATTTTTTGACAGATGCTGCTCTGTAAAAAATGGCTAGTAGTTGTTACATTGGGCAGCAGTCTTTGTGTCTTTTTCCATGTTTCTGACAACAACATTTGCTTTTAGAAGTGCACAGTATTCACCCCACAGTAACTACCCCCCAGCCTACCAAACCAGTAGCCTTCTCCCCACCTTTACTTCCAAGACCTCATAAGAAAACTACCGTTTTCTTGACTAGCTGACAAAGCCACTAAGTCACCGGAGGTCAGCCACCACAGCATCATCCCACCAGCCCACAGCACCAATTCCATATCCAGGATAAGTTTGGCAGAGCAAAGCTGCCACAGGCAGCTGACTCCTGCTCCAGACCCAGGCTGAGCACACAGACCTGCACCACAGCCCAGGCCAGGAGGAGGCAACAGCATTCAGACTGATGGGAATCACCGAATGTTAGGGATTGGAAGGGACCTCAAAAGATCATGTAGTCCAATCCTCCTGCCGGAGCAGGAACACCCAGATGAGGTTACACAGGAAGGTGTCCAGGCAGGTTTTGAATGTCTCCAGAGAAAAAGACTCCACAACCCCCCTGGGCAGCCTGTTCCAGTGCTCTGTCACTGTGAAAAAGTTTCTTGTCATATTTAAGTGGAACCTCCTGTGTTCCAGTTTGTACACATTGCCCCCTGTCCTATCTTTGATTGTCACCGAGAAGAGCCAGGCTTCATCCTGGTGACACTCACCCTTTACATATTTATAAACATTAATGAGGTCACCCCTCAGTCCCCTCCAAGCTAAAGAGACCCAGCTCCCTCAGCCTTCCCTCATACGGGAGATGCTCCACTCCCTTAATCATCTTCGTTGCCCTGTGCTGGACGCTCTCGAGCAGTTCTGTCTCCTTCTTGAACTGAGGGGCTGCCCCGGGGCGGACTCGGCATGGGTGGGAAGGCGAAGGAACCGTCGTGCTCTACCCCCACCGCAGCCCTTTCCTATCAGAGGGGAAGTGGGGGCCCGGGGTGCGGCGCCCGGCGGCCCGCGCACGGCTTCCCCCGCCGCCCCGCCCAGCCCCCTCACAGGCCCGATCCACCCCAGGCAGCTCTCTCCAGTCTCGCCCAGGGCACCTCAACGCCGAGGCAGCGAGGACGCGAGGTGCCCATCGGCGGCCCGACCCCACACCCCACCGCTCACCTCCACCATGGCGCCAGCGAAATCCCTCCGCCACAGCTCTCCACCAACACCTATGGAGGCTCTTCCGGCGCCTGCCCTGCGCCGCACCGGAAGTGATGCGCCGCCGCGCGCGGGGGGAGGGTTAGATAAAGGAGGCGGGGACAGGGCACAGCGGCGGGATGACGGTTGTGGGTTCGATCCCCGCGGGCGCTGTCAGAGCGTGCGGTCGGACTGGGGGGGGGGCGGTCACCCCATGTGGCGCCCCTGGCGACGAGAGGGCTGCAGTGACGGGTACCGACCAGAAGAGCGCAATCTTCAGCTTTCCGAAAGGCACCTGGTGCTTTACTGAATCTGCCCCAGGTCAATGGCTCCCGCGCTGAGGGCGTGAGTCCGCGCTGCTCAGCCTGGTCTTGTAGAAATCCTCGGCCTTTGCGATTGTTTTGGGAAGAACAGCTACAGCTTTTAAGTGTTGTGTTATTCGTGAGTTCTCAAGGATAAAACCTGTTCAGAGAACCACACCTAATGAGGAGAATATGGAAAAATACTCCCAGGACTGAAGTTCAGTCTCTAAGCAAGAGAAAACAGTGTGATATGAGATGTTAACTGTCCTATCTGGTAACTAACTGCCTTTTGGTTAAAAAAGTGTGTTTAGTTTAGGTCCACTGGATGTTAGTTGCTGAAGACTGAAGTTATGCATGAACAAGCGGGCAACCCCTGCACCCCAAGGCAAGGCACACGTTGCAAAAGGGCAGAGGTTGTGGTTATTTTCAAAATTATCCTGATACTCTGGCAGATTTTTCACTTGCCTTCATAAACAGAATAACCAAAATATATGTGACAATTGCAAATAGACACCTACTTTCTTCATGCACACACTCATCTGCTCTTGAGTTGAAGATGTCTTGTCCTCCTGAGTCTAAAGCTGGGATTTGACGCGCACATCTTTTGCAGCCCCACCATCACATTGCTCTTCTTCATCACTACACCAGCCACTTACTATGTCAGTCTGTGTGCCTGAGCTGTGAGCAGTTTGCAAACTGATTTGGGCTAAAAATGATCCAGTGCAACATCTGTTGGTTTGAACCTGTCCTCTCTGTTAGACACAGGATGGCATTAGCCTGGGATTATTTCTGACAGACAAGTTGCCTGCTTGACATAATTACAATCTTTTATTTTTTCTGGAGATGATGGATCATTTCCGGCAGCTGTACTGGTGATTTATATTTAGTTACTTGAGACACAGTGATAACTAGAAATAGGCTCCAGGTGGCTTCCACTCCCAGTCCCTGATCTGGGGTTGAGGTGGGGCTGAGATGGCCATTACTTCATGCCACTAATGGCAGAGGCACATTACCAGCTTGGTTTCAAGCCTAGCCAGCCAGCCACATTTAACATGAGGACCTATTTCAGTAGTCCCACTGGTGATGCTGGGGATCCCTGTTCCGTTTCAGAGCCTCCAGTAAAGGTTAGCACAGCACCTTGAGCAGGAGCATCATCTGTCCTTGCTTAACTTGCAAGCTAGAGTGCAAACTCCACAGGGCAGTGTGTCAAAATGGGGCAAATCTGTTGCATCCTCTCAAGCTAGTGAGGTTAGATTGAAGATACACAAGATTTTAAAAGTGGTATTGGAGGCAAGGGATTTCAAGCTTTTTTTTTCTTTTAAGTTTACACACAGCATAATGTGTGCCCAATGACTGACTGGTTGAGTGACTGGTCCATTTGATGTATGGAAATGGTTTAAGGGCTAATTTCTAGCAACATATAAAGTATCGTGATACAGTTGATTTCTGTTGTCTGTTGAAAGAAATCAGACTTTTTTATTGCCTTTTTAAAGGAATGCAAATTTGAAATATGGATGTTCATGGCAGTCTAGGAAAAAAATTCTCCATTTATATTGTGTAAGAAAATGTCACTCTTATGTGCTGTTTAATGCTATTATTAGTAGTGTTCACCCTGGACCTGTAGTTCTCATTTTTTTACAAGTAAACATTCTCGTCAGAAATTTATGATCTCAGTTAACTTCTTGGTGTCCTTGTAATGCTTTAGAAAATCAGAGGACAAATTAACCTCTGTAATGATTTCATTTTTTAAAAAAGATTTTGTCTAAGGTGAAATTTAGTCCTAGCACTTCAATAAATCATTTCAGCAGTATCAGTTAGCATATGCACTTTATTAACTTTTTTTGTTATATGCAGCTGCTCAATGCCTTCTTGCATGTTAGCTACATCTACGATTCTGGAAATAACAAACTATGTAATTTTCTATTTATCGTTATAAAGAAGGTGACTGGTAGGTTGCATGTGCTTTTTGTACTGTTTGAAGGCTAAAGTGAACAGCTCCTCTTGTTGACATTTAAGAACTTACTTGCTCCCAGAACAAGAAGATAGCATTAATTCCCATTTATGAGAAACCTTTGCAGTAATATTTGTTACCAGTAAAAGGAAGAATTGAGGATGTTCATCTCACCAGAGGTCAACATTTAAGTTTACAGTATTTTTTTAATAGTAGGACACTACTACACCACTAGTTGTTTAAAAGGACATTTCAAAATCAACTGCAATTTTAAAATTTAATTTAGTAAACACTGTAGGTTGTTGTGGCCCACGAAAGTTCTGTTCCCCCACCGTAAGACTGCCTTGGGGGCACATTCAGCTCTGAAGATCTGTGATCCAGTGACCGTGACTCGTCCGACAAGGGTTTGTGTAAAGAGGTTGCACCACTGACACACAGGTCGACACAACAAACACGGGGGCCAGCGAGCAAATAGTCATTCTTAAAAACACACACATCCACCTCTGCCCGTAAGTGCCTTTCAGTACAAAAATACTGTACAAAGGGATGTCCTGGAACACAATCCCGTCCATATTGTATTATTACAGTTCCAAATAGCAGGTGCACTGTGGTGTCACCACCACGTCAAGTCCGGGAACAGCTTCTCATTAACCGTATGGGTTGGAGGAGGGACTATGAAGGAAAAAAAGATGAGGTGCACTGTTTTGAAGAGAAAGCTTCATTGGTAGAATTTCTAAAATTTAAGCCATGGTTTTCGTTGTTCATAAGGCTTCATTCAGTTCTTAGAAATTGTCAGCCTAACTGTAATGGTTGCAGGCACAAGAGAAAGATCACATCTCATAACCAGCATGCTAACTAATGTAGATTAAGTTCTGCTTCCAAAATGTTTTTCTATATACATATACATTTGCAGTTCCAGATTTGGACTGTTTGTTTGCTTGTCTGTCTCTTTTCTGATAAAACTCCCCTGACAAAACCTTTGCAGCGTAGACAAGGCCTCGCTTTCCAGATGAGTGGTTGCACGGTCCCTGTCCTGGGGCATCCGCTCATTTGACATGAAGCCACAAACCTGCTGTGATATGACATACATGTGTTGTTTCTGGTAAGTTCCCAGGGAGACACAACCACCGAACTCTCCTGGGGAAGCCATTGTAGAGTATTGGAGCTGGGAGGGTCAAAGGCTGAGTTTCAAAGGGGAAATCCCATGTGCAGGCAGATGAAGCCTGGGACTTTCCCATGCTGGGACTCTGCAGCAGATTCAATGGCCCCCACGCCAACTGCCATCATCCAGTCCTTGACACGCTCTGCACAAACACAGTCACTGCTTCTTCATACATGGTGAAGAGTATTTAGTGTCTGAAGAAGGACACTGTAAGTTACTGCAGAACATAGTGGTGTCTTCAGAATGAATTTAGGACAAATAATGTACACTTAATTAAGATTTACTTGGACTGAGCCAGGGTAATTTAAGGGTAAGTTCCTATCTCAGGAGTAGTGAGACCTTGTTTTAGTTCCACTGTACCATAAGCTACCTGTAAACCCTGGGTAAGGGTTCAGCATCACTATGTCACTTCATTATATGTAAGATGAGGGTGACCGAACTTCCATCATAGGTACATGGGGGGAAAACGGGATTTAAGGTAAGGAGATGCCCAGAATCAGTCAACACATCTTGACTAGCATCTTTAAGTGGAAATAACATGTTAACAATGTCAGTTTTGTCCGTAGGCAGATTTCTTTAATGACTGTAGTGAGAAGTTTGTGTTCTTCCAAATCCTATAGTGTCTGTGGTGTCCTCATGTAAGGAGTCAAATCTAGTGAAGAGCTCCATGAGCCATGCTGATTTCAGTCCAAGCTGTTTAATAATTAAATCAGTCAGGTTAAAGAGTTTGCATATTTCGGGAATCGCCATTTAGTTTACAAGAAGTCTGACAACAGCACAAATACAGGAAAAAAGGCCTAAACCAGGCAATTTTAGCTGTTCCCATCTCTGTTTATCACAAAATCTCCCACTCCATCCAGCTGGTCTTTGAAATGGAACCTCAGCCCATGGTTTGCATCTCTTCGTGTCTTGAGACATTGACATGACTGACTTCAGAATAGTGTGCTAACCCTCAGCACATTTTATTTAATTCAGGATATTATGATAATTTATAACACACAAGAAAATCAAAGGTCATGCAGACACTGAAATGTTAAAACTCTGCTAAATATGAGATCTGTATTCTTCTAAAGCATCAGATAGCATGTTTGAGTACTCCACTGTGATTAGAAATAACTTCATGCCGTATTGTTTTAAAATATTTAAATAATGTTCGTGACACATACACTTTGTATTTTAAAAAGAAAACCAGCAAATTAATATGTAAAATTTAGTTATTTTGATCCAATGGTATTTTCATATTTCTAAAGTAAGGGAATAATTTTATGCTTACAATATTAATCTGATCTTTAATTAGAGCTAAACAATGTTTTCACTAAATTATTAATATAATGAGCATAATTATTCTTTTTTCTATCTTGTATTTAAAGAGACCCAAAAGCTCATATACCTATCCAGGCACCATCAGGAGTATTTAGAAGAATGTAGCAATCTGTATTATGTGAGTTAAAATAAAATTTAATGTATTTCTGAAACACTGAAATTTTCAGCATGGAGAAAAAAAAAAAAAAGAGATGTCACAGACTGTGACATCTGGTGATGTTTCTCTTCTTTGGATGTTCACTTTTTCAGCTGTTTTAGAAGACTTGTGATTTTTGAGAAAATAGTAAGCTTGTGTAATCTGAGCAGGAGGTACTTCTAAGGATTAAACATCTATTTGATGCCAGCATCAACAGAGGTCTCTGGGACATGTAGATAAGAGTTGTCCAGAGAAATTGCTCAACAACAAATGTATGCAGGCATGCAGGAAAGAGAAAGGTTGACTATTAACAGAGATAGAGTGATTGCTCAGAAGGGTTGGTCCTATCCCTGTCAAGCTGGGAAATGAGGATTGTCGCCTATATATATCAGAACAGAGAGGACTTCTCCCTGTCAGAGCTGCTGGTGGGAGAAGGTCACTGAGCTGCTTCAGCAAGTCAGCACCATGAAACTGCTCCTGCTGCTCCTGCTCTGCGTTTCCTATGTTAAATCCCAAGGCGTTACTGACTATGATGATGAGGTTGTAATACTGGTCATAATTAATAATGACAATAATAATTATAATAATAATAGTAGTAGTAAGAACTATTAATTTTATTTAATTGTATGCATGACTTACTTGTGACTTAGCTAAGGTAGAAGCTATGATCCAGTGCATGTTCTTTTTCTATTTGAGGTGTTCAGAGAAATAACCTTTGTGTTATTTCTTCATTGTGTGTAAGTGCTCAATAGTTATTTGCTGTGTTTGGATATATTTTCTTCCTGTTTCTTTTATTTCTCCGTAGACAATGATGAATGTATGATGGTAAGATTAGTTATCTAGCTGAATTTATTTAAGGATATTAATTTAGCTATGTTGACATATGATGTTACAGACAATTAATTTGTCAGGTGCAAATGAGTAAAAGTGTACAGTTGATTGTGTCCTGTCTCAAAGGCAGTAAAATTTTTTCTACAGATTCAACAATCATTGAAAAAAATAACTGCCAGTTCATATAGCTTTACATTCAAAATGAAGAGGTAACAATTGTTGAACAAAAAGGCAAGCAATGAGGATCAATCTAAAATAACAATTTAACCTATATTTAGTTTTGTTTAAGCCAAGTGTTTTAACAGAAAATACAATTTAGAATCTCAGTTTTTCATATTTTGAAAATCCCTGCAAAAATCAAATGGGTCAGGGTGATCAGAAATGAGATTATTTTCTGTTATACAATCTGAGTATTTGTGTCTGTACATTGACTACTGCTAAGACTATGATGCTAAATAATTTTGAGCAATTTTGTGATTTGTATGCTGCCTACTTTTGAAACTACTTGAAGCCTCTCATCTTGATCCTTACAAATGTTTGTTATTCATAGCTAAGTCGGAGTGGGATAGGAGATGATAGAAGATTTTTATTCAGTAGTTCAAACAATTATTAATTCAGATGGTTTCATTTCAATGAGTGCTTAGAGACCAGGCCTGTTTTCCTTGCTCAGCCTAAGACTTTCCTGTTTCTGGAAGTAATGGGGAATGAACCTATCCTGAGATGTTACTGAATGCTTTCTGAATTCTATCTGTTAATAGCTGGCACGTGGCCTGAGACATGATGATGCATTTGACTGTGGTCTGATTTTCTGAGACATTACAAATTTTTCCTGTAGCCCAATGAAATATTGGGATGCTGATAACATGATGCTGAATATTCTTCTTAACCCCAAGAATGTCTAATGACTTTTTTTTTGTATCATACTGCTTCAAGATTCGTGGTGTTCAGTGGTGCTGAACTATATAAACTTTATTCCTTTGTCAGAATGAAATATTGAAATATTGTTTTTCTTTCATGTGAGGGCTTTTTAGTTTGTCTGTATCTAGGTAGAGGGAATGTGACTAGTCTTACAAGGGAGGTCATAGCAGTGACTTTTATATAGCATAATATTTCCATTTTTGCTTCCTTCATTCCATTCCATGGCTTTCCACACTGTGTAAAATACTAAAGAGTACTGAACAGATGCCTCCACCCTGTGCATCACATTTTTCAATAGCAATCCCAGATTCAGAGAGTTTCCTCTCCCCCTGGATTTGCAGGACGAGAGCCCTCAGCCCGGGGCTCGAGGCCACCGACCCGTGGACAGAAGGCGGGAACCGACCCCCACGCTCCGACCTGTGGCACCTCCCATCAGCGGAAGCGGGTACCAGCCCCGGCCCCCAAAGCGGGTAAAGCCGGGTGACAATAAAGAACATATCGTCTACCCCGACGCTGGTGGCTGCAAGCATCCTCTGGATGAGCTGGTGGGTGTCTGATGCAGCTGATAACACGCTGTCCTTTTCTTCTAGTGTACCCAAAATGGAGTTTTCTTTGCCAAATAAGGGACAGTCATTCATTTAAAGCAGTGCAACTTTGCTTCTTTTTACTTGAGTTTAGTAGGACTGCATTCAGAAGAGTAATGCCACACAGTCTGTGGGACTGGTCACAGTCAGACAGCCTATGATGAAGATGGAGAGATGAGATTTGAAGCGTAAGTGAGGAAAGGAAGTATGTGTGGGTTAGCCTGAGCTTTCCCTGCTGCTTTGCATAGGCAACTACAAAGAAGGACAAGAAAAAAACTCTGCAAAAGCACTGGCTTGAATTTCAGATAATCTCAAGGAGCCCTAGGCATAAAAAAAAAAAACCAAAACCACCAGCTCCTGTGTCTGTCTTAAAACTTGTTTCAGTCCATAATTATAGTCTACCGTCAGTAACTGCCTCAGCTCTTGCGGAAGAGTGTGCATGTACGGTGAGATCTAGCATGCTCCTCGCTGCCCTTCAGTGGTCCATCACACTGTCCCTGCTGTGCTCTCTGCCAGAAAATGCAAGCTGCGATGGTGTGTAGAGGCATCTCAGGGTCTGAGAGCAAATTTGAGTGTGGAGGTTTCTGACAAATGAAGTCTACTAAAAGCTTAATGAATGCATGACTGTGGTAGAGACCCACTACTGCCTGGGTATTTTGGGTCTCACGGGACTCCAGAATTTCACAACTCTGTTTAAAACACTGTTGTCCTTTATGGCACAGTGCTTGTTGCAGAAGCACTGCTGCTCAGCTTCTCAAGATCATAATTTTTTATTGAAAAGCTGTTGGTCATTTCATATGAGAGATATGTACAACAAGGCATAGAGAATGTGGTTGATTCTCTGGGGCTGGTGAAGGAGGAAAGGGACAGATATAAACATGCACAGGCACCAGGTAGTTCCTGACAGACTTTAATTGTAGTTCGGGTAGCTTAACACTGTGGATATGGACATTTAACAGTGCAGAAAATTGAAAAGCAGAGGGCCAAGAAAGTGTGAAGAGCGAGAGCATTTCCCAAGAGCTTCAACGAAAGAGCTCCTTCCTGCCCTTCAGACTACAGCTGCTTCTTTGAAGTTGAATGTCTTGAGTCCTTATCTGGATGCCTAAATATTTGGTCTCACATTACTGACTATTCAGTGTGTTCAGAGGTATGGTCATTCACTGGTGGGATTAGGAAGTTTTTATCTGGACTTTTACTCACAGCCCTTTTTATCTTTTTTTTTTTTTTGTAAGGGAGTGCTGTGTCCAACTGGATGTGAGCTGCAAACTACACTGGTAAAACAGGAAAAAAGTGTGAAAGCTGTTGTTCAGGATCTGAAGGACAAAGTGAGCAAATTGTCTGAAACTTCTACAACTTTCTATGAGTATGTCACTGTTCTAGATGATAAGCTGGTAAAGAGGCAAAAACAAAGAAAAGGTATGCTATTTCTATTAATTATTGTTGTAAACAGTAGTACAGTTCTATTGGCATTGCTACTGTTATTTGTTAGTGGGACTTCTTAAAAAAAAAAGAATAATTTAAAAATACATTGGAATACCTAGCAAAGTGGTGTTCCATGACTGTGTCATCTTAAATCTTAAAAAAAAAAATCTTTTCAAAAAGGCAAAGGAATTGATCTCATACTAAGGCAAGATTCATATGAAGCCTCTAAACATAAGGGCTGTGTGTTCTCCCCTTACCTGCTTTCTTGTGTCCATCCAATCCCTTTATACCCACCTCCTGGCTTGGCACCATGGCTCCCTGGAATTAAGGTCATTGTGGAGTATCGCGCCACTGACATATCTACTAGGTAGCAAAGAAATAACTATACACATGTAACACTTTCCTGAGAATCTCTGCATAGGTTTTGCACATTGTGGAAAGATAAGCAAAATCATTCCTCCCCACTAAGGAAAGAGGGGGCTTCCCAAATTGTGCTTACAGATTGCTCTTCATTATTTCATAGCTGCAAAATGTGTTGAAAACTAATCTGCTTTTTATCTCTTTGCTTTCTAGACAATGATGATATACTTTCTCAGTACAACACAGAAGTGGAATTGCATTATAATTATATAAAGGATAATCTGGACAATAACATCCCATCTAGTCTCAGGGTCCTTCGTGCAGTTGTGGATTCTTTACACAAAAAGATACAAAAACTGGAAAATGCCATTGCAACCCAGGTGGACTACTGCAGTTCCCCATGTGTTGTTTCCTGTAATATTCCAGTGGTTTCAGGCAAAGGTATCCATTTAACTACAAAGATATCTCTTCTCCCTTTTATATCATTGTGCAGATTGATAGATGCTTTGTTCAGTTGGTGTCAACATTCCTCTGAAGCCCGTGTCTTTGATTAGGGTAGCAGAAAAGATGGAATGTGATCCTAAAAGAAAAAAAAGTATTTTATGGATGCCTGTACTGGTCAGACCAAAGATACTCTTACCCAGTATCAATCTTCATTAGTAGTCAGCACCATTTTAAAGAAATACGTACTTCAGGGTCTTTGTAAGGTGGAGGTGGTACATTTTTGAACTAGCATAGTTGTACCCTTGATTTTTTCAATCAAGAAAGGTTCTTCTTTCACAGACTTGTCTAGTTCAAAAAGTAATGGGAAAATACGCAGTCTCCCGTCACTGAGGTTGAACTTCTAGAAATTCCTATATGCAAAAATAGAACAATGCACTGTTCTTTCTTCCTTGGTTCTTTCACATGATGTATCACAGGAATCAAAATGAAAGTAGAGTTTTATATATTTATATATACAAATATATATATATAAAATGGTTCCCTTATAAAACTGAAGGATAAGATTATTGAAGAAGTTCAGCACTCTTTCAGTAACAGTGTCTTTGGTTTATTTTTGCAGAATGTGAGGATATTATCAGAAAGGGAGGCGAGGTATCTGAAATGTACCTCATCCAGCCAGATCCTTTCGGCAGACCATACAGAGTATACTGTGACATGGAAACAGATAATGGAGGTTAGTGTGAAATAACTATGTTGTTAATATATTAATTAAGATGCTACAACAAAATGTAATTTTCATTTTGTACAAATTAATATGGAGTTATAACTTTAATAATTACTTGAGAATTAAGTCTAACTTATTCATAAAAGTCTCGTTGGTCATCTTCAGATGCACAGTAGGGTACTTCTACAATGACAACGGAAATAAATTGCTGGGATGGGCTGGTAAATAAAAACATACTTTACTACGACTAGAATGGACAGCGTATGGGTGGGCAAGGAGGGCCTGGCTCATTTCTCTACCCCACTACTATGCACTTGACAAAAGACCAGGGCAGTCCTTCAAGTTCTGCTTTTTCCACCTTTCCTTATGAAGCAAGGAGCTACTTGACAGTGAGCAAAAACGACAAGGCTGAGCTCATAAGCAGTGAAAACACAGACCTGCTGCAAGAAAGCCATATGCTTGGTTTGTCTCGACATGAGTATAGAAGGGCTGTATCTTAACATTCCATGCTCCTTCCTTAATTGCTATTTAATCTAAATACCATCACTCCTGCAGGCTGGACTTTGATTCAGAACCGCCAGGATGGCAGTGTCAATTTTGGAAGAGTATGGGATCAATACAAAAAAGGATTTGGAAATGTTGCGAAGAGTGGAGGGAAGAAATACTGTGATACACCAGGTAAAACACTGAGCATGAAACATGAAGAGCTCTTCTTACTGAGACTGTTTTCTTGTATTTCTTGAAGCTCTTTGATTTTTTAAAATTAATTGATCCACTTTGGCAGACCTATAGGCAAATCATAAAGTTACCTTAAAGTATATTGTGAAGTATATTTCACAGAGCTCTCACTTGTTGCTTCTCAGGTGAATATTGGCTTGGAAATGACAAGATCAGCCAGCTTACTAAAATAGGGCCCACTGAAGTTTTAATTGAAATGGAGGACTGGAATGGTGATAAAGTGTCGGCTCATTATGGAGGTTTCACCATACAGAACGAAGGAAACAAGTATCAGCTTTCAGTTAGTAACTACAAAGGCACTGCAGGCAATGCGCTAATGGAAGGAGCTTCACAGCTGCATGGAGAAAACAGGACAATGACAATTCACAATGGCATGTACTTCAGTACTTATGACAGAGACAATGATGGATGGTATGTACTTGTATTAGATGTTTAGTGCTAGAGTTAGGTTAGGTTATGGTTGGACTGGATGATCCTGAGGGTCTCTTGCAACCAAAATGATTCTATGATTTTTTAAAAACTAATTATCAGGCTGCATGTCTCTGCTTAAAACAGAACTGAATATACAATATTTCTCGGTCTTTCTGTTAGCTTTCACAGCAGTTCATAGTATCTTAGAATACATTTTCTCCCTGCAAGTTACCAGCCAAATATTCTCCTCATTTCCTTGGTGTAGCCAAAGGCAGAATTGGCATAGCCAAGGGCAAATAAAACTATATGCTAGGTACTCACTTCTGTAAGACATGGGTCATGACGAAAGAGAAAAGGCAGCATGTCCTATTTAAAAAAAATAAAATTCTGCCTACTTAGAAGACAGCTCAATTCTAAAGTACATAATTTATCTCTAAACTGTGTGCTGTGCCTTTACCTTAATACTTGATCACACATTCATGAATAAAGGAATCATTTAGATTGGGGAATACATACATTTCTCATTGTTTTATATCTTTAAATTGCATTGGTATTGCAATCATCATTATGAACTTCAAGTAATTGTAATTATCAATTGATAAACTAAAATGACATTCCTAAAGAGATGCAGCTAAACTTTTACTTGTTTTTCTTAGCTGCTTCACCTTCCAAGTGCCCTGTGTAGCACACACTTCTGACGGTCAATCTTTTACAGAAAGATCAGAGAGGATTTTAAATGTTTATTATGGTTTGAAAATTCCAATACTGGGGCAGGTCTAGGTACTCTGTTGATCTACTTACTGTTCATCTGTCACTACTAACACTTCATTTTCCCTCATCAGGGTAACTTCAGATCCAAGAAAACAGTGCTCCAAAGAAGATGGTGGTGGATGGTGGTACAACCGCTGCCACTCAGCCAACCCCAATGGCAGATACTACTGGGGAGGGACCTACAGCAGGGATATGGCCAAACATGGTACAGATGATGGTGTTGTATGGATGAACTGGAAGGGGTCATGGTATTCAATGAAGAAGATGAGCATGAAAATCAGGCCATACTTCCCACATTAACTATTATTGAAATGTACAGAACCAGGGATTTTCTTCTAATATTTGTACATGGTTATCTTTTTAGGCACAGTATTCAGGCTTCTGTTTGCATATGAGAACCAAATATGCATTTACAAGCATATTATGGCCTGAAGTGAAAAGCTACGTCAACTCTAAATCAAAATCTGGCCAATGAAAATAACCCATAAGTGTATTTTGTTCAATTTTTCTTCTGTTCGTAAGACAGAAGTCACAAGTATAGAGTAACACTGATAAAAAGAAAACCAACCAAACAGAGAAAACCCCAAATTGTTTCACTCTTTTACGAAGGATTTCTATACCACATTTGAAGAGGGAGAGGATTATTTTAAAATGTTTTCTAAAAATTAAATAAAAATTAAATAAAGCCTTAAAACTAGAGTTTTCTTCATGTGATTTCTAAATATTTATGCATTATCCATGGAGAAGCAAACACATTCCACCAAATAAGGGATGATCTTTTTCTTTTGTGTCAAAAAAAGTACAGTAACTACCTGTGTAACAGTTGAGAAGGAATAAAGTGAAAATATAGTATCTAACAAATGAGTAGAATATCAGTGAGTTTAAATCCTGTATGCTGTGTAAAATACACCCTTTCCTGGGACCTGGCTCACATACTGTGCATCATAATATCCCTTCTACCATCCGACATCCTTTTATCATATAATAAACTACAGTATTAGAAGGCCTGGTTGGTATATCTTTCACACAGTCACAGTTGTGGGACTAAAGCAATTAATGACTCCAATCATATGGTAGGTGGAGGTTGGGTATTTCATTGAAACTAATGGTCTGGGCTCCCTCTGTAACCAGGAGCAGAAGTTGTCGCAAAGACAGGACTTTCCAACCCGGGTAGGCAGGATCAACCATCTCTCAGAGGGTACTGTCCTGCTTTCCTTTGCAACGGAGGGGACCCAGATCGCGAGTGGTAGATGGATTTCCATCTAAAACCTCTCATGTTGATTTAACCTGTGGAGCCCAGGAAAACAAGGAGGAGACATCGTGGTGGTATCTCACTACATAAACACAAATATTCAGTATACCCACAGGCAGGCTTCCACTGAGACCAGGGAACAAAAACACAAGGTATGAAGTAGAAGTGCCTTTTCCAAAAACATGAACACTTCTCCACACATGCCTGTGGAGATGTCTGTGCTCTTGCGCAAACTTTCCAAAAATGTTAGACAATGACTGTGTTTGAAAAGCATGGAAAAAAGGCTAAAAGTAAGCTGCTTTGCCAGTATCTGTTGATATTGTTAAATGGTATGAAACATACTGGCCAGTGAGATTGGAGGCAACAAAATTTGCTCATGCTTGTTTCTCAATAGAAGAACAGAAATGTTGAACAGAGTAAATACTTGTGAAATTTTATGTCATAAGGTATAAAGGTAAATACACCCTGCTCTTGTGTAATTGTACAACCAATATAACTGTTTTTCCATGCAGCCAGCATTTTGCTAAAAAATCCTCCCCATACACTGTCAGCAAGTTGCTGATTTAAAGCCCTCATCCGTAGAAGAATCTTTGCTTGACACATGCTGAGAAACATTCTAAAGCAATGAAACATACTACAGCCATCCAGGTGCTCCTCATCTGGCTTGAACTGGTTACAGTCATTACCTTTTAGTGGCCACTAGGAAATCATATCTTGTTTTGGGAGTTGTATTTTAATAAGTTACCGTGAACTGTTTTATTTTGAAGCCAAAGTATGCATGGCAAACTTCCTAGAATTCATCAATGGGATGGAAAGTCTTCTTCTATATTTGTAAAATCAAAGCTTAGGAGATCCTTAAAAATCAGTCCTAAAATGCATGTATAATTTATCAAAGTGTACTCCATGTTATATTTGTGGCAACAGTGAGAAACCAAACCACTCTCAGCTCTGACTGAGAACTGGCTCCTGCTGCTGTTTTGCTCCCCTCAAAATGCAAATGAGAGGGCACAGCCCAGCAGTGTGACTGTCAAAATCAAACAGACTTCCATGTTTCATATTAGTGGAGGCAGAAGCTTGTGGTGAACTTGCTTCTAAATTCTTCTCAAACACTCTTAAACAAAGTAAATAATTCAAATTGTAAATATTCTGATCTCTAGTCAAGGCGGGAGCTGCCAAAAACATAGACATAGACAGAGACAAAGACACAGTCAAAGAGGTATACAAAGTTTATATAAAAAGGGTTTCAAAATCAATATTTCTTTGAAAAGGCTTGTCAGTTATAAATAATATGAAAAAACTGGGTTTTTTAATAATTATTCAGTGTTTATTTTTAAGCCACAGGTGTGTCCAGTTGCCTTCAGATTCACAGGGTAATGGTACATCATGCATATATATGAAAAACAATTTTCAACTGGTAGTTGTAAGATATATATTAAAAGCCTGCCTCTCTACAGTGTTTCTATGGGCCTGATTTTCATTCTTACAATTTTGAGGGAATAGTCAGAGGCTCTAAATGGCAGCCAGACCACACCATTTTCGATCTCATAAGGAACGTTGTACCTGGGGTCATAGTGGCCCCCCAGGTAGTAAATTCCATTGAGGTTGGCTGCCTGGCAGCTGTTGTACCACCAGCCACCCCCATACACCTCCGCACAGCTCTCCTCCCAGTGGTCCTGGTCCTGGTCAAAGGTGCTGAACCTCATCTGGGCATGGGACGTGTATTCAGAGCCCTCCTCCAGCCAGCCGGTGATCAGCGCGTCCCCGGCGGTCCCTTCGTAGGAGGACACGGCAAGGGCGTACCCTTCTTCTTCAGACCCTACCTGTACGATATACTCTGCATACACAGCGTTTCCATCCCAGTCCTCTAACTCTATCCGGAGGAGAGTGTCGTTCTGAGTCAGCAAGTGTATGTTCTCATTGCCCAGCCAGAACTCTCCTCGCCCTCTGCCATCCACGCTGCCGAAACCTCTCTTGTAGTCTTGCCAGGTCCGGTTAAAATTCACTGATCCATCCATTCTCTGTTGGATCAATAGCCATCCTCCCAGAGTGGTCTCTTGGTCGCAATAAACTGACAAAACCTTATTGGATCCCGCTGGCTTGATTTTGAAAATGCCACTTTTGGCACCAGAAGTGTGTTTCTGGCGGATATCATCACAGTCTAAAAAAAAAAGTTGAGCTGGTTTGACAGGAGTTATCAGCAAAATTTAATAAAAAGTTCAGAGGAATCCAAGTACCCATAGCTCTGATGAAAATTGTTAAACATGTCTTGGACTACACTAGGTAAAATGACAGGCAACATTAAAAATAATTCAGAAAAGAAAAATTTACAGACTTCTTAATATGTGAATTATCTATGTAATACCAAGTATTAATGAACTATTTTCTTTTTTTGTTTTTGAGGTGGCAACAAACAGACACAGTGCTTGCATCTTATCATCACACTATTGTACTGCAGTATCTAAAACCAATGTGTCAGTTTAGTTATGGATGGAGTTTGGCTCCACTACCTCAATAACTACTTCTGTGATGCCTGTGTACCTTTCCCAGTGTTGGGTGTCCTTTGCTTCACTCTTGATGTTCTGAAGCTGCGTGCCTGAAAGTCTGGGATATCCTCTGCACTCTCATCGTGTTGCACCCCACCTAGCTGCTCAGTTATTTCACGGGTCTTTAGTGATTTGGTTTCGAAAGTGGAGCCTCCCTTGTTGAAACTAGAAGAGGCGCTGGTCACTACAGTCTTGGAGTGACTTGCACTGCCAGATGGGAATCCAGAAGGCTGAAGGTGAAGTCCTCCAAAGTCATCTTCTTCGTCCTCTCTTAAGTCTGTAAATTTGCCTTTCCCCTCATAAGTCCCTGAATGAGTGGATAGTCCAGTACCTAAGTGGCTACTGCCTGTGCCGGTTAGGTGGCTGCTAGTTGAAATGCTGCTAGATCCACCAAAGGGTCTACCAGCAGTGGATGGAGAGTCAGGGGTAAAAAATGAGTCTAGCTCAGGAAATAACTTCTCTAGCTTGTGCAAGCCACCTGTCCCACCAACATGGTACATGGTCCCTTCCCCTCCAACATTTCCTGCTCCTTGTAAAAAGGAGCAGTCTGAGCCATCAGAAGAAACCATTTTTTCAACTACTTCTTCTCTAGGGCCATCAGGGCCAGTGACAATTTTTTTGGTGGTAGTTTTGGTGCATCTACGAACAGTGGAGGAGGTTTTGCCTCCCAGACTAAGGGTTTCTCTCTCATGAATAGGAGTAACTAATTTGCTGGTGTGTGTATGTCCATCCCCCCTCGATTCTGCCACGTTATACAAGCTGTCGCCTCGGGAAGGGTTTATGTCTGTTTCTGATCTTTCTAATACCGCTTGCATCTGCCTGATGTTATTAATAATGTTCAAAGCTTGCATTTCTGGCAGAGGCTTATGCTTAAAATGCTCAGGAACATTTGAGTCCTTAAGTGGCCTCATTTTCAGTGTGCTCAAGGTGGTTGTTTGAAGCTCTGGGTGCAAGTTGATTGAGTTGGCTTGGGTAAGCTGCTTCTGGATGTTGTCGTAACTTTCTTTGTCCACCTGGTAATCAAAACTTCTGGCACAGCTTCCTTTGCAAGCTCGCAGCTTAATATCAATGTCCACCTACATAAACAGAGAGAAATAATTTAGTTAGGGAGCTTTCCTGACCTTCTCAAGCAAGTGTATCCTTTAACTGAACTGGGGAAAGGTGGGTGCTGCCCTGGTACTTCCCACCTACAGCTGAGCTTTTCCAAAGCTCAGTTTTGAAATCAACTCTGGTTTTAATTCCACTGTAAATATGACATGTGCAATAGCACTGTGCATGAGCTCCATGGAGAAGTACATTGTAGCATGTTCCCATCTGCTCCCTTTATTCTCGGGGCATAGGAGTGTCTTCCTGTTTTTGGAGGAAGTGCTGCAGAGCTGGGCACATTCCCTGGGGACTGGGACAGAAACAGGTCCTCCAAGGAGACGGGAAGACACCGGACTTGGCCCAGAGCCTGTCATGGCCCTGCTGTGAGGTCTGCCATCCTGGGGGTACCCTGCTTTCCCCAATGATCCAAAAAACAGATCTCTAATCCAAGGATCAAAATGGGCTTTTGAGCAAACCTGCTGCTTGTGGCAGGACTTCTGCTTGCATTACCATCAGAAGAACTGGCTGCAACCCAGGAACATGGGTTCTAATGCCAGCACTGGCTGTGGGCTGCACAGAAATCAACTCATTTGAGGATTTGCCTCCACAGGTTATATCCTGTCAGAGTGCCATCATGTTATCTTCCAGAGGGAGCACTGTTTGCCATGTATGATATAATGGACAGACCCTCTTTCTGTAGCTAAGCTCTGAAAGAATTGAAATCACGTAGATAACCTACCTCCAAACGCTTCATCTCCGCCACCTGTTCCTGAATGCTGCTCTGCAGAGCTTTAATTCTGTTTACTTGAGTGACAACTCTCTGCTTTAATGTCACAATTCTCCGCCGCAGTTCTCCTGACACTTGACCATATTTCTCATCAATCTCTGAAACAGAAATGCATCAGAGTTACCTATGCATGTGTGATTTTTCTTTCCTAAAAGGGTAGCATATTTTAAAATATGTAATTAAAACATGTAATTAAGAACATATTTCTCATAGTACTGACCAGGTAAAAATTACATTAGTTTTCACTAGTTAGCAGTTAAGAGTCTTGTTAAGAGAATGTTTAGTCAGGTCTTGATAATAAGGTCCAGTGCAGCTTATGTTTTCACTACATATTGCTTATGCACCAAAAAAAAAAAAAAAATCATTGAGCAGCAGATAAGAAAACTGGGTACAAGATACTCACGCTGAGCACTGTCCAGGTTTGGTTTTAGTACATTTATGGTTTCCACAATTACCCGATTGGATTTTTTATAGTTGTTTTGATTTTCTGCAAGCAACTTCTTTATTTTGTCTATTCTTTGACTATAATCTTTGTCTGTTTCATCAATCAGCCCTTGCATTCTGCAGCCTGATGGACATTTTATACCCTAAGATTGGAAGAGGGAAATAATTGTGTTAAAATCTTCATGAGTAAGCCTTTATTAAACATTGTGTTTGCAGACTTTTGGCCAACACTGAAAACTCATGGAAAAAAAATAAGGCAAGATTCTGCTCCTTGTCTCCAGATGTCCTGTCCTGTTCATCCAACAATTTCATCAAGGACTTGTGTGATTTAGAACAAGACACCTGGGAGCTGATCTCTTACCTCCTACGCCTCTGATACTGGTGTGATGTCAGTCAACTGCATCCCTCAGAAACCTGCCATGAAGGGAGGATCAAGCAAACCCTTAATTTTCCCCCTCCTCTGTTCCATAGGGTTGAAATTATATATATATATGTGTGTGTGTAAGCATATATATATTTCCCAAGGGGCTGCTGTAAGGAGAAGTTTATTGTCCAGTTTGAGCAATGATGTCAGAGGCAAACTTATTTAAGCAAAATTTTCCCCAGAAAAGCTTAATGTTATTACAGACTAAAGCTCTTTGCCAATATTTCATTGAATAAATGTAGCATACAGGTGGGCTGAGATGCAAGAGGCAAGAGAGACAAGTTAAGTTCATACACAAACTCATTCAGTCAATCATTATTAATCTTTTACTGAATATTTTGTCAGACTTCCTAAACAGTAACTAGTGAAGTGTAAGTTATTTCTAGCTATTTCTTTTCTTTGTCACACATCTTTCTTTCCAGTGCTTTTCTTTTACCAACTCCAAAAGGGTAATTTCCAAGATTCTGAAAAGAAATCCTTCTTATTTTTTTCTGAGGAATAGCATTTTTTTTTTCTTTTTTCTTTTTTCTTTTTTTTCCCCCGATTTACTTTCTCTTCTGATTCTGCGCCCCTGTGAAACTCTCCCTCTTTTTTTCTCATCATTTTTTCTTTCCTTTTTTTCCCACAGGAGATCTCACCAGGCTGCCTTGACATGAAGTGTTACTTGTCCTCTCTCAAACCTAAAGCCCAACCCAATGCTGGCTGCACAGCACCCATCATGGTGGTCCACCTGAGGTCCATGAGCACCCTCCTGATGGGCACTGCTTTCCCCCCCAGAGCTCACTGCTCACCCAGTCATCATCTGCACAGAAGGGCCAATTCTTCTCATACTGGCAGGTGGACTGGGACATGTGCTCCACAATCCTGGGACCACGCACTCCTGCACCCTCCTTTTCAAAGGTGGTCTCTCCATCTTGTGCCTGCCAGGAGAAAAAGGGAGGAAAGCAAAACAGAGATTACCTAAAAAGCTGCCAAGAGAACAGAAACGTAACTGTGATGTCCTCACTCCATGGCGTAGCTGATGTGTGGAAATTACAGCCATCTGGAAAGCATCACACTGAACAGTGCAAGGATTGCTTATGCACCAAAATTCCTGACATTCCTTGTAAGATATGATTTTGTTTGTTTTGTTGGAATAAAGCTTTTCATCTTTTAAAATTAATGCTGTTATGTGGGAGCCGGTGACACTCAGGATATAGGATGATAATATAATTCCACAGAAATCTTGTATTCTGTGTGTAAATATAAAATTAACTTGAAATTAGATTGCAAAAGGATAAGTTAAAACAATACTTAAAAAACCCCATGTTCTATTTCCATTTGCTGCAATACTACTAAATTTCTATTTTCATTCTACCACCTTCAGTCTGCACAAAACTGGTTAAAGATATATATTAAGAAAATGCTCCCATTAGTGTTTCTGATTTTAATCATAGTTGTTAACTGTAAGCTTGCAGCACTGTTTTGCCTGGCATAAAAAGCAAGACAGCTAATAGCATTGTAATAAAATTAATCATGTCAGTGATGGATGGATTCCACTGTGCTAATGGAAAGAAATAAATATACTGAAATTTCCTTCAAACCTGGGAAGGAAAAGTGCATATATGCAAGCTAATTCTAAGCCAAAACACTGTAAAGTTTCCTACTGTGTTATTGCTCAGTAAAGCACTGGATTTTTTTTTTTTTTTTTTTTCCCTTCTCGCTTTCTTTTTCATGAAAGAAAGCCCTGTTTTAGGGCTTGAGATGTAATTAGGTCTGACTGGACTCCTTTGCACACCTTATGTCCTTTTAAAGCAGCATAATTCATGTTTCTAAAGATTAATGATTAATTGTTATGATGATTAATGATTAATTCTGAGGCAGATTAATTCTGAATTTTCCTAATTCTAGTCTCCAGGGCCAGAACCTCAGTCCTGGGGAACTGTAATGTCATTACCAAAATCAGTTTGTTTGATTCATCCTGAGGGTCTGGCCCAAGTGCCTCTTAAAAATAACAAATAGAAACTTTACTTTTAGGTGGTCTGTGCTCTTTCAGCATTGACAAACCAATACAACTGCCTCTGTTTTGTCACATCTGCTTTCTACAATTTCTGTCATTTATTGAAACATTCACATTCCTCAGAAAAACAGTCACAAAGAGACACATACAGAATCTATCATAACATTATGGCCTGAGACCTCAATGAGAAAATAGCAAGGTTATATTAGTATAGTTGAAAATTGAGTCTATCTATCTCCTTCATTATCTAAAAATTGATTCTTGGGTTTTTAATATGTATAATTGTATTATATTTGTAGGTGGAAAACCCTGCCGAAGTGCCATCCAAAGGAGAGTAGAATTCACCTTAATAAATATGAAAATTCCTGACTGACTGGAGCCACTAGCTTTCAGTCAGTTTGGTTTAACAATTACAGCATCATCTATGAATCTATGCATTCCTGTTAATGCAAGAACTCAAGAACTACTGATGATGGTACAGCAGTGAAGAGGCCGCAGTAAGCCAGTGCATACCTGTGTGTATTGAATTTTACGAGCTCAGTGACAGCCAAAATGTATAAATATAATGAACAAAGACTAAATAAAAGCTCACTCTCCAAAACAGAAAGATATGAAAAGAATCAAATAAGCAATCTCATACCCAGGCCAAGTTGAGGCACAGCAACACACAGAGGATCTTCTTTGATATCATCCTCAGGAGAACTGCGAACAGAACTCTGACTGCAAGGATGTTGTTCACCAGTCTTTTGGTGCAATTTAAACCTTGATGCGAAGTTGAGATTAATCATTATGCTCCCTTCTGTTTGGAGACAAAACATGCCAAATGTCCCCCTCCCTTAGGTGATTACCCAAGGCCTCTTGCACAAGTTCCCAATGTTATTTGCTCCAGATAAGTTTGTACAGCACTAACATGAGGGCAACATCATGTATTCCAGGAAAAAAAATCCATCTAAAGCTTAGTTTCTTGTAACTGGTTGTTCAACAAAGATGTATGCAGGACCTGGTGTGATCCAGCGATACTTACCTGCTGGAAGACACACACTCTGTGTGATGGGCATTTATCTCACATAATCAGAGAGTTGATATTTGGAAAAGGAAGTTTCCCCTTTCTGTGTGACTGTGTTCCACTGCTGTGAAATCCACTGGCCTTGCCAAAGCAAGTACTGGTCTGAGAAAGGCTGATACAGATTATCTGTGACCATGTGGTAATCAACCAGAATTCGTTCCTGAGGACTGCCAGGCTCAGTTTACATCCATTTTTACAGCTGGACCATACTGATGTTTTATAATGCGTGATGTGTTATACATAATGATGTCTCTTACACAAATGGTATAATTTTTTTATCAAGCAAGATTTGTTTGAAACGAATGCATAATCATGAAGACCACAGCATAGTGATACTTGAAAATGTTCCAGAAAATATGTTAAGCACAATTAAATCTTCCTAAGGAGTCATGTCTCCCTACATGTTTGTAGAAGTGGTATGGTTTGTATGTGGCAGTTGGTGATAAAGTACTGCTGCTGTAAGCTCTATAACAAACCTTACTGGGAAGTGTTGTACCTGTCTGTCAGACACACTTGAGAGATGCTGCTCATCTCTAAAGTTGCCACCACAGTGAGCAGGAATGAGCAATAATACCTTTACTTGATCAAATGTGGGCCTGATCAGTTGAAAGAATTAAAGATTTCTCTTGGCGTTTTAAAACTGCATGACATTCACAAAACTCTCCATCATCTACAGGTTACAACATCTTAAATTCTGTTTTAGAGGGACTTGTTTAAGCCTGGCTAGGGCATTGTGCAATGTACTTAATTCAGAATAGCTGATTGTAGCTTTGGATCCATTCCAGCAGCCTCTTGGGTTCTCTCTTATCCTCCCCTCCTGTGCTTCTTCTCTTGTTTTCTGCCTTTAGGAGGCCTGAACACCCTCCATGTACCCCATTTCTGGCCTTGCACTTCATGCTTCTCTAAACCCTCTAAAACTTAACAGAGCTTACACCCATCTCACTAACAGTGAGTCATATCCTCAGGTAGCAGAAAACGGAAGAGCTTAATAAGGTGGTGCTACATTGATTTGTGCCATTGATTAACACTTACACTCTCAGGATCTGTTTTTGCATGATGAAGGGTACGTATTATATTTATGGCCTAATGCTATCTGTGCAGAGTCTGAAACAAGATGTTTTGTCTGTGTTGATTCTCTGCAGCATGCTTTGTAAAGTCTTCTTTTGAACCCTGTGCGGTGCCAGTAATACTATGGTGCAACAAACCTCTTCTGATTTCAGTAACAAGATAGCCCAACAAACTTCAGTGACAAATGTCCAAACAGACCACATGTTACCTTTGCTCAGTTTGAAGACCTGCCAGCCATGGCTGTGCTGTTTGGTTGATTAAACATCTGTAAGGCAGCTTTTGAACTCAAAGCAGATAGTAAATATCCTCACATAACAAAATCCTCAGCTGCTAATTTCAGCAGGGGCAAGACTGGTGATGCTTCCCCAATCCAAATCCTGCACAGTTTTGTTTGCTATGTTGCAGCTGTTCAGTGAAATAATTATAAAAAGCTCAGAGAACAATAAAATGCTTAAAGGGGGGAAAGAGGAGAGGAAGTCTTGCAGGATTAGGATTAATTATTTTACAAAACAGAGCAATATGACCCCCAAATCTACTGGGGTCCATGAAGAATCTCCTACTCAAGCCAACAAACTCTAATTTAGCCTCCACAGTAGATAAAAAACTCTGCTCAAAGGTCACAACCTTAGGCCCTCCATGCTCAGGAACACAAGAATTGCATATACAACCTTCATGGGCTCTCCTTGTGCATACATTCATGTGCTCTGCTTTACCACAGGTTCACATGTGATGTTCCTTCAACCAAACCCCCTCCTCCTCACAATTACCATGGATGGTGCTCCACAGGCAAGCAGTTGCCCAGGGTTGTACTGTCTTTTCATTTTACAATGGTGCTCTGCAGACCATTTAAATTTTCAAGGATATGGTGCTCATCACTCAGCTGCCTCAGTGGCTTGCAAACATTAATTCCCTGGGCACAACTTTCTTCTTTTCACAGCTGCAGAAACCAGGTGAGAACATTAAGTCAAAAAGTATTTATTAATTTACAGGAACTGTTTTGATAGTCTTCAGAGCACACCATACGTGCAGATCCCACTGAGAGCGGCTATAGCTCTGTGCCTGCACTCGGGCTCACGAGGAACATCCAGCAGCCAGCTCTGAGATGCCTGAGCATCTTACCTCTGGTCCCACAGGAGCCAGGTGATGAGGGCAGGAATAGCATCTAATTCTGCAGAGTATCAACTGTAAGTAAGAGACAACTGTGCCCCACCTGGTCTTACTGCATACATTACAACCTACGCAACAACTAAAGCATCCTTCATAATTCAGATGTGATGTCACCTCAGTTCTGGCTTTTCCTAAATTGTAAGAGCTTGATTTTGTGATCTTCTATCTCTCCAAACATTATTTTTGTAATTTAATAGGCTTTAAAAATCAAGACCAGTAAGAGTACATCAAGCAGAAGAATTTCTGTCTTTGCTGTCATGCCAAGAGAGGATGTGACAATTTGCTGGGTGATGTCCCAGGTAGAGGCTACCAATGTAAGACTGGACACGGCAGTAGCATGTGCCAGGCCTCCTGTGACGCTGACGGAAGGCACAGCTCTCTGGTGACCTTCAAATGCAGAACACTTAAGCTCTGGTCTTCCCAGCAAGGCCAGAGGAACTGGAAAAAGCTGATAACTGATCACAAACATTAGGTTAGGTAAGCTAAGAGGGGTTTCCTGCTTCATGCGAAGGGGATTGCTGGATGAAGCTGGGGTGAAGGAGGGGCTCCTCAGGACTTCCAGTTGAGGGCTGAATTAGGGCCTGACCTTCAGCCTGTATCTTTGTTTTCATGTTGCTATCATCCAGTCACTTCTCCCTGTGTTTGTTTGAAAGGCTAAAGGCTAGATAAACTTTGGATTTAACTTTAATTCATGATTGAAGGACAGAAATGCAGTTCGCTACTTCAGCTGCCCTGCTCTTGGCAGGTTGCCAGAGCAATAGTTGAGGAGTCTGGGATTAGGTCTGGTTTGTGTGCCCTAGATGTGAGCCAGCCCTGGTTTGCCCAGCACTGGCCCTGTCTCCTTTCCTACCACCAGTCTCCAGCACCAGGTTCCAAGCAGTACCTTCTCCTCCTTTTACCTGCTCATTCCTGTCCTTCTTCTGGACACCTTGTCTTAGACGCCATTCTTCTTCAGCCCCAGCTCTCATTACTAGCCAGCCCCAGCATATGATCCCACATTTTCCCCATGCAGTGTCCTAGGCACTGAGGGACCCAGTAAGCCCTCCAGTCTGTCCACCTTATTCACCTCATTCTACTTTTATCCCCTTCCTCATCCACTTTTTCTGGCGTTGTTTGTTTGCTTTGTTTTGCTTGTTTGTTTGTGTTTGGTTGGTTGGTTTTGCTTTGGAGTGAGTATGCAGAAGAGAAAGTATTTCTGTTCCCAGTTCCTCTGTTTTGTGCTACAGTGGTCTTTGGAAGAGTGACTGCAAGCACATGTATGAAAGAAAGGCAAACTTATATCCACCAAATCCTATAACAAATTTTTATAAACTTAGAGGGAGACAGACTCACGTAAATACATATGACTTTCACTATAGCTATGATCTGACTGTCATGTACAATAAGATCTCATGTAGAAAAGAGAAATATGACTTTTCAGTGTATGAAATTGGGGCATTAAGTCAAATTGCAACATGTTTGCTTGCAAAAAAATAATACCAAGAGTATTATTAACTCCCTAAGAGTCAGAAGAAACAGGAGATCTTTTCACGCCCCTTTGAAAGAGGGTTGGAAACAGTAGAAAGGAGCTCCAAAAGAGATGAGTTTTGCCAGTGTTCTTTCAGACCCCAGAGAATATAACTGTAGGCTAGGATCCTGTAGACTCCTTGATGAATTATGGCATAGGACTCCTCTGAAAGATCAAGATTCTTGGGTTCAATAGCTTTGACCTTCCTGACCACTGGAGCAGATGGTTCCCTCCAAAGAGGTTAAAATTATTTGTGAAAACTAGGACACCAATAAATCAACTGGAAGAATAAGGCAATCTTAGTTCTGGAGAGCAACCCATAAAATGCTTTGCCTAGTGATGAACTGGGTGTCAAAGCTGGCGGTGTGCCACGCAACATGACTGGTTGCATGGGTGAAACAGAGCTGTGCAAATATAGTGGTTCAGTGGTGTGGAGAGGTTGTCCTTCATCCCAAACAGTTGTTAACCTCACACTGGCCCTAGGCTTATGATGTCTTCTTCTCAGCTGCTCCTGAGAAGCCTGTCTTCCTCTTAGATTTTGGCCCAAGGGCAGAACTTGAACTAAGTCAAAACAACCTGAGTAACAATGACATGGGTACAGCAGCTTATCATGCTGTGGAGGCTCAGACCGAAGGAAAGAGATCCAGCAGCAGCCTCGCTAGAGACCTGGGCACTAAAACTGGAGAAGTGTTGAGGCAGCATACACCGCATTTAAGATCTGTCTTACTAGTGTAATGTCTCCCTGTCTTTAAAATAAAGCATTTGAATGTGCTATTCAGAAATATCAGGTGAACTTCTGGCCTCTCACTAGTAGCTAAAAATAAGAACCAGGGTACACTTTGTATTTCACTTCTTTATATACTAACTTGAGATAGAGTGTATTATTTGTTGAGAAATTTATCCACAAACCTAATTTGTTTTGCTAATGCACCCCTCAAATGCACTCATCAAATATTCTGAGTACATTCAGACAGCATCGCAAACTCTTTGCTCTTCTTGATCTGTGCTGTGAGTTTGCTCATGTGGATCACATGGAAAATTACTACCAGATCTAGAAAAAGAAAATTCAAGTAAAATACAATGAATTTCTGCTGCAAATTTTATCATTTTTTTGGTCTCATAATGACACTAGATACATTACATTAATTTTATATACTTAGCAACAAAGAAGGGGTATTCAGGAGTAATGGTTGTACAGTGTAATACTATGCGCTATATAGCAAATGAAACTTTTATTTTGAGAAACTTGTTAATATGTATGCTTTGGAGTAAAACATTTGTTCTTGGTCATTGATAGGATACTTCCTAACACATCCTGATTGAAAATGTATTCATTATTTCATGGTAAGCTCAGTTAAGTAGCCTTCAGCAGTAAACCAGGCCTCTTTCAAGTTGGTGTGTACTTTGGTCCATGTCACGTATCAATTTCATCAGAAAACAGAATGAAAACTTTTGGTAGCAAGCCATATTTTATGGAGAAATAGTTCTAACACTCGCCTCTAAACAAAGAGCAGAAACTACTGGCCTGCAACGCAGGAATGACTGAATCAAACAGGTTTGATCAGAGTAACCTTCCAAGCATCATAAAGTTTGTTCTGCTTGGCCAACAGTTGAGCACAGAAAACAAGTTCAGATTTTTTTGTAGTAATCAAAAATTTATTGAGAATTTGTACAGAAAATAATAACCATGTACAGAGGTAAGCACTGCTCAGGGAAGAGTCTTGGGCATTTTCCAGTCAACAGTGTTTTACAGTAAAACTGAACTGTGTAATGTCACATAAGTTCAGTGTCTAAGATATAAGATATTTGTTTCCCTGGTCAGACCAGTCTTTGTGAAACTGCCCCTTTACGAATCTCCAACCTAAAACAGAAAAAATAAAAAGAAAAGAGTGCATTTTAATATTATTCTAAAGAAAGAAGTACATAGGCTATGATGACATGTTGATAGTGTTCAAACACAGTTATACTAGTTGGAAATTAAAAATGTAACACTTAAAAATACATGAAGACAAGGGATTATTTCTGATCACAAGACTATCCATTAATCTATCTGTTAAAAGAAATAGTAATATGGAAGGTATATTAAAATCAAAGTACAAATATTTCTGTGACAAAATGGTAAACTGTATGGGGATATAGCGGAAGATTTGGCGAGGAGGTTAGTTAAATGTAAATACACTCAAGTGACTTGCACCTGTCTGTAGAAAAAGCACATACATCACACTAATTGTTTTACTGACCTTGTGTGCTTGATGAGTAGAACCTCTGTGTTAGATAACATAAGCCTGTGAGAAACTCTAGGCACCTTATCACTATGTCTGAGATTCCTGCTCTGTTGTGACAAAGAGTAGGAGGCTGCGCCTGCCTGAAGTCTTGAAATACAGGTGAGCTCAGCAGGCCCAGTGATGTTCCAGCAGGGCTGAACTGGCCAGCGCCTGCATCCCTGCTTGTGTTACCTCTGCCTGGGAGCTCAGGTGTGGCTTCGGAGATCCCTCAGTAGAGAGGTAACTAAAATAAAACTTGCTCTTTGCAAATGCATTCGTGGCCTCTGGCTCTTCTTGCGACGTGCCTGCGTGTGTGTACACATAAACAAAGCCAACTTCTCTAAGATATGGTGTCCTATTCAGTTGTCCATGCTCAGTGTTTGAAACAATACCTATGTTCTTTTGTAATTTTAAATATCTCCCCAGCCCTGTGGTCGAACCTGTTTGGTGTTGCCTAAGTTGTGCTGCTGTCCATCTACTGACAGTCTGTTGAATGGGATGATTTTCATTGCTGTTTTCTTCATGGAGTACCACCGGTCACGCCAGGTTGCCCAGATAATGCCATTGTCATATCCATGTGGACCAGCATCTTTCGATGTGTACACACCATCTAAAAAACATCGGTTAGAGCAAAACAGTTGCTTTCAAAAACGGCTGATCTGTCTATACATTTTTCTGGTACTAACGCCTCCATAGCATCCCTGAGCATGCTAACAGGCCTTGCTCACTGCCTTTCTCCCCCCAGTTTGCTTCTCTCAGGACTAATTCTCCCACTTTGGGCTGGAGAGCAGCTGTAAGTTCCTACTGCTGGTGTTAACATCTATTGCAAAGAATGCGCTATGCCAGCTTCAAGAAAACCAGAGAGTAAAACATACTCAATGGAACTGACCTATTTTTCTTTGTCACTGAAATGTGGTGTCCTGGGTCATAGGTATTTAGAAGGTACTTTACCTATATAATATTTTCCATTGAGGTGGCCAGCATGACATCTATTCATCCACCATCCAGATCCATCTTGCTCAGCACAGTTGCCAGCAAAGTTATCATTGTCATGATCATAGGTACTGAAACGCATGCCATTATGATAGGTAAAGGATTTGTCGCTTGGATCATCTCCAAAATCAAAGCCATCAAAGGCATCCCCAGCTTCACCACCAATAAAGTAGGCGTAAGTCAGCCGATACTTGTCTTCTTCACTTCCCACTTTGAATACAGCATAGTCAGCAGTGCTGTTAACAAAGGAGAATGGTGAATATCAGCATGCTGCATTCCCAGTACATGTGCAAATGAGAAACACATAGGTGTTAGAACTGCAGAAAAAGGCATTTATGGCATCCTAGCATTTGAAAAGGAATTGGTTTTGCATGATTGTGTGCCTCAGTTCAATGACACACATTGACCAGCATTTGTGTTCCAGTGTCAGATGTTTTCTGACTACTACTCTTCAGTGATGTATGAAAGATCTACATTATATAAACATGCACATGTATGTATCTCCCACATTCATAATACTTGGGCTTACTTATATCATGAGGAAATTCTTGGTGGAAGGAAGAAGTGGATGTCTCAAGAAATAGCAAAGCTAGTAAGCCTTCCTGGAGAATGGAATATAGGATGGAATGGAATGGAATGGAATGGAATGGAATGGAATGGAATGGAATGGAATGGAATAGAATAGAATAGAATAGAATAGAATAGAATAGAATAGAATAGAATAGAATAGAATAGAATAGAATAGAATAGGATAGGAGTAGTTCAGTTGGAAGGGACCTAAAACAATCATGTAGTCAATAAGATGCATAAGATGTGAAGAATCTTGAATAGAAGAAACAAATTCCTTCTGCCAACTAAACTAGGGCTGCCAGCATGTGGCCTTCAGACATGCATGTGTATCTCGCAACAAGTCACACAGGGTGACTGCTGTCATAGCTGTGAGGTCAGGAGCCAAAACAGTGTCCTATTCATGTTAGCAGGTCTAAGGGGTCATCATTTTTTCAGAGAGCTGTACAAACTGATGGAGCAGTAGAAGCAGTAGGATTTAAGCTGTCATTTCCAGGAGTATCATAAGCAAATACCTTTTTTTGCCACTCCAGTCCTCCAGTTCTATTCGTAAGGTGTATGGCAGAGTGGACTGTGTAGTTATTAAATGAATCTTTTCATTGCCCAGCCAGAACTCAGTGGTGTCATCTGGAGACAGATGTCCAAATCCTTCCTTGTACTGAACCCAGTTTTTCTTGAAGTCCTCACTCCCATCCAGTCTCTGGGGAAAACAAAAAAAAACCCAAAAACCTAAATCAAAAAAAGATATGTATCTTATGTAGGTAAATAAAAACTGTACTGACGCAGTAAGCTTGCTCATGGTAATAACACGTAAGTGTCATACCCTCTGTAATACAGTCCAGCCGTTGCCATATGAGTCAATCTCACAGTAGACTAGGAATGACTGCTTGGCTCTTTGAGGCTTGATAAAGTAAAGACCACTTTTTCTGGCTCCTTTATTTGCAATGTCTTGACAATCTGAAGTAAAGATATTCAAAAGATTGTTATTAATCTAGGTACAGTTCTACCCTCACATTTATTTGATATTGTAACTTTTTCAGTGCAAGAAATACAATTCATCTAAACATCCTTGTTGCACAATTAGCTATTTACTCCACATACTTTAATGTAATTGCCATAAAAATCCTACTGAAGGTCAAAGGACTTGTGTAACATGAGGAGGAATTTACTCTCATGTAGAGTTTTAGCAACCGAAGTGTAAAATATAGTAGTTGCATTAATATCTACATCAACAAAAATGGCACTTTTGAAGCTAATGGAATAATAACATGTTTTTCAGATGGTTCAGTAGAAATGTGATAAGGAGTTATCTTCTGTTTGTCCTAAATCCATGGAAACTCTACTCATGTTTAGCATACATTTTGGGATAATCATATGTTGGACAAAAAAGTCAATGGAACAAGCAATACCTCTGTTCCACCTGAATATCCTGTTTGCAGAGAATCTACCCAACACCTATATTGATTCAAGCCCTGGTTTCATAACGTGCAATCTTATATACCTCTGCAGAAATCTATGGCCCATAAGATTATAAATAACTCATCGCTGTGATGCCAGCTTGTGATGCCAGCCATACTTGTAATGGGATTAACCCTCCACCACACAAGAAGCATTTTTCACACCTCTTCCTGTTGTCTCCTGTATTTCAGCCGTGTCTCTGCATGGCTCCTGACAGTGCGACTCAAGCTGGGCAATCTTCTCTTTCAGCTGTATGATCCTGTTGCTGTTCAATATATGTGTATCTGTCAACTGTCTGGACAGAGAGACATAAGAATGGCTTGTTGTTTCAGCTGTTTCTGAATACGTAACACACATTTCCCTGCATACATGCCCCACCGGTGTAGCATGCTGCTACATACACCCCTCTAACAGGAAGTGGCTCTGTTAGTATCAATATTTAAAGCTGAGGAAACTATACAAAGTAGGAAAGCACATGCTTAACCTTATGCAAAATGTAATCTTCTGCAAAACTTGACTCTAGTCAGCAAAACTCAAACCAGTAATTAATGTATGAATATCTCTATGTACGCCTTCCTATGTAACCTGATCTAGGTGTTCCTGCTCCAGCAGGGGGATTGGACTAGATGATCTCTCAAGGTCCCTTCCAATCCCTAACAATCTGTGATTCTGTGAAACTTTTCCTTCGTTGTCCTGAAGCAAATGATAAATTATTCCTCTTTAATTATGGATGCATTTGTGAAACATAAATGCTGCAAATAAACTGCTGCAGTGTCAAAATGCATAAATCATCTTTGATATAATGTTATACAAGTGGAGATTTTTGTACATTCTGGTCATAAAACATATCCTTAAGATTTAGAAAAGTTAATGATGTTTTCAGTTGTATTTTCAATGTCAACTTACAAAAGACTACCCCTGAGTTTATATTACCTATGATTTATATCAATGTAACTGAGCTGATTTTCATGGATATATGCAGCGAAATTAGACAGAGTGAATGATTGTACAAATATTGCACACACTCTGCATTGCAGCACAAACTCATATCAATAAAATCTCCAAAGGTCAAGAAAAAAATTTTAGAAGTAGCTGGCACAGCAAAAGAAACATAAATAAAAATATTGTCATGCTTCCTGACATTCTTATCTTGCACTCCTTGAATAATTAATGACTTATTCAGATGAGCAGAGAATGCAATATCAGATCCTCACGATCCTTCTGTGTCTTGCTAAGCAGCTGCTAAGGACAGTGTGGGCACAATGGTCCACATGAGCACAAAAAACCTTTCTGAGGGAGCCTTAGCTGCACTTAATAAAAGGACAGAAAGAAAATTATTTGGATTGCCAAGTGGTATAAAAGGTGGAAGATACATACTGTATAGTACTTTCATGAGACAAAATAGTGTTTTCATATCTGATAATTTCTTCAATTATTTTCCTGGACTTTTGAGTCAAGCCATCAATTGAATCTGTAAAACAGACAAAGGTGTAAAATTATTGCAATCAGGCAAATTAAAAACCAATAAAACTACATAAACTACGTTTTTCAGTTGTGTAGTTATCATTATATTCTCACTTGGTAGTGTCTGCCTCTCTGGAGGATAGAGGCTTTGGATGTGTTGAATCACATGTTCTACTGTTCCCGTGGAGTTAGTAATTTGCTGTAAAATTCTCTCCATTTCCTGCAGTTCATTATCCATAGTGAGATGGTATTTATTAAAGAAATCGGCAATGCCACAGGTCGTTGGGCAGTAGCTACCCTAAAGAGGAAAGAATAAAAATTGGCAATGTCTCAGGAGAAAAAAAACCAGGAGAGCAGAATATATGGGCAGGGGAACTTTCAGGCACTGCTTATACAAATAACTGTGGATAAAAAGGGGAGGTGTTTGCCATTTTGTCTACTGTATTTGAATGTACAGAGTCAGTTTAGTTTCACACTGTGTGTACATACACACATATAGCATGAAAAGCATGCATGCTGTTACTTCTAGTGTCTTCTGGATATCTGCTTTTGTCAACAGTGCAGACTTCACTGCATTTTTACCAAGCATACACCTCTATTAATAGATAACACGTTTAAGCACAGTGCATTTAGGACATATAGAAAATAACAATGAAGTTCAAATAAAGCTACAAGTGATAATGGTAGTTAATTATCAGCATAGGAAAGCTTTAATCAAGCTCTTAAGAGAAAAGAAAATTGTTCAGGTACTTACAAATCGTTCATCTAATATGCAGCAGTTTTCTCTGGTAGCAATGTACTGAAGAGAAGAAAGAAGACCATTTTCAGTTAACTTTCTCTAACAGCATTTTCTGTGCTGATACATTTTCTAGCACTGTCACTTACCGCCATGCTGGTGGAAAAGAGGAGGGAGAGGAGAGACCCCAGAGGAGCCCAGCTCTGTAACCTCAGCACCATCATGTCTGCCCCACCAGGCGCTGCCGACTGCCGGGTGCGAGTCCTGCAGTCAGCAGCCGAAAATGTTCAGCCCAGCACAGGGCAGCTCCAGTTTAAGAGAGCAGGCTGGAGCTGGGGGCGGGCAGCGGGAGGTGGCGGGAAGAGGTGGAGTAGGGGCTTGAGGTGGATTCCCAGAATTTGCACTCATCTCTTACTCCTCCCATTTTCAGAACCTGCTTCCCACTTATCCACTTGATCTCTGCTCCAGCCAGAAAGTCTCGAGGAAAACGGGAAGGTGAGACAAGGCATGGAGATGCTACTTCTAGGAACACAAGTGTAAGAAAATTCATACATGGCTTCAGGATGGGGCTGGCAGAAGTTTCACTCAAATAGCACATAGAAAAGCCAAAGTAACCGTCTGAATTACATGTAACAATTACCAATAGCCCAACAATAAATAAGAATATCCTCTTTTCATCTGGTCACATCTGGTCAAACAGAAGGTTTCCCACCAAGACACGTATGGCCAGAAGCAAATCTGAGCATTTATGATGCTAGAAATCAAATTTGTGGGACACTTATGTGAGGCTGAAGTACTGTTCATGGGAGAGTCAGCTTTCCAGGAAGTGTACTGATGACCAGTGAGCCAGCTGCCAGGCTGCCAAAAGTCCTTTCCAAAGGATGACCAATGCTAGAAGTTTACCCTTCCAAATCTGGCATTAATTACCTTCAAGAGTCATGTGCAGAACGTGCTTCTGTTGTCCTTACTGATACCAGTAGCACATGGCTCCACATGGTTAACTCGGTTTCCTAAAGAGTGAAAATAAAGTAAATAAAACTGGGTAAAAGTCTACCTGCTCTTGTGTTTTCTACTGTTGCTTCATTAATGCTATTAACATGGACTCAGGAATCTACTACTGAATCTCCTTGCCAAGCTGCTCACACGTTGCTTGAGATTGCTTTGCTCCTTCACTGGTTGCACGTCATGACACAAGGTCCAGAGGATCGTGGAGGTACAATTTCAGTGGCCATGCACCACCAGGATTCCCTTAGATATGACTATACAGCGTGAGTAGGTTGCTGGTATGAACTTTGTAAAATAACTGGCCCAGTTGCAACTACAGCTGTACGCTCAAGAGCACATATGAGCATGTATTGCTCATGGCACAATAGGTGAACGACACAACACAATCTAAGTATCCCTCATCCTTCAACAGGATAAAGAACACACCCTTCCCTTTTGTCACTAACAGTAGTACATATAGGCTTGAAGCTCTGTCGGAAGAATATTTGGTAACAGAACATTGAAAAATTTGGCTTGTGTTCCTAGGCAAGAATTTCAGAATGTCACAATAGATGACAACAGTCAACACTGGCAAAAATAGCTTAGTTAATCTTGACAGAAAAAGCCTAACATTTTAGAAATAAAACATGAGAATGGCTGTAATGAAATAATTCCAATGCATACATAGAATTTCATTGTTCTAGTTAACTGGCTAATTTTGTGGGTAAGACAAACAGATCATTATGCCTACAAACGGATTAGGAATAGGAAAACTGAATTTTCAGCGAGGTGCATGTGTTAGACAAAATTATCACTGTATAGATTTACATTCATGAAGCAATTGATATTAAACATTGCTTTAATGATTAGAAATACCTGTACACTGCACTTGTAAATGTTACCTAATTGTACTTCTGGTTGCAATCTCTTGAACTTCATAGCAAATGATGTATTTAAATCTCAGGAAATTTTTGTTTGCTTTACTGATTACATGGTCATGATTTAGCCTTGAATAATGAATCCTTTTATATCTTTGCTTCCTTCTATGGTTTTACCTTAGAAATAACTTATTCTAGCTTTTCATTGTGTTTAAAATAATGTGCATTCTTAGTGGAATGGCTACATAGTATTTTTCCTCCCTGACATACCCTTTTGTCTTGGTTGGTCCTGACTGCAGAATAGCTGACCCATTTACCAAACAAATGTGCTAGAGACCTAGTTGTACCCTGAGATGTGTCCAACATAATTCGACTGTGTTGATTTTCTGGCCAGTTTTTTATTTCCAGGAAGTCTGTTTTCTGATTTGGTAACAAATGAGGAATGATTTGTGTAGTGCACACAGAAGGAAGAGTTCTCAAAGTCAGTTTACTCTTTTCTTGCAATTTATTTTTGAGTAGATAATAAAGGTGATTCATTATTTGTTTAAAAGAGCCTCTTCAACTCAGTTTTATTAGTATTTTTGGTAAACAGCCACTGGGAGACTATCCAACACCTTCTCATCCTGTACAGTAAATCTTCCCTCAGAAATACAAATCTGAGGAAAAAAGCTTGTGCTTGTAAATTAGTTCCTGAGTATCAGAGTATTCTAATGACTGCCATGGAAAAACAACTGGGTTTTAATCTTACGACTCGAACTTACATGCCTTGAGAATCTAACTTGAAAAAATCAGTCTATACCATTTCAGAAATGTTCAGTGATCCATTTTTACATTTCCAATGGGGTTTTGTTATTGTTTTAACTGAAAATGTTCAGTGGACTTGACTTGAACTTGCAATTTCTTTTTCAGATACTCCAGAAGTTTATTTTCTTATGTAAAAATAAATACCAAAAATAAATGTTGAAAACCCCCTCAAAAGTAAATATTGAAAAAAATTGCCTTTTTTGCTTTGCAATCCATTATCAATATGCATTATCCTGCTTGTACTACTAGTAAGCTATACAGATTAGTGGGCAAAATCCCCTTCACTAGGTCAATTGATGAGTGAGTGATAATCAGGATGAGAAACAGAGATGACTAAAAAGCTGTCTAGTATTGAAATTATACTGCTAGTGTCCTATAAAATCAATTGCTTTACAAACAGAAGCAAAAAATTGAAAATGAAAAAAAAAAAAAGCTTTTCAACTCATCTTTCTCTTTCTGTTTCAATATTCCAAACTTGGGCAAAAGTTAAATGGCAATGTTTTTGCCAATTGGATAGTCCACTCTGCAACAGTTTTCTTCCTCACCCTTCCTGAAATGAATTGCCTGGAGGATTCCTGAGTCAGCAAAAATCAGCTCTCAGTTGCTCTGCATGGAAGAAGCTTTAATTTATTTTCACTCATGACACCAGTACAGATATTCACTGTGCTTCAGTTCAAATATAGGCTGGAAATGGTTCTGGTTCTGAGAAAAAGTATTAAATTTATGTATTTCATGTCAAATTGGGCTTTCCATTCGGGAAAGAATTCACAGGCTATTTTGTAGCATGCACAACATAGATGCAGAAAAGATACTTTAGAATGTATTCTTAAATAATTATAGGATATTATATTTTTTTTAAATCTAAGGAGGGAAACTCCACTGATGTATTACTGCTAAAAGTAATTTCGTCTGTGACTCATGTTCTGGCGGCCATTTTTCCCAGCACTTTTTCTACAGAATACAGCAATGTAAAAGAGCCTTTGATTTCTGCAAAGAACAACCAAATTATTTTATGTAGCTAATGTGTCTTATTTTGATTACAGATATTACTACTAATAAATTTTCAAAAGTATTCAACAATTGAAAAGCAAAAAATCAAGGTACCTCATCATTAAAGTACTTCTGAAAATACGTCATGTCCATGAGCTAAGTGTTTAACAGTTTGAATAAGCTATAACTTCATTACTTAAAAATCCTGTCATTTTTCTTTTTGGTGCTTAATTTGATACATTTCAGACTTCATTTAAATGTCCTTCAAATCTTAAGGAATAGTAGAGAACATACCTTCTAAAAGCAATAGAAATGTGATATAAAGGAACAAAATCAATAAGGTTCAGAAGGTTACATATATCATTGCTTTGTATCAACTAAGGTTTTTCTGAGTCCCAGAGCATGGGATGTTATACTTCCACATGCTAAAAAACTACTAAACTCACTACAACCCCACAAACCATGCACTGGGATCAGTTAAACATCATTATTGAGCTTTGAGTTGTTTGTGTCTTAAATAAGGGTATTAGATACAACACGTCAAATTCTCTCCCATTACTGATTTACAGAGATCATTTTCAACTGTTGATTCACTTAGAAAAGGCAGGTTTTCAGACTGTCTGCAAAAGAGAGATTGCAATGTATGCTTTACCTTGAGGGCAAGAGCAGTGAACTCTGTTAAACAAAGAGATGCACTAATTTGTGGGAATGAGATAAGTAATATATTCAAATATTTGCTGAATATTTTGTAATTAGTTGAGAGGGCAGAGCCTCAATAAACAAAACAGAGCCTGCTCAATAAACTAAAATATTTGTTTGTCTGCTGATACTATAGGTTTGGACAGGAATTTATTCCCAGTGACATTAAAGGAAACACAGCAAAAAGGTAATATATTTCACATAAAATCCTGGCCTGTGAAATACTTTTTTAAGCAACCAGAGGAAGCTTAACTGTCAGAAAAATCCTAGAAAAATCATGGAAAGTACATTTGCTTTGGAAAATCGTACTCTGCATTGTCCGCCTTGACTTCCAGGATTAGCTCTGAACAATATTAATTCAGGATGATGGTAGCAGAATAATGAATTTCACATTTCCTTTACACATCATCTGTGCTCAATACTGGTGCACAAATCTGTGTATAGGGAGGGAAGCACAGGCCTATGTTTGAAACATTAATGCCACTGGCATAATAAAAGTAAATCCAAGTGTATAGGGTCACTGAAATAAACTGAATCTCAGACTGACCTACATTTGAACCATGAACAGCAAAAAACTTGGGTTTTTTGTTTTTTAGTTGTTTTTTTTAAAAAAAAAAAAAACCTCTGTAACCGTCTCCTTTCTCTAACATAAAAATTAAAGCCAGATGGTTTGGGGTTTTTTGGCCTTCTTTCTCACAATTTATGATTAAAAATCTGGCTTATTCTTAAAAGTTGTACATTAAGCAATGGCGCCAATGGATGTGATTTCCTACCATGCGATAGAGTTATACAGTCTGTTATTGTTGACCCATATCCCCAATAGAGGCCACAAACACAGTCAAGTTTTTTACTAGCACCTCTGTGTATGAATTTCGCACAGGCTTGGTACTGATTGTAGGTTCTTCTGGGCTTCACTGACAACTGCACAGTGCCATCTGATGTCCTCAAAGAGCAATAAACTCTGACTAAAATCTGTTAAGTCACATAAAACCCCAAATCTCAAAATTACAACTTGACCATCACATAATGCTGCTTCCCAAGCCTACCTGGAAAAAGAATCTCTAAATTTCCTTCTGTTTTCATCAAAATAATCCTAACCTTGCATATGAAATGACTGGTTCTGAGCTAATTATTACTGCTCATGATACAGTGATAAGGATGATGAAAACTCTCAGTCTTTATTTTAAGAAAATAATTTGTCTAATCAGATGTAGGGAACAATGGACCATATAAATTACTCTTCCCACTAAAAAGGATTATTTTGTTGGAGCCTCAACAAGGTTGTTAGATAGCCTGCTTACTTATGGACAAGTCTAAATTGAGTAAGAAACACATTTTCTGGGGGAATCAACAGAACATGGGCTTTGATCTCTTTGTCTCTTCAGTGCAGCATTGCAAATAATAAAAACAGTCCTAAATCCTTCCCTCATGTTTTTGGCAGATCAACTAATAGGTGTATCTTAATATTTTATACACATTGGATATTAATTCTCTCACACACATATAAACATCCATATGCAAATTTGCTAAAATTGTATGTAAGGCTCCGCAAGGGCCTTAAAATGGTTTCAGACAAAGCAAGACCAGCCCATTGCAGAACCATGAGCAGTTGCCCTCAAAATCCATGCCACGAAAATATTTGAAAGAAGTTAAAATAATAAAGCACCTTATTGATTCCAAAACTGTCCTAGTAATGTACGTGTGTGTGTATTTATATAAAATACATTTGTTCATCCAGAGTGAAATGGGCAGATCTGCCTCTCTGCATAGCGCAGGCAGCACAGGGGATGCTGGCAGTAGATGACAATTTTTTGGGCCACGGATGATTTGGTATGTGAGGCAGGTGCGGATGGTGGTGAAATACAGCCACCTACCGACCTCTGGTTCACTTTGTTTGAGCAGCCCTGCCTTCTCATGTCTAGAAATTCAGTTTCGCAGCATGAAATCTTGGCCCGACCCATTTCAGCAGGAGTTTTACTTACATTCATAGGTTATAATGATTATTTTTGTTAATGATTAACATTTATTTTGCATATGTTTAAGCACAGAAATCAGTGAGGAATGCAGCATGTTGCTTATGGAGTCTCAGCAAACTGCACTTCAATTTCACCACAGCATTTGAGCCCATTGCAAGACTTGCTGAGGATTAGCCACGTTTCCTGCTGTTACAGTATATTGGAATCTTACTGCAATGTATTCCATATTGAAATACACATAGAAGACACTTTAAAATTTAACTACAGAAAGCATTTGTCTTTATGGCTATACTGATGGCTGTGTATTTTATACCAGACAGTGCTATTTCTTGTTCTTGCTTCAAAATTTACCTTAAGGAGCTACAATAAATATACATTGGTATATTTAGGATAAAGCTATCTGGAGTCAGTTATGTATACACAACATATTTGGGTTTTTTTCCTCTGTCTTATTGTTTGGATGTTTACTTTTTTATAGGAACTCAAAATCTGTATGCTTTCAACATAATAATTAAATACTTTAATAATTTAATAATCAAAAGTTAGTTCCTTTCTATGTGTAGGGAACCAACTTTTCTGTGTGACCTCTCTGTTTCTGCCTGTTTAATCACTGAGGACAGTAATTGTTTATAACTTTTTAGGCACTGGGGTTAGAAGATGGTGCTTTATGGTCTTTCTGTGATAGGAAAATATCGCACCTCCCTAAATAAAGAACTGAATCCTAAGATCACAGCATGATTATTTTCTGTCTTCTCTCAACTGCATAATTTCTAATTGCAATCAGAAATTAGTCTTACTGGACGCTTTATCAGCAATTTCCAAAAGTAGTTATTTACATATTTTCATCATAATGACTTTTTACATCAGTAAAACCATCTCTCGTCATGATACAGTTAGCATTGTCGATGTCGCACTGAACGTTGTATTTTCAGTGTTCCCACAAAGACCCCACATTTCATTATTGTTTCTTCTGCAAGAGATAATTCAAAACCACTTAGGATCAAAGTGTATGTGTTAAGGGAGACCTGGCAGTTATTGCACCAGATCAGTATATAAAACTCAGTCACAGTCCTGCCTTATCAGATGAATGATATGGATTTTCTGTAGACAGGGAGTCACTCTGAAGTACCTCTACAACTCAGGGGTGTCAAACTGATTTTCACCGGCGGCCACATCAGCCTCGTGGTTGCCTTCAAAGGGCTGAAAGTAATTTTAGGACTGTATAAGAGTAGTAGTTACTCCTGCTCCACATGTTCAGCCGTCCGTGTAGATGTTCAAAGCCAGCCCTCCGATTCAGACTTCGGGTCTGGGAAATCGTTCCTCCTGGGGAATTTGCTGGTTTGGTGACATATATCTCTTGTCTGCTGTCTAGAAAATCAGTCTGGGACCTGAGAAAGCCTTCCTGTCAAAACCGAGACGTGCTTCCACAGAAAGCCTTATTTTTAAATACACACATATTTTATTTATGGGAGGAGGGAAATGTTTCATAAAAACGTCATGACCAGAGTATCTGACCTGCATCTGATGTTACCACTGGCCTGAATGGGTTTTCCACTTTTCAGGTTACCCCTCAACCCATGCGCGGTGTTCCTGTAGTGACACGGGTGCCCTCACCTACCCTGCAGCACCTCAGAAACGCGGCAGCCACAAACCCGCCTGACACTGATCCATGTCCAGCGTGGGCCTGAATAAAACCAGAACCAAACCGGCCGCCCCGTTTCGGCACGTCCTGGACTGGGGCCATCACAGCCGTTCGACCCAGCGGGGCCCAGACGGGACTCCCGAGCTCCTGTCACGTTCTCCAGCTCCCGTCGTTTCTCGCAACCACCCCCACACACCCCAGCGCACCCCCGACACGGTTAGGCCGCTGCCGCGGGTTGGGCCGGGCCGGGCCGGGGCGGGCCGCGGGGCGGGCCCGGGTCTCAGCCAGGGGCGGTGCCCGCGAACCCGCGCGCCGCCACCATGAGCTGCGCCGCGCTGCTGGGACGCCGGGGTCCGCGGCTCCTGGGGGCTGCTGCCCGCCCGCCCCGCTGGAGCAGGCGGCGCAGCGGCGGGTGCGAGCCCCCAGCAGGCGCCGCGGTGCGCATCGGCTGCGCCTCGGGCTTCTGGGGGGACACGGCGGCCGCAGGTAGGCGGCGGGGCGGTGGCTGCCCGCGGGGAAGGTGGGGAAACCCGGCCGGGCGGCGGGGACGGTCGTTGGGGCGCCGAGGCCTAGCGTGCCGGCGGGCGACGGCTGGTAGCGCCGCCAGCAGCCCCGTTGCGCAAGCGGCCGGGCCGGGGCTGCCGCCGCACGCCCTGGCGGGGCGGGGCGGGGCGGGCCGCCCGCAAGCCCGTCACCGAGAGCACGGGCGGGGCGGCCTGGTTCGCCGCAGCCCTGCCCAGCGGCGGGCTGGGACCGCCGGGCGCTGTCCCCGGCTCAGGGCAGCTCCCGGGGCGGGGTGGGGGTTCCGCGATGCTAACGGCGGGTTCTCCCCTGCCCCGCCAGTGCCGCAGCTGCTGTACGGCGGGAAGCTGGATTTCCTCGTCTTCGATTATCTCTCCGAGGTCACCATGTCGTTGCTGACGGCCGCCAAAGCCCAGTCTGCCGTAAGTAGCCGCTGGCAGCCGGTGCGCAGCCCCAGCGTGCCCGGGCGGGCTCCGGCGGGAGGGCCGGGCCGGGTGGGTGCAGCCCTGACCGGGGACGGGCGGCTCCGGTACCTCCCCGGCTCCCGCCCGCCCCGATCGCGCTCGGCGTCTGGTTAAAACATGTCAAGTTCTGGGGGCACCTGTGTTTTGTATACTTCTCACCTTTACGTGTTTGTTTTCATATAGTCTCTTTCATCTAGTGAAAGCATTCGTGTCCTTTCCTGTAACATTATCTGAACATTTTAAGATCTAGTTGTTCCCTGTTTTCTTGTTTTTGTTAACCAGGAAAAGGGATTGCGTTGACTTAACCATGACAAATGGTTACAGCTTTTAATTCTTTCAGGTTTTAGGTTACACTCCAGATTTTGTCTCTACTGCAATGGCTCCTTATATAAATGATATTCACAGGAAAGGTATGCTACTCTTTGCATGATTTTATATGTTAATTAAATTCACTTGCTTAGATGAGCTTTGTTTGGCTACTGTTGATATAAACCGATGTTTTTTACCCCAGCATTTTGCTGTCCTTTAGGAATGGGGTTTTAAACATCAGCAAAAATTCCATCCTAATAAATGTGAAGTGCAGATCTGATGGTGCCATTGTGTAAATTTGAAATGTTTGTTTTAATTATGAATATGTACATGTATTTATTTCTGTAGCTTTAATTTGTGAATGGAAGATTGCTTTACAGATCTTTATTAAAACATGAGATCTAAACATTTTCAATGCAATCTAAAAGTTTTTTGACATTCCCATATAGTTCTAGACTACTACTTCTGATCACTTTCTGTTTACATTAGTATTGCTTCACAGCTTTCTGAGCTTGAGAGAAGAGGAATTATTTCAAAGTACCCAATACCTTGCTAACACCGTTGTTGGGAGAGCATGGGTACTTGAATGACTTGTGTCAAATACTGTTCCTGTAGTTGTTTTGATACTGTTTGTCTGCCTGATCATTTGTGTCTTTTTGGTTGCTTTTTCCTACTGTGCATAGAAGAAAGACGAGAAATAATCTATAACAATTATGTATCTGTAAACAATTTTGCATTGATTCACTCCGATCCTTTAACAGATAAAATAATGTTCATATTTTAATGTGATTTTAGTACTTATTTGATTAGATATTTGACACCTTGCAAAGATGACATCTTGCTTGTGTTTCAGCACCCTTTAAGTTTTTAAAATACAAGTGACTGCTGATGCTACTGAACTTAATTTGCTTTTTTTGTTCAGGTGTTCGTGTCATCAGTAATGCTGGTGGAATTAATCCACTTGCTTGTGCAGCTGCCCTTCAGGAGGTGGCAAAGAAAGCAGATGTTGATTTGAAAATAGCTGTTGTTGCTGGAGATGACCTAATGAATGAGGTATTTTACTTTGTCTTAAGTAGCATTGTGGAAATTATTTTAGTCTATATGACATGAAGATGGCATTTACTGTCCTGTAGAAACTTATTTTGTATATCTTCATGCAGTAGCCTTTTACTGTTAAAAGCATCTAAAAATTGTTGCTTCATTCTCTTTATTTTTCTTTAATGCATGAAAACAATTCTGGGCACATCTTATGTTTGATGTGTGATGGAGGTGAATTTTTTGAGACTGTGGATCTGCTTTTGACAGTTCTGAAGCAAACTGTGAATCTGACCTAAGGTCTCCTTGCTCTTGAGGAGAAGCCAGGATGTGCTGTTACTTATTGTTTCTGTCAAAATGAATAATCCTGAGTGTTAAAACTCTTAAATTTGAATGTGATATAGTTACCATGTGTTCAAATGTTCATTACTCGTTTTAGTAGTTGTTATTTTGTTTACAGGTACCTGTTTTTCTCTTTTTAAGTACTTTGTTTATGGCCAGTACGGTAAAACTAAGTGGGAGGATTTAAGTTTTAATATTTTAAAAAATCCTTGAAATCTAGAGATGAAATATATGGCTTTTTTTGACTTAAAGGATGAAACTTTGTGTATGAAGTCTAGTTCCACAAAAAGTGTTTGTCTTACCTTATACAGCTTATACATTGATGGTGTTTAAGAGGGGGGTAGTTTTGAACTATGGTTAAGTCTCTGCCTGTAACTTGCCAAATTTTTTATCTGTGTAGACTTGGTTACTTCTTGCATACTACTGAATGTGGAAGATGATCAGGATTCTTTATTTGCAACTTGTGTGCAGTGCTTGGACTTAATTTCAAGAAACTTCTGCCCTACTGAAGTTACTTTAGCACCAGTAGTCCAGAATTTCATTACTGGTACAACAGTGAAATGGTCATTATTTAAGCTTGGCATGGACATTTCTGATCTGAAATGGATTATTTTCTGTGCTATTGTCAGTGTATAACTTATAGGAACAGAAAAGAGACAGCTTTTACTGTCTACAGACACCTTACGCTGTTGATACCAAACATCATAATTTACACTAAGAAATGTTATTTGTGGTTTGGAGGATTTCAGTCCTTACCACAGAATACCAAATTAATTGAAAGAGGAAGGACTTTTTTCCACACTATATGATAGATTCCTCCTGTAACTAGCATTAGGTATCAGTTTCCCAAGCTGCCTGATGCATGGTCAAAACCACCCACCCCCACCTACCTCTCATACATATGCAACGTTTTCTAAGTATCACCTGGAACTGCAGAATTAGCCTTGCTTTCTGGCCACCGCCACCATGGTGGTTATGACAGACACATTTCTGTTTGCAGGGTTTGGTTTATTCAGTCCTACAGCAGTTATAGACAGTTTAAAAAGCCTAGAGAATATACTACATTGTTGTTGGCCATCAGTGAATGGACTAGCATTCTTTAAAGACTGACTTACTTTTCTGTGTGCTGGAAAACTATGGCTAAAAGTGTGTCTAGGGCTCTTAGCCATTCAACTGATTTGTATTGTTGCTAATTTTAATGATTATACTTTTATTAGAGTTGCTGTGAAGGGGATCTCTTGTCTGATACTAATAAAAGGCTTACAGTAGATACTACAAAATACTCACAGATTTGGTGTTTTCTTTGGTTTCTAACAGAAAGAGAACCTGAAAGGAGCTGGTATCACTGATTTAGAGAGCGGCAAACAATTTCCAGAGAACATTCATAGCATGAATGTGTATCTTGGGTGAGTTATTTTAGCAAGTTGTTTTAGTTGTGGAAAAATAATTTTAACATGTTGTCTTCCTGACATTGTGTTGTTTTGCAAGTAGAACCGCGTAGTATGTGAGGTTCACTTTCACGTCATTCAGGCAACCAGGAGAAAAATGTTTGTAACTTGTAAATAAACTTCTAATTTAGAGCCTTGCCAGTTGTGACTCCTTAGCATTATAACTCCTGTGAATCCTCAGGTTTTAGTTCAAGCCAAAATAGTTTGTTTAGTTATAACAATTGCAAAAATCTGTTTTCATATGCAGAGTATCCTGTTGCTGCATGGTGCAGTTGTTTAGGGTGTTGCCCCTAGAGCGATGCAACCAAGGAATTAAAGTGCTGGGACATGCTCTGAGTGTGGTAGGAGCTGCACAATCCAGGCTGCACTGGATTGTGTGTCAGGCTTTATAGCACTGGGATTTTGGAAGCTGGCTTTCCAGCATGGATCACTGTTTTAAAAGATCTCCCTTGCCTCCTTCATGATATTAAAGGCCTCCCTTAAATCTCAAAATGCAGGCATTCTAGCTGCCTGTATGTGAACCATTGCATTTTCATTGTCACCATCAACTTCTTCAGGTAGATCAATGTCCATCAAGTCTATCAAAGGGGAAGGACTGAGAAATGCGACAATGGTGAGCTGTTCCCAAAAGACAGTATCTCTTCCAGTTGATGGTCATGGTGATCCTGGTTTTGCTTTTCCATCCTCCATGTCATATATATAATCCCTCCTGTATTTCTGTTTTGTGTATGTCTAAAGTTTATGCATGCAGTCTCCCCTTTCTTACCTTTATGGAAAAAACTGCTGTGCTCTCTCTTTTATCATTATTATTGCACTTTCCAAAAATGCATCTCTGGCAGAGAAATGATCTGGCTGTACTCAACACAGCATGTATTTTTCTCTGTAAAACAAGAACCTTTTAATAGATGAGTCTTTTAAAATTTGACTTTAGTGTTTTCTGTTGTTGCTGGATTTTCTGTTTGTTAAACTTCGACTTGCCACATTTGCACATCATGAAATCTAAGAGATAATGTTTGCAACTTGGGTGAGAAAATGTTCATTCCAATTCTGGTGATTCATGATTTATTAATGAATTTAAAAAGCAATGCAAATCAAAGCAATGAGCACAAAAGCAGACTCCTATGAGGATGAGACATTTTAAAAATCCGTTACATCCGTCTCTGCTTCATTAATGGATGTTGGAACAGTGAACTGTTGCTCTTGGTTTTCTAATAAAAGTGATATTTATTTATGCCTCCTTAAAGTCAGTTGCACTGAAATGTACAACTATTACCAGCCTCTTAAACTAGTCATTTTCATAAGTTACATTTTTCTTTGACAGCATCAGCAGTGGATGCTTATTCATAAATTAAATGATAAATCTGTATATATAAAAGAAGTCAACATCAGAATGTATTGGGTAAAATCTGTACGTTCTGTTGATAGCTCACTTTTAATTCCATAAATCTGATTTTTACAGTTTGATTCACATTTGTAAACATCTTAGAAATTTGCACTGGGGTATTGTTTCTTCTGTTTCTGATTTGGGCTATTAGGAGTTCTGTAGATTGAGTGCATGTGCATTTTTAACAACAGAGCCAAATGGCTTTATTTACTGCTTTTTAAAGGTAGTTACACAGTTTTTTTGTCAGTATCTTGTATGTATGTATGTATGCAGAAGCCCCATTCGTGCTTTTTACCGGTGACTGTTACTTAACGCTGCACCCAGAGGTGTAAGTTGTTTCTGAATGCTGTTTATCTGCCTGTTGTTCTAGATAGTATCCTTTGGTTCATGTAGCAGTGGGGAAAAAAAACACATACTTTTTGTGTTTAAATCACTAAGAGAACTTCTGTTTATTCTAACTTACCTCTTGACAAAACCAGGGCAAAGTCCCTAGAAACTAGTAAAACACTGCTCTTGGTTTTGTTCTTCAAGGCACGTGGTTTACACGGTTTGTGTTTTCAAGCTGTCTTTTTCATGGAAAAGAATCCAGCAGATGCATGGGATCTCAAGTGGTTCAACTAATTTTGGCTGGGCTGACTCTTACCTAACAAACCTGGAAAATCTGTTGCCTGAGTCTCTGAAAATAATGACTGCATGGTGTTCTTCTTGAAGTTGGTAGATATTGCAAATTCTAAAAACACTTACAGAATTTGACCTGAAAGATTAAAAATTGGAGGGCAGAGTCACCAAGTTTTCTCTGTGAAGAATAGTGGTTTTTATAGACTCATCTGCAAATAAATAAGAATAATGAATTTCTGAAAAACACTAATTTCTGTTACTGACAATAGAAGTGACCGTCTGTACACTATGTTCAAAACAGTTTCTGTGACCATCAAGACAAGTGTTTCAACTATGTGATTTAGGTACCTGAATTTGATAGGGTGTTCTGATGTTTGCTTTTTAAAATACTACTGTTGTATATACAAAATGACAAATTGGTTGTTAAAGTTGATATAATTGGTTTCCTACAGGATTTTAAAGTTATTTTTATCCTGTGTGTTTCAGGGAACTGATTTTTATGGGTTTTTTTTTTTTTTGTTTTTTTTTAGATGATGCTTAAAAAGGTAAAAGGTTTTCTGTTTTGTTTTGTCATCTTTAGTGCAAGACCAATAAGCAGAGCTCTTGACCTTGGAGCTGATATTGTTGTGACAGGTAGATGCGTTGACAGTGGGATTGTATTAGGACCACTCATTCATTCTGTAAGTACAAATGAATTTCTGTATGATAATGAACATATGGGAATGAATATTCAGTAACCATTGTCAGTCAGGTTTTTTTCTCTTATGAAAACGTAGTTACTAATTTAAAAATAATGAGCGCCTTAAGTGGTTTTTTTCCTTAGGTGCATGAAAGGTTGCCAGCTTCCACTTTTCCTACACTTACAGCAGGGCTGTTTATGAACTTGTGTATCATGAAGCTGGAAAGTGTTTTGGTGAAGTTAAGGAAGTCTTACTGTGTTTCACCACTATTTCAGTCTTAGTTGGTTTTTTTTTTCTTTTCCCCATCTCTTTAAAATCTGGTGTGTAAGGTTAAGGAACGGGTCTATCTTTCTTTACCACAAGGTGGTGATAGTAGAACTCACTTTGTTTTTGGGAGGGGGAGAGGGAAGGCACATGAGGTGGTCTAAAACACTGGTCCTTTTGAATGGGTAAGCAGTTTTATTTTAAGTAGTTGAGTTTCAGTACAACATTTCTCAAATTCCTTGAATTTCAACAAGTTATACAAGCAGGATATGTGGTTTTCTGAAGTATTTTGAATATGTTATACATTTTTTGTGAATGACCACACACTGTGAAATGTGGAAGCTTTCTTTTGGTTAGTGGCTAGTTAGAAACATCCTTTCTAAAACTTCATGCTCATCTGACTTCATGCCTGTCAACCATTACCTAATCTAGAATTAAGCTTTCCCATTTATGACTGCCATTATGACTTGTTATTTTATTCCTAGCGATTTACATTCTCAAAATAGTTCTATGTGGGTATTATTTACTCCAGAGAGGCATTATCCAATTTATTGAAAAGTTTTAGGAAGATTTCTGTGAGGTTCTAAATAAGAAACAATGTATATATGTTACTTGCACTGTGTTGAACTTGGGAAATATAATTGCTAGTTAAACAGAAAACATACTTCCAGTTTTTAAGGATGACTAGTAGTACTCCAGGAAGTAATAACTTTCAAAAGCTGAAAAAGTGTAGTGGTTTGTTTATGTGACACAAAACAGGTGCTAGACTTTTAAATCTCTGGGATATGCAAATTTTGAATAACATGAATATTGCGCTTCCAGTTTTTATTGAAGACAGTATGACTGAGAATTTATGTTTGGGTGTATTAATAAGAGAAAAACTGAAGTACATCAGAGCTCTTACACTGATTTACTGTATAGCAACTCAAATCAACATACAGCTTCTGCCAGTTATTGTTCTTTAGACTTCTGCAGTTAAGTAAAAACATCCAATGCATTGTTACTCAAAATAATGAACATACCATGTGCAGTTTTCTGTACTGTGTGAAACTTTAATATATGTAACGTATTTGTATTTTTCTTCTAGTTTGGCTGGAATAGGGATGAATTTGACTTGCTAGCTGCAGGAAGGTAAATGATATAAGAAGAAACGAGTGAATTTATGTCTCATGTCATACAGTGTCAGGATAAAGGAACTTTTAAAGCGGTGATTTTGCATATTGTTATAGAATTATTTATTTGAAGATTTTTTTTACGTTTTGGGTTCTTTTTTAAGGCTCACTTAATATTCTCATATTTGGAATGGAAATTACAGAAACTTCATTATAGACCTAGTGTAAAATAACAAGATGAGGAAGGGAGTGAGTGATTTTATTTATCAGCTTAATTTTCTCTTCCTATCCATTTTATGTCAAGAGATGAAATCTTACAGTACAGACCAATGATTCCCAGCTTTTTCTGTTTGGCTGTCACTGTTTCCATGGTTGAGATGGTGGCAGGTTTTATCCTCAAAGATGTGCAGAAGGAGATTCAGTCAGAAGTCAGCATCCTTGTGTGGTTTTACAGAAGCTCCATGTCAGTACTCCAGTTTTCAAACCCTAGTTGTAAGTCTTACAGTGAAGACTCTGATACGGAAAGCATTGGATAAAATTCTGTCACCTAATTCAACTTTCTGCAAGGTCAGACTGTGCTGAAGTTTATAAAAATGAGTGACTGCTTAGGTAATCCAAGTACACCTAGTAATAGTGTGTTTGGACCTCCTGTTGTTTGAATATAAATGCAGAGAGAAACTCTGGCTCCACCAAACTGGGGATGATAGATGATGACTTTCCAAGTGTTTATGGACTATCACAAGCAAAGATTTGAAAATCATAATACATAATCATAATACATTCTTTCTTTCTCATTGGAAGTGAGATCTTGTGTCTCTTGAATTAAATATGGGCTTTGCGTATATAGTTATACATAGTGCAAACTGTAATGATACTAAATTTACATCAAGAATTCTTAAATGACCAACGAAACTTTGGTTTTGGTGTCAGATAATCTTTTAGCTGTTTATTTTTTTTCAGGAAATTAGCTTCATTTTTCATGTATAAGTGATTCCTTCCAACTCTTCTTATATTCATCTTTCAGAATCCCTTGTTATGTTTAATGCAAAATTTATAAATGTATTAGATGCCTGTGAGGGAAAAATTAGCATGTTCTGTTATTTAGCTTTATTTCCACTGTACTATTACATTTTAAAGCTGGATTTGTGAAACTCGATTTTACAGAATATTTAATTATTTGAATGCCATTTTCCTAGCCTTGCAGGTCATCTCATTGAATGTGGTGCTCAATGTACAGGTGGAATATTCACTGACTGGCATGCAGTACCAGACTGGTAGGTAACCATGACGTCAGCATGTATGTTTGTAGTGGGCCAAAGATGAGATTTCCTACTATATATGTGTTGCAAAAACTGCTTCCACTTTTTGCTTTTGAGGGGGGCAATATGCACCTCTTGATATTTTTCCACCTTAATGTTGCTCTTCTACAAAGTGTGTTCTCCCTATTGCAGTTTTTCTTTCTGGTCAACTGGGAGTTTTCTTTGTTAACTTAATAAGCAGATGAGGTAAAAAAACCTTTAGCCCTTGGATGTTTTTGTTTCGTTTCTTTTTTTTTTTCTTTTTTTAATATTTCTGTTTCCTTTTATATCATCTGATTTTTTTGGAAAGATTTTATTGGCTTTTGTGTGTGATTGTAATGGAAAAGACTATGCATATTGTGGATCCTATTTCATAAGTCTTCAGTTAGATCAGAGTTGCCTACTGCTCAGTCACGAATTTTATGTCATTTTCTTTGGTAGGGATGAAGGTGTGTCGCAGTCCTCTCCTGCTGTGTGACCTGATCTCCACAAAAGTGTTCAGCTGTCAGTCCTTTCAAAAAGTTGTGTGTTATCTTGTGTTCAGACCTACTGAATTAGACTTTCATGTAGGGAGGTCCTTCTGCCTGCTGAGAAGTACCACAGGGGAAGAGTAATGTAGCCTGCTTTTGACTGATTTGTTTTTAAAAAGAGTCAGGGAACATGTTTTGCATAGGATGAGTGGTTTTTGGCTGTGGTTTATTAGTCTTTTCCTTGGGATGAGAGGGAAGAATCTTGTCCTGTGCCATTTCCTGCTCTGGCGGGGGGACTGGACTAGATGATCTTTTGAGGTCCCTTCCAATCCCTAACATTTTGCGATTCTGTGATGTGATGAGAAGGGCTGAGCTTCCTTTAAGTGATGGAGGAAAGGGCTGAAGGGCAGTGGAAGGGGTACAGGAGGGAAGGCTGGCGTTCATGGAGCATGTTCTTGCTCCCAAGCTGATCCTGGGAAGGAGGCCCCTGGGGACAACCTCCAGTCCAGGTGGGTGAACTAGCACAACGTAATCTGAAAAACTGCTCTCCTGAGTTAGTTCCCTAGGGCTGCAGAGCGTTTTTTCTCTTACTTGTAGTGGCTGTTGCTGATTCGGACCATGATCCTGGAAGATCTGTTCTGCTTTTCTGAGTTCCTGAACACTGCTGACTTAGAGGTGTAGGCACATATGGGATTGAAAGAAACAGGGTCAGACAGTTCATTTCACCTATTAGAAGGCTACTAGCCCTGAACAAACTGCACTTGCTCTTCACTGTGTTCAATGGGAAATCAAATGAGAGGGTTTATAGTAACGAGACACTCTCTTCAGTTTGGAAACTTAAAACTGCTAATTTTATTCCTATTCTGATATATATCCTGATGATTTTGTTAAGCTGTATTATGAAACTTAAAATCCCCTGTAACTGAATCCAGAAGACCTTGTTTCATAAAAGAGTGAAAGAAAAAAAAAACACTAAACAGAATACTACTTTTTTAAAAATTAAAATGCTTGGTGGTTCTTTAAGGTTTTTTCTGTGAGAAATTGCAGTCTGGTTTAAAAAAAAAAAGTTAGCTTGAGTAGGTTAAGGAGCAGGAGTAGCTAATTTTACAGACAAGCGTATGTATGTTGTAAACGCATAGCTCATACTTGTGTGTGTATATAAGTAAAAATCATATAACTGTGTCTAAAATCACTTTGGCTTAAAGCTGATTGGCACTGATTTGAATTACTACTAAAATATGTAGAAGGTTGACACCCAATACTGCTTTGTTACCTTGTCCCCATTGATCCGCATGCGTACTTCTGAACCATGCATGATTGTCTTTTTGCTAATATAACAATAATTTATTGACCTTCAGGTCTTCTAAAGAATTAATCGTGGTGCCTTAAAACTAGGGGGTTTGTTTGCAAATTCAAAAAGTCTTAGGCATTTAATTAATGAATTTTTTAAAATAAAATCATGTTACATGTCAGCCTGTATGATAAGCTCCTAAAACCAGTCAAAACCAAAATGATGTGTGGGCTTTAGTTTTATATTTGGAGAGGAAAAGTAGAAGACTAACTAACTAAAGTGGGCTTGTGGTCCAGCACATCTGTTTGGGATAGAAGGAGGTGAGGAAATTTGTTGGAGAGCATTGCTGCCTTTTTTTTTTTTTTTTTTTTTTTTTCCCCCCCCCTTGATAATTAGCTCTTTACTATATTTAGGTCCAAATGCATGAAGGGGAAATGCCATGTAAGCTTTTGGGCTGCAGAAAAATGCATTTTCTGTCCGATAGCTTAGTAATAACCTGTTGATTCCTTAAGTTAAAGAAACATGATGGGGTGAGGTTTCTGTTATTTAGACAGTCTGTATCTGTTTTCAATGCATGTAGATAATGCATTGCATAATAATGCACAATAATAATCTGATAATTCATAGTTTCAATAATGACCAAAACATGTAACACCTGCTGCCACCAACATTGCTCATATTGCCAGTAGGTCAACAGAACTCTGACGGATTTTGCAGAAGTTACTATTAATGATTTCTCCTTCATTTAGGAAAAGTTACGTTTTCAGCAGTCTCCTGAAAGTAAGCGTGTGTAATTTAGATCTCAATAAATCAGTTTTGTGATACATAACGTTAAATCCAAACCAGTCCAACAAAGTCAGTAAATGTGGGGGGAAGAAGCCAAGTCAGGGCTCTGTGTTTGTCATTAAAGTGCCTTTCACATACTAATTTCTCACTGCCATGAGTGTGCGCATGCAGCCAAGACCACTTAACCATTCAGCTCTGCAGATGTTTACTGGGCCTTTATGCTACAGTTTAAGAAAACCTTTCACAGCATTTATGTTGTTCCCTGGAACTTAACACTAGAGGGCAATCTCTCTTTTCCTCACATCTTATTGCAGAAGGTAGTTTTGGTTATGATTAGACTCGGGTCTTGGTTTTTTATTTTTTTCTTTTTCCTCCCTGAGAACAGTAGTCCATGTTGTTCTTCTGCCTTTGACTGCTTATGAAGGTGTCAGTGTACTGCCAAGAGGGACTGATGAGTATTTTGTAACTTGTAAACAAACAAACAAAATTTATCAAATTTTAGGCTTATAAACCTTATCTGCCTACACTTTATGCATAAGCAAAGATAATTAACTATATAAACGAGCACCTTAGATTAAATTAAGTAAGTCAGAGTCAGACCTCACATTCCACGCGTATGGTAACACTTGTCTATAAGTATTCAGGGACTGGATTGGACCCACTTCATTCATCCAACATAGTTTTTTAGGGTTGATTTCAAACTTTTTTTTTTTATTAATGTCTGGAATGGTTTGATGTGGACTGCTTCTGGGAACTCAATTCTGCTGCAAAAGGGTGCTTTAAGTCTCAAGAATGTTCATATGGGTATATTGTGGCAATTGAATGGTTAGTTATTAAAACCTAAGCTATACTTTTTCTTTATTGTCGTGGTAAAGTAAGGCACTAGGATTTTTTTTTTTTTTTAATTGTTCTAGGTCTATCTCCATAATACATTTGACTTAAACACAGGAATCTTGAAACTGTAAAGTTTTGTCCAGTTTTCCTGAAAGCAGGCAGATAGGTAGGGGGAATAGATGCTGTTTACTTTTCCAGTGAGAGGAAGGCTGCTTGACTCACCGCTTGTGTGGATTCTCTGATGCTTAGCAGAGGGAATGCAAGAAACCATTAGTTCACAGTTTATAGAAGACTAATCAGCATTGTTAAGTAACTGATTTTAAGTAAATGTTATTAAAAAAGGCACTTATTCCTTTTCTGTTATTTCTGTAGTAATATATGTTAGCAGATGGTCAGAAGTGATAAGACATCACTACTTTCTGTTTAGAGTGCAGCACTCAATAGGGTATTCACACAATATGTCAAAATGAACCGTGATGCCAAAATTATATTGGTAAAGCACAGCTCTGTATTTTAACCTCAGACATTGCTGTCTCTTACTATTATTTAGTGCCAGTGAGTGAGTAGTACATTGTTTTGAAATGCAGGAGAGAATAAACTGATGCTGATCAGTAGAGTAATTGTTTTGAGGAGATGATAAAACCCCGACATTTTGCCCTAACCCAAGAACGTACAGTGGTTGAGGCTGCATAATCCTCTGGCCTGGGATGAAAAAAAAGGGTAAGTGAATAGTTGTAGTCTCTTAAGGACTAGCTCCAGATAGCTTAATTTGGGACTTGAACAGAATCCAGCACCTGAGTTCCAATCAGCAACATGGAATGCCTTTTTCTGTGTAGCACCAACTGTTCCAGGCAGCTTGAAACACCAGGCAGCCTGTCTGATTGGCCTGAAATTGTCTAGGCTTTAAGAGTTTATGTACAATGCATGCTCTGAAATGCCCTAGTCAGAGGAGATAAGTGATGCAATCAATAAATTTTCCCTAAGTTGGGATTGTGGCTGAAGTTTGGAGACATGTTGATACCTACATGTAAAGAGATGCATATAGTTTACTCCTAAGTTTGTGCTGATATAGCCTGACACATTAGGAGTTTTGAATTGGTTATAAAAACCTTAAAATACACATCCAGGGAGTTTAGCCCCTTGGCTTAGAGGTCTCCTCAGCATGACATTCATTGAGTCATATCCCAGGAAACTGCATTAGCTGTAAAGCTAAAAGTTCATACCACAGCCTGCTTGGACCCTGGTTCACTTCCATGTCACATGCTTTGCTGTGGATTTTTTGGGTTTTGTTTTCTTTTTTTTTGCAGCATCTTTCTCTGCAAGTAAATGCACTACACTAACTGCCCCAACTTTTGTTACCAGTAACCTCAAGTCTTCCAGTAGGGACTAGAATGAGGTACTTGAGGGGTTTGCCATCTTATTAGGGAAGAAATACTTGTTTTATCTCAGACAGTGTCCTCCCTGAGACCAACAGGATCCTGTATTGATTGTGGATTTTACTTTTTTTGTTGTGCAAATGGTGTAAGCTATGCAGCAAAACAAGAAGGAAGGCAATCTTCATGGCTGCACAGAGGTTGAAAAGTACGTTGTTACAGAGTAGACAGAGAGAACATCTCTGCTTAGACAGTTCATGCTGTCACCTGTGATGTGCCCATAAACAGTAGCATTTCCAAGAGCCAAAACTGAAGAAAAAACAGAATTTTACGTGGAAAAATTAATCTAAGAGTAAGTCACTGGCAGGCAGGAGGCTCAATTTCAGAGCTCTAATTCCTGTCAGAGTAGGACAGCAGCTGGCTGTGGGTTACAGCCAGCATTAAGTTGTCATGTTACAGTGCAGATGTCAGATGGTCTGTAATCATTCAGCAAAACCTGCTCGTGAATTGGGTGGAGTTACTCCTTCAGTGAAAGGGCTGATCAAGGTGATGGTGTGATGAAAGTACCCATGGTATGTGCTAGAATGTGCCCTTCTGTGAGCTGTTGCTGCTAGTGAGCTCTACTGCCAGCCTAGAGTAGCTGTTACTTGACTGAATTGTGCCAAAGGGGTGACTTAGCCCAGTTTGTTTCCAAGCTGAAAATTAATTTCAAGTAATGGGTTTTTGCAACGTACAAAATATATATTTTCTTAAGCATGCCTATGTTAATGTAGGTTACTGTTGGCATCTATTGTGGGGTAGTATAAGATTTATATATTTTCCCAGTCATCCACTTACAATACAGATGGAATCCAAGGGCTTCTTGCTCAGTTTATTGTATCTCTGTGTATTGAATTGTTAAGAAGTGAGGGAAGCTTTCAGAGCTGATGGGACCTGGGAGAAGACACATTGCAACTGACAGAGCATTTAGGAAAGTTCATTGGATGTTGTTGGACCTTGAGGAGGAAACATCCCTCACACTTACCTTCGAGGAAGGCAGAAAGCTGTTCACACTTATCTTCAAGGAAGGCAAAAACTGTTGGAGTAAAAATGGAAGAGATGACCAGAGTGAGTCACCTTAGACACTATTTAGAAGCCATTCCAGAAGAACAGTTACACCTGTGTGATCTCCTTCCAGCTACACTGGCAGGATAAAAAATTCCACCATAAAGATACTCTACCTTTGATGGCCTTAAAATAACAGGAAAATTTGCGTCTATCCTTCCTTTTTCATACTAAGAGACCTGAATAAGTGTTGTTTATACTGATATTGTTGATCTGCTGTCAGCCATGATTAGTCTGCTTTTAACGACTTAAGTGTTTGCCAGATTTTAACCATTTTAAGGTGTGAAATTTCTCTTTGTCTTGCTGCATTGTTGTTGGTTTTTGTTTTTTAATGGATTGGGTGTTTTGACAGCAGAGCTTGGGTAAGCTAAAGTTTAATTGATGCTAGTAGACTCAGTGGTTCAGAGTAGAAAGCTGTGTGTCTACAGTTTACCTCTTCTTCCTTCAAAACAAAGATCACTGAGGAGTAGGTGCAGGATAGTGTCATAAGAGTTGCTTGCTGATGACTTGAATCAGAGTGGGCTGCAGCAAGGGCACTAGTTGTCACTGTAGTGGGATGGGCTGCACTGCGTCATCTGTCTCGATGGAAGTGATTTCAGTTTTGAATAAGCTGCATGGAGCCTGTTAGCAAGGCACCCAGTGCTGTTGTTGCTTTAAGACACAACAGGTAGATGGTAGAGTCAAAGCACGCACATGTGGCTGCAGAAGGGTAAAAGCTCCTTAATTCTAGCCTTGTTCAGTCACAAATACTGCTGGGTAACACTGGGCAGATTGTGATGCTTCCTGTATCTGTCTCTTTGGGATGATTACATATGTTAGTCTATTACCCTACAGTAATGTTCAAGCCCAGGAACTGAGAGGTTTTTTGGGTGTCACCTTTTTTTTTTTTTCCCTATGTCACACTTCAAAACGTTGAATGTTAGTTACATACTTCTTGCCACCACTTTTTCCCTCTCCTCTTCCCTTCAAAAGAAATCTAGAATAACTTGTATAAAAAATTGTTAGTTCCATTAAATTCTCTGTATTCACCAAGGTGGGTTTGTTTGGTTTTTCTGGTTTTCTGTTATCTGTTTTGTGGTTTAAATAGTTTCAAAGACCAGTCCAATGAAGTGTAATCTTTACTGATTTGTCATGGGCTTTTCTAGGTGTCCTCCAGCTACCATACTTTCCAAGTTTTGTACACTGTCAGTATTAAAGTTGCTGATCTCTGGTAACACAGCTTGTCTCTTAATCCTTTTTTTTTAAATAATGGGGTTATGTTTGAAGCTTCCCAATGATAAGGAATCTGTTCAAACTCCCATGAACTTTTACAAATGTCATTTAAGAGTTCACTGGTTTCTTTGCTTACTTCCTTCAAAAATTTGTGGATTTATGTTATACAAACTATGTTCATCTAACCTTTGCTGATAACCAATTTGGTTGTATGGTCAGCACATTGTTCCCACTGGCACCTAAAAATAATTAATTTCAGGGATGGACTGATTTTTAAGTATACAAATGACCTGAAGGTCATTGACTTTAATGCGAATGGTGATGTTCACCACCTTTTATTATTAGGACCTTTTTAGAACATGTCTGCAGTTTTGTTTTACTGCTTTTCTTTTTGCTGTGCCTCATAATTTTGTTCATTCTCTTTTATTATTGTTCTGTGCTGAAGATCTTGACTTTCATATCTCTTTCTGATTTTAACTTTTCTGTGTATAATTTACTATTAATATAGTAGGTGTGATTACTTCTGTTTCCTACTGCTCTTCATCTCTGAGGCTTTCAGCACAGTCTGTTTTTCCTGCTTTGAGAGCCTTCTTACAAATCCAGAGTGCAGGATACATTTACATGTACATTTTGCTCATGCTGTGTGTGCTGCGGTAGCCAAACTAGGCTAAAATTAAGTCATGGGTTTTCTTCTGAATTCACCTCTTTAATCATAGTCATCTAATGCTTTGAGCTTCTTTTTTACTTTAACCATTTCTCTTACTGTCCTTTTCCATTCCCTTCCCCACTTCTGTTTACTGTTGGTATTTGTTGTTACATCTGTGTTCCTTTGCCAGGCAATAAAATGCATCCTCTTATTGACTGAACAGTTTGTTCAGTGATTTTCCTTGTGTATCTTTCTGCAGAAACAACCAGATATATTATAACTCTTGATCTGTTTTATTTAGTTAGTCATAAACATAAAATTCTGCTATGTTGTCACTCACTTTTCTTTTCACCTTCCCTTTGTATTTATAGGATTTTTTCAATGTCTTTTATCTTCTAGGCACAACATAGGCTTTCCCATTGTAGAATGTTCCTCTGAAGGAGACTTTATTCTTTCCAAGCCACCAGACACAGGGGGACTAATCTCTTTTGGCACTGTAGCTGAACAGTTGGTGTATGAATTGGGCAATCCTCAGCGTTATCTTTTACCAGATGTCACATGTGACTTTTCTGAAGTTTCCATCACTGAAATTCCAGGTTAGTCCTCTTACCTGTTAAGAGATCTGTGTTAATGAATTGAGTTATTCAACGTATGCAGTTACTTTAATTTCCATGTTTTCTTCGCACATATCTGGTTAAATCACTTCTTTTTTTGTGTGATACTATAGTAAACATTTTTTTCAAGGACTACTGTTAGAAAATCCTTTAGAAATTTTAATCATACTCTTATTTATGATGGTCACTGACTAATTTAAATCTTCGATCACTACTCCTTTTTCTTTCTAATGCACGCCTTGCACCTACCAAGTCTTTAAACTAAATTCTGTGTGAGTAACATTGAGACAGCTCCACTATGATTTCAGTATTTTTTTTAAGCTGCAGCTCAGTTTCTTTGCTCAAAAAAATCCAAGTTGTTTACATGTTTTCTCATATAGCATCTAAAATGTTAGTAACAATGGAAATCTGTGTCTTTCAAAGCACTGCTTGCTAATGATGTTTTTCTTAGACATTTGGGTTGATCATCCTAAGTGGCAGAAGCATGCTTAGGTTCAGGATTTCCACTGGAGAATCTCTGAAAAAGTCCATTTGCTATCCTCAAAACTCTCAGCCAGTAGACTAAAGATGAATGTAATGTGTATTCTGGATTTAGGTTTAAAAGCAAAACAAACAAAAAAATCCCAGGTTTAACAGATCTGAAGATTTGTAGGTTGGATAAGACCACTTGAAAAGAATTGTTTAGCTGCAGTCATTTGGAGTTTGTTTTTCACTGCATCTGTGTTAGATATCCTTTTTCATTCTAACGGAACTTATCTGTGACAGTATGCTATGTCTTTATAAAACTTAGAACAATGGAAAGCTCAAAATAAAAACTTACTGTGTTAAAACTCAAAACACTGTAGCATCAAAAATATGTTGCTTCAGTAATAAAAGTATTGTAAAATTGTACAGTGAACCTTCTGCTCATGCTGCATAACCAAATAGCGAACTGATAGGGCCGGCTTGCTGCTCTTAGCCACTAGTAGTTTTGGTTGTCTTTTTTTTTTTTTTTTTTTTTTTTAAAAAAAAGGAAGCCCTAACCTTCCTATGAACTTTTAGCTTGCAAATGACCTGATATGACATGTTTGAACTTAAAATGAACTTTCACATGAACTTTCAGTTAGCCCTTTTAGAAATATAACAGATGGAAAATGGGCAGATTTCTTAAATATTTTTGGTTTGAAGTGCTTTGACACGTACACCAGTAAAAACAGGCAAGCTATCTGTTTTTGCTGTTTACATTGCTGATTTTATTGTCCTGCTGGATTACTGGCAGTGTGTGAACTGAGAGGTGCTTCTGTTTTCTTTTTGTCAATGGATGCTGTGCATTTTGTTTTGCAGGGCTTTTTCTTTCTATTACTCCTTCACCTGGAACATGAAACACTTCCAGATCTTCACCCTGACTGTAGGGATATTGTTCTGTATTGAGCGAGTTAAATTAACCTTTTCTCAATCTTGCGGAAAGGGAGTGATGATATTTGAGTGATGTGTGAAGTTTCAGCTAGTCACGTTCACTTTTTCAGATACGTTCTGATTTGATCTCTTTACAGTATTTGTGTAAAGCTTTGAAATGCTTCCTAAATATTTGCAAGAGCAGGTTAGGTACACATGAGCTATTGTGTAGTCCTGCTTGTCTGACATGAGATGCTGATCTTGCACTGCCAGTTTTCAAGCAGTTGCATCTCTTGATTTTTCTCCAGTTTAAGCTTGACCCTCATGGCATGGCAGCAGTTTTCTCCAGTTTCTTTTTGGCATTAGTATTCCTAACACAACATGGTAGTTGCCCTGGAACATCCGTTTAGACTGTTCTGTTTCCCTTATTGACAAGAAGGCTAAAATTAAGTTAACCCTTTGCTTGCTAAGCGATCGACAAATAAGTTCTCCCTGGTTCTCTCCTTTCTGGTTGTGTTTCTTTGGCAAGTGAAGGCCTGCGTCCCACTCCAGCCCGCTGCAGTAAATCATGTGCTGTGTGTGTGTGCAATAGCTTGCTAGTAAGTTGAAAATAACTATTGAGTCTCGAGTCCTAAGGCTTCTTTCTGTGTTAAGTGGTTTTTAAGTATATGAATAAACATTTCAAGCATTCTGTTAAAAGGCTCATTGAAGTCATAAATTTGGTCACCAGTTTGCTGTGTGTATTGCTGAGGCAAGGAGGACTGTTTCGTGAAAGGTTCTCCTTTATGTGACAGTCCAGCTATCAATGACTTGCTTTTTAATTAAGTGCATTTGGTTAATATATATCACAAAAGAATGTCTTTGAAGTTATATTGAAGAAGCTTAAGTATTGATTTTTAACCACTATAGGTTTTGATGGTGGGGCGGTGAAAGTTCACGGAGCAAAAGGATCACCTCCATCAATGTTTTATAAGGTATTATCTCTTTCTGTGGAGTGTAAGGTATTTTTGATTTACAAAACTTTATGTTTTGGAGAAAATACTAATTTTCTGTTTCTGTAATTTTATGTTAGCACTTTAAAATCCTCATCCTCACTGCACCAAGAGTAAAAGAAAGATGGGGAAAAAAAGACAAACCTTATTTGATACATGAGAACATGTTAATTTGTGTAACAGGCTTATCCACAAATCTCCAGAGAAAGCTAGGATGGTTCTTTTATAGAAATAGTAGGAATAATAATAATAATTTTCAAGACATCGTATCTCACTAACACCTTTATACTTGTTGATTTTTATACTGACATGTTAATTTTGTTACATTTCTTTGTGAAATTTATCTGCCAACTAATTTTCAAAAGAGAGCTAATGAGCAACTTCATCTGTCAAGAGAGCCTTTAAGAATGAGACAGATAGTCTCCTGAAATATTCTGTTGAAAGAAACCCACACTTCTAGTTAAATAGTGAAGTTTTATGTTTGTTACTATGTTTTTCCAGTGTCCTTCATTCCCCGAGTGGGTGCCAAGGTAATACAGTTCTGGTGAAGTACCAGTAGTGCTGGATCCTTTTCTTTTTTAAATTAGTGGCAAGACTGACTGTTACAGAAGCAAGGTCAAGATCAGAAATTAACTGCTTAGCACAACCATATCAAAAGTGAGTTAACCTAAGCAAGGAATTGTGCTAATATTTCTGTTTAAATAGAATAGTGTATGCCTGAGCATAATTTTTCCTTGAAACTTTTTAGTGCATTTAAAAATATTTCTGACATTTTTAAAACGAGTTTTATGTAAGATAGACTTTCAGTTTTTAAAAGACACAGTATTTCAAAGAAATAATAAGATCATCAAAGCAGTCTTGGTTTTGGTTAGTTGTAAAGTCAAAATAGAAGAGTTCTCTAAAGGCTCTGTTATTGAAGCATACTCACAAAGCATTTTTAGAATTGAGTAGTAAACCACAGGTCACTTTTCTCATGCACTTACTAAGTTTTTCACTTCTGTCAGCTTTCTAGAAATTTCGTTCATATCAGCTTTATGAAAAAGGGATTTGATATTTTAAAAGTATTGTGGGAGTGTAATCTGAACATGTTTTCTGAACTTTCATCTAATATAATGAAGCTTTGATTTTTTAATTTCTTTTTCTTTTTTGATAGGTAGCCTGCAATTTCAGTATCATATTGTCTTATCAGCTTTTGCTTTTCTGCATAATTTTAATTATTAGTTCAAGAGTTCGTTTTACATAATGCTGGAACAGCAAATTTCATTTTTTCTAAGTGATCTGTGTCTGCATTATCTGCATCTGGGAATACCTCCGTCTTTGTAATCTGAAAAGACATTTTTGTTGTGTTTGGAACATCAACAAGTGTCTTAAAACATAAATTACAAGCACATATCTAAGTTTAGTTTTAAAAATCAGGTTTATGGTGTCATTGTATAACTGACAGAGAAGTCAATTGAGAAGTAAATCCTAAAAATTACGTAGAACGAAGAGTGTACTTTTGCACAAGACATCAAATTCCATCGATCAAGTGATTGCTATGCTAATGCTCTTCTTATTGCTGTAGAAAACAGTGGAATTTGATACGGGCAAATACGGAAGGCAGTGAGTGTACAAAGCAGGAAGTACTTTTTCTTCCTTGGTCCTAGTGTGTGATTTAAAGCAGAATAAGTTTTGCTGCTTCTCAGCAACTTTCTGTAACTGTTCTGTTCAGTAGCCTTGTCCTCTTGCAGTTTTTTCTCTTTCCATATGTCTGTAAATCTAAAATAACTAAGATTTAAGATTTTCAGTTGATGAACCATGAAATGGAATTAACAAAACAGAATGAGAGTTTGTCTTTTACATAGCAGTACAATAAAAATAAGTTTTAATTTATTTCTTATTTATATATTGTTATGTCTTAAGTGGGACATTTGGAATGCATGCATTTAGGACATTTTTTAAAAAATACATCTGATGTTTTATATATTAATCAGGTTAAAAATCTGAAATGTGAGTTAGGCTTCCTGTGAAAAATTTGCATTGGTTTAAATTGTTCAGTTGCCTGCTAGCAATAAATGGTCATATGCTTTTCATACCTGTTTCATAAGTGATTTTTAGGAAACTAACATAGTATGCTTAATTTGGATAAGAAGTGACTGAATGGGCATTGTAACAAGCTAGAAACATCTTAAGTGTGCATTACATCTTTCAGTAACTCTACAGTAAGTGTAGAGGAAAATAATTGCTGCATTAAAACTGAAGTGTAGTTAGTAAAACAACAATCAGAGAAAGTGAGGTATAAGGCAAGTTTCAGGGGAAATAATGATAAATACATTATCCATAAAAGAGCTTCTCAAAACTGCTGAAACACCACTTTTGGTGACACTTTGAAGTAGACTGGGTAAAATGTTTGAAACATTTACTGTAGAAAAAACACTGAAGGTTGTAGAGAGTTATACTGAGTGTCTTACCAGGTTCTTCAGTTTATTTTTGTTTTTCTCTTAGGTAATAAATGTTGAAAGTGCCCAGCAGGTGTAGTTTAGATACATCTAGTAGAGCTTTTCTACCACTGATAACCATGCATAATTGTCATTACTTTTACTGTATTAGAGAACCGTTAAGTAGCTGCAGCACTGGAAGTCTCATAAAATCCTTATTAAATGTTGCAACCTATAGCATGTTCTTATTGTATATGAGTGTATGTGTATGTGACACATTTCCACATTTACTTTAATACTTGTAGGAAAGTTACATCTGATCTATTTTGCTGTGATAGGTTATGTGGCATCTGAATGTGTCCTATGTACCAAAATCAAGAACTACAGGAGAATTTAAGGATGACAATAAGAAGTGATTGAGAGTTGCACAGTTTTGCAGATTTGCATATTCCTCCAATAGAATTTTGAATTTTAAATAAAGTAGTAAATTTTGGTAATGATGGTGGTTTCTTGCTGTTCTTCTTCTGCTTAATATATGGATAATGATTGTCAGAGAGCATTTATAGCATATCAGTACTGAATCCCATGTAATTTCATAATCCCTTTATTGTTAGGTAAATGCCACTTATCTTGATGGCTTCAGAGCTACTGCTGTCTGTCCAGTGGGAGGTCCAAAGGCAGTACAGAAAGGAAAACGCACTGCGGAAAGTATTCTACAAAGGTTAGTATTTGAGTCTTAGAAGCGGTTTTGGCTTTTTGTTTTCAGAGATGATGAAAATAGAACTCTGACATATGATAGCAACCACTTTAACCTTGTAAGAACTCTTGAAGATTACAATATTCCAACTGGGAGGACATTTCAAGACTTAAGTAGTCTATTTAGGACCTCTATTCAACATACAACTACAGTTCAGGTACATTTGACAGAGCAAGAAAGGCCTCAAATATCGTTGAAAATAGATAGCTGTATAGTGGAGAGAAACACAAATTGATGAGGGAAATGCTGTGATTCATATTAAAACTTATTAGGTGCCAGAGGGAAACCCATGTGAAACTACTCTTCACTGATTTTTTTTTCAAAGAACTTCTGTTTTGTCAAAAATCTTGATGCCATGAAATGTAGGCAGTTTACCAAGTTTGTATTTTAAACAAAATTATCTTAGCACCTTATAAAATGTGACTGATTTTGTTTGCTAGAACAATTTTACAATTCTAAGACAGACTGAAAAACCTTTAGCCGTATTGCCATGCCAATATATTTGGGCGAGGTGAGATTCCTCTTAAGTGTAATTCTGTATCTTCACAGAAGTCTGAGAGTTTCTTCCAACAGCCCCAGTCTTTCTAGTTATGATATCTCTCTCATTGTGCCACATGTTAGATATAGCTTCCTCCCACCCTCCATCCTGTTACAGACCCATGCAGCAAGTACACTGGGATGGACACCTGTCAGAAATGCAAGGTTTGCTGTGGATTTAGTGACTTATTGCTCCTGTGCCCATGTGCAGCACAGTGGTGAAGGAGGAGCTGTGTGACTTCCCTCAAGAGGCAGAGCAGATGAGAGCGGGCTGATACAGAATGTGTAATTTAGCTATGGAATCCCTTTCTTCAGAGTGGTGCAAACACTAAAAGTGTGTGTGTCCAAGAGCTAGCTATTGAGAAAATCAATGAAGAACAAAATCCTTCAAGAGCTGTTAAATACAAAGACTGAGATGTTCCCAAACAGCTATCTTTTTGGAAGCTAGGTGATTATTTTGCAAAAAAAAAAGAATAGTATATTTTCCTGCTCATGTTTGCTCTTGGACATTATTTCAGACCTAACTACATGTATCCTATGTCTGATTGAAACAGCTTGTGGTGCTGCTGCCTTTGTAACAGCTAGAAAATTAGTTCAGCCTGCTGTGCTGTCCTCAGTAATCCTCAGAGGACGGCTGACGGGAGACAGCCAGAAGCTGGTTAACTGGCTTGATAAGTGTGCTTTAGCCCATGGAGCACACCTGGAGCAGCTGTGGCTAGTTCTCTGCATTAAAAATCACAATATACAGTATGGCCCATCAATATATTTTCCATCTCAAACACATTCTTTAACAGCTTAGTATGTGGAATTGTTCATTCTGTGTGTTTCAAAGCTTCGTTTATGTCAACTCAGCTACAGAATAAGAGCTAAGGTATTCTGGTCACTGTCAGAGAGTGCTCTACCAGCAACCACAGCTCTTTAGGAAGCTCTGACTTGAATCTTACCACCAATTCTTGTTGCAAGAAGATATTGTAAGGACATGATCTTTCAGGTTGCCAGCTTCTAGTCTGTTCCAGATTAAATAGTGCCCAGTAGTCTAATGGCAACGAGTACAGAAGAAGGTGCACAAATTTAAGGTGCTTCAGTTGTACAGGTCGAATTAGTTGGCAGCCTAAGACATTAAGCAGCTTCGGCAGCTTGTAATATGACTTCTTTCACTTCTATATTGCATGCTTCTCCTTCATTTGTTTAGTCATTTTTGAAAGCAGGAGAGATTTGGCAATACATGTGAAAGAAGTCTTGGGAATAGTGTTTGGTGTCCTTTTGTTTTTGTTGGTTCTCTGTGTTACCAAGATGCATGAAAGGGCTAAAAATTACCCACAGAATGTATTTTGAACTCTAGTCTATCTAACTGTAATGTTTGTAGATAGAAGGTACTGTGTCTGTAGTAAGTTATTTTATCTCTCATGTGTCTGTCTTTCTGTGGTCATCGAAATAAAGATGGCCTCATTTGTGGTATGTGGACCACCTTCATCTCTTTACAGTGAGAAAACTATATTTTGTATTTAAGTTGTGTACACAGCCTTATTTTTCAGGTACCATGCTAATATTTACAATTATGATGTATTACCACTGTTTCAAAATGTTGCATCGATGCAAAATATTCTTCTCATCTTAACATAGTTCCAGTGTTTCAACTGAAAAATCTTTTATACAGCTATAAGGTTGCCAGATGAAGAAACCAGCTTAGGTGCTTCAGGATTTAACTTTTCCAATCGGCAACATATTAATAAATTGGACAATTGTTAACAATTGGATTGTTTTAAAGTTTTTCTAACTTTTTCATTGTGGATTTTTTTAAAATTTTGGATTTCATATTATTATTTTTTAAAAAACTATAGTGGTCATTTTCAGTTTTAGTGCTAGAGAGTTGGACTCTTTTCTAAGAGTTGTTTCAGATAGTCTGTTTAATCTCAATTCAGTATTTGTCAAAAAAGTATAAATTCCTGGATCTCTTAAAACAGTATGTGTTTTTGTGGTGTCTAAGAAGTAGTTCATATTCATCCCTATTATTAATCATGATTGGACAAACTCAACACTCTTGACACAATGTGGTTTTGGTGGAAATATCCTTAAAGAAAGAGTTTGAGGGATTTCAGTGCCAGACTGGAAAGGCACAAGTAATGAAGAAATGTTGTCTTTAAAAACTTTATCTAATATTTTTTGGCATTTGAGTCATATGTTCACTAATTCAAAATAAATACCTTTCAGGTTTGAGTAAAAGTTCCTTCTTCACTTTGATTTTTCTTCATTGGTTCCTGTGATGTAATTGAGGTAGTTTCATGTGCTTATTGGTAGTTCATAATGCCTTATAGCAGACACAGTATTAAGAACTGAATTACAAGTATGAGAACCAGGAAGACTGCATATACTGTAATTACATTTCAAGCTTTGTATTAAAGATAAAAGTAAGAGCTAAAATTCATTTATTTGTCTTTGCCTCACATCTTTCAAATAACTGGAGTAAACAAAAGGCTCAGTTTGAAACCTAGGCTAAATTCAGAGGCATAACTTCCTTGTCAGTAATTGCTTGATTTGTAATATTCAGATTTATTTATTTAGTGTAAAGCATTCATAGTCCAGTTTACATGAAAGAGCTAACTCTTGTGGACCACACAGGGCTATTTCAGATAATCATTTTGAGGCAGTTTACTAATTAAAAAAAAAATCATTTGTTGCAGGACTCGTCTTATTTTCAGTCAGCTTGGGTATGAAGATTACAGTGCAGTTAACATACAGGTTTTAGGGTCTGAAGATACATATGGACCTCATGCTAGAAGGAGTATAGATGGTGTAAGTATTCAGTGGAGTGTTCTTAAACTTTTACTGACCTCTTTTAATCTCTCCATATTGTTATCTTTTCCAAAACTTTAAAGGAAGTCGCTATCATCTTGGGAATTTCACCCTATCATCTTCCAAAGAATTCAGTGTCACTACTTACTGTACAAAATAAACACTGACAAGGTCTTTGCAGTGTTGGGTCTTCCAGAAGCACTGATATGAAATCTTAAAAAAATGTTGTTGTAATGTGTTCTAATGTTGCTCGTCTAAATAAATGTGTTCTTAGAAAAGTTCTTATGGTGTAGAGTTAAATTGCATTAGATGTAACTCTAAAAGACCCCATTATAAAGATTGCAGAGTCATGAGACAGCAGAATTATTGTTGCCTGTGCAATGTTAAAACTGCCTGAGTACTGTTTGTCAAACAATCTTGAACTATATAATTCTGTATTGTATTTTGTGACTTAATATATTCGTATGTAAGAATATGAATAATGACCATAGCCACTGCAGCTGTGATAACCGTGGTCTGTTTTCTCAATCTAGAATATGAAAGTCTTTTTAAAGGAAAAGGACTGTAAATCTTGTCCTCACTTACATGCACTTTAAATATTTAGACAGTTTAGTTTGTTCCAAAACAGTAGCATCTAGTTATTCTTTTGTCAGTGGCAGTCTTGCAAAACTCTTAAGGTACGCATGGCAAAACTCAGCTCTGATTTGGATCTTAGGAGTGTCAACACTTAAAAGAGCCCACAATTAGTATGTATAAGAAACAAGAATGTGATGTGGAGAAAGACAGCTAACTTATTGGTATAGAAGTTAAGTGTTCTTAGAAATTGGGCAAGTTATATCTGCAGTTGTTCATTTTAGTGCTTGAGCTTTCAGTTTCTTTCTGCACAGCAACAAGAATTGCTTCCTGAGGAACCAGATTTATAATTTGGTCTTTTTTGGTTTAGGACCATGAACCCTGCAACGTTAATTGTGTTATTGAGATTCAAAATTTTGATTCTGCAAACATAGGAACAGGTGTTGAGCTTGTCTGTGTTCTGTTCATACCAGCTCCTAGTGATCATGCATTGTAATACATTCTTTAATTGAATTGTTACATAGAAAGTTTTATTTATTATTGTATAGAGTGAATAATGGTTTGAAAACGAACAGTTTATCCTTCCTTATTATTTGGTTTGCCTTGCTTATGGTACATAAAATTTTCCAAATGAAATTGAGTGTTTGTAGTATTTTCCATATTTCCAGCCTCAACTCCTAGTTTTTATATTAAAAGTAAATAAAGTGTTATCTCCACTGTATGTGCTTTCCATTCATGCCTGAAATAGGATGTGAGAGCTGAGGCTGAAATACAGGAAATTGCTCTGTTGCCTTTCCCCTTCACCTGGTTCCTCCAGCAGTTCTGAAGACACTAACAGAGGAGTTTTCACCTGCTGAACAGCCATAGTAGCTTGAGAAAAGAGAGTGGGGAGTGGAGTTTGCTTTTCCTTTTAAAATACAAAGTCATAAAATATTAAGGAAAACATCTGCCCATTGAGGCTTCAGGTGGGAATAATGTAATCTCTTAAATGCTCTTTCATGCTGTGTTGTTCTATACAAAATTATAATAGACATGGCTATTTGGGTTGCAAATAAGTGTTCAAAACCAGAGCCATGTTATGTTACACAGTGTATTAACAGGTAAGGAAAACAGTTCCTGTTTTGTAGATCCTACCATCAAAATTTAAAAATACTTATATGAGTACCAAGACAAGCTGAACAATATTTGGAGTTCAGCGTAGATGTTTGGCGTGTCTGGACTAATTCTCACACAGGTCTGTCAGACTGTGTGAAAGCATTTGCTGTAACAGTGGTGAGGTTACTGCTTATCCCAGTCTGAGCTATTGTGTGGACTATTGACTGTTCTGACGATACAAGGTATCCTTGAGAAATAATAAATACTTGCCTCCTTTCCTTTCTCAGTCTTCCTTGCCTGTTTATATGGTGGTTGCTTGCCCGTCTCGTAGCTTGCTTTGTCAGCAGCAGCCCAGCACAAGCAAGAAAGAGACCTGAATAAGCACTGAGTAGCCTTAGTGGTGTTCAGTTTTTAATATCTCCTGTTGTGCGATTTTCTGTTGGGGGGGATGGGAGGGAAGAAGAGGTTGTGACAGTATCACAGCATCAGTGAGCTTATGGCTTAGAAATAACTGGATGTGTTTCATGTGGAAGGTGTCAATAGTACATCAGATTAGAGTTTGCCATGTAAAAACTGTATGTGCTGTCTCTTAGTTTTCTGCTAACCCTTTGTTAACCAATTTATAACAGATTAAGACTTGATGAAGTAGAACTTTGTTATTTTTGTTTTAATTATGATACTGTGAGATAAACTACTTTCAAATAGTCTATATACCCCTTTTAATGCTGGATTCACTCACTCAGAACAGGATTCAGCTTATTTTCATATACCATTTTATCTTGCATTTATGGGCAAGGACGTAAACTTAGAACTTGAAGACACAGTACAGTTTAGAACCAGGAAATAGGTGTCAGTGCATAAGTATGTTTTCTGCAAGGGTTTTTCCTATTAATCATGGCTGCATGTTTTCTGTATAGCAACAATTTCTGTAACAATCCAGTGAAACTTATTTTTAATTGGAAAATTGATTGGTTTCTTATTTGTATTATTTGGATCAGGATATCTGTTTCTATATTCATAGGAGGAAATTTCTATCGTTTCAGTGGTACCTGATCTGATGGAGTAATATAGCCTCTCCTACCTTGGCCCTGCTAAACTTTTGTTTTAGGGTTTGCCTACATGGATATTGAGATAAACTAATAAAAATGTGAGTCAAGTTTGCAGGGTTTCCTACATAATAGTGTTGTGGCAGGTATTTTCCAGATTGGGAGCTTGGAGACTGAGAAATGAAGTGTGTGTTTCTCCCTGGGAGTATATCCACATAGGGATAGTTGAGAAAGATAAAAGCAATTATATTTACCATCACAGTACCTCAGAGTACCCTCTGTGTGGAAAAATCATCTTTCAACTTCCTGAATATTTAGGACTTAGGTTTAAGCATACTAAACTAAGAAAGTTCTGTATCATTGAGTTTTAGCTGATCACCAGCTGTAAAGTCAAGATGTTTTCCTCCCTTGGTAAAAGCTGGCACAAGCGAGCTTGTTCATGTTGGGGTTTTGAGTTGGAATAGAGGATTTAGTAGTCTGTTAACATAATGGTCTCTTTGGGATACTCTTATAGTATCCAGGATACTTAGTGCAGTGTATTACAACTTTATCATAAACACCATCTCAGCAGCTGCCACTAGGAAATACAGCCATGTTCCTGCATTTCTGAAGTTACTTAAATTCCTGAAATTGACTTGAGATTTTCAAATGTTGACATGTTCACTAGTATTGCTTTGGGGAAAAATGTACTGTATACACACAGGAAAATGATACTAATATACAAGACATCAGTATTTCAGAAGCTAATATTCAATTTGCTGGTTTATGTAATGTTTTTTAAGAATGCAGCTTTATAGAAATGTGAGCAATTCAAATAAGTAGCACTAGAGTTAGGAGATGTGTTAAAAGATGGACAATTTAGGAGTTCAAATTCAGCATGTTTCATTCACTGGAACAGGCTGCCCAGGGGGGTTGTGGAGTCTCCTCCTCTAGAGACATTCAAAACCTGCCTGGACACGTTCCTGTGTAGCCTCATCTAGGTGTTCCTGCTCTGGCAGGGGGATTGGACTAGATGATCTTTTGAGGTCCCTTCCAATTCCTAACATTCTGGGATTCTGTGATGAACTTCCTTCAGGTTATTGGGGGGGTGGGGAGGGGAGGGGAAGGGAATATTTTTTTAATGTTTTAAATGTTTGGTCAAGACTTACAGTTGGGGGGGGGGTGGGGAGTATGACAGTGTGTTTTGTTATGTTATTGTTACATTTACTAGAATTATTATGAGTAAATTTATATTTTGTTAGGTATAGTAGTCAAGTATTTTTCACTGCCAGCTGTGTAGGTTGGCAGTTGCTTCAGGTAGTTTTAGAATTGTTTTTTACATGACTTCTAGTTCTTGAAATCAAGGACACCCATTCAACTTTGGGTGGTAAATGAACATCAAAACATACAGCAAGAAGGATGAGACGTGATTTTGTTTGGTCACGACTTTTTTCATGTAACAACTGCCTGCATATAATAACAGCTCTCCTGTTCCTACCTATTAGAGGAAAGATCATGTTTGCATGAAGAAACATTCTCCTGTCTTGTTAAGTCATGAAACATTTGGTGCTGTGTAGGATGATGCTATTCCTTAGCTCCTTTAGGAGAGAGGACTTAAAAGAGTCATGGCTGTATTCATTTGAGGACAACAACATGTCCCCTCTGCTCCGTACTTCAACTCCTGCATTTAGAAGTTGGGGATGTTGAATTCTAGCAGCACCTGTATCCTTCTCATCTGCAGAGTATTTAATCTCTGATGCTTTCAGAAATACCAGTGGTTTCTGTGTTTGTAAAGAAATAGGCTTTTTGCTAAAATCTGTTAAAGAGTGCTGGAATAGGAGGAAAAACATTTTTAAGTATTCTTCATAATTTTATGAACAATTGGGAAGCTATTAAATGCTTCAGAAATAATAATATGTAAGGAAAAAAGTTGGAATAAACTAAAAAGGGGTTATTTAGTCATGTAAATTCACTTCCTGGTAAAGCAATTGTCTGGCATAGATTCAGAAGGACTTGGATCTTCCAAAATCCACTTGTTCCTTTTTTCCAGGACAATGCCCTATTCACTGTCCTAAGTAGCTATATATTCAATTTTCCTTTCCTACATTTTTAGTAAAGCTACCAAATCTACAAGAATTCTTTAGATGGGGCATTTAGACAGTTGCGAAGTCTTCTGAGCTCTGTAGAGTGACAAAAACCAAACAAATGAATAAAAAGAACAACAACAAAACCAACAAAACCCAAACCCAAAACAAACAAAAACCACCCAAAAAAAACCCCAAACCAGCCAAACAAAATCCCCCAACAAAATAATAACAAACCAACACACACACACACACACAAGCATGCACACAAAACCAATCAACCAAATAAACCACCACTGCAAGCTTTGGTATGTTTTCATGCTGTTATGAAATATATCCTTTCCTGTTCACATAAAAAAGGACATTAACACTGGAAGAAATCCCCTAGTATCCTATAGTAAAACTCTTTTTTTTTTTTTTTTTTTTTTATTTTGATTTAAGTAAGCCAAGAGCAGCATCTGTTCCTTCTTGGACACACCTTTAGAGGTGTTTCTGCTCTCTTCTCTGGAAATGTGGTGGCTTTTACAAGTTCCGTTCTCCCATTTAACTCCCAAGGATTAGGTTTGAATTATTTTCTGTGAGCAGATCTGCTTACTTCTTGATGATAAGAGAAGTACACCCCAGATATTCTCAGTGCACTTAAAATAAGAGGAAAGTTTGTTTGCCAGTTTCACTGAGAATGAAGCCAAGTGTTTATTTTCTTATGAAGTTAATTCTTATGAAGTACTGTTAAGTACAGTAGAGTATTCATTGAGTATGCTGTTGAAGAAGCATAGTGTCCTAGCAGTCTGAAATATCCAATAGTTGATTTCATGATAGCAAAATAAAAAAAAAAATTTTGAAACATTAACAGAAAGTTATAGTGATGCTGGATGAAAACTCGCTAAATGGAAATTGTAGTTTGTAGCAGTCAGCACTAAACATTTCCATTAGATTTAACTTGAATGCCGAACTACAGTTATTTTTCACTTTGGCAAATTTAACTGATGGTCTGCATCTAAGCTAATCTAATTCCTCCTTCTTTGAAGCAGGGTCCTCGGGAAGCTGTTATTTGGCTTGCTGTACACCATAAACAAAAAGAAGCTGTAGAAATCTTCTCCAGAGAGATTGCATCAGCTGGAACTGGCATGGGTAAATATTCACATCATCTTCTAAGAATTTTAAAGTTACTTTTTTTTTTTCCCCCGGGCATGACTAGCACCCAAAGATTTAGTTGTGTTCAGTTTCATTGCACTGTGTGTAGTGAAACTGTAATTTTTTTAAAGGTATTTATTTTTATTGTAGAAATGGGAACTACAGACATTAGCAAAATAATAAAACGAGAGTTCTGGAAGTCCACCTTTTTGTTCCTTTGAAATTCTTTATCCTTCTGTTGCTACTGCTGCCCATTCCTGCCTGTTTTCATTCGTCTTTATTTTCCTACCCGTGGTTTTAGTGATGTGCAACAGTGTCATATTCTGTTTTACTGTGCTATTAAAATGCAGTAATGCTATTAGACCTCTCTGGCAATAAACATTAGGAATCTTATTCAGCTGTCAAACATTTGTGAGAGTGTCTGCCTATAACATTACAGTTTATGAAGAGCTGTACAGTTTGGGAGTTTTGAAGGTTCTCTTCAGCACTTAGTTATCTGATGTTTCCGCAGAGGGTTTTTATAGATACTACTGTACTTCTGTTTAATGTGTAGCTGCTTGTGTAGGTAATTATAACTTTCAGACATAATTCAAAACTTTTTAATATGAAATTGCAGTGGGAATGCTAACAACCTCTGTCTAATTCTTTATTCACAGTGTATATTAACTACTCAGCTTAAATTATGATCCTACACTGTTAAGTCTAACCTCAAATTTATCTATCTTTAACATTTGATTTTGTATGAATTTGTGGTGTGCTGCAATTATTGAAAGATTTATTTTTAATTTACTTGTGAGGTCACGTCAAAATACTCGTATTTAATTATTTCTATCTTAGTTTTGACTGTATATTTTAAGTATTTGCATTAGGGTCACCTAGCATGAAATTATCTATACTTCTGTTGTTTAGCAAATGTTTATTCCAAAATGCCTTTACGTTTGTTCTTTGTGTCATTTGATACTGTTCACTTTCTAGTAGGACTTGCTATTTGATTATTTTGAGCTCTTTGCTTTGGTTTGTTTTTTTTCTTCTCTTTCCAAGTCATTGAAGTGTCACGACTGTATCTATCTCAGTTGTTAGGAGCACATTCATATGTTGTGATTTGCTGCTTACATTATGGATACTCATCCCATTTCTCTTATCCATTTAAAATTTGGACAGCTTATTTTGAGTACTGGAGCTCAGATATTTTACAATGGCTTCTGTGTATCTTATGGAAGAATATATTGAGATCTTAAAAATTAAATTACATGAGTTTAACCTGAATCTCTTAATTTCCATAGCAAATCTAGAATCTTGATTAATGAAGGGTAGGTAGGTGTTGCCTTGCAGTGAAAGAACTAGTAAACATTTTATTTTCAGTGAATTCAAAATTGTATAGAAGTGTGCATATTCTGTGTTGTAGTCTTTCCAGTGGTAGCAGAGATCTAGTTAATGTAGGGTGGGTTGGGTTTGTTCTTTTTTTATTTTTAAGTTGTGTTTATAGAGGCAAGGTCAGTGGTTGTGTTTATAGAGGCAAGGTCAGTGTATGGTCATCCTCTTTTTTTCTGTCTACAAGATAGGATATGATCTTGTAGAACTAATTGGGAATATTCATTGAGATAATTTTTAAAGATTTTGCAATCCTGAAGGCTCATTAGGTCAGCATTTGGCATAGATGCAAGTTGCTTCTAACAGCTGTTTTTTTCTAATGAAATAAGGATTGTATTTTCACAGTTGGACCAAACTACCATTTGTATAATTAGTTAAGGATTCATAATTATTTTCTACTTTTTCATTATTCAAATAGACTATTTAACATACCTGAAAGTAGATATCTATACTTACTTTTTATTTTAGATATGCATAGACAATCTCCTAGCAAATATCTTTTTAAACAAATGAAAGCTGGGTAGATTTTAAAATAATTACTTATTTGTAAGATCAGAAGCTAATGGCCATGTACTTGTCTCTCCAAATTCTTAATCTGTGTCTCTTCCTGTATAAAGCAACTGCTGTGTATATAAGCCTTGTTTGAAGTCTGAAAGTGCTAGACTTATTAAGGTGTCAGTTTTTTCATTTCACTACCATTCTTCACAGAATGAAAAAAGTCAAAAGTCTGCACTACTTGGGTTGAGTGCAGTATGTACAGTATTGAAACCGAGTTACTAGAATATGTGAACATCTGTCTAACGGTGGCTGGCAGGCTTTCAGTTCATGTTACCAGGGCTCTTCATGATGAGACAGGTGTGTTCCTGTGCAGAATCTGGTTAGGCAGCCTGCGTGGACGATCGTGGGGGTGCCAGTTTTGTTTTCTAAAGGAACGTCCTGTAGCAGTTAGTCCCTAAAAAAATAAATTAGAAAATTATATCTGTTTCAATTCACAGAACCACTGCTAATGAGCAGCAATGGGAAAGAGCATATTTCTGGAATCATCTGAGGCATCCGGTGATAAATAGCACTTCTGATTGCCAGGTACAGGACTGCAACAAGGTTTTTGGCCTCCATAGTGTAAATTACTCGTGTAAGAGAGGGTATCAGAGCTGTTCACTGACATGCTTCTGAGTGCTTGAACAACCCCTTAAATAGTCTTTTTTTTTTTTTTAATTTGTTGAAGATATATTGAGATGCTTCATGTAGTCACTTCTTTCAGTTGCTGTTCTGTGGTAGATTTCTGTATTACCTGCACAGATAAACTCTATGTATGCAGAGAAGGGTCAGATGGTCAGATTTGGGAAATAAATGCTTAGTAGGCTGCTTGTTGATGTGGAATACTTTTAGGGCAATGGTTAAGAGGAGTCATCTTTCTTGGCGTATTTTCTTCAGTGAGACTTGGTACAAAACAATTTAAAAAAATTGTGCAATAGTGCCAAATGATAATTAGTGATGTACTAATAACTGAACCAGCTGATTGATGCTTAGTGCCTGACAGTGGTGTAGGGCACCAGAACTTGCTGTGAAGAGCAGAACAAGGAATGCCTGCTTAATTGTCTTACTACAGAGCTCCATAGGCAAGACTTAAATTAAAACTGTGATCAGATAGATGCGTATGTGATCTTGGGAATGGAAGCCAGAACTAAGACGGTGGTTGTTGTCCTGGGTGAATTCCTAACCATAGCACCTCATGTTCATTTCTCGCCCCTTTCTCCCTCAGCTCTTTCTTCCCCCCCTGTTTCACTTTTTGCAAATGATTAGTCTTCTCCAAGATGTTAACAGCTTAGCAAGCATGCCCTGTGAGCGTTTGGCCACCCTTACAGAAGGGTTGAGTGAATGCTCTCTGATCAATGAGCAGCTGAAGTCCCTTTCTGTACAGTTTTGCACCACTTTTTGTTGCTGAGCATTGAGCAAAAATAGCTGCGGCTGCTGTGTCTCATGTGACAGGCACATGCCTATTAGATGTGTTTTTGCACATCCCCTGTGGATCTCTGTGCAATGTAACCTTGTGTGGCTTTGTTCTGCCAAAGACATGGCAGTTCTGGGAATCCACACCAAGTGAGGTTTTAAGCATGTGTGGCTTTTCCTGATGAAAACCGAGGCACCCTTTAAGCAGCGAAGTCCCATGTTTCAAGGGTTGCCAGCTTGGTCATGTCCCCCCACCAGCTCTCCGGTGTTAATTCTCTTCCAGGAGAAGACGTAATAACTATAAGAATGACTGCAAATAACCCTTCTTTCTTATTTTGTATATTCTTTTAATGAAAAACTGACAAAAAGAAGGAACAAATTATAAGTCCTTCATAACCAGCAGCAGGAGAAAGGAGGAGTTGTTGTGTTCTAGGGTGATATTACCTGAGCTGAAACACTTTATTTAATGTTTTTTTTGGCCCTTTTGAGAGTGACCTTTAAGAACTTTTACTTGGTCTATATCAGACAAAAACAGACAAAAAAAAAGAAAGGAGTTTTGCTCTTCTGCTTTTACTGTATCTAATGATTGTGAAATATTGTTTTTAACTATATTCTTCTTTCACCTTGGTAGCAGTTTTGTGTTTGCTACTCTATGTGATGTGTGTGTGGACTATTGTACAGATAATAATTTTCATATATGGCACCTGCCATCCAAGAACTTTTAGCAAGCTGTGTAAACAGCATTGACTAAGCTTTCTAATGTCTAGTGACATTGGAAAGTATTCTGTCCGCTTTGCAGATGGCTTCCTGAGATTGTGGAAGGAAGCATAACCACAAAAGAACTTGAACCAGAATGCTTGGTTCCGCCTTCCCTGTAAGAAATGCTAGAGAGGAACTTCCCAATATTTAAGGTGACCAAGCTGGTTGAAATTTAGGAATGGTGAGCAGAGGAGGAGAGGGATAGAGAAACGAGATTTGATGGTTTAGAATAAGGATGGGAAGTCCTAAGACCTCTTGCTCCATGGGGTTTTCCCATACTCCTGTATCTGAGAGGGTGGCAGCACCGAGCCTAGGCTTTTAGATGTACTAGTGTTTATCAGCGGCATCTTTAGAGATGAAACCCAGAAACACTGGCACTGTTGTTTCACCAGGTTGTTTCAGCCTTCTAGTTGCTACTTGTGAAGCCCTGAGCTAGATTTGGCGGGCAGTTTTATTTTGGTAAAAGTATCATAATATAAGAATTATTAATTGGAGGTTAAAGAGATTTTAATTTCTTTAACAGCCAGTATTAACTTCTAGTTTTGGTGGCTTTCACTTAGGCTAAATTTAAATCACTTGAGTAAAAATTTTTTGAGCTCTTTGCCTGGTAAATTTTTGAGGGAGTTTTCAGTTACAGTTTTGCCACACTTCACAGGGAGCAACAGGAAGAAAAAGAATTTATTTTTGTCTTACTGGTATTAAAAAACGTATTCCAACAATTTTGTTGAGAAGTGATCTTCCCAGTGCTTCACCACAGAGACTTAAGACCTTATGTGAGTGTCAGAGATGTGCTTTTTAGCTCTTCTAGTGACTTTAGAGCCTTAATGTCAGTATTTCTTAACTTTTGACTAATTTTGGAGCTTTGATTATTTGAAAACATTTTTAATATGATACATTCTTTGTATTTGTATATATAAAGGATAACAAAACTTAGGCCTCATAAAAGCAGAGCACTGTATAATTTCTGATGGACCTGAGAGTGCTGATCTCCGTTGCCCCCAAAATGGTAGATTTTTAGTTCTGAAAATCAGCAGAAAGACAACCATCTCAAGGCATTGTGCTGATTTGAAATTCCCTGTCTCTTACGACACCTTGTCCTCTGTGTCAGAAAGAAAAAATAAAGGAATGCCACTTATATGTTGGAATGGGCTGAAGCATATGTGTGTTTGTGCTCTGCAATATAAACGAGTTGCACCTGCAAGAGAGAAGTTTGGGAAGGTGGCAACTTTTAAAAAGCTTCCATAATCAAGAGTGAAAGACTGAGCCTTTCCTAGCAATTCACTAACCTTTTTTCCTAATGCTATAAAAATTTCCATTGTTTTTGTTGAAGACCAGTGGGGCACATAAGTGTACTGCCACAGAGATTTTCTGAAGTATTATTAGAATTGCAGATGATATTCTTAAGCCCAGAGAAGAATTTGAAGTTAATGCATATAGACATGCCATATATTAGACAGTGATTTGTTGTTTGTTTTCTGTTTGGAACAGAAGGCTTTTACTTTAACTTCTGTTGAGCATGATATTTAGCTTGTCAGTTTGAACACCTGATCAGTTTTCATTTAGATTATGCTCTTCTGATGGGCTTAAAGTGATACAAGCTATTAAAAAAAAAGCCAAACACACCTAATTCAACCTTTTATTTTTTATTACAATAAACACCTGTTTGCTTAAACTTTCAGTTGGTAAAAGTATACTTTCTGTTTATTTCTCAACACTTTGATAATAGCTTGGGTTTTGTTTAAGAGCAACTAGTGATGTTTGGTTTTATGCATGTATGGTTTCCTGAAAAAAAGAAAAACTTGAAATGTGTCTGTAACATTCAGTCTTAGTAGCAGGGGGTCTTTGGAGCTATTTGCCCATTGTGTAATGTGAACATTTCCGTACTTGGCAGTGAAGAATTCTGACACACAGACTCAGATTTTTCCATCTGTTGTAGCCTGTGGGAGCTCAGCGCAGTTCTGCAGCAGTTCTGCAGCAGTTCTGCATTGCCCAGTCTGTCAAAATTCACCCTCACTTGGTGAAGGTTAGCAATCACAGACCAGGTTTGTACTACGCAGTGAAAATGTCTTCATTATGTACAGTCTGGTCAGCCATATGGTTACCATTTAAATAATGTGTTGATGCAGTGTATTTATTTAGTCTTCTTTAATTCAGATATTTTATTCTGAATAAAATGCTGTGTAGAAGAGGCTCAAGAAAAGCCTTGCTGTGGGAAACTGGCATTTATAGTTTAATAGGAGTTCAGTAGCTAAGAAATGTTTTACTAATAGCTGAAATCATGGGCTGACCCTTATTTCACATTAAAATGACCGGAGTTTGACACTAAGATGACAGCTGGTTAATACAACTTGAGATTGTAAAGTGCTTGAGTATATGTAAATATTATGACTGATCTCCTAAGCCTGTTGGAAGACACTTCCAGAAATGTCCTCATTCCAACAGTTTACTGCAGTCCCCATTTTTTGAGAATAATATTGCAGAAGATAAACTATCTGCTGTATTCAGTGGACACAGGGTAATTAAGAACGTATAACTGATTCCTGTAAACAAAGATTGTATGTATTTTGTACTTTTACTCAACTATATTATAAGAACTATCAAGTATAAAACATCAGTTTTTCAGATTTGTATAGTTAAATCACTTTAATCCTTGAGAAGTAGACTTCTTTGATGTCTGTTTTTTATATATAGTTATATATATCATTTCTTAGAATATGTAGTAGATAGCTCAACAGAAAGGTTATTAATCTAATTTAGCCACTGAAAATATAAAGGACAAACCATTTAGGGTCAAAAACTACAAGTTTTAAAGAAAGTGTCTTGGGACACAGTTGATTAAGGAGATCACAACTTAGCAGAAGTAGGTCTGGCCACAGTGACAAGCCCGCTATTACCTACTTGTGCTTCCTTCAGTTTTATTGGAGAACTGTGATGGGGAGCTGAGCTCTGGATTGAGATGAGGTGGTGTGCTCTTCATGCAAATAACAACTCACTAATTATAAGCCATAATCAATGTAAAATTTGCTTCATCTTCTCTGCCTGAAGTCTAAATAGGAATTACATCTAGATAAAATTAAATTATACTTACAAGAGCTCCCGTTTGGCTTACATTAACATAAACAATGGATTGCATAATCATAAGATAGAAATTAATAGTGTTGTAACGGGGATATTGATGTAGCTTTGCTCTGCAATTACATTTATGTGCAGGGGTAGCTGTGGTATCTCCAGAGGCAGATCTGCTGTTACGGTAGCTCATGCTGGAGAACTTTGCAAAATGAGCAATAGCGAGCCACAGTAGCAGGTTATCGTAACCTCGAGGTGTGAGCAACAGTTGCTCTTAGATGGATTGTTTTCTTGTCAGTGTTTGGACAATGGCCTTGTTGTAGGAGCCAAGTTCCATCGTGCCAGAGCCAGCAAGTGGAGAGCTTTCTTTGAGAGCTTTCAGGAAGCTGGAATTGATGTTGGAGCAAAATCTGGTGTCCTTAATGAGCAGTTCAGCTGCCTAGCTGGAAGTGAGCCATGTGGCAATCCACAGATAGTTTAAATTAACTAACTTTATGAACCTGTATTTTCAACATGAGCTTACCGTATCCAGCCTCCTCCCCCAACAATCTAAATAAAACTAGCGGCATAACTCAATAAAATAACTGCAGTTGGTTTTCATGTTGAATAGCAGTTTTCTGCTTGAACAAGTGCTCGAGTAATATATGTAGGACTGAACCTTGACTGGATCATTTAAAATTTTCTAACACTAATGGAAGGGATTCTTTCACATTCTATCCACAACCACATTTTTTGAAGCAGAACTTACTGGGTAAGGAGGTGGTTACTCATGGCTTATTTTTTTTTAAAACATTCTTTTTTTCCTGTACTGACAAACATCATAGGCTTTGTCTGGGAAAGAGGGGGAGTTAAGACTAACACCCCTAATCCCTTGCAATTGTTCTCAACTGTGGCACCTTCTAAACCTTGCTTGTTTTAAGGTTGGTTGGATGATTGGTTTGTGGGTTTGTGTGTGTTTGTTTTTTTTTTTTCCCAGCCTCTGGCTAAAAATATAGTCGGTGAAGTCTGTTTAGCTTGTGAATTAGTTATAATATGCAAGTACTGTACTAGCACAATGGCCAAACTGGCAAAGTGATTATGGACTAGCCTTAGGCAAAAGACCTCTTCATTAACTTTAGGTTTATTTACTGTAATTACCATCTTTGAATCAGTCAATCAGATGTGCACTGAATTCTAATTTTGTTGATTCCAAATGTGTCTCTGTGATCAAGATAAGGACAGCATAAGAGCATCCCTCTTCAAAAACTTCATTAAAACACCTTGTTAGCCACTATTTCAATGAAATCGCTTCAAATGAACATGAATATAACAAGACTCTGTAATCTAGACTGTATTGTACCATCTGTGGTGCCACTGGTTGTGTCCACATTACCAAGGCACTGAGTCCAAGCTAAAAGAGCCTGCTGAGAACTAGAGGTTATCAGTGTGAGCTTAGCACCACAACAGCATGATTACCTGGCTTTTAGTTTGTTTGCAGCACAGAGATACTTCACACCTGGAGGAAGCATGAAGCCCATTTTAGCCAGGATTAGTTAGGGTAAATACACCATGTGGGCAGCTTTCCACAGCATTTGTTTTTAAGGGACTGCTTAACACACTTCGCAATTCCTAGACTAATTTAATGTGTCAACCTTACTGTTTCCCCTGCAATACTGTGTGGAGATCAGATGTATCATGTATGTATGCCATCCATGCCAGAAAGAAGGGTGAGACGCTGTGCTCACGTTGAGGAGGGCAGAACTGTTTCTTTTGGAAATATTGAGCTGGGGCAGGTTCGTTTAATGACAGTAAAGCATGGCAACCTGATGTTGAGAATAAACAAGAATGTAATCACAATGCTGACTTACTGCAAGTCTGGAATCATGCCAGTGACCTAAGACCCTAAATTACCTGTGGATCAAAGAGATAGAAAGGGATCTGCAGTACCCAGCACCTTAAAAAAATCTAAGTTAGCCAGTGAAAATGCTGAAAAGAAAGATATAAGTTATTGTGAAACAGTTAAACTAATAAGCAAAGTCATATTAAACAAGTATTAAAACAAACCATGGTTCAGGTCAGAATTGTTTCTCTGCTCTCTTTAAAAGTAAATAAAATAACAGTAACAAAAACCCCAAAGCTAAGTTCTTTTTCTATCAAATGTATCGCCTGACTAGCATTGGTATACAAAATATTCGGGAGAAGAACCTAAAGATTTAGTTTATACTTTGCACATTTTGAAACTTTTTTTTTTTTTGTTAGAAGTCACAGTGCCTTTTCCATATTTTCTTTTTCAGCTACTATATAAAATGTTCAGTTTTATTAATTTCTGAGAACATGTAATTTGCTAGATACTTCCCAGTATTTTTTAAATGTACATGATAGGAATGATTCAAACTATAGTAAGCTGTGAGCTCTAGTGTTTTGGAGATGGATTTAACAGTTTTTTGTGAATTTAATTTCCATTTCCAGCACCTGGCCTCACTGGAGTTGTTGGAGGGCGCCCCAGAGTGTAAGTGAATTCCTGCTCTTGTACAGTGTGATGGTAGTGTTCCTGCCACTCGCCATCACCAGCTTCCCTAGCTTGACACAGCAACCACAGGAATAAGTCTTTTTGTTGCACATTATGCTTAATAACTGATAACAAGATAATAGTAAGTGCTACAAGATATGTTTGCATAGTAAAATTCTTCATTGAGCTATTAAAGAGTTACATAAGTCTCTGATCAGCTCATAACCATGTCTTTGCTTAATGAGCTGTAGGGAGAACTTTTAATATGACTTTATGGCAACTCAAGCATATGCCAATACATGCAGATTTCTGGAACAGATTTCTCTTGTGCCTGTTAGTTTTGAATATGGGAACAGAAACGCGAGGTTGAATGCCTCAGAACATCCCACAAAATGTTGGTATGAACCCGTTACATGAGCAAGCTGAACAGAATAATGTTGAGTGTATTAAAAAAAAATCCTGGTTTGATTCAGTATTTTCTAGATCTGGCTAAAATCTGCTACTGATTTATATGCTCGCCTTGCCATATTTATTCATGAGAGCATCTAAAACTTTGCTGTCCCTATACAAATATTTTGGTATGTCTGTCTTGCAGATGGAAATGGGAGAACAATCTATAGGTATATTTCCAGTAGCTCTGCGTAACTAGCCTAGGTATCAATGTGAAGCCAATGACAGTGCAATAGACTTCAATGTCATGAAGCACATTCTTTGTCAAGAAAATGTTTTCCAGTATTCTGGCAACTCTCTCCCCCACAAGACTTTTTTTTTTTTTTTTTTTTTAACCAAAATCTTACTTTCTTGATAATGAAATGTAAGGAATTTCTGCATTTCTCAGGCTTCCCAAAATAGTTTGGAAAACCATTGCTAATCATGGCTAAATAGCTTTTAATTTCCCAAGTGTTTTTCTGCTGTATGAATAGTCTAAAGATGTATGATCTAACATTTTCAGTAACTTCTGGTTAAATGCATTTATTCATGTTGTTTTGTGTGTCTAGATCTCCAGTTCTGAAGCCATTTTTCTTCTATTATCCCAAAAGCGACGTTCAGGTAAGACTGACTGCTTATAGCCTGCTCTGTTCTTGTTGAAGTAATTTGAAGAACACTGCTGGCATTTTTCAGTGACTGAGTCCTAAAACTGCAAAGCATTCTGTTAACTTTGATTAAAAAATATTTACTCGGAGACTAATGTTGTTCACACAGAATGTTTTATAACAATTGAACTTGCCAACCTTGCATTTTAATTGCTGTGAATTTTGAAATATCTTGCATCAAAACTGAACTTCTCTTTTCAGGCTCCTAGAATTATAGATTTGAATTATTTTTACTGTATTTGCAAAGAGCGCTTATGAAAATTATATAATTTTTGAAAGTTAATGGTCCATCTTTTAAGAGAAGGCAATTGGGTGTTCAGAGAGTTGAATGTTAATCTCGTGAACTTGGAGATGTCTGACTTTTGGGGGGGGTCCACATTTTGTATATACTACTGCAGATAAACATTAAAATCAGTGAATTTCCTCTGATTCACACAGGTTTTACATTGAGAGAGTTGGGCCCTTTCCTTCCAAATACCCTGTCTATAAAAATAGGAGTAGTAATTTCTGCTCTTGCCTATACTGCAAAAACTGTAAGATTATGAAAGCCCTTGAGACTATTGTGATGAGTATCATGGACGAGCCTGTGAAATGAGATCTATGTCTGTGGCCTTATTCAGTTCATAACAATAGTTTCTTTCAGACTGAGAAGTTCTGGTTCAGATGACTGGGCAGTCCTAGGTGAGAAACTACAGAGTAAGGTGAAACATTGAGCTAGAGCCCTACACATCTACCTCTGTGTCGACTGAAATCTTCATGACGAACTTGAAGAACTGGTTTTACTGAAAACATTAAATGTTTGGATTTATAAATGTTGATCTCTGATTTTTGAATGCCATCAAATACTTAATTTATCCTTTGCAGACTGAAGGCAAAACTGCATATATGCCCTTCTTTTTCCGAGACCTTTAATTGACTTTTAGCTATTGCACGTATGTCATGCCAAGGCATCCTAATAATGATGCTTCTCCATCAGTAAGAGTTTACTCACTCATTCACCATCAAGAAAGTGGCCAAAGGCCAGGACCATTGGTCTGTGTTAGACCGCAGGTACTGTGGTGGGCTTCTGGTCAGAGTGGTGAAGGGAAGCATTAGGAGCACAGGCAGCAAGTGAATGGGGAAGGTAAGGAGGAGAGGAAAACAAACAAACAAAACCACACAACCCCCACAAAAACAACCAGCCAAAACCCAATTGCTTAAAAAAACAGCTCTGTAAAATGATTATCAGTAATCAATTCAAGTGTTCTGAGCATTTAAGAAAAGGACTGTGTCATTTTCATTTTTAAACTTACATATCGTGTTTAGCACAAATAAGCCCATTGTTGCGTTTTTCTTTGAGTAGTACTCTGCATCAGTGGGAAATAACTCAAGATTAATTTTATAGAGAGGATGCTACTTAGTTGTTATTAAAACTAAGTTTAGAAACTGAAAAGTGTAGAAGCCCCCACTTCTTGTCATTTAAAGAAGTTCGGGTACTTATTTTTATTGTCACTTGCATTTTGCTTTATACAAATGGCTTGTCTTTGCTGGAGTTTATATGAATTTATTATCTTTATGGAAGTTTAGTCTACCACTGTTTTGTTTTTTAAATTAAATGTAAACTTATTAATTAGCACTGTGTTCCAGACTTGGTAATATGCTGTTGAAATTCAATAGCAACCTAATTTAGCAGAGAAGGAAAGCAGTGTCTTATGTATTCTTTTCAGTACAGAAAATCAAAGTCATTGCTCTAGGTAGCTAATCTGATAAATGTACTGATGCACTGCCATGCCATGTGACCTGTCACTGTCGTACTGCAGTAATATTAAAGGTTACGTAAAAGTGGGTTTTGGTGATTCAAGTCCTTGATTTGAAGTTTTAGCCATGTATTAACAACAGTGGTCTAGCTAGAGATTACAGAGGAAGGAAGGTATGAATTGACTGCTGTTCTAGATTAGAAGTTCAGTTACAAAGAGTCTAGTTGCTCTAGTTCAGCATTTGAGCTAAACCAAAAAAAACCTCTGTAAGGAGATTTTCAGATATGTTAACATTGCCACAGTGGGTTCTTTGTTTTGTGTTTGATAACACCTTTCTGGGAGTCAGTATTTGTTGTTTCTACTGCTCTTACACAATTGTCCTGATTTTATCATTGATCACCAGTGGTTTTACAGTACTAACAGTAGTTATTTTCTGTATATGCTTTTTTCAGGTTTAAAAAGTAACCTAAAACGTTTGCTAGGGAGAAAAATTCTAGCAAACCTACTGAAAGCAAGAACAGCTTTTCTGAAATATTTTTACTTTTTAAAATCTTCCTCTTGTGTAAGCTTTGGAGGCATTTGTCATGATTAGCTATTCTCCAAGAACAATCTTAAGAAAGAGGGCTGAGTAGAATTGTCTTGAATCTGCTGACAACTGAGCACTAATAACTGCTGCAGTTAAGTTGGTGTGTATCGTTTTGTTGTGGTGATATAACCTGATTATATGTCTGGGTCTTTAATACTGGGAGTCCTCCAATGCAGATAAAATGGATACAGTTAATTTTTATACATTATTTTACTATATGATTTAACCAGATAAACCATTGGTTACACCTTAAGTGAACAGCCCAGTCATCTAATGGAGTAGCAGACTTGACTATGTACTTTTTCAGATTTCTTTGTTTTGGTAAAAAGGATTTATATGATGGAAGAGGTGGAAGCTTTTAGGTTTTGGGATCAAGCTGTCAAGAGTTGGGACATAAAATTCCATATAGTGCTGCTGTATGTAGAGGCAGCTGGAAAGAATGAGATTTGTATTCCTTTAAAACATACCTAACCAGATAGATAATTTCTGTGATTTTTTTTTTTTTACACTTTTTTCCCCTACACAAAGATTTCTTTTAGGTGTATAATGGCTCATTATTGTTATTGTGACTTTTTAAAAGGGAGGGCCAGAACCTTACTCATAAAGCTGTTATGTGCCAGACCAATAATTAGAAAAATGCTATTTATTCACGTCACACAGGATTTCTAATTTGATAGTTTAAAAATTGTCATTTTTTTCCAGATCAACCTATTTTTAAATGGACAGCACGTTGAGACATTTGAGGAAGATCTCACATTTACATCAGATGAGGTTGTTTCAGTTGATCCACCTAAGATCAGCAGTGAACTGAAAGGTATGCTCATATTTTTATTTATGAATGTATCATTTGCTGTTTCTGACCTGGAAAATCATGTGCTAGGTTGTCTGTGAAATATATTTTACCTCTTTATACTAGGTATTTTTAAATCCATTGCAAAATACTTAAGCTACTTTTCTTGGAAGGAAGGTTAGCATCACACAGTATAAAATGCATTTGAGACTATAACAAGCATTGAGTAAACTGTTATTCAAAAAAACTAACATCTTAGGCACAGCCGAAAACAGTTGAATGCTGGCATGAAAGATGTTTCAAAGTATACTGCAATCTTACTTTCTTAATCCTGGAAATAGTTGGTTTTACCTTACATCAAGTAGTTGTGTTCAGAATGGTGGACAGACTTACAGAACGCTTAGCATTTAAATAATTGAAATTTGGCCCTATTTCATATGGCAGCCTTCAAAAAATAAAGAAGAATGGGAGCAACCTGGAACTGGAGTCTTTTAAAGAAAACACACTACCCTAATGATCCAGCGTGAGTAATTCCTGTGTTGCTGTTAGACTTGTCTAACCAAGTTCTCTGAAGAAAGAAAAAAAGAAACTTGAGAAGGGCAAACCAGTGAGTAGAGTGGAGCGGGTCAGGATGTCTGCAATGAAAGAGAAGTGTTCAATCAGAGTTGTTCATAGAAGCTAGGTACTAGGTTACAGATTATTCAAAGTGTTAGACATTTGAAAATTTTTATGTTATTTTTTATGGCTGAGCTATATACGATATTTCTTAACATACAGGACACTCCATCATTCCCTTTTGGTCCAGACAGAGTCTTTATTACCTTATTCCTGCTCACCAGAGAAATGAGAGAATTAATTTAAATCTGCATATAGATATTTTCAAATCTAAATCAGGTGACTGTACTTAAAGGTTACTTGTTAGAAACATTTCTAAAATAATACTAATGCTGAAAGAGTCATTTGGGTATTTAAGTTTGTGAATACTCAAAAAAAAAAAAACCAATGCTGTGACGACACCAATACATTAAGTTTTATTCTGGATTCCAGACACGAGTGAATAATATTTCTCAAAACTGGTAACAGAATAGTGTAATGACTAACTACAAGTTAATAGGGAGTGTTCTGTATCTTGTAGAGAAATTTTGAAATACACATATGACTCTGTGTGTTGCCATTTGAAAGTCACTGACACTGGATGTCTCATTGCCATGCATGAGTTAGTTTTCCACATGTATTCAAACATCTCTTCAATGTGGTGATTTATGTGTCACGCAGAAACAAGTTAAAATCTTAAGTATATTTTCAGCTCTTATGTCTGTTGCAAATCTAACATCACGCGAGACTCTCTCTGCTGCCTGGGAGTTCCCAGGAGGGTCGTGGGGGTTTCGCACCATCAAACTGGGACAGGTTAAGGAATAGGAAGTCATTGTTCTGTTTAATAAAGGGGTTAGCAAAGGTCCTGGTATTTTTTTTTTCCAAGGTGACTACAATGCTAAATACTGGAGAAACAAAAAGACTCCCTGTTGCCTTCTTATCCTTTGAGAAAACTTTCTAAGGTGACTGACATCAGCATTTAAGTACTGAATTCTTCAGGCTTTATTAAGGCAAAACCCCACATTTGAGGGACAGCAGAGCTCCTCTGATTGTTTTCCCTGAGAAGGATCTCTCAACTTTTGCCCTTAGTTCTAAATACAAATGTTTTCTCTATGTGACTGAAGACTTACCTACTAATGTGGCTTAATGAATGGACAGCATGGAGGAGAAATAGACAAATGAGTTAGACTGTAAAGGGAGTAACTTCTGCTAAAACATTTTCTGTCAGCATTTAGTAAGGAGGGATGTATTTCTCTTAGTTTCATGGTTATCTCAAGTGTGAGGGACTGTTAGTTGTCTTTGAATAGATAAGAGAAATATGTGAAAATGGATTTCAAAAATGCTGCTAAATGTGGTTCTGGAAGGGTGGCATTTGAATTTACCATTTGCCTTAGCTTTGAAGGAAATTCTTTCGTAGATTTGTTTAAGATGTTTATTAAATGAAAACAATTTCCTGATAAACAGATCATGAAAGATAAATCAATTAGAGTAATAATAAATGAGAACACCAGAACACTGTCTTGAGCTGGTTCTATTTAAAGGCAGACTGTCAAAGACTGTCTGTGTAAAATGTCTGGTGGAGAAAAGACTTCTACAGCTTATACAATTTAAACATTGTCATACTTCAGCCTTTGAAGAAGCACTACATTTTTTTCTTGAATTGTGTATTGAATGGTATTATTAAAAATAATGTGATTTCTGTGGTGTATGAAGTGTGGTGATCTTGTCCAAAATGAGCAATGAGCTTTAGCTGGACTTTTTCATCTCTCTCGAGATGTTTAATCAAAAATAATATTCCCCAATTAAATAAATGCACCCTTCAGTATTTTGTGCCAAGTTTCATGGCACATTTTTGATTGCATTTTTTCATGGAAGTGAACATGGAAAAAGACTCTGAGCATCAAGCTCAAAACACACCTCCTGCGTCAACTCTTTAATTGTATGCTTTCACCATTTCAAATTTCATGGTTTTGTGACTTAGTACCGATGAAGAACCATTGTGCTAGTCTAAACTGTAATCACTTTTAGCTCATCTTTGAGCAGACTGATACATGTTATGAAAGTTTAGGTCTTAGTCAAAGCAGTTTAATGCTGGGACATTGCTTGGGGTGCGGGTAGATGTTCTCCTGATCCAGCTGTGCCAGTAGAAGAGGTTGCTGCAGCCAGCCCCCAGTTGTTCATTATTGTTCTCCCTGTTATTGCCACTCATGTGCCAGCAAAGCTACTCTTGTGTTGCTTGATGTGTTTCAGCCAAGTAAGTACTATGAACTAAGATACACTGTACAAACTACATGTCATGTTGCAGTGAGGCATTTTTGTCATCCACAGTATCTCCCACTCCATACTCAAATGAATTTTTGGGATCTGCCCAGCTGCCACTACCATACACTGGCTGCCTCCTTTTCTGATAGGGACAGTGAATACTGCAGCCAGCAGGACGTAGACACCGTTTCTTTATTACTCAGCTTTGCTAAAGCTCTTTCAGTGAGTCTGGCTCCTGTCTGAGGAATCAGCAATTCTCTGTGGGCAGGAAGGAGTTCAAGGTAATGATGATTTGGCTGTGGCTGTGTTTACCTGATCACCTGACACAGTTCATGGAGTGCATATCTTAATAGTATGTGCACTTTAGTTTAAATCATGCTTGGACTTACCACAGTGTTAATTTTGGTTTCAAGTATAATTTAAACATTAATTTGTTTCTTGAGGGTGAGTTTAAATTGATATAGTTAAGCTTCTTAATACAGTCTGCCTTTGGCCAGCATTTAGAGCATAACATCTTTAGCACTGGGTCTCTTACTCCTTAAAATTAAAAACAAAATCACAAAAACAGGGCAATAGTTTGTTATCCTCAGCAGATGCAGTAACAATACAGAAAAGATACTGATGCATTTTCAAATTTCATTGTGTCTCGCAATATGAAGTTTGTCCAACATAATTGATTTTTTCTTCTTTTAAGTTCAACAGTTGTTAACACTTTAGACTGAAATTTTCTGTGACAAGTACGTGCCCATGGCTGAACTGTTTTACAGAAGTGTGTGTGTGTGTGTGTATATATATATATATATATATATATATATATATATATAGGGCATTTTTCAGTTGCTTACTGTGGCTGCCACCAGCAGTTGTTGGACCAGAAGCTGTGACAGAAAGTCCCTTCCCTGCTCTGAATGTTCCCCCTGCTGGTATCTGGGGAGCAGAGGTGGGGGGAGATCTGCCACTTGTCTGCAGGGGGTGAGAAAGAGAGGGGACAGAGGAGGGCAGCTGAGGGCTGAGAAGTCTACCTGTGCCTCCAGAGTGTAGATGGGTCTTACAGGTGTGGGGACTGAACAGCCAGGGATGCCAGGAGACCTGATACGGCCTTAGGGAAGTTGGATCAGAAGCAAAACTGGCTGGAAATTACTTAATTCTCACTGCCTAAAAACTGGGATATAACCTGTGCTTCAAATTTGAGTATTATGCTGCTATCAGCAAATAAATAAAACTCACTGGCAAAGTGAGCACTTCATCTCTCAGTTTGGGGAACAGAAACTATAATAGATGGTGACAGCCTACTACTGCCTTCAGTAATCAGTGATTGCAAGAGGTCTGTGCTGCATAACAACCATCAAACCTTGTGTATAAACTGCGCGGATCTCACAACATTGAATTTCTGGATTTGGGTAGGGGTGGATTTGCTTTTTTTGATATGTCAGTGGATAAAAATAATACTTATTAAGAACTTTACTCAGTGAAGTGCAACAATCTTTTTGTTCCTAAAGGCTTGGAAGTCCAATATTTAGAAAGAGACAAGTAAAAACTTAGGGTTGGCTTCCTATAGAGCATGCATTTATGACCATTTATTACCTTTTCTTATGTAATACTAAGATATTTACAAAATGAGTAATTTGAAAAACAAACCTTGAGTTTCTTTTGTGCAGCTGAATAAATAACTTCTAATAGTACATATAAAATTCAGAGACACATGTTCTCTTGAAAAAGGAATTTTAAATTGTGACTGTTTTCTCTGGACATAAAATGACAGTTACTTTTAAAAAATGTACTGTTACCTGTAGCTATCATTAAAAGGTATTCATTTTTTTTTTATTCTATAGATCTGCCAAGCGGTCCACATACTTATCGCTTAGAAGATCTTGCCTATACTAGAAGTGGAGACAAAGGCAACTCTGCAAACATAGGTATTTGGTTTTTTCTTGCTTTCTGAAGTGATGTAAGACTTGCAAATAAGAGTTACATATCTAGTGCTCTTTTTATTTTTTTTTTTAAATCTCTCACATAATTTGATTATTTTTAATAGTCTGCTGAAACGAAATAATCCATATAAAACAATGATTTTACTAATGAAATACCTGTAGTTTTCTGTTAGGCAGCTGTTGAAGTCTGAGGTACTAAGAAAAAATAATTGCATGTCATACTACAAAGAAAGATCTTTGTTTAGGGTTGCAAAGTCGAGCTCCTCAAAATTAAGAAATGCCTTTTTAAGGTTTCCTTTACACATTAGTCACCAGTCCCTCATGTGCGTGTTATGTAACATAATCTCTTGGTTGTCTGATCATATATAATATTTCTATACGTTAATTTTATAACATATACATGGCTGAAACATTGTCAGTGTTAGGAAATTCCAAAGTTATACTTGCATGTACAAGAATGTTTTTATCATATTGTTAATCCAACTGGTGTATTTCAGTGTGCAGTTTCTTTATATTGATTGTGCTGCTTCCTGCATTGTTTAATAATTCCTTCTGTTCCTTACTTCTGCATGCAACAATTGGCTCTCTTACTTGTTGGAAGATGAGAGAGTCTGGTGTTCAAAGCTCAGTATGAATTAAAGGTGCGTTTGGGATTTGATTTGCTATTAGCTGTCATGTGAAAACTGATGAATTTTGTTCATGTATATTTAGGAATATAGTTTTCTTGTTCTTGTTTGTGGAATTGGCTTTTGGGTTGAAGAATGAAAGAATGTTAATTTTTTGTTTGTTTGTTTTTTGATTGGTTTTTTTGTTGGTTGGTTGGTTGATTTTTTTTTAATAGTTTTTTTCCGTATGGTTGACCAATGTTGCAATGTAGCATGAATGATGTATAGCTAATGAACTCCCTCAGATACAAAGTTGCTATTGCTTTATTAAGGAACAACAATAATAATGACAAACTTGACCTCTAAGACTAAATTAGGTTTGAAGTCCACAGATAAAAAGATCCCTCTGACACAGATCTGCTTTGCTCATCCTGCTGTGGAACGTCAGCTTTGGCCTGAAGTTACCTGAAGCTTATGAAAGCGTATATTCAGCTATAAAAATGTAATTGTGATTTCTTACACGTCAGGATCTTATGCAAGGAGTGGGGCAAGGACCAAACTCTCAGCTGCTGATCATGCCTTGTTAGGGTTAATTGCAATTACATGTCTAAGTCATGCAAGCCATTTAAAGGAAGAGAACTGCATTTGGGTTGTTTGTTGCAATGATGTTATTGTTCTTTAGGTATCTTTCAGTGGCAGCCAGAGAAAGTCCAATAATCACTTAGTCTGGGAGCATTCTTCCCTGTCGTGCTCCACACTACCTCTCTGCTGACAGAGGGAAAGCTGTCATACTGTAGTTTTTTTATTCAGGAGCTCATTAAAGTGGATCCATATGTACAGTTTGTTAAGAGGAGGATCTCAAACCAGTTTTGAAAGGATAAATACAAATCGTTTTTTATAGCTTCTATTTCAACTAACAGCTGTTATACCTAACAGGTGTGATAGCACGGCATCCCCTCTACTATCCATACCTAAAGAAGACTTTAACTGCTCAAGCCTTGGAGGATTACTTCCAACACCTTCTAGAGCGAGAAAAACATGAAGAACTAGTCACAAGGTGAGTAGCTTGCTGCTCAGTCCATAGTTATATGGTAGATACCTGATGGTATTGAAAGTATGTTAACATAAAAATTGCAAACCTGTGTGTACTGTCTTCAGTATTTTTTATGTATCTTTTTCTGCTTTTTTAATAACAACTTGAGCAACAGTCATTGAAAAAGAACACGAACTTGTACATCTCCTGAAGCTGGTCAAAGGTAGTGAATCCGTTCAGAGAAGACATTTAAATGTTCAGAATTAGCATATCAGTGTTGGGGCTATTTGTTTGTTTTGCTCAGTACAGAACAAAGTCTCTACAAAATAGAAATAACTTCTACTCTCCTTTGAGAAATGTATCTTCCCAGTGTTTTTGAAGCATTTGGACTGCAGAAGGCTTAGTAACTGAAGCTTCCCAAGCCTCAGAGCTTCAGAACTGGGAGTCTGAAGTCCCTAAAACACAACCTGAAAGACATGCACACAGCCAGTATGGACTGGAGCTCAAACTTTCCTCATTTCCCATCAAAAACATGCCTCATCCTATCACTGTCTCAGCGAGAAGTTCAGTCACTTTCTCTAACGTATTCCTTTGAGTACCCTGCTCTTGCCCAGTTTTTTGGCACATGCGTCAAGACAGAATTTAAAGGAAAAAAAAACACCACCATTTAAAAAATAAGGATGAACTGTTGTCTTTTTGTTCTAAAAGCTTGATTCAGAAAGGTGCGGCTCAAAGCTCAGGGCAAACTTGAAATTATTTTAACTCCTGCTTTTTGAGTTGTAAGTGCTGTTCTTTGTCTTCATAAGCAGCTCAGTGCAGATCTCACACACTGTTTCATAAGTGCTAACAAATCTGTGTATGTAAAAAATTCTGATATTAAGAAATGTAATTTAATTTCCTCTGAAACAGAGCAGAGAAGGGAAGAAATAAAAAATGTCACGCCTCCTAATGATACTTCTAGAAATTGATTTATTGGGTTCTTTAATGCTGTTTATGTTCATAAATAAGGGTTGAAATTTGCTGTGTCTGGATGAAGCCAATTTATTTTGATTAATTAGATTATCTGTTCCTGGGTTTGGCTTCCTTTAATGATGTGATAATGGAGCTCTGTGAGTGACCTGAAAAACTTCTGGGGAAAAAAAGTAAATCCTTTTGTGGAAATATTTAGGATTATAAGGATTAGGCTCATGTGCTTCAGATTCTATAGTTTCTTTTTTAAATTACTTGTTTATTTTTGGTTTTAGCTGCCATAAAAAGAGCTGTCTTACTCTTTCATTTTCCTTAATTTCCTTTATTTAAAATGTGAGTATTTAAAAATCATGTGTTAGTTTTGCTACTAACACCAACCATGGCTCTGCCTCACTACAAAGATTGTCAGCCCAGTTGCCTCTCATTCTTTTTCGTTAAAACTATTAAATAGGTGTACTAAACAGAGAGAAGGTAGGATTATTTTTGGTAGAGAACAGTGAGAACTCAAACTTACAGATTTTCAGGTAACATAGCAACAAAACATGGTCTTTCAAATCTTCCCCTCGTACCCCAAAACTCCAAACCTGTGTGGTATCATCCCCCCCATGTAGAGCACATTCTTAACAGTTAATCACAATTCTTCTTAGGCATAGGAGGGATGCACAAGCTCACCATGGAAGGTCAGAGCCATTAAGTGAGGGTGAGGAAGAGTGAGCAGCATTCAGAGAGAAATTGCTCAAAGTTTAGAAAGAGATGTCAGTCTCTTGAATTTTCACTGGTACCACCATTAAAAATAGCATCAATGCAGTAGTAAGATGAGTAGCTGGACCATACTGCATGTGGAAGATGTAATTTTTTTTTTCCGTTAGCCATTTTGCCCTCTGTGGTATTTATACTAGGTTATTTGTGTGGTGTTTTGTATACAATTGACTTCTGATAAGATACGGAATAAGGACTTGTCATTTAGTGGGTCAGTCATTTAAGAAGGATAGTAAAATTATCCTGTGACAACTGGTTGGTTTCATCTTCTGAAATACAGTTATCTTATTTATGCTTTGAGAGCATTCCATTGCTCAGGCATAAAAATATTACAGCTCATTTCTTTCTTCTTATGGGATATTTTTACTAAGAGCTGAAGAACAAGAAATGTGGATACTGGTGCTTCTAGATTGCTGAGGTTTTTTGTATGTATGTATGTATATTTATTATGAGGGGAAAAAATACTTCTCTCTACAGTATATCTCATATACAGACATCTCTTTTAGCCTATGAACTGAGTTCACTGATGGGAGGAATCCTATCTTTTTATTTAAATGCACTAAACATTATTTGTACCATTACAATTTCCATGCATTTTAGCAGGAAATTCACCGGAAAAAAACTGACTTCTTTGAATATGTACGGCAAGCACTTCAAAAGAAGTAGTTAAGCCGGCACCCCATTGTGCATCATCATAGGAGTTCAGCTAGAACAGTGAATTTTCCTTGTTTTATTGGTTTCTGTCACAGACTTAGTATTCTTTGAAGGGTTTATTTGTTTTCTGTGCTTTTTAAAAGCAGCTCTTAAAGGTTTTGATTGAATTGTACAATTAGGTAGTATTTTCTTCCTTTAGCCCTCAGTTAATTAAACTTAAATTGTTTAATTATGCTGGGTAAATGCATACCAACATTTTGGTTGACCTACTCTTGCTGCTTTAAGACTATGATGGTGGTTATAGTGTTTTGTTTTGTTTTGTTTTTTTACTGTGGGAGTGCATTTTTTTATGCAGAAATATTTTGGATGCTCAGATGCCTCAAACAGGACTTATAATATTGAAAATGCTGACCTCTGTATATTATTTTGTAATCTAGTTTTAGCTAGAGTATCTCAGTGTAAATATTTCCTCAAAGTACTTGAAGTGCAAGTGCCATTCTGTGACGTTCCAAATTAAAATCTGTTGCTTGTATTACATACTCTCTCTGCAGAATCACTGCAGAAAGTGAAACAAAATTCTTCCACTCTTTTTTTCATTTGCTTCAGCTTTTGTCTGCTTTTCAACTTCTCTCCTGATTTGTTTAAATGATTGACTTTTTTTTCATTAAACTTCATTTGAGAGCTGAGGTGTTAGCTTTTGGAATACATATTCCATTAGTCTAGTTCTTGTGGAGATATCTGCCAGTTGTGAAATCACTTGCTGCCTGGAAGTCTTTGCCCGTTTTTCAGAGTAAAATTTACGGTGTAGTGCTTTGGTAGACTTCTAGCTCTCATGGTATATAGTTATTGGTAATTTGTATTGAGTTTCATAGTTGAAAATTTTGTGGAGTCCTCTGATCTGCTATGTGATTGATTTAGCTATTTAATGTAGTAAATTATGTAGATGACTTGTTGTGGAAATTGCTTTATCATTCATATTCCTATTGTCTATTAGAGCACTGTTGGATTAATCAAACCTTCCTGCCTTACCAATGGATTTGCCTTTAAGTGTGATAATATTGCCTAGCAACTGGTTTTCAAGGGAGGTCAACAGAATGCTAACACCCGTTTTCTTCTTAATAACAACTAATAATGTTAGTAGTAGAGTGTGGTAACGAAAGAGTAGAAGGAATGGTGAAAACTCCTTTTCCTGGGAGACAAGTGCAGATACTCCATGACCTCTGCTTGCAAGAACATAATGAGAACTACAATGTTTGCCAGGCTGCTCAGCAGAATCGTGGGCTGGCCACATCTCCTTCCATTAAAGGTCATATGCCCAAGATACAAGGGCATACAGGGCTGTAAATATCAACAACAGCCATCATTTTCACAGTGTTGAAAAGAAGGTAAAAAAGTGAAACCTTAAAGTGACAAAATGGGCAGTACAAGAGCGCTGCAAGAAATTACAGCTATTTAAGACAGATTTGAAGAATCCATCCCAAACAGATGAAAGTCACATCGATGACTAAAGGAAAATAGGTGGTGGTAGAGGAAGCATGATTTAAACTGCAGCCATCAAACATCTGGAGATGGAGCAAGAGTTGGATACCGTCTTTCTCTGTTATTTATCATGTCTTGCTGATGTTCTGATTAAATCCTTTCTTACAGAAAAAAAGGAAAGGTATCATGTCATTAGACAAAATATGGAGGGCAAGCAAAACCAAGAATAAAGAAGAATACAAGGAAGATGACAAAACACTGAACAACTGTGCAAGGAGAGGCAAATGGAAATATGCTATAGATCTATTTATGGAATTTGAAACAACTTCATTAGGGAAAATAGAGAGCCATTTGCCAAACTTCTGCAAACGTTTCCAAACTGGAACTGTACCAGTCAAAAGCAAGGATGGAAAAATGCTTACAGTGGCAATGGAGCAGAAAAATATGTCTGTCAGACTAAAATAAAATTTTATCTGAACAATGCACATGGCTCCAAGAAAGCATTGAAATGTAGCTCTACTTTTCATTTGTAATAAAATTATCCACAGTTGGTCATAAGAGTTTGATCCAGTGACTCATAGTTATCTCTCAGTAATAAAGAGTGTACCTTCCCAATTAGCTGGTGGACTTTGTTAGCAAAAGTGAGTTCAAAGGATTAAGTGATAGTATTTTTCAGTATCAGAACTAGGAAATACTAAAAATACTTCCCTCTGCCCACTGTGCTGTCTGAGTTCATGTTGGATCTTGAACCTGTTGCCTATGGTGCTTTAACTCTTAAGAAAAAAAGTATGTAGAAAACAACCTCATTAGAAATTAGTGAGTTTTGCAGTCGAATAAGAGGAATGTGGTTACTTTATGGTCCGACTTTGAAACTGTTAAAGACTGTTGATTTGGAGTATGGGGAAGAAACAAGAAGGGAGGGAAGGCCACGGGTTAATGTTCAGTTAGCTTTTAGGCTTGACTCAGCAGTAAGTGATGCTATCACAAGCGTGAAGGTGTTGGGTTGGTTGGTTTTTTGTTTGTTTTGTTTGGTGTCTTGTTTTGGTGTTCCGTACAAGTGTTTCTTTCAAAATCTTGTGAGAAGTAATATGTAGTTTTTATTTTACAGGTATGAGTTGCCAGGAATCCATGGATTAAATTTTGTTCTGAAGAATTCCCTTGGTGGTGGTGGCATAGCATCCCTAAGAAGTGACCCACAGGCATGTATCAAAGCATTGATTTCAATGTAGTTATCTTCTATAACTATGTACTACACACTCCTTTTATAGCCAACTTTTGAGGTGGAACTGTAAACTTTTGATTTTGACTCTTTATTTCCTTTTAATTTCCTGTTAAAATATACATTATCTGCTTAATAGTTTAAGGTTTGAAAACAACATGGGGAAGTAGAAAGTTAATTTAGAATATTTGGTGAAAAAGATGTTTACAAGAAGCTATTAAGAGAGTCCTCAAATCAGTTATGCTCTTTATGGTGTGCTGCCTGTGTTTTTAGATGCACCAGCAAAATTAGCTTCTCAGAAAGGCTGTCATGTTTTGGAGAATGCAGATTTACTAGACAATTCTGATTGAGTTTTTCCTAGTACATTTAGGAAAATTAACTGTACAGCAACTCCTTTATCTTAACCTATGACTCCTACAGTTAAAATACTGAAAATTAATATAAATCTGAAAGAAGAAAAACAGAGGGATAGGAGATCTTGTGTGTTGATCACATTATGTGAATCTGAAACTAATGGTTTTTGCGAGTGTACAATTTGAGTATTAAATATTTGAAATGTCTAAACCTGAAGACAAGGTCCCTTAATGTGACAATTCTGCGGCTACAGCAAAGCACCGTTCTGCCACACAGGCTGAGAAATGCTTAAATGTACAAATAATCTCAGCATAGTGAAGAAGACTGTTCACAAAATAAGATCATACGGTGTATGAATCAGGTGGCAGAACTGAACCCACGATAAATTGATTCTAGCACTAGATTCCAAATAAATTGAAGAAACTATTCAATCTGATCATGGTTAGATGTTTGAAAACTCAACCATATGTTTTCCTTATTTAATTACATTGATTCACAAGTGAGAAAGCCGAATAAATGGAATAGGTAAATAAAACTTTGGATAACCTACAGGCCAAGGCTTGAGTATATGTAGAGATAAATAACCATAAAACTTTAAAAACATACTGAATTCCTACACTAATTATAGGAAAAAAAATCCTTATTAAACTATTTTTAAAAACTTAATTTACAAAGGTAGTATATTTAGATAGTAAAATGAAATGTTGGTTTGTTTGTTTTTTTTTTCTTACAGGGCAAAGCACTTGGACAGATGCTCTTGGATTTCCAGATTAAAAATGTTCCTGATTTGAAATCACTGATAGAGTAACAGGTGTTTAATACACAGGCTTTTAACACTGAGTGGTATATAAAAACATGTTATAAACAAGAACTGGCTTCTTGGGTGAGATTTTTTTTTTTTAAAGAGTAGAAATTGGTGACAGTTATCAGAGGCTTAACTATATGGCAGAGATTAGCAAATGTTTTGAGTAATACCAGACTAATAGCTTTGTCTGTGACTGATAACATTTCCTGTATAGTTACTACATTGGATGGAGAATTAATTTATTTCCTGTAAAATAGAATTAATCAAATTCCAACATAACATTTAATTGTAAGACAAGATAATCTTTGTTCCAAGATGAAAATGACTTCCTGTTCAGTCCATCTCCCTTTTCCTTCTCTCAGTCTTCATTTGAAAAAATAAAATGGACTGATGTAGTTGAGCTCCTGTCAGCTCTGTCCGTCCTGTGCATAGAACGATGCTGGGTAACCTGCTGTGCATTGGTATGAAGTCAGCACTGCCTGGTACTAGGAAACAGTTTTCCCTGTTGGGCAATAAAGAAAAGTAATAATTGTTAATGTTATAGAGTCGCTGGTAGTAAATGCTGACCTTTGGTGGTGATCCACCCAACTTCTAGCACTTTGTCCAGTTAATGACATACTTCATTATTACAGTTTCCAACATCTCTTACTAATTAACCCATCAGTTGAAAGCACTGACTACTAAGTCATATATTTTGGCATGGGAATAAATTTGAAGATGAGGACAGGAGAGAGTGGAAATTCTGGCCTAATAACTGTCTGTATTTCCTCTGCAGAAGCCATATAAATATCACTTTGCATGTTCAGGCATTTCATATTCAGAAATGAATCTTTATCTTGGGGAGATTGTATTAATTGTTTAGTGCTGACAAAATGACACATTACTAATATCAGATAAAATGCTGAAAATAATTATTTAGTAATTGTCACCAAAACTGTTAGTTGTTCCTAAGTCTCAATCTGTGCTACCACTATTATTAATTTCCTAGACTCTTGCTTACTAATGAGGATGATAGAATGAATTGTTCCCACCTTTTCTGTGGTTTTGTTCGTTTGACTTGAAGGTATCGTAAGTGAACACTTTATACATCTAAGCATATTATTGTCTTAGTAGGTGTAAGTACTGTCTGTGTATACTGCTTGATTCAATCTAGTTGTAAAAAATTAGCTAATATTCATTGCAGAAAAAATATCCAACTTATTAACCTCAAAGGGAAAATGGTATGCTGGTTCTATTATGTTTAAGTCATTCTTCATTATAAAACTCTTGTTAATAATTTGAAAGCCTGTTAGTTTAGCAAAACAGACAAAGGTATTGAGAGGAAATGAAAAAGTGATAGACCTCAGTAGCAAACCTACAAGGATAAAAAGGCTACAGTAAATACGTGCAGTTCACTCAATACACTGCTTAAGTGACTCTGTAAATGTGTATGCAATATTTTTTGAATAAAAGTGAACATTTATGAAGTATCAATGTGTTTTAGTCATTTATGTTGTTTCTTCTACTGGAAGAGAGTGATACTTAGTTCAAAGGTTCTTTGTTTTGGGGTTGTTTCACTTGCCTGCAATTTTGTGCATTGTTGGGCTGGTTCCCTTCTTCCTTCAGATTTTGTCTCTTCTGTCCCTACTCTTTGTTAAATACAAAGACTGAGAAAGTAAGTGATACCATTTTCTAGAGGGCTGGTCATTTACAGCTCTACAATGGAACCTGTAATCTGCTGAAAACAACGGTACAGTGTTCAAATGGATTGGATATGGGAATACAAAGGCGTTATTTTTTTATCTCTGGAATTGCCCTTTCGGATGCTGTGAGACCATCCTTCACAAACGTGCTTTCTATCCATCATTTCTTTCAGTGTACCAGCTTAAACTAAGTGGCATTACTTTTCAGATACTTTTCTCACAAAGTGTAGCCTCCAAAAATCCCTATCCAAAGATTTTATTCTGTTTAACCTCCTTAACATGTTTTGAATTCATGAACCTCTACTTGTTCCAGCAACCCCAGATGACCCGAAAGCTTGTTAAAGCTGCATTTATTTCTTCATCTGTGGTAGAGGTTGAGTAACTGAGGAAGGTTTGGTAAAATGTAAATTGTACTTGAAGGTGAGCATGTATGAAATCAGCTATGATTTAACTTCAATCAGTTGAAAAATGCATTTTGCCTGCTTGTTACAGCAGAGCTGTTCCTCGTATAGGCAAGAACTTAGCCTTCTAATTGCCTTTCTTTCCTGCTTTTTCCCTACTGTGTTAGCTGTGAGGTCAGGATGGAAATAGTAATGCCTAGTGTATAAAATAAGGTTCCATCTAATATAAGAGTTTCAGTGTAATGGAAACCGGCTCATACCTCTTACCTGGGAAGTTTTTGTGCTGTGGCTCATCTGCACTACAAAACAAAGGCTGCGTCTTCTTACCTATCGCAGATTTCCGACTGTGTCTCGCCTAACTCTCAAAAATAAATCTTGGGTTTTTTAATAAAATTATGCTATAGCAGCTAACAGTCCAAACAAATACTTTCTCAGTGTTTACTATTTAATATTTCAAAGTGATTTTCCCACTGCAACTTGTGTATTAAAGGTACAAAAGTTATTATACAGAAGTGACTCAAGATAAAGGATGTGCCAGACGGAGGCACAAAGTATATTTTCAGTTTAGCCATCTCCAATGAAGCCATTTTTCCACTAAAATATGGGAGGAGGATGGGGGGTGGTTCCCCTTCAAATCAGAGGAAAAACAATTTTAACTACACCTTTTAAATTTTGTGCTGTATCTTGGCAGGTTGAAAGTGCAGCCCTTAAGGTCTGAAAGCAGAAAATGTTGGATTGCTGATTGCCCTTCAAGGAATTGGATGGTTTCATTCCAAAATGACTTTGATACGTTGTATTAAGCACTTTGCACGCACTAGCGCAGGACAGTCGCAAGGTAGCGGCAAAGCAATTACTTGGGCAGGTTTCAGATGCTGCCACTGGGTCTGGGTGTTGGCTGGAGGAGTGATGCTGTATCAAAGGCCTGTCTGCTGTATGATGCCTTTTGTGCTTTTTCCATTGGGGTTTCCAGACCTGAGAGTGAGCGAGTGGTTGTGAGAGAGGCGAAAGAGGAGACTCCTTAATGCCTCAGGTATGTGGAAATTGAACTGCCGAAATGCCTCACCTCTCACCTTACTTCTTTGAAACCCTCCCATGCTGTAAGACTTTGAGTCTCCTCCTTGTGGCAGTTCTTCTTCTTTGGTTTCATCTTGGTTTCCTTTCCGGATTCACTTGAAATGGACCCTGGTGATTTTGGGATTAAAGCTAACTGGCATTAAGAAAGCAAACAAAGGATGCCTTAAAGTAAAAGATCACATTGGGAAGTGTCTGTTTCTGCCAGGGAGTTCAGCTGAATTCCTGTACCTTCCGTTGAGCAGGGGAGGGAGATCAACGGTGGGATGAAAGCATCTCTAACCTATTTCAACAAAGATCATACGGACGTTCTCTTGGCAGGAAGAATGGGGGCAGGGGGTCTTTGGATGTCACCCTCCTGCTTATCCTCACAGGAGGGTGACAGGAACCTTTCTGTGCTAGGACTTTCTGTGGAGTCTTTACTCTTCTGGCTGTGGCACAGTGTTCTCACTGCTGCTGTGACCATCGCCAAATGGGTGAGACCATTTATCACAGTGAGGGGTTTTAATCTTTCCCCCCTGTCCTTTTAAAAATAATTCACTAGTTTAAAATGAGGAAAAGCTTCCCCCTTGCCCTGTTTTTATTTACTAGTAAGCATAAGCAAAAGCTTCAAACTTTCCAAATATATTTAAACATCTGGGCTTGAAAAGATGCTGGTTTAATTACATAATTACGTGTGGCTGGTGGCTAATCCACAGGGCTCCTACCAGCATCATGATCCACATCTACAGGGTATTTTCTCTTTTGTAAGTGATGCGATTTGAAGCGGGGGCTCAAGAGGGCTAAGCCTCTGTTGCATAAAAATTTGTCTAAGACTCTCCAGAGAAAATGCCAAGTGCCTGATCACTCTGATAAGAAGTCCTGGGGCTCTGGCCTGTAATCAGTGACCAAACAAGAGGTTACTGTGGGCATCTCTCTTTGCAGATGAAGCAAGGTGACAATAATATTCAGTTCCCCATGAAGCTGCTCTCTCTGCTCCGAGCAGAAAGAAACAGGAGGGCAACTCTAGCCATCTTTTCTTGTTGGGAAGCAGTAAGGTAACGGGCTGCCCTGAAATACTTTCTTCACTGAGATGTGGAAAATTTACTTTGAGTCATTGATAAGCCTTATCTTTCCTGTGCACAAGATCCTGCCTGAACCTTGTTTCAGTGTCTGTGGTGGTAGCAGGCTCTCACCTGTGGGGTCTTTCACACCTCCCTTTGTCTTTTTATTAATACCAGAGCTGTTCCTTGATGGAAAGAAAAGGGATGGTGAACCTTTTCTCTTGTTTGTTGGTGTGACTAAAGGGGTTCTACAGCTCGAGGGTGGTCTAGCAATCTTACTCTGGATCCATAGGCTCTCAGGCTTCAAGTGACTGAGGAGGGAAAAAATAACTTGGTGTTTCAGCACGGTTTTCCTGTGGAGAGGCGCCAAGCTGTTACACACTAGCGCTCCTCTTTTTGCCTTCCCTTCTTTGTACTTGGCATCGTGTATACCTTGCAGCGTTTGCCCGAGTGTCCCTAACCTTCAAGAAGACAGATCAATCACGCTGGCAGCTGTATAGCCTGGGCTTGGGGGAAGATGCTCTTAACAAGCTACTTCTCCAGCATTTCTCTTGCTTTCCTCCCGCCGCCCGCGCAGTTTCTCACAGAGGCGAAAGCTTCCCCCTGCAGCCGGAGCGACAGGGCTGGAGCACGGACAAAAGTCAATGGCAGCGGGTCGGGACGAGGCGGCGGTGGCGGGGACTCGGTGAAAGGCTCCAGCCACGGCGGCGGGGAGTGAGGGTGGCGGGCAGGCGCCCCCTCCCCTGCCACTCTCCAGGCCCTGTCATCTTCCAGGTAAGATGAATGTCTGCCCCATCCATCATTCCGCAGTCCTGAGGGAGCAGGAATTTGCTCGGCCACTGAAACTTATTAGCCTCAGAGGGGGCGGCTTTGTTGGCCTGACTGCTGCTCTTTTGTGGGCTCTGTTGCCAAGATTTGGCCATTTACATAATGGATTAGCATGGACCAAAACGCACGGGAATGCCTCTCCGCATTTTCCCACTCTTTCTTAGCTGGCGGACCTTTCAGGAGAGTTAATTTAAAAATGTGACTTCCCTCTCTCCCTTGGAGACCTGTTTTCTTCCGAGGAAGAAAGGCGCGCTCCGGGGCCACCGCTCCGCTCCCCTCTCCCGCCGCCGAGCCGGGCACCAGGGTGCCTGCGGGGGCGGGCGCCCAGACCCCCTGAGGTCCCATCGGCGGGGGAGGGTGAACGAAGCTGCTGCTGCAGCCCCGGGTGCCCTCCGCTGTGCTATTTGGGGAATGGCGGGGGAGAGCTGTGGTTGGTACTCAGCTCCGGGGTCCGGGTTGCGGACACCCCGCCATGCTGGGGGCCGGGGACCGCCGGGGTCGGCTCCGTGCACCCGCCGCGCTCCCCAATAAAGCCCGGCCGATCGTCGGGGCGGGCGTTCGCCGCTCGCCCGGTGGGCTGGCCCGGGTGCCCGCCCCGCCCCGCCCGGTAGCCTAGAAAAGCGGGGCCGGGCGGTGGGGGTTGCTCGGCGACAGCGAGGGCTCCCCCCGCCGACCATGAAGAACCCGGTTCCGCAGGCGGCCTCGCTGCTGCTGGAGAAGCTGATGCTCCTCGTCAACGTTCGGCCCCTGCCCGCGGGCTCCGGCGGGGAACCGCCGCCGGCGGCCCCCGGCTACTACGACACCAGCTGCTTCAAGCGGGGCGACCTGCTGGAGGTGCCCCGCACCCTCTTCATCCACTTCGGTATCTACCTGGGAGAGAATCGCGTCGCCCACCTGATGCCCGACATCCTGCCCGCCTTCACCGGCGACCGCCGGCAGATACAGCAGGTGGTGACCAACAAGCGGCTCATCCTGGGCGTCATCACCAAAACGGCCAGCATCCGCGTGGACACGGTGGAGGACTTCGCCTACGGCGGCAGCATCCTGGTCAACCACATGGACCGGCTCTTCGAGGACCAGGTGCTGAGCAGCGAGGAGGCGGCCCGCCGGGCGGAGAAGCTGGTGGGCGCCACTGCCTACAGCCTGCTCTGGAACAATTGCGAGCACTTCGTCACCTACTGCCGATACGGAGCCCCGGTCAGCTTCCAGACCGACAAGGTACGGCCCGGCCGTCGGCGCTGGGCAGCCCCGCGGGGACCCGCTCCGCCGGGACTGCGCGCAGCTGCCGGGAGAGGCGGCGGCCGGCGTGGTGCTGCCCTTCCCGCCGGCGGTGGCCCCGCTGGAACTCCGCTCCGCGGAACCGGGTCAGCCGCCGCCACGGGCCTCGGGAGCTGCTGCCCGGTACCGCCCGCCACCCCCGGCTGGAGCTGGCGGGCGTTCTCCCCGCAGCGGGCACTGCCGCAGGCGCGGAGCTGCTCGGAAGGCGGGTAGCCGGGCCTCTGTTGGCTTCAGGTGTTGGGGGAAGTGGGGCTGAATTCCTAAAACAATTAACACGCTCTTAAAGTGCATGGAAGCTCCTCGTTAAGCCGGAGCCGCAGGCAGTGCTGGGACTACCGCTCAGGTGGTGAGGCAGTGCCAGACGCGCTCTGCGCTCCAGAGCCCCCGTGTGAAAGCTGGGCGGGTAGCTGCTGGTCTGTAACGGAGAGAGTGGGTCCGGTTAAAGCTTTAAAGCTTTCCTTCTTAACCTTGATCTCTCTCTTTTTTTTTTCTCTCTCCAGTTCTGTGAGACTGTGAAGATGATTATTCGAGACCAGAGGAGTGTTCTTGCTTCAGTGCTTGTGGGATTAGCATCAATAGTCTGCCTGGGTTTGGCACCCTCCACCACGCTCCCAACTATCTTTATTCCCTTTTTTCTGTGGATGGCTGGCTAACAGCCTTCCTGGAGGCTCACAACCAGCGTCTGTATATAGGATGTATACTACCGTATTTATGAAAGCACAGATTACTCATCGGTGTCACGTAAAGTTTCTTAACCTTGTGTGCAGTTTTTAAATACAACTTTGTCTAGAACATAGTGCACAAGGCATAGCTTACTGTGTAAGCCAAATAATAGATTTCCTGAAAATCTCAGCTGGTACATTTTAACACACTTTATCACAACCCTATTTTTTCATTATTTACAGTTCTGCTCCCTGTCTTTACCTGTAAGTGATTCTGGTAATATGTTCAGTTTCTTAGCTACATACCCTGGTGCCATGACTATTAATAAAAATGGATGGAGTTCCACAAAGTGATGGATATCGAAAGCAAACTACTTACATTTTCCTTTGATACAGATAATGTATATTCAGAAGTTACTGTCTCCATTCCTGGAGTATTCTTTATTGGAGATAGAAGTAAACTTACTCTTCTTGACAGCAAAGAAGAAAAAACAACCCTAGGCTGGGTGCTGGGTGCTGTAGGAGCACATCTGTCTGGATTGGCTACAGTCATTTCCCTTCTGGGAAAACAGCACAAATCTCTCGTTTGTATTAATTGCATAAACACTTGCTACTGTATTGAACAACTTTTAAATCTGGTTAGTGATAAGGAAAGACAGCGATTCCTCAGCATTCTCCTTGCTACTGATAGAGGTCTGTATAGCTAATATAAATGGCTACAGAGAGTTTTAGGGGACACAGGAGAAACTAGCTTACTTTATGATATCTTGTCACATAGAAATATCAGAAACTTCCGGCATTCCAGTGCCTTTATTGCCGCCTTGCCTTAAACCATGACAACCTGGCAGGGAGGAGGACAGACACCAATGTCTCTGCAATGGGACCCAGTGTGGGTGCTGTAAAACTTCAGGGATCATTGGAGCAGTTTACGTAGTGGCTGTATTGTCATTTAGGATATTGCCTTAAAACAAAATGCCTCTCGGTGAAAGACAACCTGTCTTTCTATGCTCATCTCTTGTAAATTCACTTGCAAGCCAACAGTTGGTGCTAAAAATGATTCATCTTCAAAGCTGAGGCCTTTCTGTTTATCAAGAATGTGTAAAGTTGGATTTGAAATCTAGTTCATCTAGCCAATTGATTGAGTGCTAAAAAGCTTGGCTATTATTTGCTTTGCTATTATGTCTTGATGTATGTAGAGAAATTGTTCAATTCCTGGAATGCCTTGCATGCGATACATGCACTTACACGTTCACGCACTATGCTTGCCTTTCTTTCTAGTCAAAGGTGAATACCATGGTGTCTTCACTAAGGACTAAACCTTAGATTTGCTTCTTTCTATGAGTGGTGTTCAGTATCCTGTCTCCTCAGCTCTGCCAGTGAAGTGGCCACTTTTTCCCCCATTTTTAGAGAGACTAATTTTAACTGTGCTATAAACCCCCTTCACCTTCCCCTGGACCTTACAACTGCTTGAAGACTGGGTTCGCAAACTGACTCTATTTGGCTGCTCCAGTGTAACCGACAAAGAATGTAAAGACTGGGGTGAAATTCCAGGCCCGTAGGAAATGGCAGCATGGCCACTGCTGCCATCAACCGAGTGGGGATTTCAGCCCTGCTTTTAGTACGTGTTCAGTCTGCAGCCCAGCTCCAAAGCAGCTGGATATCAAAGACTCTTGGACCCTCGTAAACAACTTCTGTTCTCTTTTCAAAGATTGCAATGCTCTGTGTAACTGTTTCTGGTAAACTTTTAAAATTAAGGTGTTTTTTAATTAACATGAATTGCTTTTTCATAGTGTACACATCAGTAATATTTACATAAATTCCAGTGTGTTTTTTTTACTTCCTGTGCATAAAGTATGAACTGTACTCATTACTGTAATTATATAAATAGAATTCATTCATTTAAAAATGTCTGATGGCCTCTTGAAATTGAGTATTATGCTATAATGTTTTCTAACATATCCCAGTAGGGCACTGAACAGTCCATTAACATCCAGTTACATGGTGTCTGATTACAGGTGGGCTTTTCTTTTCCCCTTTATTTACTTGGGATTTATAAGAATTCCAGTAATTCTTATAATACACTTATACAATAAACAATGGGGTCGTGACCAGTAACCAAATCATAAGTGGGATTTTTGGAAGGCAGAGAAAGGTTCCTGCTCTAGCTTCAATAGCAAAGGACCAATGCTCCTGCTTTGCTAATGCAGTTGAGCAAGAAGCATGCAAATTAAACTGGGAGACTAAACTGGGATATCCATAGGGTTGCCTATGAAAGAAATGAAATCAGTTCCTTGCAGACTTCCAGCTGTATTAGTACAGAATTTTCCTGCAAAGTGTAAAATTTTACACTTACAAAATACTATGAAATGGTCTAGAAAATGGTCTAGAATGCCCTGCTGTATTCTTTCACCAGAGACAAGTAGTAACATGGGCGTAAGTACAGAAGTCCAGTTGCTCATTTAGGAGTTTTTTCCTACCAACTATAATTCTAGCAGAGATCTGGAAATTTTGTTAAAGTCAGGTATGCCAAATCAGTCATACTCCAAGGGGAGAAACAAGACTAGCAGGCATGAGTTCTCGTGTTTAGCTCAGGTTGTGTTTGTGGTCTGAAATATTTTGGTAAATGTCAGTGTCAACTATTTTTTTTTCTGTAATTACATGAGTAAAAATAAGCACTTGCCCTAGGTGGAGCATTGCATTTCAGACCCGAGCTCAACTGCGATGCCATTGAAATGAAGGAGCTAGTTATAATAACACAGAAAACTGTGGAGCAGTTCAGCTGTTCGGAAATGTGTGTGCTTAGAAGTGAAATAGTTCATTGGTAACTGTAAGTGATGGTGATAAGGAGTGTAAATCTAGAGCTGTAGTTCATGTTAGTGGCGGAGCTGTTTTGAAAAGTTGTGTGGTTAAACCAGGATATGTAACAGAGAGTATAACCATCAGCCCTGTGCCACTGGGAAAGGCAAGTAGCAAAGACATTAAGTTAAAAGGATAGATGTTTCACTTCAGGCTTTCCAAAGAAAACGAAAATAAAATAAGCATTCACGAGGCTTGAAATGTTTTTACAAAACCTGTGTTTAAAAGAAAAAAAAAAAAGATAAGTTGCTAAATGAAGACATTAGAACACTGACCTTTCTATTTGTATTTTAGCTTTCAACATGAGCGATTACTTATTTTGTAGTGAACAGTCATATGCTGCTTGATTTCACCTTTGAGTCCTCCTGTGCTGAAGGAGAATGCTACATATAAATACCATCCAGTCTTTTAATGAAAACAAAATCATAGCAATACTTGTTAAAGTCTGAGGGGGTGGAGAAGAGGGAATTAAACTTGTGTGTGACTTGACATCAACCAGACAGGTTTTAGAAAGCAGGCTGCAGCAATAAGAAACATTAGAACTGTGATCTCTAGAAATGGTATGGTGGTGTAATATTTATTGCATGTTCTCACATTAAATAAAGCGTCACACACCACTGAAGGATACAGAGCTGTGTTAGGGCAGTCTTGAATAGCATCTCCTTTATCCACTGAATTCAAAAACAAAAAAAAAAGGTCTCCAGTGACTCTAGGAGCCATTTGCTCTTTATGCTTTGTAATAGCTTAGGAACTGTTTCCTCTGAACACTTCACTGTCATGAATGGGTTTACTGATGGGAAATGAAGACATAGACACTTAGTTTTGAAGCTCTTTGCTCTAGTGCATTACACTCTCCTGTAAGCCTTACAGGAATCTCAGAATGTTGTGCTGGTTAAATAAACTGTCTCCTTTGCTGTAGGAATAGATCACTAAAAGCATTTGAGGGCTATTTTTGGCATAATTCCTTAAAAATTCATTCTGTGCTGTGGTTTGTGACTTAGCTTTGCTTCTGAAGTCAAGGGAATGTTTAGGATATGGTTGTGAGTGCTTGGAGACTGTGGTAGAAGGGGGGAAAGTGGGGTGTTCTTCAGGAGACTTAAATCAGAATTATTTTGATTGCAGTACCACAGTTCCATCTGGGACAAAACTGGTGATTTATATTTACCATTTCTGTGTTTCATAGCATAGTAAACTTTCTGAGTGATGTTCTGTAGCTTTTTAATGTTTTCCCTGTTTATTAGGCAACATTATTTAGCTCTGTGACCTTGTTTTAGTAGGTGCCTCTTCTCTACAGCATATCTATGAACTAGGAAACAGTCAGTGGCTGTTCTGCTACAGTGCTATTTGGAGCAAATCAGCTGCCTAGTCCCCTACAAGGACATCTCAACGCCTGCCACTAGGTGCTTGCTCTGCAGGAGGCAGTGGAAGTGCGGGAGGCAGGTAAGGTAGGTTTCTTTTACTTGCAAGCCCAGGGCAAATTAAACAGGCTGAAGGACGGGTCAGAGCTTGAAGAGAAAAGTGTGTGCCCATGAAGACTCGGATGCTGCTTAGGTGAGCATACTGAGCATGGTCATGTGTCTGCACTCCAGTCCCCAGCTGGAGTTCAGGGGGCATGAGATGGGGTTGCATGTTAGGGCTGAGATTAAGTCAATTAACTTGCCTTCCCTTAAATTGAGAGGCATGCCATTAATGCCACAGGCTGTAATCTGACCTAGTAAATGGGCTGGGATCCATCTTCTGCCTAGGTGGTGGTACACTGTGACTCATGTCTGTATAGCTGAACTCCCTCACTACTACAGCCAAGCTTCACCTCTAGTAGTTCTTGGTAGAACTCCCTGGGCTGCCTCATCCCAAGGCACACTCAAGAGAGCACTAGTTACCAGGGTCTGCAACTGGCATCATGCAAACATGCATAACCATATACAAATGCATAAACCTATTCTGTGACCTTGTTTAGCTGACTAACCTGGCCAAAATTTTAAGGTAGACATCCCCACTGTCACCCAAATCTTTGAGTCCCTTCCTGATTGGCACTTTGAATGGAAATAGCAATAAAATTTAATAAGGAGTGCAAAAATGTGATGGTTATAGCATTGCTGAGGATTTGGGACACCTGTTCCTTGGACCTTCCCAGTCTATCCTGCAGGAGACTCACCATACTTTGGATAAGGCTATGAGGTGGCCTTCACCTTTTCTAATTTTATCTCATGGTCAGGACAGTGGTGTGTTTGTGTGTGTGTGTTTGGGGTTGGTTTGTTTGTTTGTTTTTGTTTTGTTTGGGGGCTTTTCTTTGTTTTGTTTTGTTTTTAATATATATATAAAGTTGGGAAACACCTGTGGCAAAGAGAAAATGGCTTTCCAGCCACTCTGTGTTGGAACAGGCTCTGTCTGGGCTCTGTGTATTTTCCCCCTTGAAATGGGGTTATCACATCTCATAGTCTATGGGCCCCAGTGAGGTGCTGAGTGGAATCAGATCCCTACGTGCAGCCAGGAACTAGAAATGCTAAGATAAGGACATTTCTGACTGTGATACAACACAAACCGCAGCCGTTCAGAAAGCTTTCAGGTAAAAACAAGGGAGAAACCATTGGGTTAGATCAAAGGTTTGCTGCTTTGTTGCAGTGTTGTTTTAGTTAAAGCAAACACTTTTAGTTAAAGCAAGTACCTGCTGTAGCTCTCTAACTATTGCCTACAGTTTCTCTTTTAAAATTATTTTCTATTTCTTAACTGAGAAAACACTGTTCCCTCTGTTTTCTGGCCAGCTGCAAGACTTGGTTAATATTTGCATAAGGTTGTGGGTGCCTTTCATTGGACATACCAAATAAATAAAATACATGGTTCCTTACCAGAAGGCAACTTCCCTGCCTGTGAAACCAGAGTTTTCTGTGGGGCTAGGGAGGTATATTATTTTATATAATTAAGAATACACACAAATGAAGGGTTATACTCTGCTAAACTTGCCAAGCCACCTCATCTTCTGCATATTCTCAGGCCTGAGATTTGCACCTGTGTTCCTTGCAGTTTTGCAGAAATTACCTGCACATTTCCATTTAGTACTGCACAGAAATACAGGGAGGGGTGGATCTGCTACTGCCACACAGTAGGTAAAAAGCTAGTAATTAATTCTAATCAACAGTGAAGAAATATGGATGTGAAAATAATGAGAGGTGTCCTGCAGTCCCCCTGGAAAGATTGGAATTAGATATTATACAGCATAACTTCTGCTGTTTCTGTTTGCAAACGAGATTGTATGTAGCCCCAAATGAATACTTGGGAGGAGGGAGGCACCTGGTTTCAACCACATCCATTTAGCTTCTCTCTAAATGAGGTGGTAGGGCACAGTGTAAGTAGCCTGGAGCCAACAATGACTTGGTTCCCTCCAGAACCAGAAATAGCACAGCTGTGAAAAACAGAACTACATGTAGCCCTCGGGCAAGGAGGCTGTTTGGTTCTGCACCATCCTATCACAGCTATCGCATTTGGAACCTGAGCAGATAGAACCTTGTGATCCTGTGCTGTTCTGTAGTCACACCAACTCACTTGAAGCAAGAGCCCTGAATCATGCAGATATGCCCCAGACTGTTTAAATTCCATCCCAAACCTCCTTTTATCCACTTTACAGAGGTTCCAGCTTTGCTGGTTCCTGAGGAATCCTTCCCAAAGTATCTAACTCTTCCCAGGCTTTGGAAGAGGAGCCTGAAGGCATCACTCAGGGCTGAGAACCACCTCAGACTGGTGAGCGCGTAAGGCTGCAATGCCTGAAGCATACATGAATACATAGACCGTGATATCCACAGTCATGTTGCCATGTCCCATTCCTCAGTCTTTCGTGAGCCTCAGGATACCCACAAAACTCAGCTCCTCTGGAAATCCAAATGTGTAATAAACTGGGCTGTGGCCTTGACAAATAGAGGTAAAAGTAACATCTCTTCATCCAGTACATCAGCCACTTAGCACTGCAATCGCATGATAAAGTCAGCTTTTTATTTTCCTGTAGCTTTTACTCCCAATTTCCGACAGCAAGTAGGTTTGGTCACACTATATATAAGAAAGAAGCACTCTGTTGTACAAGTACTATTTTAGAATGACAATTTGATCATGTATTGACAGACAAGGTATAGACTGGGAATAATGTCTTTTCAAAAACTCACCTGGAGAAAGCAGTAATTCTGCTTGGCTAATAAACTGAAACTCCAGTGAGGAATGGAACATTTCCATTTCTGATGTCTTTGAGCAATTCCAGTAACTCTAATACTGTTAAAGCACTGAGAATTACATAGGCAGTAGACCTGATGCATAGACATGAAATGTGTTTCAAAATTATAATGAAGTTTTTATGACTTGCAAAGAGGAGGTTTTCAAATTTTTTTTAATAAGCAAACTTAAAATATCCACCCAAACCAGTTATAGAAATTACTTTCCCTCAGTAACTTTCTAGTTTACATTTTTCAGTTCAGGGAATGCTTGTGTTAAAAGCTCTCTTACAGACAGTGCTGAATCCTGCAATTAAATACAAATTTGTGCTTGCAACAACAGTCTGTCCTTATGGGAGAGAGACTGGATTTGTGACATAAATTGTGAGCTTACTGTATAATGTGAGCAGGAAGGGAACATAGGATGTGAGCAAGACATCTGTTTATGCAGAAACTATTTGATGCTAATAAAAGAAAGTAGTAAGAGAAGTTACTTTAAAAAAAAATCACTTTAGTAACACTGCATATTTAAAAATATTCCCATCAGGACAGGTTCTTAATAATTAAGTATGTAGTACTGCAATCTTCTTTATTGCAACAGCATCACTAGGTTAATGTTTCTTCCAGCTAAAATCAACAGGAGCTTTGTCACTGTATTCACAGAGACCAAGATTAAGCATGAAGTACTCCCACCGGTTTCCTGAGGTCCCCAAAATCTTGTACCTGTGGAAATTTAATAACAATGTTCAGAAATGAAACCAAATCACTATTAACTTTACAGTGAATTATGATCTGAAGAATCTTACAGGACATAAACTGTGCAGCTTTTTAAATTGTTTGTAGTTCTTCAAATCTATTCAGACAGCTGCCTAGAGATGGTTGCTTCTGTGCTGCCACCAGTGTTTCTACTTTGTTTTTTTGCTGGTCCAGGCAAGGCACTCTTCAGCTGGCTTCTGAGATCTTTCTCTGTGAACATACCTACAGGCTCTTCTCGGTGGCAAACAATGATAGGACAAGGGGTAATGGGATCAAGCTGGAACACAAGAGGTTCCACTTAAATTTGAGAAGAAACTTCTTCTCAGTAAGGGTGACAGAGCACTGGAACAGGCTGCCCAGGGAGGTTGTGGAGTCTCCTTCTCTGGAGACATTCAAGACCCACCTGGACATGTTCCTATGCATCCTCACCTAGGCATTCCTGCTCCAGCAGGGGGATTGGACTAGATGATCTTTTGACGTCCCTTCCAATCCCAAACATACTGTGATACTGTGATACTGTGATTAATCTTTAGGAAAACTGGACTCTCAATTCAGAGCTGGAGCAAGACAACCAGACACTGTTAACAACTTAACCACCTTTGAAAGACTTCAGCTTATAGATGAAGGCCAAATTTTCAGCACCATAGGAACATAGGAATGAAGTTGGCAATATCTGAAGGTCAGTTTAGCCCTGTATCATTCTCCTCCAAGGAGCAACAGTGAGCACTTGAGGACAGGGTACAGGTACTGACAGAGTCTTGATATATTATCAAAAATTTCCATAAGCAACAATTCACAAGCTTCCAGCTTTAAAACTTGCATTAATTTCATTATGTTTAATACTCTTACCCTATGTGAACTTGTCTTACACCCTTTCTAGCTTATCTGTCTGACCACCAGAAGGTTCTATGGCAAAATTAATTATGGCATATGAAAAAGAGCTTTTTTTTTTAATTATCTGCCTGATGCTTACATTAGCTGTCCCTCCCCTTCTTGTACTACAGGGAACAATGAATAATCATTTTGTGTTCATTTTTTTTCCACTTATAGCCTTACAACTTTCAGATATTCCTGGTGTGAAAGTCGGATTTTTTTCAGCTTCCGCAAATTTGTGCTGAAATTCTTCTGAAAGCTGCTCATTTGGCACCATCCTTCTAGTACCATGGCCACCCTCAGAAATGTATTACACATTACACCTCTCAAGTCCAGTCAAATACCATCCTGGAGTTTCTTGAGACTTGACTACACCCAGCCTTATCAGTTTGTTACTTAAGTTTACTCATCAGTCCTAAAATTCCTTTCACTGACCCCTCAGTTTAAGACTAGTGTGAGGATGTATTTTCTGCAGAAAATAATGGGTTTACATTGAAAACTTCTCTATCACTTTTGTATTGAATATTGCCAAAAAAACCCCAAATGTTTTTGCTATGGTCTCATCTTTCTCAAAAGGCCCTTTCTATATCTGTCACCTGTATGTTCTCTCTCTGACAAATGCCTCACTTCTGATATAATGAGGCGCTTTTTTTTTTTTAATTATTAGCTTGCATCTTAGTAAGGTGTTTTTCTGAATCTTTTTTAGCCTTGGAAATTTCTACATAACTAGATTATGTAGAGTGCTTGTGGTCCTTGTCTGGATACCAGATCTGCTTTTTGGAGGTGTAACTACCAGTAAGCCTTTGTATCTGCTCCCGCTCAAATCCTCCCGGGCTGAAGGAGCAACGAGGCAGGCAGGGCAGTGTCTCCCCAGCATCCTGTTGTGGACACGAGCATGGAAAATATCCCAATTTGATCACCAACTCGACATGGTGCGGATGGTGTTGCAGCATCTCCACAATAAAAACAGCCGGGCCTGACAAACTTTCTTTCAAGATAACATACTCCCACCTAGTGGCTCTGGTACATGCAGGAAACTGCACTGTGCAGATCTCCAGCAAACTGGGATCAGTTAACTGTGAAACTCGCATTTAAAAAAATGAGTAAATCAGATGTTTTCTAAGTTCACATAACTGCTCAGTAGGTTTAGAAATGTTGATTTTTGAACTCCTGTTTCACTCTTGTAGCATCTAATAAGAAATCAGGATGGAACAGTCAAACTGCCTGACCCCAATTTTGTTTATAGTTGCCCACAATGTAGTGGTGGTTTTTAGTTTTTCATGGCAGTTTTGGTTGTGTCACTAAGCTTTGTAAGATAAACAGTAGCTAGATACAGAAAAGCATTTAAAAATAATCCTGTTAGTTGTACTTAATAAATACTGTAAGAAACCCCAAAGATAAGTCATGGGATTCCATGTGTGTATAATATACAATTATATATAAAAATATGTATATATCTAAATGAAAGAAACACACAAAAACACAGGTTACATGGCTTCAGACTTTATTAATTGTGTCTCCAAGCACAGCAGTATACCCTTAAAGCCTCAGGAAAAATACAAAGAAAACTACACAGAAGCATTGTAAGTTGTTTAACTGTAATTGGTATTGACAGTCCAGAGTTTCCTGACTTAAAAGCTAGTTAGCAGCTCACAGCAGCTGGATTATAAATTAAAAGGATGTGGCCTTGATAAATTGATGCCCTTTAGATTCTCCGAATAAGCTGTAATTCAAAGTCAAGTAGGAACAGCCCAAAGAAAGTAGACTCTTTCAACTTCTGAAACTACAATTAAGGTGTTTAAAATATTTAAATTAGGAAAAGTGAAAATTAAACCTTGTTCTCCACTGTTGCACTCAATGTGATTTATTTCCAGAGTTATGAAATAATCAACAGGTAATGTGATATAAAAACCTTTAGCCTCTCTGGTAAACTTCTAGTTAATGTCTGGGTCAGGTCAGGCACGACCAGAGTCTTTACAGTTTGATGCCTGATGCCTGTTTGGTTCCAAAGCAGAAATAGGCTCTAAGGCTTTCACAGAAGCTACCATAAATTCAGGTATTTTCTGACAATATTGCAGAGAAATAAAAAAAAAAAATGAGCAGTGACTGAGAAGGAACTGTCTCCGATCTTTCCAAGCTCTCCAGCGAGTACTGAGACACCAGCCGTGTGACAGAAGGAAACCCACTCCATAGGTATTCGTGCTTCACATTCTTGCAGAAGGAAAACTTTGGTTACAAGGTTGTTGGGGCAGCAGTCACTTTCAGAAGCACTAAAACCACCAAAACTCTTTAATTGCCTTTGTACAAATGTGCGAAGCATATATGCCATTTCAGCACTAATTTAAAGCGTTTGCCTAAAAAGCAGATGGGGAAAGCATTCTGTACCAGGGGAGCACCAAAAGACCACAGTACTCAGGACAGGATTCTCCATCTTCCCACCTTCCCATCCTTTCTTCCCATCTATTCCCTGACCTTCACCACTTCTTCCACCAACCCTTTGTGGAGTTACTTTTTTCAGCAATTCCCATCTGCTCCTTCCCTCAGGGGGTTAGCTGTATTGCCAGAAAACAGCCGGTTTTGCTCAGTGATTAAAGGTATGGCTTTGTGACACAGGCCCCAGGTTTTTAAGAGTGAGATACTGAGGGCGCAAATAACAACAGTTCTGGAGGTCACGAGGGAAAAAACAAGCAGAAAGATTTTACATACCTTGTTATGTGCATTTTATATCACTCTGCACTCAGCAATATTGATTTAATTCAGTTTACATCAATGAAATTCTTGATATACATATGCATCTAAGTGAAGACAGAACATGCTTCAGGATCCATTTTTTTATATTCATTGCATATCTGCATGTTAAAATCACGTGGCACATGCCTCAAAGTAGTTTACAAAAAAAAAAAGGCAATTCTGTATGATGTTTTCTCTACATTTCATATTTTCTTCCCTCAAATGCTTATTCCAAAAATATCAGATTTTGTAATTTTGTAATTAAAAAATGATTCAATTTCTTTCAAGGCAGAAAGCTGAACAAGAATGAACAGCACCTTTCACAAGAAAAGAGCCTTTGGGCACCAGGATGCCTTATAAGGAGAATCCTACTGAAACAGGCATTGCAGCTACTTGATAAACTGAAACCCCAAATAAAATGGACTGATTGATTGAAGTATTTCTAGACAGCTTACTATAATTAGATTTACAATCATATTATGTCTAGGTTTTCTTACAGAGACCTTTGTCTAAACTTCAAAGGATGTCTGCTTCCTTTTAACATATTTCCACTACCTACATATCAAACCCATCAGAGTGCAGAAATACTACACACCCTCTTTTCCTGCTCCAGGCCATAGCAAAATTTACACTGACCAAAAGAAAAAAAAAGCTTATGCTTTTATTAAAGCATATTACAACTGCAGTAACAGCCCACTCCAGGAATATATATGCTGGGGCTTGCTAGCATTCCAGTGAAACAGAAGTTTAAAAAAAAATAATCAAGGACTTCTGTCTCAGAGCTACCTAAAATAACTTAAGAGGAAAAGAAATGCAACTGTCTGGTGCAGTGCTATAAAATAAAATGTGTAAGAAAAATACATCCTTCACATTTCCAAATTCAGCCAAAGGAATAAATGTCATAATCCTGGCAGGACTGCCCTCATTCCTCATCCATCAGATTTGTGGCAGTTTCAAAAAGACATTAGTGAGGAAACTAACTCAGTATTAAGAGGAACTGTATTAAGCTTTAGGGCAAATAGCACATTACTTGCAATTTAAAGTAATTTTCTAACCAGAATTTGTGCCAAATGCTTTTTGCAAATTATACTGTAACTCTTGTAAAATAATCCTAAAATAAGTAAAATAATCCTAAAACCAGTTAAGTACTAAGGTACTGATTCAATGAAGTAGTAAAAACTAAATACGCTGATTAATACTAAACATAGTTCTGGCCCTGGTCTTCTTCCCATCCTTAAGTAAATCTTATTTATAAATAAGTGAATTGAAATATGGGATTAACCTGGGATGAGTGGTATTTATATATGTATGGGGAGAGTGAAAGAAATTACAACTATGAGAAACTGTCCCTTTGCTGTGAACAGTTGTGACTCCTAGAAAGAGGAATTAAAACATTAATTGCCCTGATTTAGATGTGGTCAAAAAATACGGAGACACCTAAAATGAACAGGTGGTGACATCTAATCTTCAAGGCAATAGCTTCGGTTTGTTGGCCATTCAGAACTTTTAAATTATGGTATTATGCCATTATTAATAAAAGGATAATAAGCTTTCTCTTTGAGAAATAAGCTTGAATAGGTAAATGTCTAAAATAGTGGTGTGACCATTTTATGGCAGGGCATATTTGAAACTAGATTGCTAAAAGCTCTGTAACATATTCATAATACTGATGAATTTGCATGTTCCCAAATTAAAATTAATTAAATTTAAATTAATTAAAATTAAAATTTCTGAGATTCTCTGCCTTATTAGTAAGCACAGTTGAGCATTTAAATCTTAGGAAAAGGGAGGGCAAGAAGTCTTTGTCAGAAGTATTTGGCTGTGGCTGTTACTAAGCAAACACGGTTAATTTCCAACAAACTGAAATATTAGCTAAAACAGTAGGGATCAAAACCAGCCCTACTTCACCCAGGGGTTACCGGTCAACATAAACGCTCCCTGAAGTACAAACGCACCTCAGAGTACACCCTAAAGTCCGAAATACAGCTTTTAACAGCAGATGTAAGCTGAAAGACACACACAAAAATCGCGGCCAGGTTCTGAAACGTTAACGGCGAGCTTACAGCTTGCTCTCCTTTCGGAAGGACGGAGTGAAGGAAGGCGCTGGCAGGGGGTGCAGAAGAGGTGGACATCGGCCCTTCCTCAGGAGGAGCCTGAGGCGGCAGCGCCGCCGCCGCCCCCGCCCTCAGCGCGGTCACACGGCGTCACACGGCTCCACCCGCCGCCCCAGCCCGCGCAGCCGCCGCACGCGCCCCGGCAGGAGCCCTCTGCCCAACGGCCGCCTGTTTTAAAAGAGCTCGCGTGCCGGGCACGGCCCTTTGCCTCGCTGTGATTGGTTGGTGTCGCCTGTCAATTATGCTCGTGCCCACCCTGGCCGCCCGGTGATTGGCTAGGCTGAGGCAGAGCGAGGGAAAGCCGTGGCGGCGGGGCCAGGCGGGTGAGGTGGCTGGCGGAGGGGTCGGCTGGAGTTGTTTTCTGCGCTCCGCGCTGCCGGAGTGGTGCTGAGCGCCTAAGGCAGGGCTGGGGGTCGTGCCGCGGCCTCGTCTCCCTGGGGACAGAGGCGGGCCCTTGCTGTGCTGTGGGGAAAGGCGGAGGCAGTGTGAGGGACGAGGGCGTGAGGAGATGGGGCCAGTGCGGATGCCCTCGTCAATGTGCAAGCCGGCAAGAGTAGCGCAGGGTATTTCCGGGGCTACTGTCTCTCTCTCTCTCTCTCTTATTTTTTTTTTCTCTGCCTGCCCCAGGTGACTGTCTTGCCTCCTCAGGTGGTGTTTTTATCCTTGGGCCTGCCTGTGGCTTACTTGTTTCCTCTTGCTGTTTTCTTGCCCAAACTCCTCAGTGCCTCTTTGCCTCTCTGGGAGCACTGTGGGCCCACTCATCAACTCCCACGATTTTAATCTGGTATCCACTTGCAGCTCTTACAGATAGTGTTCTTCTTGGCTGGATGTTTGAACTCACTGAGACGAAGGGAAGATTAATTTATAGGTCTTCCTTGCCCCAGCTTTGTTTTTGTCTACTTCTGTATCTCGTTAGGCCCAAAACCGCAAGAGATTCTCTGATGATGGAATGACCATGCAGCTTGTAGGCTGTGAAAAACAGTACATATAGTTCACTTGCTGAAGGGAGATGAGACACCATTTGTGGCAGATAGGAGTGATGCTTTTACTGCTGTTATCTGTCAGGAATCTCTTTGTACTCTCCCCTGCCTTCCTTTCTGGAATCTCATTTTGATGAAGCCAGGAGTTTAAGGATTGGCTTGTTTAATGACCAGTAGTGGGTGTCCTGTAAATGTAACTTCACTGGAGTGGCGGTTACTTGGATTTCTGCCACAAAATGAATACCATCCTGATAGAAAAGACAAAATACATAAATCTCCACCAAAAGTCTTCTTTTTCTAGGATGGAAAAAATTGGAGTTGTGTTTATTCTGTCACCATTCTAATTAAGGAATGTGTAGAGTAAGTGATAGTGTCATATAAAGGCCATTGTGAAAATGCACTGAAGAACAGTTTCATTATTACTTTTATTCAAACCATATTTGAAATGGCTAAGCTATTGTGGAGGAAGTCCACCTTTGGACAGTAATATTGCATAACATGCATGAATGTGGCAGTGAGAGGGGCTTAATCACTCCATAAATATAGTGTATAATCTTTAGAGAAACTTTAGGTTTTTGAAAAGTAATTTTCAGTAGAACATGTAATTGAAGAATAAAAGGTATAGCAGACATAGAGCTGGTGAACATTTTGCCTATGTAAGCAAAAGCTTGCTTAATGTGACCAGAAATCATTTGAAAGTCTTTATAGATAAAGATGTGGAGGATAACATTTGTTACATTAACTACTATGTATGGCTTTATTTTTACTAATTGTTGTTTCTGGTAGTGGTAGAGAGTTACATAGTCAGCTGTCAGGTAAAATAAATAATGTGTGTAGGTAACAGTGCTCATTTGGATAATCAAGCTAAAAATAATAGTTTAGTTTGTACAAAAGCAGGAGAAGTGACCAGCTGAAGATTAATAGGTAGCTTCAGACTGAATAAAAAGGATGTAACTGTTTTTGAACTCCCCTCCATTTTGGCAGTGTTCAGTTCGGTGCAACAGGTTTGACCTTACTGCAGTGTTTGAGATAATTGGTTTCTTGGGACCTTGAGTAATGAACATCTAATGAAGAGACAGACATGTGAATGCTTATGCACTCTTTACTGTCCTTAATTCAGTTTCCTTTATTCTCTGCTTTCCAGATACTTTATTAGTTGAGGCCTCAACTAGGAAGCTTAATTGTTCAGCAAATAATAGTGAGCTGGCAAGAAACATTTGTGTGAAATTGAAGCTGGTTTTAACTGTTTTTCTGGGAAAAAATAAACTGCTGAGATTTCAGGACATTATTTATTGTAGCCTGATCCTGAGGACAAAGCAAGCTAAAAACATAAGGGACATTAAAGAACAAACTACAGTTGTAGCTTATGTATACTTACAACAACTTAGAATGATCTGAATTGAAATATTTGCAATGTTATGTTGAAGCTATTGCAGATATGCATGAGGAAAATAAAGGTGCAGCAAATGGATGTGGCAAAATCCGAAGTGGCACTCAGAATGAAGCTGCTTTACTGGCCCTGATGGAGAAGACTGGGTACAGCTTGGTTCAAGAAAATGGGCAAAGAAAATTTGGTGGCCCTCCACCAGGTAAGCACTTTTCAGATTATTAATTTGTAGTTTATTTTCTGTAAGTAGAACTATACTGAATCAGACTGAAAATTTGTGTTGCCTCATGTCCCATATCTTGACAGTGACTAGTAGCAGATACTTAAGGAAAGACTGTAAGAAACCAAACATATACCAGGATCCTCATATGTTTTACAGTTCCAAGCAGTTTAAGGTTTCTTGTGCTAGACTATGTTGAACATTAGCTCTTGGTGGATTTAAGAAATCACAGCTTTAGAAACAGCTAAAGCTGACAGCAAAATAAATGTGGAGTTGGAAATACCGAGTGTGTTCCATATGACTGAGAACATGCTTGAATATGTTTAGTGGCACAGAAGGGACAAACAAGTTGGTGATAGCAGGCATACCCTGCTTTACTTCTTGTCTTATCACCTGCATTGGCCAAAGCATTAGTTTTTTACAAACCTCTGTTCTCTGAGGTAGCATCAGTGAAGGTAATCTAATTAATTTTGTTTTCAGAGTTGACTAATCTGTTCTTCATGTCTAAGATTAACCCCACCCCAACCTTCATTCTGAGAAGAAAAAATGATAAATGCTGATCTTCTGGCACTTTTATCATTCTTTGGATGTGTTTTTAACAGTGAAGTACACACAGAGTTTATTGTTCGTGTGTTCTTGCTCTTTCACTTAATACACTAGAAAACAGAAATTGTTGAGTATGTATCCATGTGTAAATAAAAAATAACAGTTGATAAAAGTCCTAGAGAATAAGTGAGATTGTACTGATGCTATAAAAAACTACATTTTCATCTCCTTGGTTAATTTATAGTGGTTTGGGATTCATTGTCATGGTACAAATGGGAGACTTACACCCTTGAACTGGAAAGTTAATGCTGCAGTGAAGACAAACTTTGTTACTAAAACGTTTTTCTGTATGCTAAATTATATTTCCACTAAAGTAAGTGACAAAAAATGTAGAACTAAGTCCTGCAGTATATGGAGTATGTACTTTGCAATTTGGAAACAGCGGTATCGGATTTTCAGGATCTTACTGCATTGGAAGACTTAATTTTTTCTTGTGTATTAAATGCTATTTCAAAAACATGTCTGATACTGTGATTAAGTAACTTAAAAATAATAAATCTCTTGAAATAGCCCTATCCCCTGATAAAATACTTTCAATGAAACTGGTGCTGGAGATTTAGTTAAGAGAAAATGAGTAACATAGGTAGCACAAGGAAAAGCCTTTGTTCACCACTTTTGATTTGCTTTCTGAAATAGATTGAAATTACTCTTAATTTTAAGTAGTACTGATAAAGGGTATTTTTATTTGAAGGTTTTGCAAGATCATTCAACTTTAATGAATGCTTATATGAAAATTGGAAACTAAGGGGTTTATCTTGTGCTGCAAAGGCTGAAAGTTTGCGAGATAAATCAATAAATCACAAATGATTGCATTTGTTATTGTTTTGAGTGAAGACATAGGAGAAGTAGTTCTGTAGATTTTATTTTTCCTAATTATATTTTGATATCATTATTCCCTTATGCAAGAGTTAACACAGGTTAAGAAAATGAGTGGCTTCTAGATCATTTAGTTTGAACTTCTGTGTATCTTAAACATTTACATTCAGCTCATTTATTATGTTGAGCTTGTTGTCTTTGGTTAAGACACATTTTCAGAAAAGTATTGGGTTTTGATTTTGAGAACTCTAAAAGGTGGGATTATCTACTCCTATACTTAGCTTGTTAAAATGGTTAGCATCTCTCCTGCTGCATTTGGGCTTTTAGTCTGAAATAGGTATTTTAAAGTTTTATTGATAAAACAACTAGTGCCAGTTATTCCCTGCAATAATGCTGTGTCAGTTACATTTATCTTAACATTTCTTGTTATTCTGATGAAATTAATCAAGTGCCTTAAATCTTTATGAAGTACTTATTTTACTTTGAATAGTTTTCCCATTGTCATCACTGGCATCATCAATGTTCAAGAATTTTGCCATTAGTCCTTGTTGTATCACATGAATTACAGGAACTCTTCTTTTTGAGTCAGGTTATGCACTTACACAAGCAGAAAGAGGGAGGAATCTTTGTGCTACTCTTTCAGTTCCTTCTCACTTGTGGCCTGTGATTCTGTATATGTATAAGTCATGCTCGTAAGGATGAACTGTATTGCTCATTGCTATATGTAGCTTAAGATACAGATGTATCCAAATTATTTCTCTTTGGAAGGTTTTCCTGTCTAAAATTACATACATATTTTTACTAGCCTATATAAAAAAGGCAAATGGAGCCCTGTATAATTATTTTGAAAATCGCACTGACAAAAGAACTGCAGGGCATTGCTGACTATGTTCTGAGGGCTCAGCCTGTTTTTAAGGTATTTAATACTTTTTTTTTTTAACTTTACAATTATGATTTTTAATTAGAACATTAAGCAGTTTTAAGTGTATTTGTTTGGCAAAGTTACTTTTATTAATTAAGATTGTTAATATTTTCTGAAAGTAGATGTGTTTGACAAGGTGTATCTTCCCTGAATCTGTTCATTGACATTAATTATATATCTCTCCTTTAAATCTTTTATACTTACCTAGGCTGGAAATTACCTTGAGTTGCTATGTATGGTTTTCTAGGCCAGCTGAGACTTGAATGTTTGAGATGGTTTGTAAGAAATTACAATCACTGTTTGTAAATGAAGAGTTTCATTGTGAATGTTACTTGTTTAAGTTGTGGTTTCTATAAGCTTGTGTTGCTGCCAAAAGAGAAGGTTTCACTGTCAGCTCTGGTTTTTTGCTACCATCTTGTTTATCAGACTGGCAGGTGTCCAGAGCAAGAAGCTGATTTAGCTCAAAATTACCCTAAAAATGATACTATTTTTCAACCTCAGTTGGCAGCAGCACAGATCTTGTTCAGATTATGCCACTCATTGAAAATGTATCTGTAGAGTGTTTAAAAGAAAAAAAAGTGATATTTCATTGCTTTGTTTGGGTCATTTGCTTAGATTGCTGATGACATAATGATGTCATTAGGTATGCAAGTCATTAGAATGACATGGAAGAAAATTTGAGACAGCACAGATCTTACTAACAGTGAGAGGATTATAACTGTAACATTGATTGAAGTTTGATTACTTGAACTGCTGCAAAAAAATGAATCCCATAATCGTCCAGTGATTGATTGAATATCTAGTCAAGGAAACTCTCTGGTCAGTTGGTAACTGCTTGAGGAATGGTGCTTTTGGTGAACTACTTCATGTTTACTCTGTCAAATACATGCTGCTTATTGGCAAATGTGGCACAGACCAGGCTTTCTCTAAATCAGGAATAATAATTTACTCCAGGTTGGCAGTAATGTGCTGTAAGGCTGAGTATTGTAGCTTTAAAATTAGAAGGCGGGTTTTTTGAATGGTAGATGGCTTTTACTTGCTGAGAATCACTGTTTAATCAGTTATCAGGCTGAGGATGGTAGTTAATGTTTGTCTAGTTAATAAACGAGAACATTGTTATTTAATTTAATGACTTCCATACACAATCAAGAATAGCCTCCTTTTTTTCTTGATTAAGGTGTGCAGTTGCTTTTGTCTTTGGAGCTCCTAAATGGTGTACTGTTTGTTTATGCTTTTTTTATGTGGGCAACTGACTGGTGTTTGTGAGTGATGGCAGTACTAACTTGGAAACTGCCTCACTTGCTGCATCCAGTCAGACCTCAGTTGAAGTGGTCATAAATGTTTATAAAGCTGAAAATAATAAATGTTATGTGGAACAGACCCATACTTTTTCCTAGATCAGCCATGGCAGTGTGGCTACAAATGCATGTCAATTCTGATGCCTTGGTAGCTTTCCTGTGTTGCATGTGGTTCTTAGTGTACAGCACATAGATGAAAATTTATTACGTGAGAAGGGAAAAATTTCCCAATTTTGTTAAAAAAAATAATTCATAAATTATGCGCTCTTTGATATTACATGAAGGGAAAAAAAAAGTTAGTTACAAAATCACCTAAATATAATTTATTCTGAACTTCAAGCCAAAGTAAAATGTTTAATTAACTTCTTATTTTAACTTGTCAGCAGTAATTTTTTTCATCTTGCCCCTTTATGCTTTTTATTTCATATTACTACTTGCTTACCACATTTTGTGGGTTTTTTTTGACCAGTTTTGTACTTGCGTTCTTTCTTGCAGAGAACCTTGCTTGTCAAAGCTTTAGAAAAAGCGGTTAGTGATGATTTGACTGTCTGCCTTTGAAACTTCAGTGTGATTTGTTTGTCTAATTAAAAAAAAAAACCCAAAACAAAACAAAAAAAAAGAAAAAAAAACCCACAAAAAACCTCTCCCAAAACCAAAAAGCAAAACAAAACCAAAGCCCAAACAAATGAATTATGTCAAGGAAAAATAAAAACTGTACTGGGAACCCTGACCAAAATTTCTTAAAATATGGGCAAGAAGTATAGACAAACATTTGCAACTTTAAAATGTTAGAGTAGAAAATACAGCTTAAGTTCTTTCTCAGTTAGCACCTATCAGTCGTATTAATAACTGACATACAATTTTAAGGGGCAGAAAAGTATTGAAATGTGTAACTTATAGCAAGCCTACCAATGTTTTAAATAATACCAGGTTCAGTAGTGGGTTGTTGTACAGATTCCAGAGAAAGAAACAGAAGATGGAATTAAAAGAAATACAAAATGCGTGCTTGTGTCATTTTAAATGTATACATAACAAAAATGAGAATTAAATAGTGGATTTAATTGAGAGTAAAAACAAATAACTCCTACATCCAAATTATGGGGGGGAAAGTGTGTCTGTCTGACATTTGTACTCAAATTGTTGTTGGACACTTTATTTTAAGGTTGGGAAGGTCCTCCACCACCTCGTGGATGTGAAGTTTTTGTGGGTAAGATTCCTCGAGATATGTATGAAGATGAATTAGTTCCTGTTTTCGAGAGAGCTGGGAAGATCTATGAGTTCAGACTGATGATGGAATTCAGTGGTGAGAATCGAGGCTATGCTTTTGTGATGTACACTACTAAAGAGGAAGCCCAGCTGGCCATCAAATTTCTGAATAATTATGAAATTCGTCCAGGGAAATTTATTGGTGTCTGCGTAAGTCTGGACAACTGCAGACTCTTTATTGGAGCAATTCCAAAAGAAAAGAAGAAAGATGAAATACTAAATGAAATGAAAAAAGTTACAGAAGGAGTGGTGGATGTCATTGTTTATCCAAATGCCACTGACAAAACCAAAAATCGTGGCTTTGCATTTGTAGAATATGAATCTCACAGAGCAGCTGCGATGGCTAGAAGGCGGCTTATCCCAGGTAAACCTATTTGTAATTAAATGGAGTTTTGGAGAGGAGAATGTCTCCATTTTGCGGGGTTGGAATGGTGGATCATCCCTGTTTTTTTTAAGGGAGGATTTTATTTTTTTTCTTGGGGTTATGAGTTGGGGTTGGGTTTTATGGGTGTGGTAGGTTTTGTTTGTTTGGTTTTGGGTGGGGTTTTTGTTTGGTTTTGGGTGTTGTTTTTTTTTTTTTTAAGAAGCAATAATTTAAACCTTTCTGAGAATGAAAGAGCAGACATCTGTTTTATAAACACAAGTTTCTCTAATTTACACCAAGTTATGTTTTTCTTTGGGCACACATTCAGTTTTCATTTGCATGTGAATTTTCTTAAAAGCTGAGCTTAAAAAATGCAATACTTGGAATGTGTCCTGTATTTTCTTTGAGCGTCATGAGTGTTATCATTGATGTTTCATATTTTTAAAATATTTGAAGGTAGGTCTTTAATTTTCTACTAGAAAATAATTTTAAGAGTTTAACAAGTAGAAGATGACTTTTTCTTTGTACCTTATTTTATACCTTTTGAGAGAAAATAGAGGGGATTAAATATACCAAAAGAGAAGGCAAAAGGTAAAAGTACACTTAAAAAGGTAAATTCTGGAAGAGAAAATGAATAGGGAGGAAATGAAACAATATAGTTGGAGAAGCATAGTAATTAAAACAGATCATACAGCATTGGTCTTGCTGAAATGAAAGATAAAACTCCCTGCATTAAGGCTAAGATTTAGGCAAGTCTTGAGCTAATCGCCGACACAGTGTAAAGGAGGAGTGTTACCTAAGATTTACGTAGGCCTTGCAAAGTAATGGGAGTAGCGTGGCCAGGTCACTGAATGTAAAATAAACTAGTTGTGTAATAGTCAAAATGTTGGCTTGAAATGATAACAAGGTGCTTTGTTGTTTTGATTTGGTTTTTAAATTTATGGTTTTGGTGTCTGCTGCAACATAGAGTAAGGCTTGTGCTAGTGTGTAGACATATAGATGACTTTTTACAGGTACTCACCTTATGTTTTGAGGTGGTGATGTTATCAAAGATGCTGTGTTTACTAGGTAGTGAAATAATAGGTTGGTTATGATTGCTTTATATATGTGTGTATATACATGTTTCGGAATCACAAAGTCTCTGTTTTCACAGCTTATGGTGCTTTATGAACCCAAAGGGTACAGATAGAACATTTTGAATTTTTGCAGATTCTTACTTTCCTTAATAATTTCAAGTAGTAATATTTCACATATTTTGCTTAAAGTAGATGCAGGCAACAAAAAAAGACCCTTTCATGTGGCATGCATCATGTTTGCTTTTTCTAGAGATAGTTGATAAGAATTGTTTTCCTCTGCACATTTCTTATTGGTATAATGCTTCTTTGCTGTAGGAACATTCCAGCTCTGGGGTCATACTATTCAAGTAGACTGGGCAGACCCAGAGAAAGAAGTTGATGAAGAGACAATGCAGAGAGTTAAAGTATTATATGTTAGAAATTTAATGATGTCTACTACAGAAGAAACAATTAAAGCTGAATTCAACAAGTTCAAGCCAGGAGTAGTTGAACGTGTAAAGAAGCTGAGAGACTATGCTTTTGTTCATTTTTTCCACCGAGAAGATGCAGTTGCTGCGATGTCTGTAATGAATGGAAAGTGCATTGATGGAGCTAGTATTGAAGTAACACTGGCAAAGCCAGTTAACAAAGAAAGTACTTGGAAGCAACACTTCAACGGTCAGATAAGTCCTGGTTCTGAAAATCTCTTAGGGTTTCCTAACAAAGAAGATGGTCATCAAAAATCCATAGGGAAACCAGCAAATCTTTCGGTTCGTCTTAATGGTCAGCACAGTCCAGGCCCTCCTGAAATAGAAAGATGTACATACCAGTTTTTTCCAGGAATAAAGCTTACTCCAATTAGTGTGTATTCTTTAAAATCCAGTCACTTCAGTTCTGCAGCAATGCATCTGGATTATTTTTGCAATAAAAATAACTGGGCACCACCAGAATACTACTTGTATTCAACCACAAGTCAGGATGGGAAAATACTCCTGGTGTACAAGGTGTTTATTCCTAGTATTGCAGACAGTTCCCAGAGTTACTTCATGCCGGACAAACTTTGTACAACAGTAGAAGGTGCAAAGGAATTGGCAGCACAGTTCACACTTCTGCATCTAGGTAAGCATAGATGCTTTCAATTAGTTCTTAAGAACTGAAGCTAGAAAACTTACTTTAAAATTGTTGTTTGTGTATATATCTCAGCTTCTGTGTGTATCTTTATGAAATAGTCTACAGAATTGTTTCTCATATAGTCACCTGAGTGTGGACCATCAGGCAAGAGCACTGAAAAAAACACTGTGTAAACATGTAGTCAGTGCAATGCTGGGGTCATTTTTACTTTCATCTATCTACTGTAATGATTTATAAGGAAGAACCAGATAATATGTTAAGTGACTTAGCTATAAGGTCATTTGTGTGATCATTATGGTGCTGAAAATGTATTTGAAAGGCTGTGTTCTTGATTTATGATTAATAGGGAAAACAGAAACAGTAGATCCATGTTCAGGTGAGTAAATAGTTTTGGGAGACGAATAAATAGTTTTCAGAAGCCTTTTTGATTCTTCTTTATAGATGCTCTAAAGGCTATAGCAGAGTATTATTACATGCCTTTACATATATTATCTTTGGGTAAAGAGTGCTGTCATTTAATGTTCTTCTTTTTAGCTAGAAAATGGGAGAAAATAGGGATACAATTATTCTTAATTAGTTTCTAATCTAGCAACTTGATTTATATATGTTCCGTTTCTTAATATTAGAATTCAACTACTAGATAAGGGATTTTTTTTATATTATAAAAAAGCAATGGTAAAACATGTTCTTTTCGTGACTAAGATGACAGATCACTGCAGTTTTGACAATGTTATTGCTGTTGCCCCATACAGTGAAATACATAAATAATACAAAATGTAACACTTTTGCCATGTATTTCCTGCCCAGCATTTTTCAGAACATTCAGCACACAACATTCAGAACACAGAACTGATTTATGGTGCCAGGTTGTTTCATTAGTAGTTGTAGTCATCATCTCATCAGACTTCATCCTCAGAGAAATCAGAATTTGGGCTCAGATTTGGTACTCTCTTTGGTACTCAGATTTGAATGTTGTTACAGAGCCATACTACAAGGATTTTGAAATCTCATACTTCCAGGCAAAGCTTTGTATAATTTATTCCACTTGCTCTTTTGAACAGCTTCTCTTCTGCTTAGTTAGCTCTTTTTTCTGGTCTTTATATCCTGGTGTATTTGAAGATGAAATAGGACTGATCTTTATAATTTGGCAAGTATTGTGAACCATCATGTAATTTCTCTAATTTGCTGAGTAGCATTCTTTTGTATTTATTGCATGGTTTCTATCAGCATTAGATCAGTATCGTAAAATTAATTTTTGCTTGTCTTTTGTAGAACCATGTAAGTACTTTTCTATCATTACAAAAAATGTTTCTAATCAATCCTAGAGCCAGAGGTGTGTATTTGTATGTTTTTTCTTTTTTCTTTCTGTGAAGAATTACGTTGGAGACAATAGGCTTGTTCAGATAACAAAAACTAGTTTCTTGTCTAATGATGTATAGAAAGGTGTGTTGTTTCTTGGTTTTGTGTGTGTGTATGTGTTTTGGTTTGGTTTTTTTCAGAACTGGAGCTATGCCAGAGTTGTTTGGGATGGAGTATTTTATGTTTCTGGAGTGGTGGTAGGCAAGTTCTTTCCAAGTTACTTACAGTATCTAGGAAGTTCCAACAGGTTGTGCTTCAGTAACTGTTATTTCAGTTTATTAGCAGACCTTGGTGTTTTTACATGTTCTAGTTTAGAATATTTGCCTTCTTAAGCCATGGACTTCCAGGTTTGAAAGGAGTGGCATTCTCTGTGGAATGTATCTATTGTGTGTGGGCCAGTTAGTGTCTGAGGTATCAGACTTGTTATCCTGTATAGTGCAATTATGGAGAGAAGGACAATGAGATCATACAATACGCCAAATGATCATTTTCCAATTAGCTGTGCAGGCATACAGGACTCAGGACTACACCCACAAGATTTAAAGCTTGATTTTGCTTTAGGAATGGAAGGAGGAGAAATGAGGACAGATAAATAAGTGTTTATTAAAATGATATTAGTTAATAAGTTTGGCCCAGTGAAACTAAATTTTCAGGGAAACGTAACCAGAAATAGTAACTGAAACACTAAGTGGAGTCCTCTGTTAGTGATGACTGCTTCTGTGCCTAAGAAATGCTTTAGGAAGTACGTTTCTGGTCCCCTCTCTTACCTGTTTGTTTTTTTTTTTCCTCACCTTTTCTGGTTTTGGTAGATAGGAAATGTTATTGCATGGATTGGAAATGTTATAGGAAACTGTTAAAACAGTACTTCCATCCTTCTCTTCCTAATACTGCTGCTTAGCACTTGTTCTGGAAGTCTCTTGGTACTTTGGCTGTGGTGAGATTTTTTTCTTTTTTATGCAGTTTGTAGCAGATTTATTTCAGCCTTGACTTGGTTTTGTTCCAGCTTAATGTATACACTGTGCTGAAAGAAACATCTGGTGCTAAAAAAAAGATGCTAGATGTGACAGAGGATCCCTTCTCACTGAAGAATGTTGTATGGCTTGGCATGTTGAATGATGCTGCATGGATGCATGTGTTGTGAGTGGGTTTGTTTTGTTTTTGTAAGTAGCAGTGATTTTGAGAAAAGTCCAAGTGTGTTACTTCTGGGAAGCAACTTACTATAAGCACACATTTACAAAGATGACACAGGGAATAATTCCTCCTGGTAAGTAACTTACAGGAAACTTAATTTTTTTGCCCACTTGATTTTTGATTATGTGTATGGATTGTGTTTTTGTTTTGTTTTGTTTTATTTTTTAAGCATATAAGCAGACTAAGGTAAGTGAATCAGAAAAGGCTGCTTTGATAGAATCTTAAAATTAGAGTATTATGATTAATAATCTCAAAACACTCTGGCTTTTTCTTGATGATATGTATTTCTGTATTTACTTTTACATAACGGAATACTTGATTGTTACTGAATACAGTAGTCCTGAATGGACAGCAGTACAAAAATTAACCACTTGGTGTCACCTGAATATTTTGAATATGATGCTTGGAGAAAATTCAGAGAGCGATGATTTCACTGAAAGATGAATAAACTATATTTTAATGTTACTAGATAAATAATGAACAGATCAAGCCAGTGAAAAAACTGAGGCTTGTTTAAATATATGGAAATTACATGTCTGGATGTCCATTGTGAGAAGGGGAGCAGAGCTACATGTTGAAGTTCCAGAAGGTGAATAGGGAGGCAGAGAGAACAGGATAGGGGAAAACCTCAATGCCCTGTAGGGGAAATTAGTACCTTTTCCATTAATTTGAATCTCATTCCAACACAAATAAGTCTGTGTCTTTAGAAGTTGCACACCACCTTAGTGTTTTTTGCAAAATGGTGCTTGCCTGTTACGTGTGGTACCCAGTTAGAAAAACATGTAAGTCTTCCTTTTCTTGCCTATCTTGGAGGCTATCTAGATGTGAGGTAGCTCCAACTGGGAGACTGAATTATTGTGCTAATTAACACAATCTCTATATTCCACCTCTGGTCCAGAAGCAGTATTGGTGCAGACTCAATCCCAAAATAGGAGGTGTTACTTCTCATTCAGGTGCTTTACATCAGTAATGTAGTTTTGTAGCTTATGGAGTCAAGCTGGGTCATCCAGATGACTTTGAAGTAATAGATGAGAACTTGAAGTTGCATAGATGTGCTCTGAATTGTAGGAGAACTTCCACCTCCCTTCCTTTAGTAAGAGTAAACATATTAACCCTGAAAAAGCAGAACATTCTTCTGAGAATGTGCGGTGGGTTGGTTTGTTTTCTCTTACTGCTGGTGGAATTCCACTGGTTTAAGGAGATACCAGAAGATGTCAGAACATCTTTATAGTCCTTAAGTCCCTTATAGTCCCTGTGTGTAGCAAAGGTTGACGAGTTCTCTCCCTACTGAGTCTGACTTAAGGGTGATAGGGAAGAAGGGAAAAGTTTTGGTAAAGTTTCCTCAGTTTCAGGGATCTGCCAGGTTTTAGGCATGTGTTCCACAACAGGGTATTCTTTTGTTCACTCACGCATGCTATTCTATGTGGTGTCTCCCTAAGACACAATTTAAGAAATTAATGTTTAGGTAGAAGAGGGTATTTTAAAATGTTTAAGAGAAAGTATTTAAAAGAAAAATATACTGATAAATCTCTGAATCAATGAAATGCATTTTAGTAATTAACTTAGCATGTAAACCACATAGAATGTATATAGTAAACTGTACTGAAACAGGTGAGGCAAGCATTATATCTTACTAGTATGAGTTCACTTGTTTACATATTGCGTGCCATAGCAATTTACAAGTCAAGGATAAAACTTACATAAACTAGTTCAAGAGTCGGTACTCAGCGTCTCGGTCTTGGAACAAACATATCAGTAACTGCTGTCCTAGATTTTGGATGTTAAACGTAAGGGTGTCACAGTTCTAGTGAAATGTTTTTATTTTACTATTTTGTTGTAAGGCTTTTCTTTACTTCAACACTACCTTGGTTTGCTTTATCAAAATTAACTATATTGCTGTTGGAACAAGCAACAGCAAGGTACAAAATGTAAGATGTTTTAAAAAAATACAGAAATTGCTGGCTTTGTTTAGCAAATACAGATGATAAGTGCTGATTGTGACAGGGGGAGGATGGTTTAGTGATTTTTAAAAAGGCTCAGATGTTCCTTAACAGTATGAAGTTAAAAGTCTTAAATATTTATCAGATGACTTACACATAATCATTTTTATCACAGCCCCTGAGCAAGCGTATAGAACTTTGCTGTCCCTGAATGCAACACTGTGGGATAATAGAGGTGAGTGAACCTCCCAGGATCGTGTTTGGTGCAGGCTTTTTCCCCCTCAGAGCTTGGGCTATTTGTTAGAGAAGTTGGTCTCAACATTATTTTCTCACATATGCACCTCTGAGGAGCCTTGTAGAAATATTCTGTCCAGTTTGTTTGTTTGTTTCGAAGGAGAGCATAGCTCTACTGCTGTAGGCCTGCTGATGGGTCACCTACTCTGATGCTCACATGGATTACGCAGCACAAAGGAGTGTTATGGTTTTTACTCCTAAAATGACTCCAAGTCATTTTTCAGTAATTTCTGTATTATTTGCACTTCCATCTTGGGTTTAAATTAACGTTCAGAAGTGGAGTCATTAACTAGACTGGTGGCTTGAACTATTTCTTTGGGTAGGTAGTTTAATGTAGAAGAAAGAGACTAACGTCTCCTTTGATTTGCAAAAAATATTATTTTTAACTTTCTGCAGTTTATGCTACAAGGGGAAATGTGCTCTTTTTTTCAAATACGCTATAATGGATGAATTTAAGTGTGGATGCCTGTCACTTCTGAGACCCCTTCATTTTTTAAAATGGGGATTACTGTCTTCTCTGAGTGTTGTGAGACTGGTTTTTAAAAGCTTATAAGGCAGTTTGAAAATAACATTAAATCCATGCTCAGTGTTAACTTTATTGCTGGAAGCTTCTAATCTGAGTCACCCAGGATTAGTCCTGAAGATGCAGTTATTCTTCTGTTGCTCCTGCTTATGGGCAGGGAACATAAATTTCTAAATCTGGGCCAGTGGAGAACTTGGAGAAAAATCAGTAAGAAAAATACAACAATGTTGGACTATGTTCATCCATGAAATGACTTGACTGATTTCAGTGCAGTCATTCACTTCAAAACAGGACTGGATTTAGTGCCCTTTTCTAGTCCATTGATGACCATAGTGAGGCTGGGTCATGTTTATGCAGTGTGGCTGGCAGAATTTGTTACTTGGTTAATAGTACACCCCAATGTAAAGTGTTAAAGATGCATTATGAATGTTGCTATATACATATGTATATACATATATATACACACGTATATATGTATAAGTAACAAATTAATACAGCTCAGAATCTATTATGCACATTGAAGTTGTCTTCATGACTATTTTGTGTTCAGTGGGGGGTGAAACAAAGGGTCATTATTGTAAAGTTTGGTTAAAAATATGTATATACTGATAAAATACATTAATTACTGAAGAATGTGCGTTTCTTTAAAAGTATAAGGCTTTTAGGAAAAAAAAGCTCTGAGGTGTGTAAGTTCTCATTTTTCATTTATCTTTATTACTAGGTCCTTTGTGACGTTGCTTGAATTGTTGACTAAATAATTTTGTAATTATTTGAGTTAGTATTAGGGGTGCAAAGGAAAGGGAAGAATACAGCGTTGGCCTAAGACTCTAAATCCTTTCATTACATCATTATCTTAGGTTCTTTAATAGTTAAGTCCATCTTGGAATAGGTAGTGTAGTATGCTTGCTAAAATCAAAACTCTCTTTTTTCCCTCCTTCCCCCTCTTTTTCTGCAGCCAACTGCACACCCTATTTGGCTTGAATTGCCCTGAAGAAGAAAAGTTTGGAATGTGTTGCTTTGGATTTTGCCATGAAAGAAAAAAACACCACAGTGATACATAATTACTGGAAATTCACATTACATGTTTTATTGATGAATAAGTCTTCAAAGCACGTGTGTATTAAACATTTAACGTTAAAGATTAGTGACATTGAATGTTAAATTGTTTTGGTTAGCTTGATTAAATTTGTTTTGAAAAGATAATTTGTTTAAAAGATTTTTATTACCTGTAGTAGTTTATACAACAGTGTCTTATTTTTAGTGTTGAAATAATTTGCTGCAATTCCTACTCTTGTATTTTGAGCTTCACACAGAATTTTTACAGCTTCTGTTGTAACTAATCCATCTTAAGCAAACATTTAAAAAAAAAGAAAAGCAACACTGAAGACTCACCACCCTGGCAACCCTGCCTTTTCATACATAAACATGCATACTATGAAACTTAAATACCACCCTCAGATTTGTTGCTGTAACCTGATGCAAAATCTTATAGGAAGAACATGTCCAATAAAATCTTTGTTTCTGGTAGAACATTGCATGAATGGAGGAGTGGTATTTTGAGGGGCTTCATGTCGACATACCATCAGGCTCCATGAGATATCTTGCTGTAGTGATAACGTAGAGGTTCAATACCTTAGATAATTCTTTGAGACAAAAATGGGCAACAAAAACATCTTGACACGTACAAGTTATGTGTACTTTTATGTACAGTTCACTAAGTTGCATTTTCCGTTGTTAGCACCTTTCTGCTGGGACGTGTGCATCCATGGTCACAGAGGCCTGACTCTTACCCAGGCTGTCCGTTGTAACCAGCACTTCCTCTTGCCCATGGTTGCCATGTTGAACAGCAGCTTGCTCACTTTCTGATCAGGTCATGTTCTTCTTAAAAACATCATTTAGCATTAAACTGAAAATAGTTTTCAAGTTTTTAAATCGGGTATATGTAATTCATTTGGAGTGAGACATCTTTATTTTTATTGTGACTATTTAGCATTTCTCAGGAAAGTGCCTTATTTATTGTATGATAAAAAATAAAGGCCTTTTTTTTCTTTTTTTAAAAATCTGAAACTAATACAGTAGATCATCCTTCTTTTTGAATTTGGGGTATAGTTTCAGTTCCTGGTCAAGGAATGGGCTAAGTAGCATATGTTAAGAATCTAAGAACCTGACCTATGCAAGTATTGGTTGTAATCTGTTGTGTCTGAAAAGTGTTTGTCAAAATGGAATATTATGTAGACAGAAAACAATGCAATGGAAAGATATAAAGTTGAATATTTTTTCCTTAAAAGCAGTCAACTATTGTGGTCCATTACATATTTTAGTTTAACCTACTTCATCAGCATATTAAATTGTCTTTTTTGGTGTTAATTTAGGTGCAGTTATAGCAGTTTAATTTTATTTGCATTTAATATTAGCTACATAGCAGTTGTTTTAAGTGTTGTAATTTTTAATGTTGAAATCATGTGTTTGACTTCTGTACTTGAATTAACATTTATATTAAATTTATGCTGTTAGTATTTGGTGTGTGTAAAAAGAAAATATTTATTTTACACATGGCACCTTCACAAACTTACTTTACAGGATTTACTTTGCTTTCTCTACTAGCAAGATATGGCCAGGGGCTACAGTCCAGGTGCTTTGCTGAGCAAGCAGAAGGGGTAATTAGGTGGCTTAGTTAAACCTTGAAAAAAGAAGAGTCATTTATAAAATGCAAGTTTGCTTAGTAGTGTCTGTCACGTTTGACAGTTGCTAAACTGTTATGATTTCCATAGAAACTGTTTGGAGGAAAGAACAGGGGGTTGCTTTACTTCATGTTTAAACTAAGTGGCAGCCTGAGAATTCTAGTCTACAGACTATTGAAATGATCTTGATTTTTATTTTTCAGGTGTCTTGATTAAGACTCGCTTTTTTATTGCAAGTTTTTTATATAGACATCTTTAGTGACACCTTGAAAACACAGTAGGCTTTTTGCATGTGCAAGAAAGATTTGGTAAGACAATATTCTGTAATAGTTTTAATGAAAACCTGAGCCAACCAAACCTAGGTAGAATTGGCATTGTTAGCTACTGGAGGGAACTGGGTGATGAGCTGCACAAAGATTGCATAGCATTAAAATGAATACCTGTAGGAGAGGTGACTTACCCAGTGAACGAAAGGGAGGTACTGACCAGTACTGTAGAAAGCCGTGGGATTGTATTTGTCAGCTGTCTAACATCCTTCTAGGTCAGATTTCTAACCCTGCTCCCATCTTAAAGCAGTCTTGTGCAAAAAGTAGTTTTGTTACAAACTAGCAACTCCCATCATTATTAACAAAAGCATGTACCTTGGCAATTATTTTCAGTATTCCCAACACGTGTGACTGTACAAAACCATGATCAAACATTTGAGTGTAATGAGTACTGGGTGGATGTAAGCCAAATACAACTCTCAAAATTTCATCTTTGTTTTGCAGATCAGAACAAAGGTGTAAGGAATAAGCAGCTGAAGCAGCAGTAGCACTCAGTACCTGTAGTTCAGGTTTTTGAAGTTTATTTAGGACACATCATTAAAAATCTCTAATCAGTGTGCAAAATCGCAAGCATATTTTTCATGTTTATAAGAGTCTCACTGGAGCTTATTAACCTTAAAAAAAAAACCCAAAAAAAACCCAACAAAAACCAAACCACCACCATGTATTTCTTCTTAAAATTGTTAAAAATGTGACAAAGGGAGAACATGGTGTCTCATATTTTTTACAGTACTATTGTGTAACATAAAAGTGAATCCATATATGATCCTGTTCTATAGTTGGTGTAGAAACTACAAGTCCCTCTGAAAGTAGAGGTTACTGACTTCAGTGAAACAAAGCTTTGTTCCTTTGAGCTTAACCCACTGCATTAAAAACTTTCTCTAAATAAGAAAAGGTGATCCTTATTCTTACACTTACCTTTCTCATTGGCTTCCTTTTTTCACCCCTGCCTCCCCCCCCCCCATTTTTTTTTTTCTTTTTAAACATTATTATTACTACCTTGTGGTTGGTGACAGATGATAAAACCCATGTTATGGAGCAAGGGTGTTATGGGCAGTGGCCTCTATCTTCCAACTCTGATTTGTTGGTTTTTTTTTTTTTTTAATTTTGTTTGTTTGTGGGGTTTTTGTGGGTTTTTGTGTGTGTGTGTGGTTTTGGTGTGGTTTGTTTTCTTTTTTCCCCTGGGGAAAAAAACAGTAGATGGGGTGGGGGGAACTAAGGCTGTTTGTCACCAAGAGCTAGCATCCTATATAATAACACAAACAAGAGCTATTAAATTAATACTGTTTCCTATTTAAAAGAAATTCCCATTAAAGAGCAAGTCAGCTGGGCATCAGTAGGATAACATGCACTAACATGTGGTCTTGAGGTAAAAGCAACCCCCCAAAAATGAGTTGTTACAAGTCTTCTCTTTCAGTGAATTTCTTAGGAGGGTTGCTATGCTTAACAAAGAATAACCAGTTCATCATCTCTTCACGCTATTTAGTGTTCAACTTAATGGACAGGCAGAGGAAGGTAAACAAGTAATGATCCAGCAGTCTTAAATATAACTGCCTTGCAGGCAGAGAGAGCCCTAGTAGACCCCAAAATGGCCAAGAAAAGGGAAGGTTTAGAGCAGTCACTTCAAGTTCCATCCCTCATAGTTTTTCACAATGCTAACAAAACTGTTATGAGTTACCACAACTTGCGATCATTCCAATTATGTGTGGCTGAACACTTCAGCTTAAGATTCAGAAAGAGTAAAAGCACTTGCCCTCCTCACTACTAATGAAATAACAAACACCCCTGACCTCCTCAGGGGGCAGAGCCTGAGAGGCAACAAGCATTGGTGGCTCAAGCCGCCTGAATAGCACCAGGCATATGGGACCAGGATGAGGCCAGGCCTTCTCCAAGCGTACATGCACTGCAAAACTACCATGCAGAAGCATTAATTGATAAGAATTCTCTAAGTATACCTCAACAATAGCTTAATTTTTGTTTAAATGATCTTCCATCCAACTGATGTAGCTTTGGCCTTTACTGCCGAAGGGCTTAGTTTTTGGAAGGCTAGTCCTTTTCTTCAAAAGAAGCTTTTCTATCTCAAAAAGATGTCAACAACAGCCATAGAACAATTGAACAACACAGCCATTTTGAACCAGGTGGAATTTTTAGAACTCTAGAATGCAAATACACGCTCATATGAATTGAAAGAAAATATTGCATACTGCTTGAAGGTGGGTGAAATTTCTAGAAGTACAGGACACTTCAAAAAGAAGCCTTCAAAACCAGTCTTACATTTTGAGAATGCAGTGATGCTTGCTTTTAACTAAGGTGCCAGATAAGGCTTTAGAGTTGAAAGAGGTGAATAATCCGGGGTAATAACCACTGAGCACAGTACTGGCTTGTATATAAAACTGTAGTGATTGTACTCTGCATTTTAAAACCTGTGGTGCTTCAGAAAGAAGGCAGAATGTTGCCATTTTTAGAAGGGGAGAGGAAAGCAGTGAGGTATGGAAGTTTATGGCTGTCCCAAAGTAATCGACCCAAACAGAAGTTGAAATTAAGCAGCTCAGGAACCACAAGCATCTACAAAGGTCAATTGTAGCTCAGGGAGGCTGGTCTGTTTGGTACAGTTCAGTTTAGGTAGGAAGTTCCTTTAGAAAGCCCTGTCAGAGTATGACTGACATGACAAAAGGGAATTGTTTGTAAGCACCTGTGTTAGAAAATTCCAGGTGGATAGTGGCGGATTATTTATTTGCTGTCAAAATCCATTGGGAAAAAAAAAAAAAAAAAAATCTATGTGAAATGGACATAGCTGCATGGAAAACTTAAAGTAAAACTTGACCATACCACTATGGCAGCTTGCCAAGAAGTGAGTACCCATGTCAGTAAAATGAACTATGTGAGTTACCACTTCAGGCCTTAAACCTTTTTCCCACCCTGCCACAGGTTATCACTGCAATTCACTTACAGTTTCCTGCAGAGGGAAGTATTCGCTAGTGTATGAAAAACAAATATTGAGTCAAATTATCTTTGTCAAAGCTGGAAATGTCTCTGTATGTAAGCAAAGTAAAAGTCTAAGAGTGTGAAGAATGGCATTCACTGAGTTACTCAGTTTTTAAGGAGAAGTCAAAATATTTCAAGTGACAAAATTGTTCTCTGAGCCTATCAAATCAATGGGAAATACAAAAAAGGCATCTTAACTCTTAGCCCTTTACCATTTAGGAGCTTACCTCTGGGCTGCAATACTGATGTTGTTACTCTAATTAAGAGAAAAAAAAACAACAAACAACAACAAAACAACTGTTTTAGAAAGAATGGCCTTGGATTTTCCTATCTATCCCTGGGTCTGTGCTTCCATCTCAGCTCTGTACTTCATTCCAAAACTGATCTGAGCCCCTTGTGTTTGAGAAGAGGATATGACTCCTGGACTGTCCTGAGATGGGCAAACATTCCTGAAGCAGCAGTGACCTTCCCTACCTGTGCTGAGTGCTCAGCTGGTTCCTGCAGCAACAGGGTCCTTCTGTGCCAAATCCTGATGTCTCCTCACTCTGCCCTACAGATTCAACAGCAAGGGGAGGGAAAGAACATTTCTTCTGATTTCCCAGTATTTTTTCACAGGCAGAACTTTGCAGCACACTCCAAGAGATGACAGAGTAGTGGGTTGGACTCACACTGGTGTGGTGAGGATTCAGACTGGTGTGGCCTTTGACATCCCCTCTTCTGCCTTTTTTTTTTTTAAGAAAAAAGTGGCAATGATCATTGTATTATTTTTAAGTACATACTTTAACATATGCACCTTTGACATAGGTAAAACAGTCTCAGGAAGATGCCCAACAGATGGTATTCTGCCCGAAGTCTAACTGGGCCCAGAGCAAGAAGCTGTCGTGATCTTCCAGGAATTAAGAGGTTCTGGTTGAAGAGAAAGTTCAGGTTCCCCAGAAACTGAAATAGCAAAGGAGGGCTTGGGTGCATGCAGAAAAGTCAACTCAAGATGCCTGCAGGATGATACAGATATTGAGGACCACACAACAAGGTCTGAGTGCCCAGTTTCAGTTCTCTGTTGCTTTAAACCAGGGGTGTGAAACTCATTTTCACCAGGGGCCACATCAGCCTCGCAGTCGTCTTCAAAGGGCCAAACGTAATTTTAGGACTGTATCAATGTAGTAGTTACATGAGTTTGACACCCCTGCTTTAGACAATAAGGTTAAAGCTCAATTTCTTTGAAGAATAAAAGGGGATGTTTGGTTGTTAAGACATTATTTTTACAAAGAAAACAGAGGTATGTCAGAAGTTGGATGACAACTCATTTGTAGCACTAGCTTTCTAAGGGGAAGTGGTGAGGATCTATCACACAGGAAGTCCTACAGTGAAATCTATGATCTTAGAAATACTGATTAAAAGTTTGGGGTTTTTTTCTAAACTAGGAAAAATGTAAAAAAAATAATAATAATTTTTAAAAAAAGGCAAAAAACCCCTCAGAAAACAAAACAACAAAACCATCCACCTCCACTAGCTAAAACAGCATTCATGAAAGCAAGCTACCTGGACTCTCTTTAAGGCATATATTTTGATGAAACTTTCACTATGTATTTTCCCTTAAAAAAAGCATACATTTTTAGCTACCATGAAATCATAACTACTTTATCCATTCATCCTAGTAAAGGATTTAAGCTATGAAAGTGATAGATTAAGTAACAGTCGTATCACCCAGTTTGTCCAGCAGTCCAAACATCACTGAATTTAATTACATGCTCCTGGAGGAAGCCAAGGAACAGCTGATGAAAGCACATCTTCCAGAAAGGCATTGAAGTCCACAAGGTGCCAGCTCTTGCAACATTAATTGGATCACGGTTTCCTAACTTTGAACAGATGCAGTACTTTATTGCAAAAATACTTGATTTCTCCTATCCACATGCAGAGGCTATTTCCTAAGCTCTCGATATCTCCTTTTGCTTTGAGCTCAGGAAATTTTCAAAGCTACCTACCAGCTCTGCACACTGGTAACAGCTTGTCGCTATTAATAGCTGTCAGCTGTAGTTTCCTGCTTCTCTTTCACAACCTCACATGAAATTTGTCTAATATTTCAGAAACTACTGAATAGCTCTGTGAATAACACTATAGGTGGGCTCCAGCGAGCTGTGAAGCATGTGGAGATCAACTGTATTTAGCCCCGGTTAACCTGCACAACCAAGCTCACTGGCTGGACCTATTCCACAGCTGAACTGGTGAGAGCTGTGCACTAGCAGAGCTCACTGCCCTGGTTTTGGTTTCTCTGACCTGGAAGAGGGACAACAGCCCCCAATTCACAGGGGCCCTGGACCCAAGCTGCTGGCAAAGCAGAGGTCTTGAGTTTCTGAGAGGAGCCGGAGCAAGGTGCTCTCACTGGGGAGTTTGGGGGCAAATGTGGATGCAAGCATTCAAAGAAAGATGGTTTATCCATCTGTCTGTCAAAGTCTTTCAGGGATCATCTGAACAAATATGTGCATTTAAAAATCTAACAATATGAAATATTTTCATCCTAATGCAGAACAGGAACTTTTTAAGAGGATCAGATCCTGACATTTCTGTAAACAATTCTACTACTGCTTATCTAGGCTCTTCTGATGCTGGGGGAAGGGATGTCTAGTGCACACTGCACCAGTTGGGGCAAGAGGTTACTGAACTCTCAAATGCTTCTGCACAACACTGCAGTCTTTGGGAAGCTCTGCTTCCCATTTTCCTCCTCTAAACTTCACACCCCAATAAAAGCAAACAGGCATAGCTACTTCAAGGACTGAGAAAGGCTGGCACAAGCATCCTGCTGTGGTAGAGTGTCTGCTGAATTGTAGTAACTGTAGCTCTCCTGTAAGCTGTGTCTGCTGAACTGTATCACACTATCACAGTATGTTTGGGATTGGAAGGGACCTCAAAAGACCATCTAGTCCAATCCCCCTGCTGGAGCAGGAACGCCAAGGTGAGGTCGCACAGGAACATGTCCAGGTGGGTTTTGAATGTCTCCAGAGAAGGAGACTCCACAACTCCCCTGGGCAGCCTGTTCCAGTGCTCTGTCACCCTCACTGAGAAGAAGTTTTTTCTCAAATTTAAGTTTTCTCAAATTTAACCTCTTGTGTTCCAGCTTGATCCCATTACCCCTTGTCCTATCATTGTTTGTCACTGAGAAGAGCCTGGCTCCATCCTCATGGCACTCACCTTTTATATATTTATAAACATTAATAAGGTCACCCCTCAGTCTCCTCCAAACTAAAGAGACCCAGCTCCCTCAGCCTTTCTTCATAAGGGAGGTGCTCCATTCCCTTCAGCATCCTCGTTGCCCTACGCTGGACCCTCTCCAGCAGTTCCCTGTCCTTTTTGAACTGAGGGGCCCAGAACTGGACACAATATTCCAGATGTGGTCTCACCAGGGCAGAGTAGAGGGGAAGGAGAAACTCTCTCGATCTACTAACCACCCCCCTTCTAATACACCCCAGGATGCCATTGGCCTTCCTGGCCACAAGGGCACAGTGCTGGCTCATGGTCATCCTGCTGTCCACCAGGACCCCCAGGTCCCTTTCCCCTACACTTCTCTCTAATATGTAATTTCCCAACCGATACTGGAACCTGGGGTTGTTCTTGCCCAGATGCAGGACTCTACACTTTTCCTTGTTAAATTTCATTAGGTTATTCCCCGCCCAACTCTCCAGCCTGTCCAGGTCCCGCTGGATGGCAGCACAGCCTTCTGGTGTGTCAGCCACTCCTCCCTGCTTAGTGTCCTCAGCAAACTCGCTGATAGTGCACTCTATTCCCTCGTCTAAATCATTAATGAATATATTGAATAATATTAGCCCCAGTACTGACCCCTGAGGCACTCCACTAGATACTGGCCTCCAACTAGACTCCGCACCATTGACTACCACTCTCTGGCTTCTCTCCTTAAGCCTGTAGTAACTGTAAGCTCTCCTACTCTAGAATGATTTGCCTGAAAGGCAGTTTTTCCATTTCATACTGGATTTATGCTTGTTAAATCAATTTCAATTGCATGATATACCAGTATATTCATAATGGAAACAAGCTGCTCTCCTGTATAGGTCTGACTTGACTTTTTCTAAGCTATTCTTTTTTAAATTTTCAGCAATCCACTGGGATATGGAGAATACTGTACCGAGGGAAGAAAACTGGAAAAAAAATCACTTTGCATATTTTGAAGGTTCTCATTTTTGATGCTAAGCCAGCTGCATCCCTTCCTCGCTCTATACTATTACAAGTCAGCTGGCAGTAATTTAAGAGCTTTTTTTTTTCCAGCCACTGTAAAGAGATCAGTATTTTATGCTCACGTCCTTGTGCACTGTTTGTCAAACAGGAGCCAGCAGAGCTAGGAGAGGCATCTAACCAAGGAATAATGTACCAGCATCCTGAAGAGGAGGAACAGTATAACTCAAGGAAGCTTTATGACAGTATCTTGTTTGAAAGTTGGTGAAAGCACTTATGAAGGATTTTTGGGAAACATTTTAAAAATACCACTTTAAATGAAATTTATTATAATATGCTCTTGGCAGTTTAGCAGTTCATAAAACAAACAAACAAACAAACAAAACACACACAAAAAAACCCAAAACCCCAAGCATACAAACTCATCAACAATTTAATTACTGTTGCATGGGAGGAAGTTGCAGAGATGATGAGAAGAGTAATGATAAAAATCTTAAGTACCAGTAGAAATTTTAATTGCATTACATGCAGGACTATTTTGTAACTTTTAAAAAACTTGTTGGATTATTACGATTCATGATGCTAGGATAAGCAGATGTTTGACTATAAATGAGAATACATTCAAACAATCTTGGTCGGTGTAGGTAAGACTCAGATATATTACAGCTCCTGAAAGTGAACTATGATCAACTTTTTCACTATATTGTATGTTTGCACTTTTGGGCTTAATTTACAAGGCAGTTCAGCAAGCTATATCTCAAACTGTACTGCATTTCTCATCAGCTCTCTTTAGATTCTCCTTATTTCATTGCTACCTCATCATTTTGTGAGCCTTGCTTGGCATTTTTCTGCCTCAAAATTCTTCTGTGTCATAGAATCATAGGATAGTTTGTGTTGGAAGGGACCTTTAAAGGTCATCTAGTCCACCCCACCTGCAATGAGCAGGGACATCTTCAGCTGGATCAGATGGCTCAGAGCCCCATCCAGCCTGACCTCAGTCACTGATTATTTTTCCACAATAAGCTTCAGTCTACTACTGTATTTACTGCTTTTTCCTTGTCAGCTCATGGTTTTGTCTTTAAAAAAAAAAATCCAAAACCCAGAACATCCCCCAAAGCATGTATTTTCTTATTTTTTTAATTAAAATAGTACTGAGTCCTCTCAGTTATACTGTTTGGTATAAAAATATTATCCTATTGTGTGTTTCGAGACTACTTCCAAATGGAAAAATGCCCATCTTTAAGGGCACCTTTGAGATAAGGTGCCAGAATATTACTTTGATTGTGGATTCTGCATCACTAGCACGCAGGCTCCTGCCAGCTCAGCTGTGTGTATCACTGGTTATGTGTTCTCATATCCTTAACAGAGCCTGTGACAGTGCCATGGAAGCTTACATTACAGACTTCTGCCAAGTACCAAATGGAATCTCAGTTCTTTTCATGATCAGTAATCTTTCACAGGTGTTGTTTTACAAAGGGAGAGTTTGATGCATCTACCACATCTTTAATTCTTTGGCAAGAAGGTACCTAATCAGTGGAAAAATAGTTCCACATGATTATTAAGTATATGTTAATATATCTAATAAACAGGTGCTGTGGTAGTACAGTAGCTTTGAAGAATCATTTCACGTGTGCAAACACAATTCACTGAGCACCTAACCAGCTTTCAGTGTTCATTGTCTGGTCAGTTCTGGGAGATACAGGGAGTGGAGGATGTATAAAACAAACTTTGGCCACGGCAGCCAAAATTTCTACTGAAAATTAACTTAACTTAAAGTGAAGAACAGCTTTCTGAAAGGAGATTTTTGAGCTCAGAATGCAGAGAGACGCAGACCACACAAAGCCAGCTCATTGCTGACGCTCCAAGGACGTGTTCCCTAACCCAGGAGGCACTCAGGTTGCCACAGTGCCCACATTAGCTGCCCTCTTCAAATACATTGGGAATCCCTTCTCCAGAGAGCTGTTTTTGTGAAGGACCATCCATACTACCAGAATTTGTAACAGAAAGAAATGGCTATTTAGCTTTGGTATTGTAAACTTTGTTCCTGTATAATCAGTGGCTAAGTGATACTCAGTCAAAGTTTTTCAAAAGTGGACACAGTTTTATGACATTAGGGCAAGATCTTGATTATCGAAGAGGGGAAGCTTACCGGTGATTTCGTTTCCTTCCCTGCAGCTTTCCCTCCCATCCTGCTGAGTTTCACCTGCCCGAGCTGACCCCGCCGCGCTGGCGATGCCTCTGCTGCTCTCTTGCTTTGCCTGGGCCAGGGCAACAGCGCTCTCCGTCTCCAGACTATTTAATGTACATGCCTGCAGCATGTGCAATTAGTGAGAGCTGGGTTTTTATCTTTAGTGTACGAATTAGTAAGTCAACACACATTAAGACATGTATTTGTTTGCCTCTATATTTTCATTCCTTTGTAGTTTCCAATCTTTTTGGACTTGCCTGATGCCCAGACGCATTTGGTGAGGCCACCTGGGCATTATTAGACACAAGTCCTCATGGCATTGAGTTCAAAGACGGGAAGAGAGAGGTTTCAAACATCCAACTGCAGGAAAGGCAGGGTGCGGAGGAGCTGGGATAATCCCAGATCCCCTGCTGAGGGAGATAGCAGAGGGCCAGCAAAGCCCTTAGCAGCCCTCAAGGTAGATCAGCCTCTGCAATTTTTCTGCTAGATTGGAAGCAGAGAAATAAAAGGGCTGTAAACAATTAACATTTAAAGTAAACACCAACCCAAACCAGGAAGAAATACTTCGTCTGTGTATTTGCCAACACACGTGTCTTAATACCTGACCTATATGAGAAAATAAATACATAATTAGAGTTACAAAATGTCCTCAACCTGGAAACATCCCAGTCATCGATGAGAAAAATGTACAGTTCCAGAACAGACAGTAACACGATTTTTTGGCTTGAAAAATACGAAAACTATTACCTCTGGGGAAAAATAATCCAAAACAAAGTCATTCACATGGAGCTCAGAGAAAAGCATCAAAGGGACTGTGGTTCTGGAGGGACAAATGTTTGAGGAAAGATTATGAAAGCTATATTTGAATATTTGGCTAAGCACTAATTTAATAAGAGATCAAGAGATAAATCTACGACTATTTAATTCACAGAATGTTAATGGTACTGGTGAAGCAGACTTAAAAAATTCTCACTGAGAAGTTTATTTTCCAGTGGATACAAATCAAAATTTTGGAGAGCAACATGAAGACACGGTTTTCTTAAACATCCCATCAAAATGTTAAGGCGAGTTCTTAATCAAATCCTATCCAAATCACATCTTAAAGTCTTGAGCTACTAAACTATAACACGGGGGGACAAAAGTGAAGGCTTGCTTGTGATTTCTGTGTTAGGTTCTTCTGGAAATTTGTACTCCTGTTTCTTTTGGTACTGGAAGTTTCATACCATGTGCTGACTTGTGCTGGAAAGGGGCATTGCACCTCCGCTGGGAAGAACACGAGCATAAGCCTGACAAGGGAAAAAAAATGACTTCTCCTTTTCAATCAGCACTGCTTTCAAAACCTTGTACTCATTAAACCAAATTTCTGATATGACCACGCTCTCTCTATCAGACTAAATCCTGGTAGAAATCAGGGGAATAAAGTCAGCGGCTCAAGTTAGGCTTTGAAGGCAGCCAAACTCAGTGATAGCTCTAATAGCAGCAGTTACGTGAAAGATAAAACGTAGTATCAGGATGAATCCTTGTACGTGCAAGGTACCAGACTGAGAGCAATATCTAACAGTCATTAATATCAGCCTATGATGACAGGCAACTAATGGTAGTTTCAATTATTGAGACAATGAAGGCTCTGATTAAATTAACTTACAGCTTTATGAAAAGATATTATAATTTCTTTAATGTTGGTTACTTTCATCTCCAACTTTGCAATACCTGATAATAAGTGAAGAATTTTAGAGGTTTTCAAGAAACAGGTTCTCATGTATGAGCTTCTTATTTAATATTCCTTAGGTTTTTTTCCAAAGCAGTTATTCATGCCATCATAATCAAAGACACTCACTGCGATAACAAATTTTCAGAATAGATTTTCACTGAACAAAGCCTCTGTACTGCAACTAATTAATCAGTTTTTACAAGTGAATGCGTATCACAGAAGGACAAGATCAGTCTTGAGTCTGGCTTGGCTTTGTTCAGCTGTGATGGACCAGAGCCTGCATTCAGTATAACACCTCCACAGCCAAAACTCAGTGTCAAATGCTTAAAATAACAGCCAGTTTTGGAAGATGTGCACACCTAATAAGCCTCAGACACATGTTTACATTTTTGTATCCTGAAATATCCAGGCAGGGTAGAGAAGAGATGAAGAGGAAAGAAGCAAGGGTTGGCTTGAAGAATTTGTTTTTGTTGCTGTTGAAGACAAGTTCAACAGGGAAAGCCGAGGGACAGGACAGTGCCAGCAACAACATCCTAACTCTGGTGACATCCTAACCGCAGGTGACACCTGGGGCATAGAGAATGTTGCTGCCCTGCTGAGCAGGGGCTGGGGGTGCTGCTGTTGGCAGGTCCCTGGGGCAGCACAGGCAGCTCTGCGGGCACACCTGCCTGCCTTCCTGGGGAACCCCAGGGGCAGCAAAGGGCTGTAAGCACGCAAAAATTCCCCTTCCAGCCATGCAATAAATTTTAGCACGCTCAAAAGTTAGGGACTTGGCTAACTTCCAGTTTTAAAAGAAATTAAGAATGCCTTTCACGGCACAAAGGCAGCCAGATCCTATCAGTTCTTACTACGTTTTGAGTAACTCCCTTGGCTTCTCTCGTGCAGGAACAGCTTGGCTTGTTTTGTTACACTGCTGTTATTTTGAACCGCGGTCTCAGCACATAGGCACAGAAAATGAGTTTTTAAAACATGAATAAAAGAAGTCATAATTCCAACAGCATGGCTAGGAGATTAATCTGACAGAGGGCAAAAAGAAAAGGCCATTTTAATTATCTGACTTAATTGGCCCAGACAAATGAGCTATAATTCTGCATTAGCCTGTGATGTGAAGAAGGCGGCACATGGTGCGGGGCTCAGGGTGCTGGCCTGTGCTGGGCAGGGAGGAGGCAGCAGCTCCCAAGGGGCAGCCCCTACAGCACCAGCAGCTCCCACATCTCTTGCCCCTCAGATTCAATCAGGAATACTTACACAAGCCAAAAAGATTTGATCTATAGCTTGTAACACAGGTCCCACAAATTCAGCCTTTTGATGCAAGTAATCTTGGTGACTCCTACCTCTGTGCCCCTTTAACAACTTGCCTCCCTTCATACTCATTTAGTCTGACATAAATGGATTAATGGAGACCTATCCAAGCTGCTGTACCCTGCAGGGCAAAGCCTATGCACACTTCTTTTCCCTTCTCCATTTCTCAGTCCACCACCCTCCTCAAGCTTGAAGTGCCTCCAGCTGTGGGAGAGGACAGATGCTGCCACTGCACCACTGCAGCATGGAAGAGTTTACTCATGAGATGCAAAGGGCATAGACATGGGAGCAACATTGCTTTCTGTGGCAGAGTCTGTCCTGTGGTATTTCTCTACCTCTCACCAACCACTAACTTACTAAAGAAACTGGAAGAGGGCCTCCCAGCCTGCTGGCTGCATCGCAGCAGCGACAGCCAAGGTTACCGGTTGAAGCATCTTATAGTCTAAGTATAATAATACTGCCACTGTGGAGACATTTGTCTGGTATCACACCTGCACAACTTAAATCTATGTATGCAATTAAAATAGGCTAAAAAATAGGCTTTGAAACAAGAGACAGAGACTTGTTCTGGCTCAGGGAAGAACTTCACTGAATTTTAACAAACTGATTTCCCCACAGGCAACACACTCGCATTTGTGATTCAACCTCATTCCCTCAGCAGAAAAAGGGTGGAAAGGAATTGCTGTCAAAAATCCCATTGACTTCAGTGAGCTGATATTTCAAATCTGAAATTTTGTTATCCAACTTTTTTTAAAGAGGCACTGGATTAGAATTACACTCTTTGGTGTTTTTTTGTCCCAAAAAGGGAAAGAAAAAACTGTTTGAAACTTTCCCCCATCCTTACTTCATGAAAAAAAAAAAAAATCACAGTAAAGCATTAGGAGAGACCTACCAGAGAGTATTTAAAAATACTTGATGGTTGTACAGTATCATTTTTATCATTTGTCACCATGAATTCAGGACTAAATACTAAAACAACCTATGAATAGTACTCAGCTTTAGAAATAACTTGTCAAATGTTTCCTATGTTAGGAAAAGGATTAAGTCACAGCTTTTTGATCTACTGAGGGAACATTGTCAAATGACTGTATACAAAAATACTATGTCAAATGCATATTATTTACACATAACACGCCAGCGAGAGGATCATCCCAAATCACCCAGCATCACTCTGGAATATTACTTCACTGCCAGGTGTCATCCTTAGCAACAGGTAGGCAATTATCGACACAGTGATGTAGCACATGACTGATGAAAATGTGGTTCACGCGAAAAGCAATGCAGCACGTAGGGAAAAGGATGCCATGCTAACCTGGATGGCAACCGCTGTGCTGCTGGGTGGCTGCAGCAGCACTGGCTATGTGCACAGCTCGAGATTTGCTGGAGACCAGCTCTGCAGAGGATGAAGGCAGGCAGACAGGGCAGCAGAACATCCTTGTGATGATGAAGGCCAGCTACACGTGCAGTTAGGCAAGAATTAGCCAAAAGGTCAAGGAAAGTATTTTTCCCCTGCTGTTTATCATTTAGAGCCGCACTTGGAACAGTGTCCAGCTGTGTGACCCCCAGCACAGGAGACAGGGAGCTCAGCAGAGGGCTACTGTGAAGGTCAAGGGCTGGAGCACACAATGCATGAGGAGCATCCTCAGCCTGCAAAAGGACTTGATGTCTGGCTACCACTATGGCTAGCATGGGGGGGCGCTGGAGAGAAGACAGTCAGGTGCTTCTCAGAAGCACATGGTGAGAGTACTAGAAGCAATGGTCACAGGTAGGAGCAAGGGAAATTAATTTCTTCTCTTCCCCCTCCCCCACCCCCACCAATGAAGGTGTTTAAAACCTGCAAAAGGATGCCTGGAGGGGATATCAAATCTCTGTCCTTGCAGATGCTCAAAACTCCTCTGGACAAGATCCCTGATGCTTGATCTGGCTTAGTTGTTGGTCTTGCTGGAGCAAGGGTTGGACTGGAGATCTCCAGAGGTCCTGTCCAACTTGAATGAGGCCATGAAACTAGAAAGTATCTGAGGTAAGCCAAAAAAAAAAAAAAATCCCTTAGTTGCTTGGATGGGAGATGTCTCTCAATCTTTAAAATCAGGACAGTATGTAAAATCACATCTGTGCGCTCCTCCTAATGTATCAAAAAAGTTATCAATTGCATCCGTACCTAACTGCTCTGGGGTGAGTAGCTGATAATGTGGTGGTGTTGGTGTCTGTGTGGAGGAGACTAATTTCCAGCAAGGGGCATAGTGCAGAAAGGTGCACGGGTGTCCTTGTAGGCTGACACACCAGCAAGCAATGCACCTCAACCCTGTAGGCCTGAAGACCTGCACCATTTTTTTGGTAAGAATTTGTGATAGTTCAGTAAGAACTGGGGGTGAGAGAGAAACCAGCTCATATTTTTCATTTTAGTATGCCCAACACACACATCAGCTTTCCAGAGCAGTACATTCGTGAGAGCAAACTTGCTGTTGGAGACTGGGAAAGGTCACTTTTGAGTCACATCAAAATATTAATTGCATTTTACTACACTATAATTTGTAGGAAACTATTGTACAAGTCTTCATTTAGACGGCATGGTTCAAATCCTGTTTCTTCTCTCACAAGTTATATGAGAGAAATTTTATTTCAGATGACCAGAAAATAAAAAAAACTGTGAAGTATTTAATGTTTTAAACACACAACAACAATGCCACAAGCTAGAATGAAACAAGTTCAAATTACTTTTCTTTGGTCCTTTTTACATCTCCTGAAATCATGCATGGCCAGCTTGCCATGGTCTGGGAGACACTAACAAAACTCTCAGTCTAACATAGATAATTAGGTTTTTTATTGGATACATAATTAAGTACTGTATGGATCATTATTGGTTTAAGTCTCAAAGAAAATTTCACAGTCCCTTACTGTGAGATTCAGCTGAGATAGTTGAAACATTTCGGACTTGCATTAGAAGTGCTTTGCTATTTTCAAATAAGCACCACTTGCGAATTTCCATAGTGCAAGTTTCTCTTTTTAGGAAGACCAGGAACCCTCTTAAGATGTTCATGAAGGAAGCAGAGCACCCAACTCCATTCCCTCCACAAACCAAGTCACCTCTTAGAATACAACCACTGCTGCTCCTGTTACTATGACAAGGGCTTGTCTGAGGGCTTTGCTTTTCCAAGTAAGGACTTTTTCACGTTTTGCCACCAGGGTTTATTCGTGGCCAGTTTTACTCCTGTGTTTTTTCCTAGTGCCAGTCTCAGACTTACATAGCTGTTTACAAAGGTCACAGTTTTCCCCCCCATCCTTGCTTTACTAAAATAAAGATCTAACCTTTGTATTTGGTAATGTATTAATCACTGATTCAAGCCTCAACATCACCAGCTTTCACTAATTTGTTGAAATTTTTTGTCATGCTCTTTGAGCTCTGTCTGCTGGAGCAGGAAAAGGAAAAAAAACCACAGCAGTCTAACCAATTATGTGATGTTTTCCTACTGACAGTAGTTACAAAGAAAAACTTGTAGGTATGTCTCAAGGGAACTTTGGCATCTCAAAAATCAGGAGACAAATAATAAATTTTTAACAAGACCTACAAAGCATACTCTGTATTATTTTAGCACTATTTGAGGGATCTGTCTCAAGAGTTAGGTAATATCACAGTAAGTGCATTTTGAGAGTTACTGTGAGTTTCAATGTTTTCTTTCAGGTGGTTGTTAAAAGTTAAAAATTGCATGGTTTGATGAATGCGGAACTTGCTGGGTGGTTTTCATCTGTCTGGTTTTCCTCCCACCTTTCCAAGACCATCTCTATTTGTCTTTATGAGTTGTCTGAGCAGAGCCATCTGTCAAATGTAGCAGCAGAGACACATACGCACAGATCCCTGTCCCATCTCAACCTGCCTTGGTCAACAAGGTCTCTTCTTCAGACTTATGGAGCCCATGACTCCCTCCAGTCTGTTCCCAAGAAAGAGCAGTCAGCCACCATCAGAACTTCTCATGCAATGCCATCTGTCTAGTCTCATCTCATGCAATGGCTCACCATTTCTTAGGGATAACTGGAGAGCAGACTGGAGATAATGGCACATCGGTGCAAACAGCTTCCAGCCATCCTCTTCCTCCATGACTTCCTCAAACTTCCCCACTCCACAACTGGACATGCCCCTGCCTTTGCACACTCAGAAGCCCCCAGGGTGTGGAGTATATCTATATACGCACACACCAAAGAAGTCACACCTGGCTCAGACCCCACTCCTGGCAGGCCCCAGGAAAACTGGCAAGCTGTCCTGGATAATTGCTGAGGCACCTTTGTTCCAGGAGACCTGCTATCAATCTCATTTATTGGCGTAGCACTGTACTGTAGGACTGTAAAAGGCCATAAAAGGAAAATTACTTGGATGGAGTTACCTCAAATATGCTGTTCAGCTTGTTTCTGTACTCCTCTTGACTGCATGAATTTATCGCAGAGGCAGCAGTAGCAATTTTATTCTGTCACTGTCCCATTTGCACTAGGTGCACACAATATGTTGTCCCCTTCCTCTATTTCTCCACCCACATCCATTTAAAGTCTCTCTCACCTCATAGCAGCATTATTAGTGATGATCTGCAAAAGCCTGACTATGCCAAAGGCAAATGCAAGATCCTTTCAAATTTAATCAACATTATATATTATTAAATGGCAGGTGGGACACCTCAGGTGGACAAATTTCAGCTGTAGTTACATTGCAAGTCTCACTCAATACTGGTGTTAATATCCCACATTCTTGACTCGTGCATGAGAGCATTCCATCCTCTCTACCTGAGACTGCCGGCATTAAAAAACACAGCAAGACACAAACTTGCAATCTTTTAATCTTACTTTGTAAAAGATAATGTGTCCTGAGCCATTCAGCTATTTGCACATGTGTAAGGCCTGGTGGAACACACACAAGGTAGAATTTTAAGCGCAGGCATGCCTCTGCAGCCTTGGTGCCCTGTGAGATCTGCTGCAGCTACACCATCCTTGTCAAGCATGGACATCTAAAGTGTTGCATATGCTGGTAGCCTGCTTGGAAAAAACACTGATGGCACATAACCTACGGGAGCACAACACAGCCCTGGCTAAAGCAGACTGCTGAGAAAGCAGGAGTGATGCTGGAGCAGGATGTGAATGACGGTCCACGTGGTCCCAGATTCTTAGCAGCTCTCGGGATCAAGCCCATGGCAAGTATGACATACTTAGAATGAGTATTTATAGTTTATTAATAAAACAGATGAAAAGGAATGAGGATTAGAAGATCCTGTCTAATCCTCTGTGCAAATAAGTTTAAGACATAAAACTTGTATGTGATTTATAACATTCAGAGTGAAAGACAGTAATTTCTGATTAAGTTTTATTACCACACTGAAAATGAACTTAGTAACGATTAAGTTTTTTGGTACTAAAAATATGTAAAAATGCAAATCCAGAGGGATTCATCATCTTCTTAGTATTAATGTCCATCCACAAAATCAAATAAGTTAGAACTGAGTTGAGGGTCACTCTTCTAGGAAAACAAACCTCTATTTTGGGAAGATGTGTTTATTTTTCAGTAGCACAAAACCAGTTATAACTCTCCTGGGTAGTGCAGCTGTCATTTCAATGAAAAAAATATCTCAACATCCATCTTCAAAGAAAGAAAAGCTACACAAGGAAACAACTACAATAAAGATCTTAATATTAAAAATATATATTTATTGAAGTTTGTTACATTTCGTTAAATGAACTATGATTATAGTATCTTTGGCACCAAGCCTGAGCTTAAATGGCAAGGTTAACTTTAAGTCCTATTTCTACACTGGCCAGCATCTGCTACATAACAAACCCACATTTTCTAGTGGGAGTCCAACCTGCAGCACTAACTTCTATGTAGGATTTGTATGTTCTCACGTGTTGCTCAGCAGCAGCAAGGCTCAGGCAAGACCAAGGAGAGAGACAAAATACTGCAGCTCGCTCATCTGCACGTCATCTTATGACATTATCAGAAACACCAGTAAGTGGTATTAATTTTCAAGTTTGTCATCAAGAAAACAAAATCAACAGCATCCCTTGGTGCCTGATTGATCTTTTATGGTTTGTTTGTTTGTTTTCTTTTGTTTACTGGGCAACAAGCTACAAATTAAGCTTAGCTAATTTTAGCAGAGGTGAGTCATACAGATCCCCAGGAACCAGCCAAATTCAACATTTGACTGCATTCTTTGCTTCCTGTGGGCTCTGGAAGGAAAACAATGGTGATCCACGTGCCTACAAAAGAAAAATCTTTGGTTTATGGCTGAGCTGAGGACGCCACATTTACTCATTTTCTCTGACTATTCCATGCCATTGGTCTGAACAGTCGTATAAATGTTTTACGCACACATATGTTCACATACGCTTTTTTGTTGAGGAGCAGAAAAACCTTACATGAAATGCTAAACACTCAGGTTTAAGGCAAGGGGTGCGATGATGCTGAAAACTGTCAGACTAGTTTTGTGCCACAGCTCTCAGAGGTTCTAAGTATTAAAAGTTGCACACAGATCCTGAATGCAAAGTATTCACCATCTCCCCTTTCAGAAGCACTTAATTAAACTTTTCAAAACCACCGACTTCCTTCCTTTCTTGGGAGGAAACTTCACATTACACCAACAAATTAACTTCCCATTTTGCAACGCTTCTACTTAGTTATAGCTAAATAAACCCCACTTATAACTGAAGGAAATACCCAAACAGTGCCACCTTTAGTCATGAAAACTATCACACAGCAGGTAATGAAGAAAACCAGGCATGTGCCTGCTATAAATGGGCTCCCCTGGCTCCAAACGCAATTCCAAACATTACAAAGTTTAGCTACATTTTGAGGGACCATTTCCAAATAAAGCAGAAGAGACACGTGAACATATCTTTCTGTAAACATTCCCCCCACTTCAGCATTTAGCAGAAACTGTAATTCAAACAGGGACAAGATCTAGCAGACCAGCTTCAGGCAAAACACGATTTACATTTACATCAGTGAGAGTTACTGGTGACTAGTATGCAGCATTAAACTATGTGTACTTATTAGCATCCTAACAGAAACATGTATTTTAAAACAGATGGTAGAGGCTGAAAGAAAATTGAATCACAAAGTAAGATATTAACATAAATGCTTCCTCTTGTAATCAGCTACCCACTGTGTTAGTATCAGCTAGGGTGTTGATGAATATCGTTCATTTCCCCATCTCAGAATCTAAATATGTGGGTTGTTTCACTCTTTACTTTTTCCCTCCTCTCTACACAGGTGCTTTATTTTTCCACAGTGTTTTCCCCAGTTAGATGAAATATTAGAGCAGACTGTTTTATCTTCTTCTCTCCTTCCCACCAGTAGAGCTCTCTGCACCTACTGAAAGAACCCCTAGATGTTGACAGAAGGGAATATTCTAGGACTACATTTCAGACTTATCTCTTCATATAGCTACCTCCCACATCAGAGCACAGCTTTTCAGGTGCAAGCATAATAGCTTAGGAAAACCGCTTAAAAAGTACAACCATGGAAGGAAACGGCAGAACACAGTCATTTCATCTTTCTCAGCTACATTCATATTTCTCAGTTTACGTAGTAAGTAAACTGCCAGTACCTTGTGGTCAAACCACTTGGCTACAAACAAGCTCTATTTTTTTGCCCCATCACCTTCATCAGCACAATTTCTGCAAACAGAATTTAAGCACCAGTTTGACCATATCATGAGCCAGAACACCACTTAAAATGCTCTTCACTGGCAATAACAGTGAGAACTGACTTGCTGGTAAACACTACAGATAGGATTTAGAGCACCTGTAAAACCCAGTCCTCACAAGAAACAAAGATACCTAACATACACTAGCATATGGCTAGGACCAAGCATCAAATCTTACTCAAAAAAAAAAGTCACATAAAACCAGTATTCCCTTACCTGACAGAGCTCTCAACAGCACATATCCATCATACATCCCCAGAATGCAAGCAAAAAATACGCTCTTGTGACTTCTTTTCCTCAAGGCACACAGCAGCTCAGTACAGGGTTCTGCTTCCCCCTTAGCTCAGCTGTGAGGTGCTGGACATGCCAGGTCCCTGCCCAGATCCTGCTCTGCCCCAAGCCACAGCTGACAACAGTGGTTAATTTGTCCTGCAGGTCCCTCAGGGATGTACAATTTCTTTGGTGCTGAGGAACTGGCCCAGTGCTCTTCTCTTGGAAAAAAAGGAGTGCACCCCTGAGGTAACCACAAAGTTCCCAAAAGGGGAAGAGGGCTGCTGGGCTAGAGCTGCAGAAGGTCTAGGTGCATAACTGTCATTTTAAGCATGCTCAGCTTGAGCCAAAAAACTGTGAAACCAATACAGGCATTACTTTGAATTCCTGGGGAAGGCAATAGCAGGTTTTGCTCATTTCCAGTGTAATTCACAGTGGCTATATTAGGGGTTCAATCTTCAGTAATTTAAAAATACTGAAACAGGACGTGGAATTTAACCCCAGGCTTTTGGTTTTCCTTCTAATGTCACTGTGCTGCAGCAACCTAGAAACGAGATTTCAGATGAAAATGCTCACTGTAGTTCCTTCTCTACTCTTCTAGTCCGTGTTCTCAGCAAACAGAAGGGGTTCAAGGCTGAAGGAGTAAAACTAAACACACGAACAAGGCCAAAAAATTAGGCACACAGTGTTGTAGGTACAGGGCTGAGTTGCAAAATCATTAGCTCCTTCCTCTACATTGTTAGCAGCAATTATTTATACACGGGAAAAAAAAGGCTTCTATTTTATGTAGAAATATCGATGTATTTTTTCTCCCATATATAAAAGAACAAAACTCCCACCTATTATTTTCTCAGCTGGAGGCTAATCCACACTAATTTTGCTGTAGTGCTGAAGATTTCTGAAAAGCTTCACAGATAATTGAGTCGCAGCTTCAATACATAGGATCACTCAGTAGGCAAAAGAGTATCATCCTCTGCTTGTCATAAACTTTTTTAAAATGGGAAGAAGAGTCAGAAAAGAACAGATGAACCTGTTCAAAGGTTCTGACAGCATTACTTCTTCCAGCAGTTTTACTAACTACCCTACAATTTTGCATGGTAATTTCAAGGCCTTAAGCGTTAGGGAAATGCTTGACTTCAAGCCAGTGGTGCCAGGCTGTAAATGCAAACGGAGTACTCCCATTTTGCACCAACATTGCAAGCATGTTTCTGTGGAGCTATCATCTGGCAGCCTTTCCACTCAGTTGATTCCAGTGACAGCTGATTTCAAGACAAGCTAACAGGCCTGCACTCTTGTAGGACCTCCAAGGCAGCTGCCCACTCAACCAGGTCTTGCGCTAATTGCTCAGGCGAACTCATATCAGGCTCAGTATGAGTCTAAACTGACTCTAGAACAGATCTGGGTTTCTTCTGAGGCTTTTAAGCACAGTTTTAGAAGCCTTTTGTCCCCTTGAAGTACTGGTTCAAGAGAAAAAAACTACACATTTGCAGCATAATTGTATGATCTGTATTTCACTCATCAACTGTTTCATTTTTAAGTTCACCTGAACTGGTGTCTTTTCCATTCTTTTTTTTTTTTTTTCCTGTTAGCTTAAGTAATTGTTTCATGGCACAGTGATCTGGGAAATGTTCATTTATAAATGCTAACATTTTACTCATCTTTTACCTGCCAGAGAATTATATTACTGAATGTTATAAAGCTAAGGCAGCTCACATACAGATGGCAAAAACTGTTGGTGTTGCAGGAAAGGAATGGTAAGTGTTTTATCCTATCAGCTGTTCTGAATCTTGTGCATATATAGGGGGAAGAAAAGACTTTACAACCTTTTCCTTGCACAAGGAGAACTAGCTATGGGCTCCTGGTTGTAGAAAGTTCAGCAACTCTCCATCAAACTGACTTGCTGAGGGAGATAAGGCTAAAACAGTCCAGTCTCTCCTGTAATATCTCTCAATGCCTTCTGAGGAGAGAGACTCTCTTCTGGGACTGCAGTTGAAGCTTTCTGTAAGACTTGAAATCTGAGGAAAACAATGGCAGAATGTTCTGCTTGTTTAGGAGAACAACCACCTCTCCAGGACAGATGCTGCAGTTCAGAGCCTGGGAGTTTCACTGTGCTCGCCTTTGTTAGCACACGTACACCTCTAAGATAAGCTGTCTCTGCAAGGCAATAGCTCCAGAAACCAAACATCCAACCAAGAAAAATGAGCTTGAAAATCTGCTTCCTGCTTTTTAAAAAGTAATACAAATGATGAAATAGAATTAAGCATTTTCTTACTGATAAAACTGATCAGAGGCATGATGAAATGGTTTTAAAATCCCTAATGGCAGGTTCATTCCTGGCTAAATGGAGAAAGCAGAGCAGTTGGCTGTCTCCTCCAAAATGTTTATGTTGGTAAGTTTGACAAGCATCCCATTTCTAAATATTTTGCTTTTCTGACATCCTGAGCTGACACAAGAAGAATAATTTACACTGTGTAGGAAATACTGCTGGACACAGAGCCAGAAGCCTTGACCTTCCCTGAGTACTTTGCTCCAGGTAGGGTTGCCTGAAGTACCACTCAGTTCGGTCCTTGGGGTAAGGCGGTAAGGAGTGAGGCATTTAAGCATGGAGAAGAGGTTCGTTGTGTTGTGCATTTTCCTGGTGAATTGCTCTATTTTAATATATTACTTACTACTTTCACTATTCTAAGTTTATGAAGTGTGACTGCCATTTAGCAGCACCTTATTTTACAAAGAGACACACTGAAGTAGAGGAATTTGTTGCAGTAAGGCAGCAGTCTTTGTGACAAGAGATCTGGGTCCTTGGGTCCTTATTCATCTTTGTAGGACATTTGCAGAAAGAGGCTGTTCAGGGACATTTTTTAGTGTCACATGTGGATACTTAGAGTCAAAGTTGGTCTGAAAAATTTTCTGCATTGTCAAATGTCACCACACACATCATCGTCATTATTATTATTACTAGTGTTATCAGATTTATTTTTCCTGTGAAATACACAGCTGTGAGCTATATATGTGTTCACAGTATGGCCACAGCTACCGCTCCTCTTCTTTCTGCTCCAACGCATGCTGTATGTTCTGAAGCTCGCCTCCTCCTTCATGATGAAAATGTCCTCAAGACAAAACAAATAAATAGGACCCTTTATTCTAGTATGGGAGAGCCAACAAGACTGTCAAGAGCATGCTGGAAAATTATAGTAATAGGATAGTGGAAAAATTACAGTTAGTGGAGAACGAAGTCTATTGCTTCTACATTTAACAGCCCTGCGGAGAATAGGAACAGCTTTTCTGTGGAAGAGTTTGACGTCTTTGCCAAAACTTTAAATTGACACCTTAAAATAACCTGCCAAAGAAGTGAAAAAAAATAACCTTTCTTCTTGAAATACTGCAGAAGATTTAGCTCAAATTAGTACATTTAGTACCGCTGCCCAGAGCTATGAGCTGGGGAAATGGTGATTATTAACTGTGGATTTTGGTCCAGGTTCATGGAAAAGCTGGAGAGTTATTCAGCAGGGACAGCTGCTCTTGGTTATTTGTTTGGAAATTCTAATGCTGACTACAGAAACCCCCTAAACCTCTGCTTACATGGGGGGAATTTTACTTCATTCAAATTATCTATTTTCTATAATATTAATCTATAATCTGATTATTCTAGACAAGAGCTTTTAAAGAAATTCTTGTGGGACACTTGTTATTTGCATATATTAGGGCTGTTTTTTTAAGTTGTATTTCTGAAAAAAAAAAAAAAAAGACAAGCATCAGTGTCTGAATGCCTAAACTAGTCTTCTACATTTTGATGTTAAGCCCCGTGATACTTAAAACACCATTAGTATGTTTGCATCTGATTTATTTCCAATAGCGACTATCATATGTATGTTTTTAATACTGACGACAACACTGATAGTGTATATTTCTTCATAGTACAACTACAAATAGCAATTGCATCAGTGACACAGGTTACCTTTGGATTCAGTACCTTTATTTTAGTTTGAAGAAAAGTCTGTAAAAGAATCAGCTGCAAATATAGGAAGAAAAATGAAGCTGCTAAAATATATCAACACCTATATGTCCAAACAAATAAAAGTCTATAAAACAGTACAATCCAGGCCTAAAAGAAGACTCAGACCTCTGGTCTTTGGATGGGGAAAAAATAAGGGTCTTTTGCTGTGCAGGACATCCCTACCAGCACTCATACAGTGAGTGTATCTTCCTCCCATCTTCTTTAGAAGAAAACATTTGCTTAAGGCTGGGTCTCGATCTGCTAGGATAAATGAAAATTGAGAAAGCTAGTGATTAAAATTCTGAAATAAATTAATTCTAAAAAGACTTCTGTGAGTGTCAGCTGTTTGACAGCTTTGTCACAAACTCCCCAGGCCTGCGGGGGGAAGCAGACTGAGAAACATGTCCAAGACATGCCAGGACGGTCACATCTCCGGTTGCGGCTTCAGGGGTTTTGGTAGCTCTGCATTGTGTCTGAAAGACCTTCCAGCACAAGCAGAGAAATTCCTCCTGGACCATGAATGTGTGTTAGACACTGTGGTCTGCCAAGTTGCAGGTGTGAAAGCTTCTTTTTGGTAGAACAGGTCTGAGGAAGAGTTAAAGCCACACTTTGGTACAATTGCTATCAGGTGATATCGGAAACCTGTCCACGAGCAATCTGCAAGGTGTCTTTCTCCAGTGGTTGGTTACACTAGGAATGAAGTTGTTGGATAAGCAGTGAATGGTGCTAATGATAAATATTTGATTCAAACATTTAAACATTATAGAATGATGCCTGCTGTAGAGTGTTGTGCCTATTTATTTGTGTATTTATCTATCTATCTATATATCTATCTATCTATCTATCTATCTATCTATTTATGTTTAGGACAGGGCTCTCCTTTTATTGCCATGACTTTGTCACACATCCACATCAGATATCATAAATCAGTCAGGCTATAGGTGGAGAACTGAGTGGCTGAAGAATGGAATCTGGATTTTCAAAAGATGCTTTGTCTCCTGCGGCCTGACCCATCACGAAGTCTCCTCAGTGTTTCAGAAAATGCAGTTCCCTGTATAAAACATGGTGCCACAGCCAAATATCTTTATTGCTATCTTTTGGATACAATTAGAAAGTCTTTTCCAGTTGCCATCACTTAGTAAAACTTTTAATAAGTGTATAGATATAAAATCTAATCTGTTGGCCAGAAACTAATACAACTAATTACATTCCACTATCCACATTTCCTTTGAGGCTTCAGAGTTTCCTGCTTTCTTCCCAAACTGCAGCATAATACAATTCCAACTAGTTATGTAATGTGTTATTCATTTAAATAATACACAAACTAGATTTTGATTTCTTCGGAGGAGGAAGCGTCACTATCTCCTTTGACATAGCAGAAAAAAAATAAAAAATATTGAATTATGTGTTTACAGAAAATCAGCATTAGTGCACAAGTTAGACTAATTTTCACAAGCTTGGTGAAAAAGTTTTAAATGTAAAGTTTATCTCAATGCAATTTTGGGTTCCTTCAAACTAATATGCAATAAGGCCAAAATGTTTTGTTCATCAAAATATTTCTTTAGATGTTTTATCTATCAAAAATTTAAATTAAAAAAAATGTTTGGAGACCAAATTTGCCTACTTTATCCAAATCTATAAAGCCAAATGAGGGAAGAAATACTGAAACCTGAAGTATAAAGGATGGTGTGAAATATTTATTTTCAGGTTGAGGGAAACATTAGGATTGACCCCCAAATACATTTATGTCCATTTCAAATTTGTCTCAGAGGCTCAAAATCAACTTCCCCTGCCACAGCTCTGCTGAGGAGCTGCAGTTCTGTGTGTCACGCCGTGGTCCCTGCTGCCACCCCTCTCCTTGGGCTGCTCTCTGGCACTGTGTGCCTGTGGTTAAAATGTCACAGGAGGGTTTGCTGGAATCCAGTGGTGTCTGACATCCCCCCTGTAAAATCTGCCGATTCGTTTAAGATTACAAAATGCTTTGGCAGCAGAGCTGTTATTAAGTGGAAGAGACCTGCTGTGTGCAAGGAGACAGTTCTTCCCTTGATTGACCCAGATGAGGCAAATTCACCTCAGCAACAGACCTGACCCTGGAATTTCAGTGACCAGAGAAGCCACTTATGGTTTTTGGCTTTTCATTGCTAGAATTGTCTAGCAAATTCCTAAACTCAGATAAGAGGTATTTTTTTTTTTAATTCTGTTTTTCTTTTTTAATCTCTAGTGTCATTTCTTCTTATCTACTCACCTCTGCTACACCTCTCACTGGTGCAGCTCTCAACAACTGCTGCACAGGGGTTGCTCTCCTGAACATCTCCAGTCATTCCTTATACAATCTGAAAGACTGAGATGGCAGATAGTTGTGGCTGTTGTCTATCCTCTTAATGGGTGATGTCTATTTCTTAAGCTACATGCTTGGAGGAGAGCTAAGGAGCCTCTAGTGCTGAATCCTCTGCTGTAATGAAAGGTTTGATTTCTTTGAAAGTCCCGTGCTCTTGGAACGTGCTACTGATAAACGTGGGAGATCATTAAACTTTATCACACCACCAATATTTACATTCAAATACCTGAAAGTTACTAATTTGGAGTATATATTAATAAATTAATGATCAGTTTTCAAAGATTTGCTGCTTTGGTGGTGTGTATAGCTGTGTCTGTGATCACACAGTGTTTTCAGCCATAATTACATGTCATGTGTTCATTGCCATAGCATACCCATACCATAGCCATATCATTACCATGGTAAGTGCAGTGAACTCTAGTATTTGTAGCATTTGGAAGATTATTTACAATTTATTCAGTCAAGAACTGGGAGAAGGAAATACAGAGGAAACACACATTTGTTGCCTGTAGCCTCCTAGCATTTAATGGAATTAAAAAGCAGAGTATTTTGCAGCTTGTGGGAAGGCTGGCTCCTCTCAGGTGTAAGTCTTCATTGAACAGTTTGGTACAGCATTGGGCTATGTTTCCACAGATCTTGTAAGTGCTTAGGATTCTGTTGTGGAAAATCTTAAAGTGCTATTATTTTTAAAAGGTACTGTATAAATAATATAAATACTGTATAAATATAAAAATAGATGTAATATTATCATTCATCACTCTGCAACCATTTAGTTCATACTGCCAAGGCAAATGACTTTTGTGTGTATTACCTTCCTGCTGAGCTCCAACAGAGGTCCTATGGAAATGCATTTCACTTTGCCAATCTAAATAATCTGTTGCCAAGAAACACACAGAGCTTTAAAAATATTTCTTTTTCTATCTTCATGTAGTTTAGACAAGAATGGCTTAAATATTTGATTGAAACAAGTAATTAATCAACAATTCCAATGACACATCGTCTCCATCTTTGGTGAGAGGATTTTATTTCAAGCATTTTTTGGGTCCATGGAAGTTAACTCTTACAAATTTCTTGTCTTACAGACAGCCTTTTAATACTATGTTTTGTAGGAAAGCAAAGGGCTTTAGAGTCCTAGTCTGAGGTATAGGCAAAGCCGAAGCCACTTTGTTTGCCTCTCATTAGTTGCAAATAATTTTCATTTATTTCACACTAGTTCTACTTATCTCATGGCTTATGTGAGCGGTAACCATAAACCAAGCTAAAACGTGGATCAGTAGTGCTCCAGTGGTTCCCTGGTAACTGCTCAAGTATGTTCCCATGCAAGGTGTGCAGCCTGCTCCTGACCCTCTCTTTCTCTTCATCGTCCTCTTCTGCATCTCAAATTTACAGCAGGGTAAGAATGGGTGAATTCATGCAGTCACTGTTACCAGTCTTAACTCAAATGATTTTGTGAGCAATGTCTTTATGTTCTTCACCCTTAAGGTCTTATCGTTAACTGTTGTTTAGTGTTTCTGAGCCCTTCCAGGTAACAGATTCATAACATGAAACCAGTGAAAGGGTTAACTCGCTTTTGCAGGGATGGATGGATGGATGGATGGATGGATGGTGGGACAAATTCTTTGGTGTTTGGTTGCAGGAAAGGACTGCATGGTCACTGACATGTTTTACTTTAGTTGTGATGGAAAATATTTAACAAAGTGGAATAGTTTTCATTGCAGCTCAGAAATACTAAGGTTTTGTGCCTTATACTAAATAAATAAATAAATGTACTAAACAATAAGGTTAAATAAACATACAACTTAAAAATACTAAGGTTTAAGTAAATATAAATAGAAAATTTAAGTAAATACAAAGAACACTAAGTATTTATCAATCAGAGTTGGACTCCGTGTCTGAGGACAGCTTGTCTCCTGCTTTCATGTTCTTTCTGCTGGGATTTGTAATCTGTTTTGTTCCTCTAAAGTGCATCTATTTAAATGTTCCAGCAGAGGAAGAGGTAGCAGGTAGCTATTATAAATCACTTCTCCTGTAGCTGATTTAATAGATTTTACTTTTAAAGTTCTTGTAAGCTAAACTGATCATTGAAAAAACCACTTGGAGAACGTGCAGTGCTGCTGGAGAAAACTCAGATTCAGATGCCAGTCAAAGAAGGAGTATGTAGCATCCGATACGGGACAGCTGAAGTGGTATTTACAATGACAGTATCTTCAAATGTGGTTCTTCAGACAGTTTCTTCTATGATTCTTCCAGTGTTTCTGTGAAGAAGGATTATGAACACAAAAATAATAATATATCTGGTACCTGTATTGTGAAGAAAGCCATTATCATCAAGCCGTTTGCAAGAATGACACTTCTTAAAATATTCCCTTAAAACATTTTGAATTCTCATATGAAGTTTGAAACTTGCTTTGTACTAGACATGACATTCAATTATTTTAGTTCTCCAAAATAAATACTGCCTCTAGAACAACTAGTCCAACAAAGCTAGTGGAGTAACTCTGGAGTTATGCCAAGGAACCCAAGAACAAGCTTATCTTCAGCGTAAAACAACACAGATTTTATGTAATACTCTTTTAAATGTCTTAGGGTCTTCCTGGGCTTTTGTTGCTATTAGCAAGTGCTGTGGACTCGGGCACTAGATGGCGAAGTTAGGTAAACTGTGATCATGCTACCAGCTCAAAGTTAAAAAAAAAGAGTACACAATTTATTTTGTGAAAAACAAAACCAAACCAGAAAACGACAACAGCAAATGTCCCCAGAAAAGTGCTCAGATGTCCTGTGGGCAGCCCTTTGTTCTCCACAGCCTCTCTGAAAGGTTAAAAGGGTGGTAGCTGTGCACCCCCTTTACTCCAAAGGCAGAGTACTCCAGCAGAGCTTCTGTGCAGAAAAACAGCCATTGAGTAACTCTCAGTGCGGGTTTTCAGCCCGTCTCCTGTGGAGTTCACAGTCCTTGTCAGCAGAGGTCGGGAAAGGCACTACCGTGATGGAGCAAAAGGGATTACTTAGTGAAATAACCTTAATGCACTAATTGTATTTCTCCTGCAAATTACTGCTGGACTTCCTTATTTCCTGCTGCCTCAGGGGTTTTGAGGTTGTGTCTGGAGCCTGAAAGGGAAGGTAGGAGCTAAGACTCTTCATAGCATCAGTTCTAGTTGCACCATTGCCCTCCTCTACCTTTCTCTCCTCTTGCTGGTATTCCACTGCCTCTAGTGCAGTCCTTTACTAAATAACAGGACACACAGTCTCAGCATGGAGTTGTGAGGCATGGAAAACTTGGAGAAAAATTGCACTTTGGTCACTAGCTCTTCCTTGTCCCATTGCTTCTGGACTGTATCCAACCTCCATGCCAGGAGGTCTTGAGGGAAGGCAAATCCATGTGTGTGTGAATTGCACAGTTGGAGAGGAAGGAGAAAACATGATTCTGCAAGACTGTTCTTTTTTTGGTGGATGTTTTTGTTTGGTTTTTTTTGTTTGTTTGTTTTTGTTTTTGTTTTGTTTTGCTTTTTGAGGGGATGAGAGCTAAAACTTTGCTGAGCAGTTTTAAATTCTTAGTGGTGTCCTGGGTAGATAGGTTAGGGACACAAATGCAGGTATGGGTTGAAAAGTTGAGGTACAAATTATATCTATCTGATATTATTCCAAGGCTTTGCAAGCTATGCCAAAGCTACAAACACCACTAATTTGGATGATATATCTATATTTGTGAATGTGTCTATATACAAATGAAAAAACTCAGAATAGCTCTAATCATTGAAGAGAGCAGTGCTGAGATATTCAGACAGTGGCTTTGGGCAAAACCCACTGAAAACCTCCTAATTAAGGGTTGTCATGGTCCTGTGGTAAGAAGCCCTCAGAAAAGCACATCAGTATGGCTCTAAGCACTGCTCTTTGGCCAGGAAATAGGCAGTGAATCAATATTGAGCACGGGCTGGAACATCCCAGAAAACATTTTGTAAATAACACAATCCTGATACTCCAGCAGTCATATCTCTATTTCATCTGGATGTAGACAGCCACTGTCAGAAGTCTAACATGTCTTAAGCATTTCATGGATTTCCTGGCAACATCTTCAGGACTTTTTCCACTTGCTAGCACTATGCTTTATTTTTCTCCTCCTATATTTGGACTTCCTTCAGAGAGGAGATACGGGAACAGGTGGGATTCCTGAGGGTCAGTTATCTGATAGCATGTGAATCTCACAGAAGTTGCTATGATCTTCTAGTTGTCACATCTGGCGTTCAGTGCTGTAGGGCTCTTTCACAACAGATCAGTTATCTGCCATACAGTGCAGTGAGCAGCAAGTAACCTGCTAACAGATTATTCTAGAGGGATTTTATTCCTCAAAATTTCTCCTGTGGGACTTCCCGTGGCTAGAAAGTCTCCTCTGGTGCATGGCAGTAATTGCTCTACTTACAGAGCAAAACAGAGCAGGAAAACAGCAGGAAAAGATTCTTGCTCCTTTTCCCACACTAACCATAAAATATAGTGCCTGGCCTTGAACCAAGGGCCAAGAAATCATGCGTTGCCATGTAACATGTTCAGCTGAGGAAAGTGCTTTGACGTTTACAGAAAAGTTTTAAAATAATCTCATACACAATTCTGTTGGGGATCAGCAAGAGCTGGGCTGCTCCCCAAGGGATGGTGAGCTGGGAGGCAGCCACATGGCAAGCCAGGCAGGGACAGGCAGGGGCAGGCAGGGACAGGCCTGAGCAGGCAGGGGCAGGCAAGGGAAGGCAAGGGCAGGCAGGGCCAGGCCTGGGCAGGAGCGGGAGGCAGTACTGCCATGGCAGAGCACAGTCCCACAGCACCAGATGCAGCCAAGGCTCCTGACAAATCCTTTCAAAAAAACTGCACCAGATTTTTGAGCATCCAGATGGATCCCCAGGCTTTGTATTGAGGACTTTACTATGAGATCTTTTGCTGGTCTCCACATGGGGGCTTCCAGGAATTGATAAACATACTGGCTGTCAGTCAAAGTCCTCAGCCAGAAATTGCCTGCTGCTGGAGTCTGTAAAGAGCTTCTCCACAAGGGAAAACACAAGGGTACAGTAAGCATTTTGTTTTCCTCTTCTCACACCTGACTTCACATTTTCTTTAACTGAAAGGGTTGATTTCAGCAACAGCTTCAGGGTAAGGTTCATGTTAGAGAGCTTAATCTTTATGTAAAATAGGAAAGAAACTAGTAATTATCGATTCTCTCAGTGTTTTTATGACATTAATAAAAAGTTGCTGTAATTAAGCTGCTTCTAAAAAGACCAGTGTTCAGATAGTTGTTGCTGTCTGCTTATTTTTTTCTTGAGGCAGTGGGTGTTGGTATTTATGAAATGTTTCAAATAAGTAGATTTTGTTCTAGGACAAAAAGTCTTGAAACCCTCTTTTCTGCCCTCCTCGGTTCTTGTTTCCCTGTTTGCATGCTTTCCTCCTGCAGACTGTTGTTCAGAAAGTGCCTGCCAAGTCCGTGTTGACGTGTGGATGCTGCTGATGGCTCTGCATGAACCACAGAGATCCATCTCCAGTGACTCCTGTGGACGGAGTGACATATTGTTAACATCCCTCTCCCGCTGTCAGGAACGTAACATCTTTTGTTCTGGCTTGTCTGACTTCTCCCAAAACCATATTGGGGATAGCTGATGTCGTGGGTTCGTCTGGACTGATCATTCCAAGAGGCTTAATTTGGTCCGTGTTTGATCTGTCCTTCGATTGCCATAAGTTTTTTCAAGTGACTGCTTTTATGGTGTTTGTTTCCTTCGCATATGCCATCACTGAAGATTGCCTATTAACTGTGTCAATTCTGATCATTTGACTGCTACTGGTAGAAATACATACATATGTATACATATATGTTGTTTAGTAAATTTTTAAAAAATATTAAAAAGAATGTAAAGGGTAAAAATTCTAGATATGAACTCTTAGTAAAAAACTCAAGGAGTTAGTTTAGTCAATGCTGTATTATAATTAGCAGTTGAGTAGTCTAATTACTTACTAATACATGCTGTTGTTTCTTACTTAGATAAACACTTCATCAATAAAAAAAACAATATGCAAGAATTAGTATTATTCAGATAAAAGTCTTTGAGGCAATAAAATGATACTGTGATTACTGTGTAATTCTGAAAGAAATTATCAGTACCTATGAAGTACTTATGGCATCCACAGACTCTCAAAAGTAGGTGTAGCTAGTGACAGTACAAAAGAATCAGGATTATTAGAAAAAAAAAGTTTAGTGAATTGTATAATTTTACTTTTTTCTTATTGCTGTCTAATTTTGGTAAAGTAAAACACCTCCTGTGTTCTCTGAAATATTCTTTGTAAGGAGCAGAACTTCAGCATCCATGGAGGTTTGTGTAAGAACTTTATGCTGGAGACTTAGGAATTTATTTTCACTCTCCATTTTGGTCTTGCAAACGGAAATGACAGATAATACATACATGTTACATAAATTTCAGTGGTTAGTTCAAATCAAAGCCTGCTCCTGGAAAAATAGTGCAGAAGATGATATATGGGTGATAGGATGGCAATTAACAATTTCCAGTGCAGGTTCACTAACAGAAGCTCTTTATCTGACTAAAATTATCAAATATGTATACTGTATGTGAGCAGTAGCCTCTGCTGAATCCAGACATCTTCACACTTTTGCTATAACAAAAATTATTTCTTCATAGTGACATCTATTTATTTCTTGTGGAGTTCAGTGTTTTCCCTTTACTAAGACACAATATGATGATTGAATGACAGTGTCAATCACAGTGAAACAGAGGATCTTGGAGGTTGGATAGGACTTCCTCAGAACACCTTCCCTTTGGACCACAGGTGTGTTGAAATGTCACACTTTTAAGAAAATGAGTGTTTATGACATGAAACTCCTGCTTTTGAGTCAGTATTTCAGATTGTTTGATGAAGACCCATCTCTTGGTCAAAAATAAGAATTTTAAATGTGCTTCCTAGGCAGTAGTTGCACTTTGCTTATAAATAACTTATCCACTGCTTGTGTTTTGACCACAGATTTTTTTTTTCCTATAAAAGTACAAATGAAAGAGGGGGCAGAAAACAAATATTTACTTTTGAACAGAGAAAGAAGAACAACAAGAAAGCATGGAACTTTTTTGATAGTAGTATTATATGGTAGAAAATTAATATGTAAAACTCATTGATAAGGGAATAAAAATATCCCAAATGACACAAAACAAGAACATGTGTGAGGTGGCAAGCCAACAGACTGGGGGAGGATAGAGCTTGGTCGTTCCAGCACATCTCAAACTGGTGGTGGAGCAGGGAGATGGTTGTTGTCCACTGCCAGGAAATGTCAGAGCAAGAGCCCTTCTCCTCAGCTCTTGGCAGAGACAGAGGTGCAAAAAAGCCCAAGCTCCTGTCTGGAGCTCCCCAGCCAATTATGAATAATTCACATCAGATCAGATGGGGAACAGAATTTTGTTTGCAGTTACTGAAGTTCCAGAAAATGAGGAGTGGAGTTAAAATTCAGGATAAATCTCAAGCATGGGCAAAGCTCTCCATAAAGCATGTTTCACTTCTAGGTCACGAAGCTGAAGAATTTATTTCTCTGCCCAAAACACCACTCACTACTGGTGTAAAGAAATCGATAACTTGTGTAACAGACTCTAGGGAAGCTGCTGGACATAGTTCATTGCTTCTCTCATAAGTACTACTAGAGTGCATAAGCACTCACCCAGGGGTTGTGCACTTTCTTCACATCCACTCAGACCCCATGAAGCACAAAAGAATAGAGGGCACAGAGTTCACAGAAGTGAAAAATTCCAGTGAAACTATCTTAGCTAACAACACCGTAAAAATAAATTAGTAAAAGTGGTTCCTTTGTAAACCTCCAGAATAACGGTGGCCTTCGTGTTTTTCAGACTTCTATTGGCAAATATTTTTCATTTACTGGCTGCAATAACTAGTCTGAATTTCATTTCTAGTTGGCTGAAAATAAAGGGTAAAATTTGAAGGCAAATTAACAAGAGGTTTGAAATAGCAGATAAGGAGAATAATTAACTGATCCAGAAAGGCATTGCTTCTGTCGAGGCAAATGTTATCATCTTTATTATAGCACTATCCTGCACTGAACTTCTTTAGAATTAGTTGTTCTTTCTCTGATGTTACTGACTTTTTTCATTTTTTTCCACATTAAATGGGTTCTGTAAAAAAAGGGTGGTGGTTTGCATGCTACACTGAGCATACACAGCTTTGACTAGTTACGGCTTGACCCCCAAATCATTTTGCAGTTGGTGCAGTTGGAGAAGTGAGAGGGAGAAATGTTACTTCTGTAACTGTGATTCTGAATTTTAGATCTCTCTTTTTGTGAGTTCTCTCATCAGATGCTAAATATTATGATTCACTGTGCTGGACTGGGTTTGCTGCTTCATAGCTGTAAGATTGATAGGGGGATTTTAGCGTATGATTCATTAACAGAAATGTTTTCAAATTGAGATTTGAAGGAAGTCTATTGGGACCAAAGAGGAAAATCTGTGCACACACAGAAACAACATAATCTTAAACATTATCTGCTTCCTTGACCTTTACAGAATTTGCCAGGCTGGGTAATTGTCAAAAATGGGAAGTAGATGTCACCTGGACTAGCTGTTTTCACAGTTTGTACTGCATGTATGTTTGCCTGGTACTCGCCAGTAGAACTAACTGTTTGACGGTATTAAAGAATCCTTAAAAAGACACTCTGAATAGCAAATAAAAACTGTTCGTTAGATAAGGTTGGTATTCCTGAGCCTGGTCCCTCCGCCCCGACCCATCCCTTTAAATGTTGTCCAGAATCTAAACTACATCCAATTTGGTTGTTACAGAAATTCGGCTTAACCTGATGCAGTTTCAATGTCATGGGTAGTCGGAAACTTCTGGAGACCACACTATGAAAAGAAGTGGGTGACAAGGTGTCCACAGAGGGAGAAACTTCTGTGAATCCCTTTAGCAGCTTCCTGAGGGATATTGGTTATGAGGTGTAGCTTCAGAGGGGTACATGCAAACTCTTAAAAGGACAAAGCTTTTCTGGAAAGCTGGACAGGTGTGATGTGCTGCATGCTGCTACACCATTCTACAGTGCCCTAACAAAGAAAGACAGCAGCATCTCAACCAGTGTGAGCAAAGAGTTTGTGGCTGTGGAAGATGTTAATCACTAAAAGTGTTACTAGTTGTGCATTGAGTATGAGGAGAACAAAAATAATACAGAGAATTGTGATGTTTGGATGTAGATTTTAACTATTTTTAAATAGAAATGCTCTTATTATTTAGAAAAGCAATTGTTTGGTAATTGAAATGACAGCAGTGACTCACCTCACAGCAAGACTTGTTTCATCTGTGAAGTCTCACAGAGATCAACAAACAAAAGATGTAATCAAGAAACACATCCACTGTAAGCTGAAGCATAAGTATGGAGGAGAAAAAAGGTGTTATTTCTGATGACTGAGGAAATGTATTTTCTATGAACGATCTACAAACTCTTTCAAGTGAAGGGTTAGGTTATTCAATCACATGCAAAAATAAATCATAAATAATCTACCAGCACAAATTTTCTGAAATTAACTGTGAAGTTATCAGCACACAAACTCAAATTGCTTTCAATACCAGGATAGACTGGCAGACTCTCTACCTGCTAAAATAACAAGAAAAAGAGATATGGTCCTTTGCCTCCAGGAACAAGTATCAGCCTCGGGGCAAGACATGGTGCTGAGAACATTTGCCCTCATGCAACTGGCCTTGCCTGGAATGGTGTTGGCAATAAATGGAGTTGCTGCTCAGCCTCAACTCTTTGGATCAAAACCTGAAAAGACGTTAGTTAACGTTGTGAAGAGTAAGCAGGGAACAATGAGTGTTGATGCACCTTGCATAGTACATCAGAAAATTGGAGCAGAGTACTGAGGAAAATTCGTATATGTTGATAAAGAGGCAGTGCCTGTCGGAATGATGCTTGAAGACTTCTGTCTGACTTATACAATTGTTTGGAGTGTAAGAATGTTGTGTATGTGGTTTTCTTGTTTGGGTTTGGTTTATTTGTTTGTTTGGGGTTGTTTGTTTGTTTGTGGTTGGTTGGTTGGTTGGTTGGTTGTTTTTTCCTTCATCAGAAGTTAGGGGTGCTAACAGTGTTCAATAAACCTGTTTGGGTTTGGGCAGGTATGGCACTTCCACGAGATCCTAAAACACAATGACTGTTTTCAGTGAGATCCAGGATCTGTTTTCCATGTCAAAAGATTACTTCAGCAAGTTTCTGCCTTAGAAAATGTGAAGCATTAATTTACAGGTGATCGTTCAGTGTAAAGCCACTGTGCCACTGTGCAAGACCACAAAGTTGTGGCTGATGCCCACAGGAATTGGGACATTCGATGGATGACTGGCTCAGCAGTGCCCAAAGCCATCTCATAGCATGATAAATGCATCCAATTGCTCCTGTCTGACCCATGGGTCTTAGGAGCTTTGTGGACAAAGAGATTTAGGGTTTTTACAGTCTAAAAAGATGACATGTAAGGAGCAGATGTAACCATATAAATCAGTGATCATTCTAATAAAAGCAGTTATCATAATCCTGCTCTATTTTATTAGATTAGCACTTCTTTGGACAGATGCAAAGAAGAGAGCATCTGTTGGAGAAACAATAAACTGGAAAGAGGAGTATGGTCAGTACATACAGGGTGAGAGAGAGGCACAAGCTGGGTCAATAAGTTGCGTAGTAAATGCTCTGTGGAAAGGATTAGACCATGCAGTCAGGGTTAAAGGTGGGGTCTTGTCCTCACCGAAGAGAGCACTTGGAGGTGTGTGTAGGGAGTAGGATTTCATCCACAAAGACAGAATCTAATGTGGCAGATGAAAGAAAGCCAAGTGAAGAGGTTCGCAGAGGGGCTTGAGAGTTTTAAGGCAGCTGAAAAGGTATTCAGTTTGATTTAGGCAAATAGGTTAAAACAAGGACACTTTCAAATCAATCCTTCTTTAAAGCTGTCTGGTGGTTGCTAACTACATTGTAACTTTAGTCAAAACCAGAAAGTTAATGTCATAATTATTTTTTTAAATAATATGTGTAATTGTCAGGAAATTTCAGTGTAAATTGCTTCATTTTGTCTACTGAATTACACATGAAAATTAAATGTTAAAACATTTAAAGGTGCTTTTACATTGATCTTCCTGTCTCCTGAAAGATTGGTTTAAGAAGATTTTTAAATTTGTTTTCTTACACACGAGTCCTAATTAAATGCTAGAATAGCAGACAATTCCACATGTGCCTGTGATGAATTAGGTTCACTCTGAATTGTCAGTTTTCCCTTAACTTCCTCTATACAGCTTGTTCAGTTCATGTTCCCTGACTTATCCGGTTGTAGGCAAGATAATAACTTATGCTTTCCACTTTACTTCCAATTTATTTTATGATACTGTAATTGATATAGATCAAAATAAGGACAGAAAAGTGAAATCACCCATAAACCATTCAGGAATAATGACTCGTGGAAGTCCATTTTTATATCTCTACACTTTACTAAACTGGATTCTTGCAGTACAGGAGTTCTGCTCAATGCCGGAGGAGAAAACAGCGCTTGGAGCTACAAGCTGTGTTACGTGTTTCTTTCCGGTGTTCGCTAGAACAGCCAAGAGACCATTGGAACAGACAACATGACTTAAAGCCTGCACTGTGCTACCTAGAAGTGCTTTTGGGATCTTGGATCAGGGTGCATGTTTCAACTACACATCAGGGCATGGCCCAGGCATGTCCTATCCTTACCATACTTGGGTATCTGGAGAGAAAAGCTGGACACCTGGGTCAGGGGGATCCAGTAGTCAGGTGTTCAGTCTTGAGGACCTGAATTAGGAATTCATGTAGCGGCAATCTGCTCTCTCATGACTTCTGCTCCCCTTTCTCAGGGCAGGTGTCATGGGGCAAACCATGCGGAAGGGAGTTCCTCTCTTCGGGAAACCTCTGGTTTTCTCCTGAGTGGCTGCAGGTCAGCCATTTACCATCTCCTGCCTGAGTGGAGTCCACACTGGGAGAAAGCACCAGATCAAGAAAAAAATGAAGGGATCACATGAAAAAATAGAGGTCAGTATCTCCTGTAATATACCCTTAACAACAGATTCACTTAAACAAAAAAAGCCCATAAAATATTTTTCTCAAATAAAGTGTATCTTCTGTCCATCTCCATCTTTGTCTGGATTTGTTGTAGGACTTTGGCACAAGTATGACCACAGACAAAAGTTGGATGAAAAGCAACAGCCAGAATATTCATTAATAATTAAACTCCAAAGATGCAAAAAGCCTGCAAGATTTCAAACTGCATGAAACCTTTGGGCTGGATCCCACTTCTGCAATGCTGTTCCTTTGTTGATTAGGATGATGGCCTTATACATGAAAATAATGACTTTGCACTAAACCTGGAGGTTTGTAACAATTGTCGTGAAACAGATGTTCTTATTTTTAATGTTGTACAGAAGGATATTCATGAGTTTCTTGCCTTTCAGTTGCTAGACTTAGTCCTTTGAATAAATTGTTTTTTATTCCTTGCCTTGTGCTTAATTTCCAGCAGTGGGATTTAGCTTTGTGTATAAACCACTCCTTTTCCCATCTGTTACTTTACATAATGGTACTCAGTTTAATTTTCAGTTTTTGGCATTCTTAGGCTAGGCCCAAGCTGCTGTGGGTTATAAATGAATTAACAAGAGCAAACACAAAGCAGTTCTTCAGAACCTGAATTAAATATAGGAAAAATGTTCAAATCTTTAATTAAATGTTTTTTCTTTATCTGCCATACATTATTTGTTTCCACTTAGTTATTACTCAGAAAGGTTGGTTTATACTAACCTTGCACTCCATACGAATGGAACAAATTCTTTAAACTGAAAACACCGAAAATATGTGCATCCTGAAGGAGATATTGTGTTGATCCTTAGTTCTGCTTATAGCACAGACTAGATTAGATTCCATATTAGTATCATCTCATGATGATGATTTTTGTTTTTTAAAGTAATTTATTTTTTTCTGGATGATTCAGTTTTTTACATAACAATTTCTATTTCACTCTTTTGTTTACATACTTCCCCCTGGAAGGGGAAGATTCAAAGATTCAGAGAAATTTTGTTGGCAGCCTTATATCTCTTTCTCTGAAAAGAAAGTGCATTCTTGAGGAATGTAACAGCATAGTTATCTTGAAGAACACTGGAATCTGGGAGTTCGCTTTAGTTAATACTGGCAATTCAGTTTTAGTTTTAATTATTTGCAGACAAGTGAAAGCAGCAAATTTTATTTCTGCAAAACCAAAAGTTTACTGGAAACAAAGCATCCTGGATGTGGGAAGAACTTGTTAGCTTCTGCTTGGATTGTGTGGCTTACCCAAGATATGAATAATGAAGTACAAAATAATGAGATTCTGCTGTATGTAAAAGCACTGTGGTGTCTTGTGGAGTAGAAAATAAAGTATACTTGTGTGCCCTTGGCAGGAATCTGAGCAGTTCCTTCCAGCTATTTTTCTTTCCATCTGCTTTTTTTCAGGTTCCTCTCAGGTAAGGCAATGGGACAAGGATTCACAAGAACTTCTAAAACACGGTCTCAAAATACTTAAACACTAAAATGGAGGATTCTCTAAGAGAAGGTGAACTTTGGTGACTAGCTGCCAACACAAGATTTGATTTCTAGCCTATGTTACAACTCTGCGGTCTCACTGTCACAAATAGCTTTCTACCTCGCAACTGCAGTCACTGTGTCCGATCAGTCTGGATGGCCTTGGGTAAACCAGCTCTACAAAGTTTCAGCATTCAGACACTCACCACTCTCTCCCAAGTGTAGGTCTGGCAGTCTTAAGACCTATCATGTGAAACAAAGTGAAAATGTGGAGGAAGATGACAAGTGACTATGTACAATTTAATTCTAAAGCTAAACAGGGAGTATCACGTTTTCAGGGACATGAGAAAACAATGAAGGGCAGAAATGAAAAATTAATAATAGTATTATTTTGGGCTTGATTAGACAAGTAAAGACCAGCAGGTGGGTTAGACTGGATATCAACTATTTGAATATCTTGACTTTCAGACGTTCAAGTGGTAACACTAATTCAGTATACATTTTCACATAAAAATGCCTAATAATTTTAATGTCTAAGTGAATAGAGGACCATCCCTTTCTCTTGGTAACAAAACTTTATGCATCATTTATACAAGGAAATAGAATAATTAATTGCATGATTATACAGCTTTTATCACTACTGAGCTTGTATCAGATATGCTGAAAACTCCTTAATAGAGTGGAACAAAGTCTCCTTTTGAATTATTTTTAGTCAGTCTGATAAGTGTATAATTGCTGGAGATAAACAGCGATGATACCGATGAAGTCTGAACCACCTTGAAATGAAGAGGCTCTCAAAAGACACTCCTGCAACTACCAGACACATGACAAAGGCAAGAAGGTGAAGATGACAAAAGTGACTTTTATCTTCTGTTTCCTTGCAAGGTCAGTGTCAAATGTAGCTCAGCTGAATTGATCCAGCAATTTTTTTTTTTAATTTTTAAAATAATTTAAATATCATATGATATTCAAGAATAACATAATTGTTATTTGTACAGAGGTAAGCAGAAATCCACAAGTATTTAGAATTAAAATAAGATTGGGTCAGACTGAACAGCATGATAAGTTCCTTGGTGACACTATCACAAACTTTCAGCAAAGCAGTGCTGATTTTCTGCACTAGTTTACTTGCAGCCCGTTTTTCCTGTGGTGCTCTAACGCTGCATGTGAATAAGTTAAATGTTTCATAAAAACAACAGTTTCCAGTCGAGTTTGGGCTTTTATTATTTCACTTGTGAAGTTGTAAATACTCAAGATCAACATGGGATTGAAATGTTAGTCTGTGGCATCTATAGGTGGGAAACTGTTACAGTTATGTTTTATTTGAAAAAATGGTGCTATTTTTGAGATTTTCACATCATGTATTTTCCTCTGCTGAGGCACAGTGAGCTGAATTCATTATTCATCTATCAACCAGAGAGACTCAAAGTATCTTCCTTTTAAGGATGCTGGAAAAAAGAAAGCTGAACTTTCTACAGTTAGAGTTACCAGTTGTGTTTGTTTATGAAAATTGGAGTTTGATGTACTTCATAAGAAAATACCTTGAGTGGTTGAAAAAAAGGGTGAAACAGTCACATTTTAATTTTATATAAAAGCAAAGACATTCCCAAGTCAGTCTTAATCTGTTGTTTTTCTTGCACATGAATAAAATAACTGAACCAAACTGTTTATCATTTGCTTCCAACATGTGGCAGTTCCTTTGACCCTGAAACACTTTTGTTTTTCACTTAGTCAAACTCTACAGAAAAATTAAGTTTATAATTAAAAATGTTACTGTAGGCGTAAATATGCAGTGGTAGGGTTGACATCATAAGAAGAAAGAGAAGTTTCACTCTGTTTTCTGGAAGTCTAAAAACCCCAGACCTTATCTCAGACTTTGCTATTACAGTTCAGAGAACTCTGCTGAGCCAAAATTCATGGCTGTAATTTAGTTTCAGACTTGTGATCTATATAAATGAATTCAAATAATTTCCTCTGAAATATGGTTGTTCATAACATGCCAAATATTGAGTTATGTTTATCAGTGTGGTGGTGGCTCTGTATCTAGGTTACAGTTTCCATGAAACAGGCAAGACATAATTAAATTCCTATAACACAGAACTATTCAGTACTGTGACAAGTCTCCCTTACGGTGTGGTTGTGTGGGCTAAATATTGATGGTTTTACCTTCATTTGTACCTTACCAGCATCTCTTACGAAGCTCCTGAGAAATAATCTGAAAGGAGTAGATCTGTTAATTTCCTTGCTGCTGCAAAGGAATGCCTTATTTCAATATTAGGCAATTTTTTAAAGGATTCTCCAAATATAGTAATATGAAACCCAACTGTTTTAGTCATAGAGAAAAACCTAAAGAAAAAGGGCTCCCTATCCCCAGCTGCTTATGACTGAGAGCTACAGCAGCAGATAAGGCATGATGTGCCAGGGCAGACTGAGGAGAAAAAAATAAGATAAGCGATATAAGAAAAAATGTTATCAGATCAGCTGTCCTGCTAGCCACCAGCATGCTCGTAACCAAACTGATGCTAATTGAGCCTAACTGCTGCTGATTGTATTGTTGGCATCTAGACAAAGAAAAAATTTACATAGGGAGATAAATAAAGGGGAAGAATGGCATAGCTGCGTTTGTGTTTATGGGGAAAGCCTTGCAAAAGTGAGAAGCAGCACGGAGAAAGGCATGAAAATGTTTTATGGAAACATTAACAAGAGGTGGAGACGGCAATCATGTCAGGGGCTGGTCAGAGGCAGGAGTCAGCACTAAAGGAGGAGTGTGATGTCGGATGGGAACGAGATCTGAAAGGTATTGCGAGGGTGAAGTAGATTATATTTGAAGTAATCCATGGAGAAATTTGAACACAAGGTCAAAGGGCTGGAGTGAGACACCAGGAAACTGAGAGTAAGACCTTGTTCTTACCTCACCTGGTGAGCTGTTCTATGTTGGACTGCGAGCGTGACAGAGGAAGTCACAGGACACTTGGGAACCAAGAAAATCAGTGTGCTTGGCAGTTCCCTTTTGCTGAGTGCATCTTATGCTGCAAAGTATGCCATACCTGGGCAATTCTTTTTAGAAAACTATACATAACAGTGGAGCAAGACATCTCCAGTGTCAAGTGCAAGTGGCCATGCATGAGCTCCATTATAGACTGAGCTCCCATTCAGGAGCCGCTTTTGGCTCCAGAAAGCTTGTGCTTTCTGCTGGAAAACAAGATACTCTGTATAGGTACAGTTGTAATCCTCTACATCCAAACGACCGTACTTCACAAGTTCTGTCCTTTGATGGAAGAAGCTTTTTACTTTTTGCCTATGTAGACAAGCTGACAGAAACCAAATTAGGTTTCTCGTGAGGAAGCCCAAGCGCAGGCACAGGGGTCAGGGATGCAGCTCGCTTTCTCTGGCACCCTACATCCTGGGCACAGTCCCCACAGACAGCTCTGTCTCAAGCCCTCAAAATTTGTATTTTTTAGCTGCTTCGGTATATCATGTTGCAAGATGGTGACTATCCTGTTAAGTCCGTGTTCCACCTGGCACCAGATGTTCTCTTCGCCCTTAGCTGAATGGCAGCACTTTATAAATTCCTCTTCAGCCAAAAGCACCTTCTTTCTGCCAGTTCCCAGCCCCGTATGTTGTAAATGGCAGCTGGAAGAAAACTCCTTCCAATGTTGCACAAAAAGCTGCATTTCAGCCATTTATTCCCATTGTACACTGCCATTCTCCTAGCAATTGTGCATGCTACCTAAGGTCAGAGAGTTACAGTCATGATGTAGAATTTGGCAAGGTAAGAAACAAATTTTTGAAGAATAGTCACTTGGTAAATTTTTTCTTCCTTCTAGTTAGAATAGTAGGCTTTATCTTCTGTCCTGCAGGGTGCACACTGCTAGTTGGTTTGTGTTTGTTGTTGTTTGTTTCTGGTTTTGTTTGTTTGGTTGGTTCTTTTAATGCAATGGGTTGCATTTGTTGACTTATTAAGTCAAGCATTTTTTCAGAGGAACTAATTTTCCTTCTCTTTAGCAAGATAATGGATGATTGAATGGGAGATAATTTAACTTCTCTGATGAAGGCACAACTCAAATTTTAAAACAGATTATTAAAAACTACTATTAATATATAAAAGTATTTTACAAATATAAAAGATCCAATAAAATATGCCCACATTATTATATGAATATTAATTTTAATTTTATTGATTACAGAAATCTAGAAATCTTAAAAATAAAATCTAAATAGGAACTTAGCATGTTTACATTACTTTCTCATAGTACCAGTTCATATATGCCTTATTATATTGCTAATCCTTATGTGTGCTTGCCCTCCCTACTTAATAAATATAACACTAACTATTCTTCAGAGACAATTGTCATTCATAAGCAGGTCAATTATCTTTGTTATTATTATTTTTATCAGAAAGACAAATTTTACATCCTAACATAGTTCTTTTGATATTAAATTACTTTTAATTTTGCATAACAGCAAAGTCCTCGAGACAACTGATAAGAGTTCAGTACAAAATATTGATAATAATTTTCCTTGGAGCTTGAGTGGGTGTAATAACACCAGGAAATGTTTTATAAACTTTTCCTTCGTGTTGACTATTCATGTCTTGATCCCAAGTGGGCAGGCTGCTCATCCTCTTTCTAATAATGATATAATAATTCTTATTGCTATTATTATTATTACTAATCTGGAAGAAGAACCAGATGGACATGGGAAAGAAAATCTGTATTTAATCAGTAATACAATATACAGCATGGCTTCATATGCCTAGGGCTGCTGCAACCTGGCAATATGTAAAACCTTGTGACAGAGTTCTTTAATGAATTAATGTTTCTGCCTTGTCTAGAAAGTACTCTGGCAGAGTTTTTCTTCTTTCTTTAGTGGATTAAGAAGAGATGTTAAAGCTTTAGCATCTCTCCTCAGTTTTCAGAGCACAGTGCTAATATTCACATTGTTCTTCGAATGCACAATACACTCTGTGTTTACCTAGAGTGGAAGCCCTGGCGACTAAAGACAACAAGAAAACACTTACTGATGTAATCGGCATGCAGGCAGACTCATTAACCTGCTGGGTTATCTTCTGCTTACTGCCAGGTCTTGACAATTGTGACATTACAGCTTCACATTATGGCCTGTTGTTTCGGATTTGGTGAGACTCATGGAAGGTCACTTATCCTTGACAGTCTGGCCATAGCCTTTATTTTGACTGCAAAGACAGATTTAGGCACGTGGTAGGTGTTTTCGCACACGTGGCCCCACGCCTGTGGGTGCCTGTGGGTGTCTGTAGGCTGGAGCTTGCAGCATGTACCTGCTGGTATGAGCAGCTGCAGGGAGCAGAGCTGGCATGGAGCAGAGCCAGGGCTGACAGCCACCTGACAGCCAGAGCTTACGGGAGGCAGACCGCTGGCTTGCTCCTGCAGCCCAGCTGCCCCACGTTGTCCAGAATGCCTGCCCTGACGTGGATCTCTTCCAGAAATTTTAGTTCCTTGTATCCCCTAAAGCTGCCAGGGACTTATCTTCCTCTGTCTCTGCACAGCTCAGCCCTGGAAGTGTGACAATTAAACACACTTTTCAACTTCAAAGTTTAGCATGCCAGCTTTTGGCAACGCCTGAACTCAATTAGAGGGCTATATGTCCCTTGGTAAGTCCCACAAAAGGGTGTGTGGCTGAGGCTAGGGAAGCTTTTAGTAGAATGGGCCATTCATGAGGAATTTTTACAGAGTAGAAATTCAGTATTTTTGCAGAGAAGTTATATCCATAGAGCACTATGACAACAGTTCTTCAGTCAGGGGCTGTCTGAGAATTATTCACTTAATTCCCAGTGCTGCTCTCATTGCTCAAATAAACAGCTCAGTTTTCTGCAGACTTTAATCCTTGGATTACTTATTTGTGATTTCTACAAGCACAAGAAAAAACAACACTTCTTTTTTTTTTTTTTTGAAACACGATTAATTATTTTATTGCTCAGGAATTGTTTCTATCATCAGCTGCTGAAGTTCTCCTTCCATAAATGTAGCCATAAATGCAGGGAAAAATAATCTCATATATTTTGATAATTGTATTTTAGCTTGAACTGGTGGTGACTTAGAACAGGAGAAAAAGCATATATTGTCAATGAAATCTACTGTGCAGAAAGTTCCTCATTTGCAATGGAATAATGTATTTGTCCCTTATCATTCTAATGACCAAATATTTATAGAAATATAACTTCATGAATCTCTATGATATAAAATTCTCTAACAAGAAGCTACATACTAAATTTCTTATTCAATTTATATAAGTTTGTTTTCAGTCTTTTATTCCTACAGAAGTGCCACAAGTGAATGAAAAAATAGCTGCAGATTCTGGGGTCTGGCCCAGACACTTTTTGCCTAGGTGACCCTAGGATTACACTGAACTAATAACACCATGGAAGTGAAGATCCACAGAAAAATTTGCAAGTTGGTTATAATTGCCACCAGACAGTCAATGGGAAATTTATTTGGGCCCAAATATGTCACCAGCACTTAACTTGTAAGCAAAGTGTGTTTGCTACAGAGAGTAGAAGCCCTCATGCATCCCCCTGATGAGCCCTCTTGCCAAATCTGTGGGGCTGTCTGAATGCTTGTTCTCTAGTTGCTTGGAGTGATTTCCACATCTCTGCAGTATCTACAAAGCACCTGATGGCAGCCAGAAGAGCAGAACTCTCTAAAAGGTAAAACTGCTGACTGAAGAGTGATGAACTGAAGAGCAGCACGTGATCCTTTTCTCAGCCTTCAGCATGTTTAATTTTGGTTTCATTTTAGTAAGAATATAATTTAAACTGAACTAGTTTATAATTTCTAATTGCCTGCCTTTATCTCTCTGCCTTTGTGTCATTCTTCCTGTATCAGCTTCATTCCTTATGCAGCAGCTTTGAAATGTCTGCTTTCACAGGCCCAGGTTTGTGTCTTGCTATTTGCCATATAGGATTTGCAGTGTTGAAATTCAGGTTTTCAAGAAGGCCTTAACACAGATTCTAGGTCTGTAGCAGTAAAATGTCAAGCACTCGTATTTGTTCAAAAGTACTGTCATTCAAAAGTCAATAGAAACATGTAAGTGCTCTGCATACAAAATTCCAGATGCAAATTTTTAGATCCATGCAGAGGTCATGTTAGGTTTATCATTACTTGAAGTTTCGCCACGAAAGGGCATTTCATTCAGTAGTTTAACTAAATGACATTTTTCTAGAGAAAATATCTAAAGCTTATTCTGGCTCCTGGGTGAACTATGGGTCACCAGTATCATGTTGTGGTGAGTAAGGCAAACGCTGGAAGGTGATGTATAGATAGAGTTATAGTCTATGTAGCATGTGAACAAATCCTACTCTACTCAGCACATGCTGGTCTTCTAGTGAAAAACAGTACCAATTGCTGAGTGTCCAGATTTCAAGAAAAACATGGGATAGTTGTACAAAGTCCAAGCAATATCTTTGTGAGAAGCTAATCAGAGGCTTAGAGAATGTATTTTTGTCAGGAGTGATTGAATGGAAATGAAAATAGAGGAATGGGTGTGAGACCAATCTTTAAATACTTTGGCCTTTTCAAGCAATTGCTTGGGGAAATCCCATGGGAAAGGGTACGTGAAGGTAAAGGGGCCCAAGATAGTTGGTTAGCATTCAGGAACTGCTTCTACCAAGCTCAAGATCAGAGCATCCTGATACATAGGAAGTCAAGGAAGGGAGCCAGGAGACCTGTGTGGTTAAACAGGGAACTGTTGAGTAAGCTCAAGTGGAAGAAGAGAGTTTACAGATCAGGGAAGGAGGGGCTGGCTGCTTGGAAAGAACATAAGGCTGTTGTCAAGGACAATAGAAGGAGCTGCTTCAAATACATGGCAGATAAAACTAACACCAGAGGCAATGCAGGCCCACTGATGAATGGGGTGGGTGCCCTGGTGACAGAAGATACAAAGAAGGCAGAGTTACTGAATGCCTTCTTTGTCTCTGTCTACTCTGCTGGAGACTGTTCTGAGGAGCCCCGTACCGCTGAGGCCCCAGAGGAAGGCAGGACAATGGAGGAGTTTGCCTTGGTTGATGAGGACTGGGTTAGGGAGCAATTAAGCAATCTGGACATCCATAAATCCATGGGTCCAGATGGGATGCACCCGCGGGTGCTGAGGCAGCTGGCTGAAGTAATTGCTGGGCCAGCCTCCATCATCTTTGCCAAGTCGTGGGAAAAGAGAGAGGTACCTGAGGACTGGAGGAAAGCAAATGACACTCCAATCTTCAAAAAGGGCAAGAAGGAGGACCCGGGTAACTATAGACTGGTCAGTCTCACCTCCAACCCTGGAAAGGTGATGGAACAACTTATTCTTGGTGCCATCTCAAGGCATATAAAAGACGGTCATTAGGGGCAGTCAACATGGCTTCACCAAGGGGAAATAATGCCTGACCAACCTCCTAGCCTTTTATGAAGACATAACCAGGTGGATAGATGATGGCAAAGAAGTGGCTGTGGTCTATCTTGATTTCAGTAAAGCATTTGACATAGTCTCCCACAGCATCCTCACAGCTAAACTGAGGAAGTGCGGTCTGGATGATCGGGTAGTGAGGTGGACTGGGAACTGGCTGAAAGAAAGAAGCCAGAGAGTCATGGTCAATGAGGCAGAGTCCGGTTGGAGGCCTGTATCTAGTGGAGTGCCTCAAGGGTCAGTACTGGGACCACTATTATTCAATATATTCATCAATGACTTGGATGAGGGAATAGATTGTACTATCAGCAAGTTTGCTGATGACACCAAGCTGGGAGGAGTGGCTGACATGCCAGAAGGCTGTGCTGCCATCCAGCGAGACCTGGACAGGCTGGAGAGTTGGACAGGGAAAAATTTAATGAAACATAACAAGGGCAAGTGTAGAGTCTTGCATCTGGGCAGGAACAACCCCAGGTTCCAGTATAAGTCGGGGAATGACCTATTAGAGAGCAATGTAGGGGAAAGGGGCCTGGGGGTCCTGGCGCAGAGCAAGATGACCATGAGCCCTTGTGGCCAGGAAGGCCAATGGCATCCTAGGGTGTAGTAGAAGGGGGGTGGTTAGTAGGTCGAGAGAGGTTCTCCTTCCCCTCTACTCTGCCCTGGTGAGACCACATCTGGAATATTGTGTCCAGTTCTGGGCCCCTCAGTTCAAAAAGGACAGGAAACTGCTGGAGAGAGTCCAGCGCAGAGCCACGAAGATGATTAAGGGAGTGGAGCATCTCCCTTGTGAGGAAAGGCTGAGGGAGCTGGGTCTCTTGAGCATGGAGAAGAGGAGACTGAGGGGTGACCTCATTAATGTTTATAAATATGTAAAGGGTGAATGTCACGAGGATGGAGCCAGGCTCTTCTCGGTGACAACCAATGGTAGGACAAGGGGTAATGGGTACAGACTGGAACACAGGTGGTTCCACTTAAATGTGAGAAGAAACTTCTTCTCAGTGAGGGTGACAGAGCACTGGAACAGGCTGCCCGGGGGGGTTGTGGAGTCTCCTACTCTGGAGACATTCAAATCCCACCTGGACACATTCCTCATCTAGGTGTTCCTGCTCCGGCAGGGGGATTAGACTAGGTAATCTTTTGAGGTCCCTTCCAATCCCTAACATCCTGTGATTCTGTGATATAAGGGGCTGCAGTAATGAATAACTGTTCATTGTGTCTGCGAAGGAGAGCACAAATAATGATGGTCTTAAATTGCAATGAAGAAGACTTGGCTTACACATTAAACCTTTCTGCTAGCAAGGATAGCCAAGTGTTTGAGTACGTAGCCTGGGAAGGTGGAGGAATCCACACCGTGAGAAGCACTCAGCAGGGAAACGTGCTACGAGTATTAAAAGGACAGTTCACCCTGGCTCTGAGGCAGTGGGTGGATCTTCTAGATCTGTGAGTCTGTAACCATCACTCTGGTTGTGTTAGGTGGCAGCAATACAGACGTAAAAAAAGTGGCAGCCTAAAGCAATTAATTATATTTATCTGAATCGTACAATAGTGATGACTTTCACAGAGGACATATCAGACTACACAATTTTTGCTTGCATACAAAACTCACATCAGAGGGACAGGAATACTAGACACATGCCTTTGTTTTGATTTGTGATGTCTTCCTCATGCTCGACTGCCTGTTCCTGTCTGCGTATACGTATATAATTAGCAGCATAAAATGAGCTATTTTTGTCTTCTTCCTGCTGCCTAAAAAATATATAATACACATGAAATAATTAGATATTTTGGCTGCTGTTAATATCTACAGAACATGATTTCTGCAGAGCAACAATCTGTGACTGATGTGGGAGATGCCCAGTGACAAAATGCTTTCTATGAGAATGCAACCGTTGCTGGAGGAAGGTAGTTTTCTGAGCGACTAAATATTTCAGGGTTGGATAAATCAAGATAAGTTTACTCTTTTCTATGAAAAGCTGATGCTTTTGGGTCTGAAAGTCAGTATCAGAATACATTAAAATGCTTAGAATGTTTTTTGCTGTAACTAAAGAGTTGAACTAATTACCAGTGAACAGCGAAGTTTTTGAGGAGGAGTGTAGCTGCACACATTTCCACATGGTATTTACTGCACTGTGCGTGGAGAACTGGAAAAAAAACCAAACAACAAATCCCAATGCAAAAGTAGTTCTGTTATATAGTCTTAATGACAAGGAAATCTACTTGTTTGAACATTGGCCATCAGACCTGCTTCTTGGTAGATGTCACACATGTGACCACCTAACTGCCACATGCTCCACGTTCTTGCTTTCTCTTGTTATATGGTCTACTCCCTCTCCTCTCCAAAATGTAACACTAGTTGCCTTTCTATTTTAGCTCAAACCCTCTGTTTCCTTATTTTTTCTACCTACTTTGTATGTGTCAGTTTGCCCACTAAACTTTACGTGGTGTGAAAGGACACTCCAGTTGTATTATGCATTTGCCCCCCACACACCATCGTGCTGTTTTAGGTACTAAATGCTCACGACTCCTATTCAAATCTTTGTGCCAACAAATGAAGAAATAAAAAATATGCTGCAATAATGCTGACTGCACAAAAAAATTCAGAGAAACAGTCATCTATCTTCAAAACTATTTTTCTCATGTGGTTTGTTACTTGCCTGAAGGTAGCCAGTAGGGCAAGCAACAAATGCAACCTCTTTTTTCTTCTTTCTCTAATACTCTGATCACCTCCTCTAACCTTTATCCATAAGGACCGCTGAGGTCTTTTTGCAAAGAACTCAAAGGGAGTTTCTCCTCCAGCACTTCAGATCAGAAGTGTGCTTCTGAGGCAAATCTCCAGTCTCCCCACTCATTGCACACTGCTTTGCATCACAGAGATTTGGTCTTGCTTTTCAGCACTGCTTGCAAACACAAACACATAGTCAAAGGCTGTACACAGGTTTAACTGTGCATGTGTTCACAGGTCCTCTAAGTCAGCTTCAATTCTACTATAAAGATAAAAGTAGCTGTCATCTTTAAACTCTGTACGTTATATTCGAATCACAAGTGTTTATTTGTATTAGAAGGGGGGTGGTTAGTAGGTCGAGAGAGGTCCTCCTTGCCCTCTACTCTGCCCTGGTGAGACCACATCTGGAATATTGTGTCCAGTTCTGGGCCCCTCAGTTCAACTGCTGGAGAACGTCCAGCACAGGGCAACCAAGATAATTAAGGGAGTGGAGCATCTCCCTTGTGAGGAAAGGCTGAGGGAGCTGAGTCTCTTAAGCTTGGAGAAGAGGAGACTGATGGGTGACCTCATTAATGTTTATAAATATGTAAAGGGTGAATGTCACGAGGATGGAGCCAGGCTCTTCTCGGTGACAACCAATGGTAGGACAAGGGGTAATGGGTACAGACTGGAACACAGGTGGTTCCACTTAAACTTGAGAAGAAACTTCTTCTCAGTAAGGGTAACAGAACACTGGAACAGGCTGCCCGGGGGGGTTGTGAAGTCTCCTTCTCTGGACACATTCAAAACCCGCCTGGACGCATTCCTGTGTATCCTCATCTAGGTGTTCCTGCTCCGGCAGGGAGATTGGACTAGGTAATCTTTTGAGGTCCCTTCCAATCCCTAACATCATGTGATTCTGTGATTTGTATTTTGATGGACACTAATTTATATGCATTTTTTGGGGCAGAGGTAAAAGCATGTTTAATTCAAAAGGTGACAACTCTCCCCTCAACTACCAAGGCTCTTTATGAAGGAGGGGTAGAGGATGACTCTCTTAATTGCATCTTCTTTTCTGTGTCCTAAACATAATCATAGATAAAGTGTAATACCTCAATTTCCTAGTGGCTTACAATTATTGCTTCTTAAAATGCTGACCTTCAGTGGGTATTAGGAGAACACACCATGCTCATTTTTTATTGACAGCATCCATGTATTGATGCATCCATGCCAAACATTTTTAAAGTTTTTGCTGCTGCATATCTCAAGGTACCGCTTCCTACTGGGGACTCACTCTGTAGCTAACAATCACCAGTTAACAAGTAGACTGGAGGAATGAAAGCAAACAAAATCTGAGGGAGATAATTAGTTGCAAGGAAGGTTTTGCTGTTTCTGCCTGTGAACATCTAGGATACTCACTGCTAGTTCATTAGTCTGCTCTGAGCAAACTGGCTTCTGCCAGTATGCCCAGTTCTTAAATACTTGCTAGCAGCTTTGCAACACATGTGTGTTTATAACTACTGCAGTCACAAAATTAATGTGTCTCAGATTATAAGAAGGCAAACATTCTGGTCCTCAGGGTTGCAGAGAAAGATGGCTGAAGCCATGTAAAAAGTGCATCTAGAGATGCAAATCAAGAAGCACATGATATATGTATTTTTCAGTAAGGCAAAAATACCCTGGATGATTAAGAAATCTCATGATTTGGGGATTTTACTTCAGCACTTGGGAATATCAGACTTCCCTCAGTCACATTAAGTAACAATTTTTACAAATGTGGCATGCTGTACCTCTTAAATAGTGGAAAACAGTTGTTATGACATTGGGTTTGTCTTTTTGTAATGTATGTAATAACTGTAGACATAGGTCTAAGGAATCCATTTATACAGACATATAAAATTCTATATGCAATCAACAGATGATATATGTATATAATGAAGAAAGCCAAGATGGCATTTTACTATCTTACTCCTGCTGGTAAGAAGGGTAGAGTTTGTCTTACATGGTAAGTCTTAAATGAATTAGTAGAATAACAACGTTTTAGTTGTTTAAAGTTCATTCATCTGCACAAAGCTTACCGTAAAGTTGTCATTAAGCTTCATTATTTACTTTAACATATAACCCAAAATGCAGATTGTTATTTTAATGGGAATTGAAGCTAAAAATAGCATACCCTTCTGTGATACCTGTTCTTCCTTTCATACTTACATACTATACTTTTCTTTAAATGACTGCATGTCTGAGTACCATTTTCATAAAGCTTTCAAAGGATCATCTATTTTTCACATTCTATTTTGGCTCAGTGACTTCATCAAAGGTTTAACGAGCATAAAGAAGTGATAGACAGCTGAATACATGCTACCTTTCTGACATAGCAGGGTGGGGATTATGCCACACAGATGATTTGATGACAGACTGTACAGAGCAGTGGGTTGTGTGTCATGTCTATTTTCTAAGAGAAGAGTGAGCACTTTACAGCAAGCTGTCTGGCTGAGTGTAGAAGAAGCTTTTGTAATACGATTTGACTGGCAGGAGTAGAAAGGAAAGTTACTGCATTAAAGAACTTGACTTAATTGCAAACACAAGTTGGATTATGTAGGAGGTACCTGAGGAAACAAGTATGATGGAAACAACTTTAATGAAAATTTCCCCCAAAGCAATGTGCTTCTGTTTTGCCCAAGACAAATTATTTTGGCATGGTCCTCAGTGTATTCTATGTATTTGCCTTTAGAACAAGGCAGATTAGAGAATAGATGTCAAAAGTTTATTCTCTGCAGATTTTTAGTAGTAATTCTGTGTTTATTGAAGCTGAAGTTGTATTTTATATTCTCAAAACATCTTTCAGAAACTTCAGGATTTATTAAAACCCGAAGGGTTTGTAGTTTATAAACACCACCTTAGGGTATAGATGTGCTTTAGCCTTCAGAAATGGATTAATCTGAGAAATAGCGTCATATCTATTTGGCTGTCTGAAAAAGTGAGTGGCTAACTCAAGATTAGAATGTAGACCAGTAACAGAATCAGGAATCTAATGGTGGGTGACTTCAGTTTTAAACATTAAAAGTATTGAAGAACACATAATGTATAAAGGATTGAAAGAAGACATATCAATTCACAAATAGACTTAAATTTCTAATATGTGGCATTAAATATAGGCATTCAAGTACAAAATTAAATCCTCAGTACCCTAAACCAACTGCACCTAAAATTTTGCCCCTAGAGAGCTGTAGAACAAGCCATGTGCTCATAGGACTTAGCTGATTATACACCTGATTACCAGGGTTTGAATCTCTCTGTATCTGAAGCAAGGACTATGTGCAGTTTCTTGCCTCTCAGGACAGTGCTTAACCATTGAACTACTGGGTATTCCTAGACCATTGAACTGCTGGGTATTCCTAGTTGGGATTCAGTTTATTTTGTCAAAGCTGTGCCAGTTTGTTTAAGTTTATACATTTTCACTTGGCAGGAGAGCACCAGAATGACTCTTTGATCCAATGGTTAGCATATTGACCATGAAGGCTTAGGTCCAAATTCTTATTTGGGGAATATTTAAATATTATATGCAAAGCAGAGCAGCTTCAAGAGTGTTTTCTTAGTAGATGTAGAAAAGATTTACAGAGTGAGTTTATAAGAAGCCAGTTGTTCTCTTCAGCAGTGTCAAGTGAAATTAAATCTAGAGGAAATTAAGGTGCAATAGAAATTATCAACTGATTACTACATCAATTTAAATAATCTCTTTAGTGTTGCTTTAAATGACCTCTCCAGTGCTTTACTGTAAGCCAATTAGAAACTAACAACTAAGTTTGGAAAACATAAAATATTAGAAGTCTCCCTTACATCCCCTACATATGCAGGAACTGCAGTAATCAGCCTTTAAAAGAAAAGATGCTGAACAGAAATATATAGGGAGAATTATTTGTACTAAGTTATTAATTTAGTTAAATTTAGAAGAGACTATGGCTGAAATAATTACTGTCTATTGCTTGTACAAAGTACAAACAATCTGAGCTGTTCTAGGTTCTCTACAAACTTTTAAACTTAGCATTTAAGGCATGCAAAAAAAACCCCAGACCTGCAGAAATATATCATTGCAAATGGCAGTTGTTTTTTTCAATCCTAAGATGTAATACACCTCTTCTGTTACCACAGGTCACTTGCAAAGCTCTTGCACAACTGAATATAAGAATCACAGCCTCAACACTGACACTCAGTTAAGAAAAAAATAATAATACTCTTATTTCATGTTTTTCAAACCCTTCACCTCTTTCTGAAGAGTTCTCATACTAAAAGCAGTTATTTTCTTGAAAGAAAGCATGAGGGTCTTTTGGTCATAATGAACAAAGATATTAGGCTTGTTCCAACTCTTAGCTTTCTTCCCCACCCAATAATACTCCCATTGCACCTATCTGCTATGGCAAGTTGAAGCTCTGAGGCATGGCCTGTCTCTACTGTGTGTTTTGATGTTATTGGCATGGGGGTTCATGTTCTAGGTTAGTTTTTGGGCATTATCATTCCACAGATCTATATTCCTACTAATACTGATGCTACCACTTAGGATAGGTCTTTGGCTTGTCCCACTGAAGTTTCCCTGTTTTCATCTAACTGACCTCTCCCTCCCATGGAATAACTGTCATCTGGGGAAAAGTGGGTACAGAGGGAAAAATAATGGTTACCCTCTGTCTTTCATAATCATTGTGTTCAACTTCAAGCAGAAGAGAAACTTAAGATGTCCAGAGCACCTGTGATATTCTGGCATGCTGTCCCTTAGGATACAAAGACTATCACTCTAAACTGACACCCATCCAAAAGTAACTACTGCGTGTTTCAGCCCTAAGCCTGGGGGATATTTCTGTCCTTGTGATGTGTTGCATAGGAGATATCTGAAAGAGAAGGTGAAAAAAGGATGCCAGGGAACTGTCGACACTGAACAGAGGAGATACTTCCAATGTGCAATTCAAGTAAATGCCATGTTTGGTGTAGTTGAAAAAAAAAGTGTGTGCTTTTCTTTTTCCATTCCATGAAAGGTATGGAAGATTAATTCAAAAGGGATTTATGTCTCTAGCAAAAATGAAATCACTAAGCGATAGGATTTTCAGATACAGCTGCGTAAATCCAAATAAACATAGCAAACATGCCTGCTGTGAATTTTCTCTCTTTTTGATAATTTTTTAAGCTAATCCTACCCCAGCACTGCTTGTGTGGAACAATGATTAAACAGGAATAGAAGTTGAGAGTGATGGGGTCTTGTTTTATTACATGCATCAGTGTACACTCACCTTTGAACAAATGCCAGGCTTCCTTCCTTGCTAAAAGAATTCTTGCCTATTAAAAGGGTCAGTAACCCACTAAAGTACACTTCAATAGTAATCAAAACAAAGGAAATGTTATATTTTGAACGAATAGCAACTATTATTCCAGCAGAATGAGGTACAAATATCCAGCTGCAGTACTTCCCTTAGGGAAGCAGTGTCCACTGCACCGTTCCTGGAGAGATGCCATAGAGTGTAAGAAGGAGAAAATATGTAACCCTACAAAACTGCAGGAAACTCTGCCCCTCTGCACTTCAGGTGCAGGAGGTTTAAAAACAGGCAGTGTAACAGACGGGCTCTCTGATACAAAAAGAAATTTAATGAATTACTAGATATTTGGTATTGCTTTGACTCATTCTGGCAAAACCAGCTAAAATTTTAACTAATGCATCAGGGGCATAAAATAGGCAATCTAAGAATAGCTTTTATTTTAACTGTGCACACAAAGCACCACCCTAATGCGTTTCTGTAAAGTCAATTAAGCATAAATATTCAGTTAAATTCACTACTAAAGTATAAATCTTGCACTGTGGGTAAGTTAGACCGTGCAGTGGATGTGCTCCGTTGCCAGGCCTTCACCCTGCTGAGATCCAGAGGTTGAGTCTTCCAGGGTCAAGTTGAAGGGTCTTTCACCTGCCATTGGCTTGATCCCATGACCCAGGTGCTCTGTACCTACCTCTGGGGCCATGTTCTTCTTCTAGAGAGGAAGACACTGGATTTTTGGCTACACTTTGTACGGGGACTTGATTTATAAATAGTTTATAAAAGATAGATAAATTAGTAATAGGTTCTAGAAGTGTGCTACAAATACAAGTAGTCTGTATCATGGCTTTTAAAAATGCACAGTCAAAAGGGGAGCTGGACCAGACCATGTCTGGAGGTCTCAGCTGATTCCAGCCATTCTACACTGAAGAGGGTTTCCAGGAGTAGCCAACTATATCTCTCAAAAAGAGCACAGCAGCTTGCACCAGCACACATGCCTTGATTGCTGATTCACCGTGCTTACTGAAAGAGCATAATGCAGGGTTGACATCCCATGGGGAGCAAAGGGGGCAAGCTACACTCCTTCCAAGACAAAGTGAGCTGCACTTGCTGAATGTTGTATCTTTTTTTGCTTGCAAACAGCTTCAGTGATTTTTCCTTACATGGTCAAGATGTTTCCAGACATTACTTCCACCCTCGAAAAATCTCCCTGATTGAACATTAAAATTATAAATTGCAGGGACTGCAGGTCTTTCAGACTCTTTGCATTTTTCACCCTGTGTATATTGACGTTTTCCCTGAATACTATTCCTTAAGTAACATCAGTTTCCATAAGTGACCGTTCCTCAGCCTGAGTTTTTCAAACAGTCCAGCCAGGGCTGCATGTACAGCAATTAGTCCCAATTCCTTCACAGTGTTCAGTCTCCACATATTGTGTTCCATTATGTGATAGAAACCTTTTGTGTTTCCAGTCCATTGTCTGTAAGTAAAGATCAGTTTCATAATAGTATCTGTTTCCATCCAGTTTTCATGGTAGCACATGCCATTATCTCTCCTTTAGAAAGGTGAATTCTCAGCAATCTTCTTGTCTGGAGGAGGTGTGTGGGGAATACTCAGGGAGGTAGAAGCTAAAATCATATTAAAAATTATGTTTAAGAGATCAGACAGGAACTCACTTCACTGCTTCCAGGACACAGGAACATGTATCATGTTCAAAATAGGTAAATGATTTTGATGTTCTTAGAATTAATCTAAATTATTTGCACTGCCCCATGAATTATTGCTTAATGATGTGAAAAGGAAATATCATTAGGCTGATTACAATATAATCAAAATACAAATGTGCCTCATCTGTCAGGGTTTTAGAAAGTGATTTACTTAATAGAATAATAAGAATCTTAAATTTATTGTAGAAATGTAAGTATTGTGGTAAATAATGTAACGTTATGTTGTCATGTAATAAACCACACATTGACATACCTACCATATTTTATACATGTAGGTCCTCTGGTGTGATGATTTCCCTCCTGATCTTTTTATCTTAATCATGAACTTGTATTGAGCAAAACAGATCTTTTTGAAATGAAGCTACTAAAATTGGTTACTTGGCATTAAAAAAAAAAAAAAAAAAAATCTATGCTTGAATTGTGGTTTTTTTTTGCAAGATTCATTTCAACAAAGGACTAAACAATCATTTCACTGAAGTTCATTGCAGGATTCCTTGAAAAGACATATTTTTCCCCATTAAGCTATTTCTTTGGGATCAATATATGATGGTTAAATTGCAAAACTATTTGGCAAATGATAGATGATAACTACATGATACAAAGTAGTTCAGATCACAGCTATTCTTTGCTTTTCAATTGTTACAGGTTTACTTTGGGGAATGAACAACAACAGAGCTCTTTTTATTTTGGCCTTATGTTTGAACAAAGATTATAAGCTCCTATTGCATTTTGACATTAATCTAAGGGTGTCTGATTTAGTTATTTTTAAATGTAATGACTTTTGATAGCAAAATTGCCTTGCGCTTAGTAGACTGGGTTTAATTTAGCAAGCTGGCTGAAGAAAGAATGCCAGTCTTTTAAAGGAAATCCATTTTTTAAATTTTAAAATTTGAGCATTCTGGAATATATAAAGGAATGTACCTGGATGTGTAGATGTGGTTTGTATGCACAATTGTAATAAATACAATATTCATACTTGTTTTCCAATCTTCCCTTTCTACAAAGTACCTTTGAAAACTAGGCCCGGACTTTCAGAGGAACTGGATATCATGGAGCTGGACTGCCTCTGATTTCAGACACTACAAGCATATTCATAAGCTATTTGTGGTAAAGGGTCACAATATTTTAGAAAGTGTCTTGAGATGTGCACTTACAGCATGTCTTAGATCAAAGGAGGTATAAAGGCCACCTCTCCTTTTTACTCAGTAATCTTATTCACTCAACTGTCCCGCCAGCCCTCTGTACAGAAATACAATTCCTCGGCATCATCTCTACCTGATGTAGAAGTGATTACAACAGTTCTGATCTGGCCCTGCCAAGCAGTGTTGTAATAGACTTTCTGCAAGCAGGAAGATACATAAGCTTATACAACATAATTTAACATATTAGGCTGATCTCAGCACATTTTGATTTTTTTATCCTGTGTTTGGCTGGATTTTAGCTAAGATGTTACAGAAATACTTCATTCTGCTTCTTGGCTTAGAAGTCAGCCTGAAATCAATAAATCAAGAGGAACAACAACTTAATATGAACAACTATGAGCATGTGTGTGTTGTTACCCTCTTCCTCTCCATCGAGCAAGCTCTCTGTGATCAGGAAGCCCTGAGCCCAGGGAAGAGCTTCAGGGTGCACAATTCACAGCTTAGCAGTGAGCCACAAATCTGATTTTTGAACCTGACACGACACTGCTGGAGGGTACTCAAGGGTTCTGTGGAAAAGTAGAAAAGAAATATTTGCAGACTGGTTGATTGATGCAATGCTTATGGAATACAAATTTTAAGACATTTCCAAGGTGGAAAGCTTGCTTCTGTTCAGCTTAAAATGTTAGATGGTGTGTCCAGATTCTACTAATTTTATACATCTGCATCCTCATGCAGGTGCATGGTTCATATAGGTATGTGAAAATGTATGTAGCTATGCATATACTAGTTTGGCAAGGGGAACATACATGCAAATTAATCCACAATCAAATAGCTTAGTAACTTCTAATTAAATAAGCTACGGAAACATCTGTTTTCTTGGCAGAGAGATGAAGCTTTATTTTGTTTTTTTTTTTCAAAGTGTAACTGTGAGCCTAGTCTTTAGCATAATTTGGATTTTAATATTCATACTTTAAATTTTCCCACAAAATAAAGGAGATATATTATAGCTATTATCTATTAAATTCCTGGCATTAAAAAAGCTCAGCAAATAACTTAGATCAAGATGAATGCATGTCTATAAAAAAATATTGCATATTAAATCAATGCACTCTTGTTGCTCATGAAGTGCAGGCAGTCATATAGCTAACGTGTGCTCAGTGACAACAGATCTGCAGAGTTTCTTACAGACATAAGATTCATGATTTTGGTATTAGACAGGATGAAATGCCTGAGGAATTCTGATTAACCAATCTAAAAGTACACTGCCATATGCTGGGACAAGATAAAGCTGAGGAATAGATTTAGGATGTATCGTTACACTATGGCCTTCTCATAAGTCTAAGATAAATCTTTACCTGACTGAGGCAGAAAGAACCCACACTTGTCTGCCACATCAGTATGACAAATATCCATATCATTAACAGAACAGAAGTTGTAATGTCTGTAAACTGTGGGATCTTTAAAGCAAAAGTTACAAGCTTGGGGACAGGTCCTTGCAAGTGTTGAATATTCCTTAGAATGGGCAAAACTGTCAGTTTCATGTGCAGGAGTTGTGGTTATCCAGTGTTTGCCAGAGAGATGCTAAACAAATCTTGGTCATGGTTCTTATGAGTGTGGTTTCTCATTCCCTCCATCAGACGGGCTGTCAGAGGGTGCTCACAGCTTCCCCGCCTCTGGCCCCTGCAGAAGGGTGAAGGGATTCCTGCCAGAAAGGCGGCAGTGAGGGAAACACAGATTTTCTGCTCTGGAGATGTCTTCTGCCTAGTGCCAACAGCAGCTGGAACTATAGGATAGGGTCGCTAATTTATTTGGGTGGCAACAGATCTGATGTGAATAAAGTAACAGGGACACAGTACAGAAGCTGTCCTTGCCATAATGTTTTAAATTATTATTATTATTGTCATTACATACAACTGAATAAAAGAGAAAACTCTTTTTATCTCTAGCATAGCAGATGTCTTTTCCTCTGCCATTTTGTATTTAGTTTGATTACAGGTATCACAAGCATCCTTCCATACATCCATTGCATTCAACCTGCAAATACACCAGCCCCGTGTTTGTTACTTTTCTCTTTCATCCTCCTCTATCTGTCCTTCCTTTATTTTAGCCTCCAACAGAGAACTGATTTAGAGTAGTTTTCTACTGCACAGTAGTTTTCAATGCTTCTTCAAGCATTTGATGGGACTGGAAAAGATCTCAGCGAGAGCCTTCTGCTCTGTCACCATCAGCAATACCAAGGATAAAGGAAAAATGAACACTATGGCCCAGATTCAGTACAACATCTGCAGTCTTTAAGTGCCTAACTTATTTCAGGAAAAACTTAAAGCTTAAATGTTTTTTTGAGTTCTGGTATTCAGATGCCAAGAAGTCAGCCATTTTGGTATCACCTCTGGAGACTCTATATATTGGATGTGTTTTCCCTCAGTAACTCTGAGACTCATGTTTCAACCTGGAGACCATATTGACAATGGATTGATTGTCTAATTTTCTGTGCAATGGTCTGTATGTCTTATTCCACAGCCAACATTTTTCTGCTGGTTCACAATTTTACACTGTGATTCAAATGGGCTTATAAGTAGGAAGGAAGGAAAGAAGGAAGGAAGAAAGGGAAGGGAGGGAAATCAATTTGATTCTTTTTGTGTCTGTGAATCAAAACCTCCAGCTGTGGGGAACTAATGCAAAGTAGGTTAGTGCCAACATCAGCAGCTGTGGAAGTGCCAGCTTCTGAGGATTATTTAAATTTTGGTGAACACATGCTGCACTGAGCTTCGTGTGTTAACCCTTCTGCATAATGAAGCTGATAAAAAAAATACAGGCACTCATGGATGGTATAAAATATTATTGACCTTATCTCTGCTAGCTTCATTCTTTAATTTTATCCATTAGAAAAATTTATTAAAATCGCTGAACCAGGGAAACTAACTGCAGGGAAAAGTTCAGATACAGGACATAAAAAATGACTGATCAAAATGTCCAAATAAACCTTTGAAATTCTGACAAAAAAGTTAGGATAAGAACCTAGCTGTGACCCATGTTAGATTGTGATGATGTGTCTAACTCTGTGAGTATCTCCTGTTTAACCTGTGCCAAATCCTGACTCACTCCTCTACAAAGTTTTCATTATATTTGAGCATACAGCTATTTCAAACTTCATGATCGTTGAAAATAGTCATCTCTATGGAAAAACAAGCAGGTTTTTTTAAACAAATGTAATTATCCAGAATATTAGGCTGAGTCTCCCAGGTGACCCAAGACAGTGTCTGTGTTGCTGTCATATGTAAGATATATCTTTTTCTTAAAAGATCCTCCTCCATTATTCTGCTCATTGATACTTATTTTGCCTACTATGGTGAATGAAAGGCAGTTCTAGCTTCTAATGAGACTGGAAATTTCCTTTCTCTCCATACTTATTTTTCTCTGCATTTTTTTTTCCAGACTGAATTGATTTATTGAATGACAAGTACAGTACCCATATTTCAGATAAGGTTTCACTAGAGCTTCCTATCATGTCTTTAAAGGCCTCCCTTTACTGAAAAGGACTTCTCTTGCATATTCTAGGATTTCATTAGTCTTTGTCATTGCTGTACCACCTTAGCAACTCAGAGTGAAGGATTTCTTTTTGTTAACTTTTTAAAGAACTATCAAATATCCCTCTAATTACTCAGGAGTAGGCTCCCTCAGAGCTATCTACTCCACCTAATTCAGTACTCCTAACCTAATCTCTTCTTGCTTATACAATTTGATCTACCCTAGTCTGTTTATTTGATCCTAGCTAGTTTGATCCTATCTAATTCAGCCCATCCTTTCTAGCTCATGTTATCTTTATGGCTCCAGTGTTAAGATCTCACAACTTCTTTCCAATACAGAGTAAGTTCCTCAAGGAGAAGATCCAGAAATTAGACAGCTGCTGAAGCATACAAGTTTGCATTCTCACTTTCTCTCCTTGCAATTGATGCCACTGTCAAATTTCCAGTCCACTGACATAGGTGCAAAATTAAGGCTTGATTGTCTCTTCCTTCAGAAATCCCAGGCAAGGAAAACAGATCTGGCCCCAAGCAAAGGAACCTAGTTATTATTTTTCTTCCCCCTGAAAGACTATCAAAACTAAAGTAAGGGTTATTTAATATTTTCTTCTAATATGTCCTGTCTTCACTTCAAAATTGATTTGGAAAACCTGCCAGCAACAGAAAACAGCAAGAGCCAAGAGGGAAAATGGCAAGCATTGCTTTATGGATCAGCTGCTTTAGAAGCAGAAGTCTTAAGGCTTCAATATTTTGACTAGTTGGAAAAATAATATGATTCATTCTTCTAAAACATACATGAAAGGCACATGGATGTTCACAGAGAAAAGCCAGTAAGATGCAAGGATGTTACATTGATTGAACTCTACAGAGTTTTGGATCCTAGACATTAGAAGAGTTGGAAAATGGGTTGTCAGACAAGAAGCAGGGGACAGGGGAGAAAGATAAAGTTTTTGGAAACATTCTTATTTAAGCGTAATGAAACTGAAAAAAAAAATGCTATACATACACTCTTACCTGTTGGAAACACTGGAAAGGAAAAGGCAAGTAATCACAGGCTGACCATGAGAAACTGGGGTGGTGTGTGCGATGCAGTTCCAGGATGTATCAGCACTCCCACCAAATGGAAGGGGCAGCTGGGTATGAACTGACAACCTGTCAATCATCAGCACTGTTGCTCTGGTATAATGAGCCTTGCTGCACCTCTCTCCCAACTTGTTCTAGCTTGTTCTAGCCCTCTGCAGTCAGCACTACTCACATAGGATTTCCATGATGTGCATGTAAATGAGTGTTACAGGGCAAGAAATAAATTACTGGAGAGGAGTAACTTTGGGGGCTATTTTGTTTGCATGGGATCTAGTGCATGAAGGCTAGATGTATGTGCAGGTATTCGGACCATGATAGAAAGCACAAGGGAAATGCATATAACTCTTGACACCACATTCAAAAGTAAGCAGCTCTGAATGGAGCAGAAGGCAGGACGACCAGAAAGATATAAAAGCCAGGTCATGAGACTGACAAGCATGAGAAATGTCTGCCACACCACAGGGAGAAGAATTACTTAAACAGAAAGGTGATCTTGACATAAGAACAGATGGGTATAAACTAGTCTCAAACAAAAGTGGGGAAAATACAGAAGGAAGCGTAGCTATCAGAACTGGAAGTTTCCCAGAAAAAGCTTCCTGAAGGTGGAAGTGGGGGAATACTGTCTGACTCAATTGCATATAATATTAGGGACTCAGTGATACGAAACTATGCCCCACCCAATCCATTGTCGTTGATGCTATTGGGTGTAATATGTGGATTTGTATCCCTCCTGTACTTTGAGGTGTATATCGGCAGCCTAACAATAAACAGAAAGCTCAGTTGCTGTGTATATATATTTTTGGTGCTTTTCCTCTAATGCACAGGTGACCAATTCAGAACTATTGAAATCCTGACTGTATTGAAAGCAACAGCAAAGCTCCTTCTCCATTCAGTTTTATCTCATTATCTTTTATTTTATTGCAAGGTCAACACAAACACCAATGAATAAAGAGTTTACATGTGTGGTCTCTGTGCATGGCATCTCCTGGCTTTTGCATCTGCAACTTTCCAGCCACATTACCTGCATCAGCCCCCAGACTGGTCTACAAGAACAAGGCAAGTCTGGAACCAGCTGGAAACAACTTCTGTGTAACTCTAGGGTGTTATGTGCTAGGTGGAAATATAAAGTGGACATTGAATGACAAACAGTTTGTAGTGCTCATCTTTTCTGTTTTCCCTCCACCTGTGGCAACTCTCCTCCTGGAGACTAGTCCAAGGTGTCTTTATGGCCAGCATGAGCTGCCAGGGTTTGAAAGATAAGAGTACCAGGTCATTCATTCCATATTTGTTGTTTGCTAGTCAGAGCTGGGAGTGTTTTCCCCAGCACTATATGAAATTCAGAGTAAAGATCTCATTCCACAGAGATTTTCACCTCGCAGAGTTCTCAGGGATTTCACTTTCAAAAACCAAGTTTTTCTGGTATATCTGAGGGATTTGCACAGAGCTTTAACTCCATGCACAGTTGAATGGCATTTGTGCTTAAAAGGCAACATTAAAAATTAAATGGAAATAGAACCACCCACACTGCAAAAAAAAAGTACTATAAACCTTTGACAGCTGCTCATAAAATTACTAAACAACAAACAAACCATAAAAAAACAAATCAAAAAATGCAGAAGAAAATGAAATACAGTTTGTCCTTACTACTCTGCACTGAACTGCTATTTTGCTTATTTACCCTTCGTGCACTTATGTTTCCTCATTCTATACTTATCAGTCCCTACACATCTGCAGGTCCACATTCATCTTGATGGAGGTTGGCATAGCTCCACTGCCACAACCCTGGTGAGCCTCCTCCTGTCTGCCATGGTGAGAGCTTGACACTAGGGGCTGAGTCCCAGCCTGAGGATGCCTGCTGGGAGAATAAGTAGATGTGGCACAAGGTGCATTGCATACCTTGAACTGAATATTCCTCATCAAAAGCAAAATGACCTCTTCTGGCTCTAAGGCAAAAAAAAAATCTCTCCCCATCCCATTCCCTGTGAAAGCGGCCAGAATGAAAATCAAACACTAAACTATATGGACCATCCCAGAGACCTCTTTAATCCTTACCAGGGTCTGGGCCAGTTTAAATCCACATCTACAGAAGGCTATTCCTTTAACAGGAAGAATAAGCTTCTGGACACTCAGTCACTGCTTCAAGAGCAGTAACAAGGTGTGTGCAAAGGACAGTCCACAAGGCTGTATCCCTTCCGTGTACTCGCTGCAGCCAGAATCCAGCCTGGTGTCTGCCAGCTGGACTGTGCTGTCCTGTAACACTTACTGAGGGACATCAGAGAGGTCTCACATCTCACACATTCCAAAAATCATCAGGAGTGGGTCACTGGCTTGTGTGATAGAACAACATGTGGCTCTGTAAATATGTGTACAACAGTATCTCCTTCCTTGCACTCTCCCACCGTATCAGTGGTGACATCTGTACATACTGCTGGCCCCATCTATATACCAGAGAACAGAGAAAAGTTCTTAAGGAAAGAAATAAATGTCTGTCTCTGTCTCTGTCAAGTTCAGATAAGTGCATGACTTCTGATCATGGCCAGGAAGCAGGTAGAGAGATGAATAACCTCAGAGATGCTGCCTATAATGCAGAGAATATTAAACAGCAAACAATGAAAATTGCATGAAAGCTACTGGCTGAACATTTTTCTGAGGCAGAAGGTAAATTACAAAAGATAAAATTAGTGGCTGAGGCAAAACATGCATTTTATTGATTGTAAAATTACCGCTGTTGTCACAGTCTACAGTTTTCCCATCTGACATTCATAATAACAGACAATCTAGATTAATCAGTTAGAAACAACTCTACAATATTAAGAAAATAGAAGTGGAAAATTAGGAATTTAGCAAAAGTCCTTGTTTAAAGGAATACGTAAAACCCTGTGCCTGCTTGTAACAGAAGTTACCATCCTGTTGGTCCGTGGAAAAGCATCCTTTGGCAGATGCACTGAAAGAGCAGCAAGAGGAGAATGAGGAGCAGACAAGCTCAGAGAAGCTAAAGTGTCAGCAGTCTTCCAGACACTGAGACACAAAGAAGGTACAGGTAGATAGCCAGTTGTGAGCCTTGGCTGGGAAGAAGGTGTGAGAGCATGTGTGAGGTGAGTTCCAGCACAGGGAAGGCAGCTGGAGAGGTCATGGGCTCCAGAGGGAGGAAATGCTGCAGCCAGCAAAACCACAAGTGGACATAAGCAGTAGAGGTGCCTGGAGAGAAAACGCGATCCAGGTCTTTTTAAGAGGAGAAACTACGGTATGTCAGATATATAGTGACAATTGCTAAATAAAAGGAGATGGGTACTGAGAGAATACTGAAAACAACAAGAAAAACAGTAAGGAGATAGAACAGGACACCAGCGATAGGAACTGTGAGAAGGTAAATTTTTAAACCTGTGGCTAAGATGGAGGAGTGAACCAAAGATGACAAAGATAGGTGGCATTACTATTTGGGCAGAGAAAATAAATTCACTTGTCAGAAATTGGCATGGTCTTCTACTTATTAGGTATGCTTCTGAAATTATCTATTCCATTGTGAAAATACAGAGTTTCATTTTATTTTAGATTGCTGATGGTGCTATGAATAATTTGTTCATCTCCTCAAAATGGAAAGAGACTTGCTCTGAAGACCGTTTTATATTCAAGCACTGTAAAGTGGAGTGAGGCTGCATTTCCATAGTTTTGCCATGACTAAGAATGTCTGAAATAAGATAACCATATACATCCATCTGCCAAGTATTTTAATCTGCACTTTTCTATTTTTTTACTGTTCTTTAAAACTTGTACTTGCAAATGGACCAAGTGGTATTGTTAGGTGGCTCTTACCATTGTCATCTTATTCTAATGAGTTTTGAATAGTTGTGAAGTCTTGATTAGTATGCTGAAAATAAGTCATAACCATGTTCTTTGCTACTTTCTCCTTTGTCTATGTTGAAGCTGGGCCTTTCAGCAGGACAGAAAATACTTTACAGCTTGGAGAACCTGATTTGAAACACATGTGACAACACCATAGCAGTCAGAAAGAGAAATGGTGCAGTTAATTTATTATGCTGCTAATTTCTTATTCACAAAATAGCCCCTGTGAATTAAAAAGAAAAAAAAAGTATGGTTCAGTGAACAAAGCAACTGATCTTTAGAAGCAGTCATGACAGTCTTTCTAATGACTATAGATTTCTCTTACAGTTAGAAACTCATCCATCATAAAGGGAAAGGCCAAGTTACATTGAGCTCTGTTCCTTAGAGGTCAGTCTTCAGAGTCAGAAAGTGGAAACCTTTCAAAGCTCCCTTCCCTGCTGCACTATAAATCCAAGCTGGTTAGTTATAATATATGATGCCACACAGGCTGGGTATCTGTTTAAAGGAAATGGTCTTCCAAAGCAGAATCCTTAGAGAAAAAGCCAAAAGTATTCTGGTCTTTTGATCTTGGCATGCTTCCTCACTCTGACTAGGTTAGACACCATCTTCTGATGTGGTTACAGAGTGTTTGAAGCAGAATTTATACCAAGGCTTATAGAAAATATCATGAGTCATATCAGATGCTTTTTATAAAACTTGGGCGCATATCAGATGTATTGCACTTTCTTACGCTTTTGTCCTCACAAATACTGTTTGGAAGGTACTTCTGGGGGTCATCAAATCCACTTCCTACTCTAAGAAGGACTAGTCACAGTCTAGGTAAGGTCAGGTGTGGCTTCTTCCAGCCATGTCTGAAAAATCTCTAAGGACAGATTTTACAGCCCCATCAACAGCCCGTTCCAGTGCTGCAATGAAGGTTTTAATAACATCAAACCTGCATCTCTCAAATTGATACTTATGGGCACTGCTGATTTTGCCAATACTAGGACCCATTTTCTGTGTGATGGTCCCCCCAGGCAACTAGGGACATCACTGCACTTCCTTTCTGCCTTGGTCTCGACTTCAAATGAAAAGCTCCCTCAAGCCCTCCTCTCTGGTCAGGTGCCCCAGGGCCTCACACAGAACTCTGCTGGACACGCTCCAATTTCTCAACAACCTTCTTGAACCCGCCACTGAGCACAGACTACAGGTGATCTCTCCAAGACTGAAATGAGTTTGAGTGCCCTATAGTTCCCTGGGCAGTTCTTCTTGCCTTTTAAATAGATGGGTATAAAACTAATGTCTTCGCTATTGAAGATCATTGTGATAACACCCCAGCAGCTACTAGAACGCAACACTATATCCTTATAAACACATGCATCTGATTATATTACTTAGATCAGTGATGCTCCACACTCTATCACAGCCGTTTAATAAAATGTACTTTATTTTTTTTTTCCCTTTGAGTCCAGAGACTTAAGCACTTGACAGGAGACAGAAATATTATCAGATATGAAGTATTATCAAATATGTACGAGAGAGCTGCTGGGGCAGCTGTCTGCATTTCTTTTCAACATTTCACTTGCTCTTACCTCAGATATTCCTTTGTCATTTAGGGATGTTGAAAGTCATAGCATTTGTGATAAAAAGGAAAAGTTTCCTAACATAGATATATATATATATATATATAGATATATATATATTTTTTTTTTTTTAAATTCTGGTAAAGACAACAGGCATGACCTAATTCTTGTTGAGGTTAATGAAAATAGTTTTGTTGCTCTTACAAAAGGAGAGCTTTCTATGAGTATTTGCACTGATGACAACCAGTTGCCCCACATGAGGCAAGGTTCATCCTCAAAGCTTTGTGTTGGAGGGGATATTTCTGTCAGAGTATTGGATTTTTTAGATGGTAGGGTAGGCAGGATTGGGGGCAGGGAGAAGGTTACGTAAAAAATAAATCACACTGAAAGAAAAAAATTAATTTAATGTTCTTAGTGAACATTAGAAGAGAGTATTTCATTGAGAAAAAGTAGGTGAAAGAAGGTGATCTTATTTACGAAGCATAGGACAATGCACTGTCTACAACAGGATTTTTGCAAACTCAGTAGCATTTTCTGCAGCTTAGAAAAACAGGAGGGGAAAAAAAAAAAGCTGTCCCCCTGTTTGAGTTGTTGGTGGCGTCTCTGCAGCGCTGCATGGTCTGAAGTAGATCAACCAACACTTGCAAATTAAAAATTCATGCTGAACTACGAATACTGAAAGAAAAGCACATGAATGATGAAATGTTTGAACTGGACACTGTACAACACAAGGTGTTCCTCCTTCATACTTGAGAACATCACAGAATTTCTGATATTTCAATATTTTAAAAGGTTAAAAAATCCAAAACCACAACGAAAACCCCAGTTCCTCCTTTCTAGCTCCCAGTGTACTGTAGGTTCAAGTTCTGTCAAAAACCACACATAATATTTCCTTATGTATAAGCACAAGCCTTGAAAGATAGTAGTACAGAAATAAGTCCCGCAGTAGCTTGTGTGCTTAGATAACTCTCTCAAATTCAGAGCTATGGATGGGCAGGGAAAGGGAAAGACAGGTCCACATAGGCGAGCAGGCTACGAGAGGGATCTTTCAGGTAAATAAATTTCTGGTTTTCTGTCTGCATCAGTGCTACTTGGACAATCACTGTTGCTAGATCACCATGCTGTTGTTTCCCCTGTGCATTTAGATGTATGGAAACATGGCACACATTTTGCCAAGAAACATAATGATTTGCATTTCTAATTAAATTTTCTGGAGAAGTATCTATGAAGATAGAGCCTGCAGTTTTCATAAACCACAAGAAAGATCTCAATATTCCAGATGTCTTCATACATAATCTATTTAGTAAACTACTCAATACTTTACAAATGCAGGAACAGATCTAGCCTGAGAACTGATGAATAGTGCATTATAGCTAACATGGAAGAAGAAAATAACATAGTTTTTTCTTTTAGGTCCTGCCTCTCCCTCAAATTTGCATGTTCTTTCTTTTGTTCTGTGCACTGAGGCATATAGATTACAATAATTGTTTGCTAATTTCTTCAGAAAACAATCTGCACTAGCTACAGTAAAGTACACGAAAGAAACAGAGGTTATTTAAATGTGCAATTGAAAATAAAGCATTCTGAAATTAAGATGTATTTTGGATATTTTAAAAAATCATTTGAAGTCAAAATTTCTCAGAATGTATCACCATTCATGACTAGAAATGTATGTTGTGTGTTTACAGTGGCAGAGATATTTAAGTGTTTTGTCTTTGTTCTCCCATGCCCATTTATATGAAGGTCCTTCGGTCAAGAGTGAAAACAAAGATCTGACAATATACTGCTCTGTTCCACAGGTGAAATTCTGACACTTCTGAAAAATAAGCCAAAGATCTGATGGGTTTCAGGGATTGTATCTGCACTGTAGGGTGTAACCTATTGTGTGCAACCCCCTCCACAATTCTCACCCTGGTACAGGTTCAGCTGTGCTCCAAGGACCCATGGCCCTCGCTCCAGTGGAGCCCAACTGTGTAACCTTGGCTCCAACTCCTAAGGAAATTATTAAGACATGAGGAAACTGTGTGACTCTCTGCAGAGCCATAACAAAGGTAAAACTTCAAACAGGAAGGGTTGGTAAAAGGTGGTTGTGAGTATCTCAAGAATTCAAGAGAAAATCTACTGAAATAGAAAAACTAAAGGAGAGAAAGCAGAATGGCGACTCAGTAGTTAATAATTTGTTGCAGGGAGAATTGCAGCCTGACCAGAAGAAAGCTCCTGGGAGTCCTGTTGGAGGTGGTGAACCTACTAATGCTTAGCCAAGTAGCTCATTCAAACTCAGCTGTCTTTTGTTCACATTTGCTAATAAATAATTACTGTGTGCTGTATATGTCCTACCTGCAGAATACTTCTGTGAGAGCCCAAGGTGTTTGAATATAATGGGCCAAGGAAGGAGGTCTATAGGGACATAAACTCTCAGCATGCATTATAGTCCTGCTCAGCCTATCTGAAAGTGCAGCAGGGGGGTATGGTGGTCTTTGGGTCAATGCAGAGCCATTATGCAGCCAAAATAAGCACCTGAACCCACAAATGGTATTCCTAATCCTTCAGATTAGACATAGCCTATGGCAAAGAATAGCAGTATTGTGTATCATGGATCTCTCCATCCTGAAGTATTTCCTACAATTGCTTGCTGGTGGGAACAGGGTTTCACAGTTACAAATTGCAGATAACTACTCCTCTGCGGTGATTAGAACGCTCATGGTCTCAGCTGCAGTAAAGTTATGAGATACTTAACTGGTATGAGATGTTTGATAATAAGCTATTATTTTAATACTATAATCTATAATGATAATGTATTATTTCAAAATTACATCTTGACAGATGAATTCCTCTCTCCTTGCACTTTCTCTGCCATTAGCTGTGAATGAACTGTTGGAACTTCTGGAATATCTTCCATTACTGCACATTCATTATTTAACAAATAAGATTCATTGCCTCATCTTCAAACAGCAATGAGAAAAAATAACCGTTAAAAAGAATAAGAAAAGCTTAAAGTTTTAAAGTTCTGGTTCTATCTGTCTTTTAGAAAACCTGAAAAGCTGGTTTTTCCCGCTCATTTTTGAAGTTAAAGAAAACAAAACCAACCTGAACATAATCTGTGCTACAGATAATGTTTTAATGGAAAGAGACCTGAGCCTTCCCATGGTGTCACTAAGGGTCCCTTCAAATTAGGTTGAAGATACGAAAGACGATTATTGGATATTTGATAATTGTTTAAACACACACAAAAAAGCATTGTATTCTCTCTAGTATACTTGCTTGGATTTATGCTCATGAAATAGGTGACGACACAATATTCTCAGAACCGTCAGGGTCCAGAGAAGCACTGTACAAAACACTCACAACGGACTTTGAGGAAGCAGCCCTTAGGGACAGAAGACGACTTGTTTGCAGACTTTAGCACCATTCCTACTCTACTTCTTTATAAAACGCTCTCTGAGAAGCCATACTAACTTAGGTATTTAAAACCCTTGGGAAACACAAAATGTTAAATACCAGCACGTATTGAAAACTGATGATTGTTAAACACATGTCCAAAAGCAGTGATATGAAAAAATGAACTATTTTCAAAATGTTACAGTTATGTATGTAGTGACCAGTACTACCCATGACCTCTACCATTAATTTTTCTTATTGTGCCAAATCTGTGTTTCACATGCCATAGATGACTGACAAGAAGGATGCAGCTAGTGCTTTAAATGATGTTATTTCCAAAGGTGTTTATAGTAGCCATTTTAATATGTACAGTTACAGGAGACTGTTGATCTTTTTATACAAGATCCAAGCATCCCTGAAACTTAATTCTTCTGTCACTTAGGCTGGAAATTGTTGACTATTCTGTAAAATGCACTGTCAGGTTCTGTTCGCAGTAATGGCAGACTCAGTCCATCTGCTATTATACTTGGAAAAGCAAGCTGTGACCTATAGAGCTCATGAAAGTGTCCCCATCCCTGGCAGATTTGTGATCGTCTTGTAGCTATTTAGTAACTCAGGTAACTCCCTTATTCTGAGTATCATTAACCATCTAGTGGCTCTAGAGAAATCATGGAAGGAACTGACGAGTGACCTGTACAGCTATAGCTAATGCCTTTAATGCTATATGTAAAATGATTCAAAGAGCTGCAAGCTGTTCTGGTTGCAGCTGTTTCAGTGAAAGAGACTTGATAACTCCAGCAATCCTCATGCTTCATTTCAAATTGCAGCAGGAGAGTGCGAGCTTGCAAGAATAAATGAAATTGCTGTAGAGGAAGATTTACTTTGGCTTGAATTTTGATAAACAGCTCAGAAAAGTAATACAGAAAGCTGATGCTCTTTCAATCTGAAACACTCATTGAATCCACAGATTCAGGATTTGTGAGATCTTCATAGTGCTGTTTGAAAAAAAAAAGAAAAAAAAAAAAGAAAAACAAAACACCAAAGCTGGAAGAATTTAAGACTCCTAGAGAAGTTTTACTTAGTTACAGAGTCATTATGTTTGATTGTGGCAGCTTAACAGATTTATCATGACCAAACAGACACTGCCTAGCAATTTAACTTTAAAAATGTCTGAATTCCAGTGGTCTTTACACTTACTGTGGAAAGTGTCTATATAGCCTTGAATAACAGTTACTGAAGCTCATGTTACACAGGGAAGTTTAAGCCCTGGTAACTTGTGGAGAGTCAGCCCATAAATAAAAGGAAAACAGATATATTTCTACACATCATTGCTGTCAAAGCCCTATCCTATCCAAAAGATCTGATAACAGATAGTATCCTTACTTAATGCTAAGTAAATCATAGTGTGACATATTGCCCACTGAAGTAACACAAGAGACTTTACTGACTTTCACAGCCTCTAGGTCAGAATCTAATTTAACAATCTAACAGTTCTCTAGATAGCATAATGATAAATTAACTTGAATCGTGAGTAGAAAAATCTTACCAAAGAGACTGGAAGCTTAAATTAGATAAATGAACCCTCTCCTATATCTGGAAATTGACCAATTTTTAAATTAATGTTCTGTTTTACCAAATTGAAGATGCTTTTGAATGGGAAATATTTGGATATCAAGCCAGGGGAATTTGTTCAGCTATTTCATTTACGTATGTGGATATCCACCTGAAAGCTATTACTGTGGGTTTTGTACAACTGGGACAGAAAAAAACCCAAGCAAATGAAAAATACCAAAACAAAAAGACAAACCACAAATAACAAAACAACCAAATAAGGCATAAAATTAATGATTAATTCAGCCAAAGGAGCACAAACAAGCAAAAATATTAATCAGATGGTTACTCTTTTCCAATCAATAGCTGCTGAAGATGTTGTCCAGGTAAAGTCATCCCAAAGAACTACCCCTTAAGAATGTTGGTTTGTACTCCCACTTCATTTACTTTTCAAAAATTTTGTTAACTATGTGTTAACTACGTTTTAGTTGGCTAAATACCCATTTACATAACTTCTACATTAAGATGATTAAAGCAGTTCTGTTGGTACAGTCTAACCTTGCAGACTTCTTATCAAAATGCCTCTGTGGCAAGTCAGCCTTGAAACCCAGCCCACAGTACAGTGCAGTAAATCAACTGTATCTATTCACCCACCTCCTCAGAAAGCTCTGTTAGTCTGTCTTGAACATCCTATCGGTAATATGCGTACCCAATAAACCCAAGTAACCAGGCTCCACACCCTCAACATAGCCAACGACACACACTTACAGCTTTTTGATAACAGTCAGTGTCACTTTTCAAAGGCTGAATTAAATCAGGTGTCTATCACATTTGGGTACACAATGTATCTGAGCCATCTCCCACCTTTGAAAAACAATAATTCTCAGCTAATTAGCCTCTGTTCTAACACCTCTGAATCACAGCTAATGGTAAATGAATCAATGGAAAAAATATAGGATATAAGGGGCAGGACGTAGCTTCCCAAGCAGGCATCCCATGCCACTTTAAATGCCCAGGGTATCATACCTGGCATATGGCTGCCACTGCAGAAGGGTGTAGGTCTTTCATATGTTGTATGTCATCTGCCAGCTCCTTGCAGATGTCTTAGACTCTCAAGGGAATCTAAAATGTCACTGGGTACATCAGTTTAGCCAGTCATTTAATTCAGATGTCAGAAAAATCACAAACAATTTGACAAAGCACTTTTCTAATTTAAACCTTACAGGCATTACTGTTTCTAGACATCTACTAGGTTTTAATACTAAACTCTTTATAATTTACTACGTATTTTCAGAGTGCTGTGTGAGGTTTTCACTGTGAAATCTATCAGAACTAACATTCTTGTGTGTTTAATCCCCCATACATTGTTTTGAAACTGTATCGGCTGACATTTCATGGTACAATTACTCCAAAAAACCCAACGTTTTATGGTTTAGCTGCCATTATTCAGGCAGATCAATGACTGGAAAAAATGAAAAGAAAAAAAAAAAAAGAAAAAAGGATTTAACATTTTAAGGATGCAGAGCTGGTTTCTAGGAAGATACATCAGAAATCCTTCCAGCCCCCAAGGTATTATTGTGGGCTAGAAATTAGGATGGGAACAATGTATACAGATATATAGGATTAATTCCTCCATTTCCTTTAACCTTCAGTGGGACTTATTCTTGAATAAAGAGTAGAGAAGTTGTATATGGAAAATATTCATCTCACTGAATTAAATCTTCCTGTATGCAAATAAAACCATAGCACTAGTAAACTGGGACATTAGGCAGGGACTCTGTATGAAGCACGACTAAACAGACTAGGACCCATCAGTGAAGAGCAGGTTGCAGTATAGACTGCACACATTTGATCAGAGAACTCAAATTCTCAATCAGTTGGATGAGACAATGTGGATAAACAGAATGGCTCTGAAGGTGCTCTCTTATGATTACATGCATTCCCATTGCAGGCCAGTCAGAAAGCAGATTTTCTTCCTTACCCTTATCACCCTGTCAAGTCTCCCAAAACAAACTTTTCCTTTCCCACATCACATCTGGTTGCTTTTTCTTCATTTTATTTAATCTGTTTTATTGTTAACAGGACCAAGAATATAATCTAGTTCACATGCACAGCTTATTTTTGCTTCACTAAACAAATCATGTCCAAGCACTGAATGAGAAGCATCTGATTAAGACTCACACAGTTAACACCAATTATATACCGTAAGTTATTAACAGTAGCCTTCAGGATTCAGAAAACAGTGACACGGAAACAACCTGAGCATTTCACCAGAAAGCCACGCTATCAGAGTCTACATCCCTCTCAGACAAATAAGAATATGGCTCACTTGGTTCATGCTTTGATCCCCAAAAAGGAGAAGGGCCTCAGTTTTCAGGCAAAAAATGGTCAGAAAGGTAATGACATTAAAGCACACCATTGTTTGTTTCATTTATATTGGCTACCTCATCATTTAAAGCCTTTAAAGCACAGAGGTGTCTACATCAATCCAAAACTGCTCAGATTTCCATCAGCCTACACCATGTCCTCGATTTCTCATACAAATTCTCGTACGCTTGTGAATCAAATTACTCCACTGTTCTCAAGGAAACCAGTTCTGTTGAATTCAGTGGGATACCTCTTGTACCAAGACACAATTTTGACTCTGTGAGCTTGCCTGCTCCCAGACAAAGGCAGAAATCAAACTTTTGTTCACCTGTGAACTTGCTTTTTTGTATATTACCCTCTCCAATGAGGGTAATATACAATAGAAGCCACTTTAGGCAAATCCTTTACATTTTTGGCATTACACAATTCTTTGCAACATGCAAAGTAAAGAAATGGTGGGTGCAAAGAAGTAGAAGTTTTGTTCAAGGCTTGCTAAAGTAGCAAGTCAGCAGCCAAAATTCAATTTTTGCTCCTTTCTTGAAACTTGCCTCTTTTCTTTTTTAAAAAAAGTTACTTAATGTCATTTTTGCAAGTAAAATTTACATTCATAAATAAAGGTCCTTATTTATCAGAAATATTTTCCATTATTTCCCACTATAACTGGAAGATCCTCTTTTGTTTAACTGCTGCTACAGGTTGTTGTCAATAATATACGTAAGTGGGGGTGTTTGTTACTTCAGAAGCATGTAGTAAGTCTTTAAGGCATACAGCTTCCTTCCTCTCATTTCCCAGGATTGTTTTAACCTAAAACTATTTAGTCAGCAGGCATATAAGCAGCTCTTTCTGCTTTAACATGATCTATTAGCACACCAAAACTATTTACGAAATGATTATAGGAAAAGCTGTTATATACCCTAAATTTTCCCCAGTAGAAAGGTTCTATTCCCTCCCTGTTCTGAGTGCTACTGACTGCCTCTGGTTCACTTGAGAGAAGATAATTTAGCCCCAAAAGAAAACTAACAAAATTATTAACACGGAAGAGACTGCTCCTTCTCCACTCCTGGAACAGACTCCAGCGAGGAGGACATGAACTAAAAGCATATTTTTACTGGAGATGGAAAAGTCCTTTCTTTAACTTCAGCATCAATCAAGAGAGAAGGGGCACTAACCAGTTCTGATTAAGCCTCCAGTTCTTTGCAGGCTCTGAATTAATCATGGGAAAAAGCATTTCACGTTGTAAGCTTTCTAAGAATGTTTAATCATGAGCTATTCACAGCAGTTTCAGGAACATACCTTTCCCAGCTACCTGGATTTGTTACAGCTCCTACATCTAAAACCACATCCAGTCCTACTGCAAGTGACTGTCTTCTCTTCCATCTGCATCCCAGCAGGGTCTCCTGGGCACCCCTCCCACAGCACTCTGGTGCCCCAGACTGCTGTGGGTGCCACAGACACCTGAGAGAAAAGAACTTATCACAGCAGCCAGCTACTTGGGCTCAATACTCTACACCAAGGCAGCACATCTCCAGCAGAGTCATGAACCTTGAGCATGAGAAGAGGCAGCACACAGACACTCCTCAAGACCAGTGGCATGCCTCAGTCCATCTTACACTTTTTAAAGGAAACTTTTGCCCAAACACACTTTGAAGAAAGGGGTCCAGTGCCACAGCAGATCCTGAATTCATTGAGGAAAAGAATTTCGAACCTATGTCAAAGCAGGAGCACTCACCTCTTGTCCACATGTCCACTTGCAGTAGTTAGCACAGTTGTGGCTTCTCACCCACATATCAGTCCCACACAGGTCCTACATGTACCTACTACTTGATAAAAGTTGCCTTAGTCAGATCAACACATGAAAACAGCCTCATCTCCCAGATTTTTCATTTTATTTTCACAGACAAAGGGTATAAAGAAGAGCAAGAACACCACAGCTTTCTGCCCCAGAAAAAGCAAAGAAAAAGTTGTCTGCCTTTCCCCTTATCATTCATTAGGGTAAGGCTAATTAGATTGCTGAAGAGCTGCTTTCCAGAGCAGCTGCAACTGAGAGCCTGCAACTCCGGAGATATGGCCAAGCAGGCAGGCATGAGACTCTTCCTCCATGTGGACCTTAAAAATCTCTGAGTGCATTTGCATATCTCCTCATCACATCAGCAGCTCCAGCTGACACCCTCTCCCTCTGGAAAATTTCACAGGAGTTGGCAACGTTCCCTGTACTTTCAGTTACAGATGCCCTTAGTTCAGTTGCTGTTTGGTGTTGGTTGCATAAAAGAAGGTGTCTGGAACTGAATTGTGGGAGGTCTCAAGCTATGTGTATGTTTGACACGTGTCCCTAAAACTGGCTATCTGCAAGCCAAACTTGAAACTCAAGAGCAGAGACAGTGGGGTTACAGCCATAGCAGTTTAGACCTAACATTAAACTGCTCCTGTGTCTCAGCAGATACAGCACTGCACTGAACCATGCTGACTGGAAGTCTGAGGTGACTCTGACTCAGGTATATCTGTGCTGTATTTCGCTGCAGAGATAGTTATGGTCTTTAAATTGGGGGTGGTGAGTGAGAATATTCACAAAACTTGTACCTGGTGGGAACATATCTGGCCCTTGTAAAAGCTAATAGAGCTAAAAGTTCATGCCTTTTGGTCTGGAAACCCCTGTAGGATCAGCTACAAGAGGATCTGCTCCATGCACGTGGCAGAGACCTGAGAATGTAATTGCGGCTACACCTGCATCCAGAACCCAGGGCTGGGCAAGGCAGCTGAAGCAGCAGTTCTGGAGCTCTGCTGGAGCAGCCTGAGAAAACATTCCATGCTGAGAGAGACAGAGAGAGAAAGAATTACTGCTGAGATTCCTTCTTCCTTCACAGGACCCAGCAAAATACTTCTCTTGCATTTAAATGCCTCGTAGTTTGTGACAGCCCTCCTGCTTATAATAGGTAATATAATGCATATGATAACACTTTATTCACAGCTCACAACGATTTTATTATCCTCGCAAGACAGCTGATAAAATCCAGGCAGGGGGAGACAAGGTTACTCTGCCCATGGCCATCCAGCAAATCAGTGGCTATGGCAGAGATAGTAACTGTGTCTGCTGATCCATGAGCGTTACCCTCTGCCAGCGATCAGGTTGCCTTCCAAGCTAACTGAGGTTATTAAAATTAGAGGTGTATAACAGGAGTGAATGATAACTTATCTACAAAACATGGCTGAAAACAACGTGTTTGAAAGCCTTTGTTCTCAGGTGAGGACCATTAGTAGACGTCCTGCTTACTGCAGGAAAAGTCTACTGAAAGAAATCACCTGAGGATCCAGTCTCCACTCATTAATTTTCCCTTTTAATTTTATCTGTAGATTGCATTAATTTTTAATTGCTAACATACTGTCCTAGTTGTTTTTGAGATGATGAATTAGATGTGACCCATCTTTACTTCTTGCAAGGGCTAATGTTCCTGGGGTTGTCCCTTAATAAAATTATTCAATAATAATGTAGTTGCTCATGGAGCCACCATCTGTTATGCATTTCCCGTTTTAAAATAAATATCTTCTTTGACTTAGTATGCAGGTTACCAGTTACAAGAGGCATCTTTTAAATTAAAATTACATTTACCTCTTACATTTAAAATTACATTTACTTCTTAAAGCTAATAGAGTCTGGGTTCTGAGCTAAATCAGAACATTTTGAAGGTAGCTCATGTATCAAGCCAAGTCCTGCCTCTCTCTACCAGTGACCTATGAATGCATGAGCAGAATTCCTATATCTCCTCCAGTCATCATATACTCTGTTTTTTAGCTGGTTCTAGGGCTCAGCTTTGCCATCTTTGCCCTTGCCCTGCAAATTACTGGAGTCCATTATTGTGAGTAGCTTCACACAACATTGCTGTGTACATCTGTATTCCTCCTTCTGCTCCCCAGCATCATGAATATTAGAGAACTGCTCTAGCCAGTCTGTTAAGTAAATACTTGTCACATGTTGGAGAAAGAGCAGCAAGGGTTTTAGAATTCAATTTGGGTTTCTGGAGCTTACTGCAAAAATTACATTGTTTCATTTCAGCACTTAGATTTGCAATAGACTCCAAGTGGAGACTTTGCCACCGTTAATATGTGATGAAAAATGAATGCTAAACCTGGTATGTGAAATCAAATGTAGCTGCTGTTATACCCAAACTAATACGTGCAGTTCCAATTGACCTTGTGCAGAGCACACTGAAAACCATGATACCCTGGATGCATTGGTGGTATTAACCAAAATACTTCAATAAAACTTGCCTTTCCTTAAGTATTTTCCACGTTAAGTCATATCTAGGTAGATGGTACTGCAGGCATTGTGGCTGTAATGCTTTACCAAGGAAGAAAAAGCATAGGAAGAAATTAGGTACTTGGTAATTTTCCTGCTTTAGGCAACCTGTTTTTTTTTTTTGCTATATGCACTTCTTACAACTCATTTAATGGCAATAGAATCAGAAAAAAATCTCATATACTGAGTTCCTTTCAATCACCTGTTTACTGCCCATTTCCATGACTAGCCATCCCACTTTATGCATGAAAAGGTATTTGGCTGCTGACAGGAATCAGCAATGCTTTGTGTTGCTAGGGCAGCTCTGTGCAGCTCTGACCTGCTCTCTTTTTTTTAAAGATAGCCCGGTGTTGATATCAATATCCACTGCCTGTTATTTAAAAATGTCATTCACAATATCTACATTCTGAATATTTATATTCTGGGTATTTTCTCTGGTTGATTTAATTGCCAAAAAATGACCATTTGCCCTTTGCTTCTGTCCTGCTGGCTTAATTAAAATTCTGTTAAAAGATGCATCTGGATTTGAGCAGAAAATCAACCAATCAACTGGAACAAGCAACTGTGCTGAGTTAAATTTTCTGACAACAAAACATGTACTTTACCAAAAGAACTTCATCTACATTTAATCACTATCTCAGCAAATACTGAAGTGCCAATCAAGAAACAGTCTTGTTATGTTCTGTTACAAATGCACTATATTTCTATGTATAATTGGATTCCTCCTGCTGAGTTATTACTGTTGGAGGCTGTCATGGAAGGTAAAACTTGTCCAATGTTGCTCAGTAGCACTGAAGCAGTCCTGTGCTGACAGAGGAAATTGTCCTTCAGAAAGCCAAAGGTGAAGTGAGTTCTCTCAATCTAAATAAATTCATGTGATGCTGCGCAGACCTCCTCCCTTTCCTGTTGCTAGACACAAATATCCCTTTCTAGGTTGACTCTATCACTTGATAGAAGTTCAAAATGAATGACTTTTGTACCTCAAGTCATATACCATATAAGCCTAGAAGAGAAGATTTTATGTACAGCATGGTTTTAGATTGTTGGAAGTGCAAATAATTTAATAATAATTTGCACTGACCTTTCAACTACAGAGGCAACAAGAACAGCCATAGTAAAGGAAAAAAAAAAGCAGCAGAAAGTAAATATTATTTGTAAACATTGAAAATGCTTGAGAATGTTGAAAAACAATAAATGGAAAAAGATAACTCAGTGCTGAACGATATTAAAATCATCCAGGCCAAAATATTTTTCTTTTCACTACCCTGAAAGATTAGTTAACATTTAATAAAAAATTAGATGTAAAAACTCCATCTTATGCTTAAAATGGTTTGAATCTTTTTCTACTATATTATGCACAAGTACCAAAAGCCTTTCCCATTTTGATTTTGAGCCAAGATTTTCATTGTTATCCTTTATTCCAGCTTGTCTCTTGATCATGACATTTTTTGGGTGACAAAGGCTGGAGATATAATCCTATACTAACTGTCTTCAAGAACTGATGGTTTCTCTTCAGTAGCAGTCACTGGGTTTATGTTTTAAAAACCAGACAGATCAGAAATATATTTGAGTGACTTAAGCCAAGAAGCTTTGACCTGTCTCAATTCTAGTAGTCAGGTTTGCCAGATGTTCTCAGGCTAGGCTGTAATTCACACAAAATACATCAGGGTCAAGTTCTTCTTCAGGCATATACTGTGTTTTTGCTAACCCTCAGTGGTTAGACGATCCAGGAGGTAAAAAGTCTCATTTTTACAGCTCCATTTTGTTTGATATAAAATAAGGAGCTGGATACAGGTTTCTTAGATATGAACAAAATCCTGCAATCACCAGGGACTGTTGTGCTAAGAGGAGGCAATCACAATCTTTTCTGCTGGAGATGGTTAACTTTCCATTAGTGACTGAATATGCACTGAGTGAGAAGCGAGTCTGGAAGGAAGAGATTGATTCTGTAGACCAGAGATTCATGTTCAGGCCTCTGACTAAAAGAATTTCTAATGATTTGCACAAAGTAAACAACTCCAACAAAAACTATTGAGAGCATTTACTCTTAGTACCCCAAGAGCGTAGATGTAAAGACGTTCTGCTGGTACATGGGGGACCTATGGCTCGTCTTGAGCCTAACTTAAACAAAGCGAGGGCTGAGAGGACACCTTCCATCTCCAAAAAGAGTATCTTAATCAGTGTCTCTAATTTTCTGAATGAAAGCATGTGATGTGTCCTCTCATGCCACAATGTGTGGTCAAGAAATGTCACCAGGTGCTTCCCTCTCTTTATGTTCCTGTACCTGCTTACCTCCTGAGGCCTACCTGAGCTTCTATGACCTCGGTTCTTAGGAGCCCAAACCTCTTCCAACATCATGCAGCAAGCTGGAGAACATTATACATGTCTATTCCAGGGGAAAGGGGACATGGAAGACACATGGAGCAATGCTAATGTCTCTTTGAATTTAGACTCTCCCTCTTCAAGGAGGAATACCTTCCTTTGAAAACATTTTCTATCTTTATGACATGGTATGATAACAGATGGTAATAGTGATTACTGACATAACAGATGCAGGAAGGCAAAAACAACTATTCCGACTAGAAGCTATCTGAATATGGTCATATATACATGTGAACAGACACAGGGAAGTAACTTCTGAATCATTTTGCATATGGAACAACTATTTGAAAATTATTTTGGATAAAACATAGAAAAAGTGTATTGCATAAAAGCAAAATTATTTATCTTTAATTTGCTGCTATTGCAAAGAATCCAGCTTATCAACACCCACTACTATTTGCAACCTTGAACTGGAAGTTAAGAAGTCACTTAAACAGAGGAGGTGTTTTAAAAAATGCGTATGTAAGAAATCACTAGTTTTTAAGAACAATCCTTGGCGAGTCTTTGCTTTGCTTTCCTATGAGGCTTTTTTTTTTTTCTTTAATGCAAATAAAACACTAATGCTGCCTGACTTTGAAAAACTGCAATTATGGGCATACTCTTAAAGAAAAATGATTTTCTGAAAAATCATTGTAACAGAAATTCTCAGTTGTCACCATAATAGAAATGCCTTGATCCACAGAGAAGCAGATGACAATGAATCTTTGTCTTTTTTTGGCACTACATTTGTAATCCTGTATTTGACAGATAAATGTAAAAAATATGTATGTTTTATACATAAAATCTGTCCAAGCACTGTGTAACCCTATTCTGTAAGCAATTTGGATAGAAATTTGGAATAAGGATGGAAACTTGAAGACTATATTCCCCATAAAAAACATCACAGTCCATCTCTGAGGAAAGAAAGAGATCCCTAGAGCAAAACCATAGTTAATATATCTCCAGGAGCACACAGTAGCAAAATGTGAAGCTAGGGATAAGTATTTTGCTATTGCTCATTATCTGACTCACCTCAAAATAGTTTGGTTCAAAACCAATTATAATATAAAACATATGTTTATATGCAGCTTTGTGTATAAGTTATTAGGCACCACTAGAAGTGATTCAGAAGAAAGTTCCTTTGGTGTGTGTTATTTGTGGCCTCATTTGCAAACAGCACACCTCATGAATAAGTCATGAAGTTGTATTGCAAAGCTGTTTTGAGCATCAATTTGATGAGATTACTTCAACTATATGCACATGCATAAGTCATTGCAGGAATACTAATACAGCATTATGCTTACCAAAGCCAAGAGAAAAGCATACATGCTAAGCAAACATAAAAATTCAAGAGTAACTATTGGGATGACAATTTATATTTGAATAAATATTTTTGACCTTTCATGTTTCTGAGCCATTAGTATTCTTTCTACCTGGATTTACTGAGTGGATCGTTCTGTTACTGCTCCTTGTATGATATCATCATTTTCTGGCAGATGGCCCCACTTTTCTGTTATAGGTGAAATCCCTAGCATTGTAGATGAAATCATGGCAGGTGAAATCCCTCCCTTGCTATGTGATCCTGTGACTTTATCTTATGCAGGAGGTAAAGAACTGAGTCTCATGAAGCCAAGGGAGAAACTCTGTTGATTTCAGAGAGATCCAAATGGCAAATGACTTCAGTGCTTTGTCAAAAAAACCGCAGTGATGGCTGGGATATGCTACGCAGGTTGCACTTATTTTTAAGCACCTGTTCTGTCTTAACATATATTTCAGTACCTCTTCCGAATTCCTTGTTTAAACTGCACATTGCCTACTTTGAAGATGCTTCTGCAAATGTATTTATAGTTTCTCATGTGATAAGGGGTTGTAGAACCACAGTTGGTTGAACCATGACAATTGTATGGCAGCAAAGAAACTGCTATGATATCTCAGACATTGTAAAGGGTATTTACCACATTGTATTACTTGTTGGAGCACACATTTTGACTAAAAAATAAATCCATTAAAAATTAAAGGCATGGAAGATCTGGAAAGTACTTTTCACTGATTAGGAAACTTAGAGGAAAAAGTCATTTCAGGTGACAAAACCTTTTGTGAATTTAGAGTAAATTTAATAAACATTTCTAACCACAGAGAATGAATTTTTTTAAAATGTCTTGGGACTTTTTGTTTCAAATTTATTGAAATAATTTTTTTTGCTTCGGAAATTTCATGTGTTATCTTGAAATGAAGCTAAAAAATACAAAAATATGAAGGTACAAAATAGAAAAATATGCAACCAAAAGTAAAAACAATCTGTTCAGAATGAAACAAATTGTTTCCTTTTAAGATGAACAACGTATTTTGAGTCAACCTGAAAAACATTTTACTTGATATTTTTTCATATTGCTGAGAGAAAAATGCCACCCAATTTGTTTGTTGAAGCACATGATCATATCTTACACATTTCCATGAGTTTCAATTGCTCATCCCTATGTTTCTTTAAAAAAAATTGTTTTCCCTGCCTTTATGGTTCAGTGACAGAATTGAGAGCTGATTATTTCTAATTGTGATGCAGCACCTCTGGACAGTACAAAAGCAATCAGCAAAAGGGGTGTGTGGATGCCATAGAAACACAATTTTCCTGAACCATGAAAAATACAGCGTTCTTCACAAGACTTGCAATTCTTCACAATACCTTCATAACTATTTAATACTAAATCTCACATTTGAAAGGTTACCAAATATTTTTCATAGGCTGCATGTAGGAGGTCTTTTTGTCCACCACTGTAAATTAGTTCTCTGGGACATATATGGGCAGATTCATCGTAGCATGCAGAAGCTGGGTGAGTAGTTCAGATCCTGAAAGAGGACTTAAATAGAAAAGGCTTTCACTAGGGTGCTGGAAAGATGTCTCTGTTCTTGTAAAAACTGACTTTGTATCTCAGAATAATTATATTCCTGCACCACAGAACCTGGAGCAAATTTTTTTATTGTATTTCCTCATGTTGTAAATGATGGTTTAAGTGTTAATTGCCTGCTTTCTACTTCCCCTAAAAAACTCTTGACTTGGTTATTCAGTTGGTTTGATTATACAGAGAGATGATAGAAAGTAGATATGACAAAGACTCAATAGATAATTTCATGCCATCTTGAAAACATCAAAGACAAGAAATAATAGCAAGATCCTCATTGAGTTTCTGTAACAGATCTTTACTGAGTTCATGTTTTACCCATTTTGCTCCTGCAAAGTTCCTCAGTGCTCTGTCATATTGTTATAAGCACTGAATAAATCCCCAATAATCTTGCTAAATTAGTAAAATGGGTCCAACATGGCAGGAGTACCACAAGGTCAATCAAAAGGCACTTTAATCTTTTGTACAATGCGTATGAATACATAACTGGTTCCTGCACTTCCCATCTGTGGTCTCAGATGAGGCATTAGAATTGGAAAGGAAAGCTCTACTTAGTTTCCCCACTGGGAATACAGTAACTTTGAGATCAAATATGTCAGCAGATTGTTCACATTTTCATGCATATTTTAAGAGCCTGTGGCTTCTGAAGGGTCAACACTACACTGTAGATCGTCAGTGGTATCATACATGGCCAGTTCATTTCTTCCAGAACTCCTTTAACTTGTCACAACAAAAGCACTATTTGTCAACAGCATCTACAGACTTATTTTTATATCATAATAGTCCTAGATGCACCCAAGTGACACATATAGTGAAGATCGCAGTTCCTCCTCCGTGGTTTTCTGCAGCATATTTTATTGAAAAGAGATAGCTCCTTGGTAATGACTACGAAAACTATAATACTGTTGTTTTCCTAAGAAAGTCCAGCCCTTGGGCTATGTGTATAGTACTCATCTATAAACACATATCCCTGTTGCAACATCTCATAATAAATGAAATATGATTAGAATGCATATGAGCCAATTGTTAACTGATGAACTGAAAGTCAGAGATGCCTACAGAGATGCCCGGTGACCCCAAGAAGGTGGACAGAGGAAGCAAGGTACAAATATGGTAGGTCTGCGCTCCTGTGCAGACCTACCCTCAGCCTCATCCAAGAGACAAAATACCCATGGAGCCACAAAAGAACAGAATGCATTTAGTAAGGCAGAGTATAATTATCCAAAATGAACTGCAGCCAAGGAACTGGGCTGGAAGAAGGCTATACTGCTATTAAATCTGAGAATAAATACCAGTAAAGAAGAAACACACCTTGAGACTCTCCTTAAATATAAATTCATGTAGTTTAGTGCATTGGTCTGTGAAAGGCCTCATTTAGGTTTCTCTCTTTTTGTTGTTATCAGTAATATATTTTAAAAGATACTGGAGTTTTGCTGATCTCCCTTAACTCAGTATTAAATTGGTATTATTATTTTCCTCCTTATATTTCAAGCAAATACAGTTCTCATTATAGTCATTGTTATTTATTTCTATTGCTAGCATATTTTTGTCTATAAATGAGATATCTAAGCAGGATTTTCTATCTAAGCAGGATTTTCTATCCTGTTTTCTTTTGCTGCTTAATTATAGTTAAGTGATGTTTCCCTTTCGTGACTTGCCCTCTCTCCTAAATTGCTTCCTTCCAAGTCAGAGGTGCATTTAATTTCACAACTTTCATTCCCTGAATTTCCCTAGAGCTTGCCCCATCCAGTAAGGCTGTACTCTTCTTTCTTCACCATGTTATATGAAGACTATGTCTTAGGCTTAGTGCTTTGGCATCAGTTAAAAGAATGTGGCAGAGAAAATGGAGCAATGGGAGAGGCCAGCTTTCAGCAACACTCTATTATAGAGCAATTCAAACTTTTCAAGACAGAAATAATAGAGAGTAATTCACTGGAGGCTATCTGCAAATACTGTATGAACTCTGCCAAAAAAGGAAAATCAGTATAATTTTTACAGTAGACTGATCTGGAGGGTTCTTCAGCCTAGTCCTGACCTGCATTTTTGGAAGACCTAGAGAAGAGTCACAGCTGAACAGAAGAGGGGTGCTGCAGGTCTGCCTCGTACCAAACAAGCATCTTCATTCAGATGGTCTTCTCGTGCTGAACCTGAGAGTCCTAATGCAGAAGGGGAAACGGTGCCCACTGTGAGCGGTATCTGCTGTGAGAGGGTGTTGTGGCTGTGAACTTGCTCCCATGCTCTTCTCCTCAAACAACATTATTTGAACTTTTCTCCTGCCTTCTAAGAGGAAATATTTTCAAAATGTGTTGTCTTTCAGCAGGAAATTTCAGAAATGCACTGAAAAGCAGCTTTTACAGAGCACTTTATCATAGTATGCATGAACACTTACTATTTGAAGAAATCATGTGGGCTATTCCATCAGAAACTGGGCAGGCCAATTCCACGCAGCGTGTTCCGCTGTGCTAGTACTGAGATGCCGGCACTGGGATGTTGCTGGTGCTATGACTGGATCTCGATGCTGGCTGGTTGCTCCATGCTGGGAACTTTATCCACTGGAACCTCTCGTGAAGCACACCCTGCATCAAAATCAGGGGTGGTGGTGAGAGCCCAAGTACCTACAGCTACTGCAAAAACGTTACTCACCATTCACATGCACATCAAGCCCCCTGGCCCATGACCCTCCTAGAAATAGTGCTGGCAGGGAAAAGCCACAGTGTCATGGAGCACATCATGCTGAAGGCAGCTGCAGAGAGAGGAGTTTGCTTTTAGAAGAAAGAAGTTTGGACAAGGAGCTTTTGACAAGGCTGGTAAAACTGTATTGACTCAGTCCCTGATCTTTTATTCCTCTCACTACTTTATGCAGACATAAGTATTAGAAACATGAAAGCAGCAGCTAAGCAAGTCTCCCGAAACTGTTCCTCTTACATTAAAGAGTTTGTTTTACACTACTTATGTTTAGATGACATTGCCATCCTATGATGGTGAACAGCAATAGTGTTAAAGCTTATCAGGTGTGAGAATTTTGGTGGAGTCTCAGCCACTGGATTTAATGCACAATAGTAACTTGCAGGGGATTGAGAGTCAGGTCAGGTACCTCCTAATGTAAATGCCTAGAGTCTTCCACAGATAAAGTGAAGTGCAGTCACAGCAGCAGAAACAGGACTGTAGAGCTGCCACTCACCATGAGGGTTGATTTAAATGCAACACTTTGAGGGTAAGCACACTTGTGGCATCACACTTGCTAGAGAAACTACTAATAAGAGAGAGATTTAAAAAATATATTTTTTCCTTTCTTGCTGCGTCACCACTTTGCTTGGGGTGGGATCTCTAACAGTAAACACGAAATAATACATCAGTGATCATAATACATGAGCCACGGGCACAAATTCATGCTGAATGTGTTTTCTACTAAAAGGCAGAAGCAGGTTTGGAGCTATTGCTGCCCTGAGGTTCTTGTTCACTTATCCACTGGACAAGCTGCAGAAGTTTCTGGACCTCACTTCCACCAGGATCAAGCAGATAACTCAGTGCCTCCATTTTCTCTCGCCTCCCTTACACCATGCAAGAATGCTCATCTATCACAGCAAATAATCAGACTAGTTCAGCTCCTGACAACATGATGAGTACTTTAGAGAAAAGACTAACTGAAAAGATTTGTTGGAATATCTTACTCAGCAGCAGCAGTTCAGGAGCATTGAGGAGAGGGGACTGTGAGAGAAGAAACATGATTTCGGGTGGCGCTCACAGAGAACGGATCTTTTTCTTCTGATTCTTGTGTGCTTCTTTTGCACCTACATGTTGGATGACAGTAATTAATTTGCTGTCATTAACTAATACTTATCCACAGCTAGGTTTAGCTGGTCTAAAGACATCAACATTACAAAGCAGTGGAGGAGAAAAATGATGCTATTGTCTAGGGTGACATTAGCTCACAGGAAAACAAAGTCCTCTAATTTAACCTGCATTGTTCAGAACTGTGTAGAGTATTTGCAGCTTTTCTAGGCTCAGAATATGAGATCAGAATTTATTCCATAGACTTAAAAAAGCCACAAAATAAAGAAAAAACAAAAAGTATTTCCCTGACTGGTAACCGAGTCAGATTTTCACTATACACCTTAACTTTTCAGAAGTAGAAACTTAGATGTGTCCATATCCTCTAGAGACAGTTTGTGACCTGTTTTACTTTGCTGTATAGTGAAGGACTTTGATCTGTTCTGCAGCACAAGATAGGATCCTCCAAGTGCCACAGTAGCAAGAGGTGTCTTGTGAAAAAGCTAATTCTGGAGTTGATCAGTGCAAAATTTTATATCCTATCTTGTATGGTAAGTCATAAATGATGGACCTGGAAATGATCAATGAGAAGATTGCCCCTGTGAAGTGAAGGGTAAGGGAAGGTTTAAATTCCAATTCATACCCACAGCACTTGCTTTTCTTCACCATGTCCCTTCCTCCAGCAATACTGGAAAGTGTTTACAGACAACTTAGTTTCATCATCTGGAGGCAGAATGTGTTATGCAACGTCCAGATTTCACAATGTTTTTAATTATTACTCTGTCTCTGCAAAATTGTTATTATGACTTTGCAATGGCAAATAAAAGGCCCATTCCTAGCAGGGTAGGATAAGGTTCTGCTTATTTAATTTGTAGAAATGGAACAAACATGTTAGGGTCAAAAATGGCCGAGGTGAGGCATGAAGCACCAAAAGGACCCTATCAAATACCTCTCTGAATAACTATCAGATGGATACAGCACAAGAGAGCCAGAAAATCAAGTTAGTTTAGACTAAAATGTTATTTCATTAAGGCACCATCCTGCAGTTCTCCATCAGGTAGGCAGGACAGACTTTTGAAAAATTATAAACACTGAAGAAATCTTTTCAGTACAAAAAAATTGCAAACGTGCAGTTTTTCAGACTTATACTATCTGCCAGCTCCAAACTGCATAGAACTTTCCTTGTTATTTCTTCATGTTTTCTGCTTAGTACATCTTTCAAAGCAAGAACTGCACCCTAATTGTGAAATGATAAGTAATAAATTTTATCAGGTGTATACTAAAATTATCCTCTAATAAACATGGAAATTGTAAGAAGTATAAAGGTATTTGAACAGGCATACAAGTATCATTATTATCTTGGTTTTCCTCATTACAGCTGAGGGGCTGCAGAATTTGTGCACTGTGAAGCAGTGAGTGGCTTTCAGCACGAGCAGTCAGTATGTGATTTGTTCGCAGGCATCTGCGTTTAGGAAAATACTTATCTGATGTGTCAGAGCATTTGAAAGGACAAATGTGCTCAATTTGAAGCTGTAGATCCTAAACTTCTAAGTCTGAATCAGGATTTGGATCACTGTTTTACAGCTGGTGCTCAATGAAATGCAGAGGAAAAAGCCCAAAGAATCTTTCCTACCTTCAGAGAGAGCAGAGGGAGCAGGGTTAGAAGTAACTGGTTCCTTCAGCACCAGGAGTGCTCAGATCCAAGCTATATAGTGATCAAAGTCGTGTGAATGTTATCAGTCCAAAACCTGGCACAATCTGTCAGGTTTTGGTTTTCATTGCAGAATTGACATGTAGTTCATATCTGAAAAGATTCTCAATGCCTGGCCAATTTTTCAATGGCAACTGCTCCGTGGGGGACTGATTTGTGATTGTGCTTTGAAATTGCCATGCATTTGCATTTTATTTCTTTGCTTTTGACATGGAAGCAGGTGAAGCCTGGTGTTCTTCCTGAATTTTATTCAGAGGTTCTGTGGGGTTTGAGCCTGAAAGAAATGTAAAGCAGACGCTGTATAAGCTTTTGTGAGAACTTTTAGAGCTTTGGAATCATGATATATCACAATTATTAATATGTAACACAATATATTTGTGGGAATTTTCTGGTACTGTAAGTTCATAATCTCCTTAAACCAAGGAATCTGTTAATATTCAAATGTCTTTGAAATAATTATAACTTGTAATAAATCAAGCCATATGTCCAGTTTTCACTTGCTTCAGCAGAAATCTGGGATCTGTCCTTTTCCACCTGGAAAGGACAAGAGGACACTGCTTAGTGGCATTAATCACAGACTTCACAGCTCAACTAAAATGAAAATTTGTAATCTTATTATTGATGTTTTCCTCATTTTTTTCTGAAATAACTTTAACACAGTATTTTCTACCTGTATTGTATGAAGCTTACTGGTTTCTGTCTGTTTATTCATTAATTTGCAAATGTTAGTTGCTCATGATGAGTCATGTTCAGTGATTGGCATGATTAAATTAGCTTTTACTCTATGACAGTTCTGATCAGTAAGATGAATTAGTACCTGGTTTTTTGCAAAGATTTTCTTTGATGCTATGTACTTACTGTCCCATGCTATTACATTAGTAAGGAAGATGAACCTGGCACAAAACAACCAGTAAAAAGCAGCACCATGCAAGAACAAAAGACTAAGTGACCTTTTTGATTCCAACTGAAATCAATGATTTATCCTTGTGGCTAACATCAGAAAATGACCCTCTTTCACTGAAGTTAATTTCTCTTTGATGTTAAACATCACTTGGTTGATTAGCTTTTAAGTAACAGTACCGGCATCTGTGGTCACTTTTTTTTTTTTAATCTAAACTAGACACTTCTGATTTTTATTTTATAAATAGTTTCCTTGTATTCTTGTCTGTTGCTGTGCCAGAAACTGGAAAGATCACTACCTGATCAACGAAAATAGAAGCAGCGTGGCTGTTCTAATGTCTTAATGACTATAACTGGAACATCCATCATTGCAACAAAAGCATTGAAGTAAGAGGCTCAAAAGAGCTTGAATAAGATGAAAAATATTTGGTTCATGTATCTTTATCTTCCTGTTAGAAAAAGTCAATGTCGTTGATAGCAGAGCTGCATGAAGAAGGAACATGTTACTGAGGAGAAAATATATCTGTCAATAGCTGTAAGAAATCTGTAAGAAAAAGACAATTTTTAAATAGCAGGGGGAAAAAAAATCTACAAAATAACCCCCCAAAACAACTACAAAAAAACCACACCCAAACTGAACAGAACCAGAAAGCCAGCCCTCCAGAAAAAACATTTTTCTGTCCCCAGGGTGTTAATAATTGGCATGTAGCAGCTTCCAAGGTTGAACAGGCACTAAGCAGATAGTTGGATATGGTTATTCTCTCTCATATATTTACTAATATAATAGAAAGTTCCCAGTACAAACATCTACAAACTATGAATTTTTTTATACTCCGGAGATTTTTAGTTCCATAAATATTTTTGGCAGCTTGGCTAAGGGGATATAATTCTCTGGTCTTTATTTCATACTTTTAAAGCAGAGTTTTTACATTTCCCACGGAGCAGCACACTGAAACCAGAAAACCGAATTGCTGCCTCTTCACTGAGAACCCTGCTTGCATTACTGTACTCCCTCACTGAAGAAACACATTGTTTGAAGATTTCCTGACTCCACTTGCCCACGCAGCATAAGAACAGGTTTTTATAAAATTATCTTGAGCTGATGTAGGGAGGTCAGCACTTGTACTAAATACATGCCCGTATTTTTATAATGTTAACAATTTGTACTTCCTCTTGTACACTAGATTTTTCTGTGTTGGTCTATGCAGAGGTAAATATTCTTCTCCAGTCATTTCCTAGCATATGATATTACATTTCAATTGAAAAATCTATTCTAAAAGTACAGAGCAAATTGCTTCATGTTTGCTTTAGTTGAAACCCATACTTCCAGGTGGAATTCTGGAGTTTTTGCAAAATTATGAACTCTTAGACATTCTTCTTCCTCATACTTGTCTATTATTGGCCAAAAAAAAAAAAAGACAGAAATATTACCCATTTAATTAATTAAAATTAATTTAGAAGGAATTCAATTGTCTGTAGAATCTATACAGATCCTACTAAACGTGGTGCTTTGCTTTTGTCTCAACCCCCAAAAATGTATGGAGAATGTTTCAAACAACTATCTGAAATAGCCTGCTAGAAAAATGAACGATCTAACCCTGTAGCAATAGAGGCCTTACAAAACTATGGGCAACAGCCTGTACTTTGACTGCAAATCTCAGGTGTATAAACACAAAACACAAGCCTGTGGTCTGTAATATTGTTGCTTCCATCCTGCTGGCAATGGTGTTGATAAGAATCCCCTCTCAGTTCCCTCAGCCTCCTGCTACACCATTCCCTCTTTCAATAACCACTTTTTCTGAACTGCGTCATAAGTTGTAAACTGTAAGGTTATAAAAACACAAGCACAATGTGCAAGGGCAAATTCTACTCTACCTCCTGTAAGAACAAAAGATTTCCTCTTTTCTTGGCTATATCCATCTAGTCAAACATCTTGCCTTTGACAGTGGCCACTACAAGATGAGTAGGGAGGTGGGACACACACAGCTCTTGAGGCACACACAATCTCTCAGTCTCTAGCAACTCATATTACAACCACCTCATGTGCTGGAGGTTCCACCTGGACAAATGCTCATCTTAATATTTTCCTTTAGACAAAAATGTTAATTCCTTCAATCTCACTTAGAAGCACAATTTCTTACTCAGTGGATCACCCTTCTGGAATATTTTTACTTGGCTCCATAGGAGGGGACACATTAATATGGTTTCTGAGCTATAAGGAGCTGACATGCAAATCTAGGATTTTACTAAAATTGCATGTGCAGTATGTTCTTCTGTCAAGCTAAATGCATTCTCTTCTCTTACGTAGCTTTGGATAATGCACCACTGTGTTCACAAAGTGTGAGTATCCTGAAGTCAGGAATCTCTAAATTTATTGTCTGGACAAGAAAGAGGCCCAGATTAATCTGTGAATAATTTATATGTTTACAAATATCAGAATATAGAATAGAGCAGGTAAGGTTTTTATTCCCTTCTTCCATCTAAGAAAGCATATGATTCATTCAGTAAGGAGTGATTACTCTGGTATTGATTCAACAGTTTCTTTCCCCTCTCTTTTGCTCTTCAGCCCAGTGTTCCCAAAACATACACTGGTGGGGAAAGGTCATACCCTGGAAGTTCAGTGTTTCATGTTTGGCCAAAGCAAAGCCAGGCTATTAAAATAAAATGTCAAGATCATTTGCTTTTTAATAGCCTAACATATTTGGATGCAAGGAATGCCTTTCAAAGCTGGTAAGAAAATTAATCTCAGCACAAAGGTACTGTTTTCATATTTTTAGAGACTTTTCATGAATGTAATAATGATGATTTGAAAGTTTATAGGGATTTTCTATAGTTATTGATTAAAAGAGCAAGAAAGTAATAGTGAATCTGTGAGCATAGAAAAGTCAGATTGGCCTCCAATAACTGGAAACTATATTGCAAAACCTGGAAAATATGGGCAAACAAATATTCAATTTTAATTTTGTACATTTCACTGTTTCCAATTTTTCTTGCTGCTGTTGCAGTAAATCAGTAAGTTACCTGCATGGTGCTTGGCCACTGTTGAGGTGAATGAGTACCTGACCCAGACTTGTTGTGGTCGGTAGTAAAGTAATCCCCCTTAATAGATTCAGCTTTTAAATTTTGTTCATTTGAATTTAAATCAGGCTCTTAACTTATGGCAGGTTCAAATATATATATATACATATATACATATATATATATATTTACCAGTTCTGGGTTTGGTTTTGTTTTTTGTTCTTTGTACTGAAGAAGGAAAAAGAAAAGTGGGATAAAAATAAAACAGACACCTGTGGACCAAGGCATTTTCAATTTTCACATGGCTTCCAAGTTTTTTCTTCTTTTAATAAGCTGTTTTCCTGATTTTAAATAACTATATATTGATCTGTGACTGCAATCGTAAATCTCTATTTCTTTAAATGGTTCAAATAAAAATATTTTACTCTCCTTGCTTAGGCTGGCTTGGACACCCCCATAGCTTTCCATTCTTTACTTCTGACAACGCGTATAGAGCAGGTGGTATTTTCTCACATCAACGGCTGGATGGAAAACCTGTCAACCCCTATTTTTTTGTCATTTAAATAATCTCAATAAAAGTACCAGTAAAACCTCTTTTATGTAGGCCCAAGTCAATCTTTGATCTGCTGTAGGTACACTTTTATGAGGAAAATTTTGTTTCTCTGATTTTCTTCTCAAGTAGGGCATTGCTTGTGATCTAATAACAGAGCTAGCTATGAACTGTATTACCTTTCCAATGTTTAAAATTTTTGCAGAGTTATAATCCCTTTCATTTCCTGCTTTTTAATTAATGGATTTTATATAACTGTTCATTAGTGTAATTGTTGTTGATTTTTATTTTTCACTTCATTATTTCTCCAACAAAACTTATGCCGCTGTTACTCTCTTAGCAAAACAGAGCAAATTAATCTCAGCACCTGGGAAAAACATTTGTAGGTGAGCATAAGTAAGAAGTAAGACTCTTCTTACCTTAGAGTTTTCGCTTATGCTCACCTACAAACAGAGCTCATGCTGCCCAAGGACACCTTTAGGAGATATTTAGCTGACATCTAGAGACATCCAGCTCTTTAGTCTTTACAAGCGGCCTCTTTGACAAGACAATCAGTTCATGCTAGTCATGTTCTCTGAGCCCTGATTCGATAGAAATGGACTGAGATCACGAGAGCTTTGCTGTGCCACTGGCAAGTTTCAGTAACCACCAGCCTAAATGAGAACTGAAATAGCAGTCCTGAAGTGAGCGACTCCAATGCTAATAACCTCAGTTATTAATTCCTTCCTAATTGATAGCCTTAGAAATAGCTCCTCTTAGCTTGAGCATCAAGAATGTGCCATAAAGAACCCCTCTGTCTCCCTAAAGGCTTGTTACAATTTTCCGACTTGTTTTTGATTTACATATCAGTCACCGAGACGCTGGGGCTGATTTCCCAAACAACTGCTATGCAACTTCAGAAGAGAAAAAAAAGGATGGTAGGGCTGGAATAAAAGCAGACACTTCAAAGCCTGAATGTGAATAGCTGGGAGACCAATAAGATGAGGATATATAATAATCACTTTATGTTAAGAGACACTTAAGCTTCTGTGACATATTTATCGTGCAGTCTGAAGTTCTAGCATGAACCTCTCCTGGAGATGTAACAACAGCAGCAAAAGCTCTTTTAGAAGTCATGGCTGTTTACTCTTTGTTAATTCCATGAATTTTACATTGTTGTTCCTTCTCATCTCGAGGAGGGGATTTAAGAGTTTATAAATGGAATCAATTTAAGCATTTCTAGTGAGGTTATTACAATAGAAAGCTGCAATAAAGTTATATTTTCTGCTTTATTTCTATATTTTCTGTATTTTACTCTCTGTTAATTTCAGCTTCCACTAACTTATTCTCGTTATTTATTCTGTGTTGGTGTCATTTACACATACTGTGCTACAGGTAGTTGTCTTTACTTGGGTATCACACTGCATCTGATCCCATGCCAAACTATCTAATCAGTAATCTCTTCCAGTACCTCAAAAAGCTAAAATTATTTGAAGCAAAGCTAACATTTACTAGAATGAGATAGGTATTCAAAAACTGAAAATATTCCTATGTAAAATATACATGGGCACTTTGTTAATAAGGATTTTCATCTAAATGGAATGGTTAATTTCAAAGAACTTCTGTCTATTACAGATGTGTGGTTAACACCATTCTTGCTGAGTAAAAAATTACATTTTAACTTTGAATCCTGGTATTGGATAGAAGATAATATCAAAAAGGCAAGATACAGAAGCAACACTTGCTTTGTGTAAATTTTACAGGATGTCATTATCATGGGCTTCTTCTCTGTGAGAGAACAATGACAAAGAAGGGCAACAATGAAACAGAAGGCCGAAATATTAGAATAATCATCTTTACGAATACAATTCTATGGATGCAGACCCAGAAGTTTGGGCCCTGGGAGAAGTGTGGGAAGTCACAGAATCACAGAATGTCAGGGATTGGAAGGGACCTCAAAAGATCATCCAGTCCAATCCCCCTGCCAGAGCAGGAACACCTAGATGAGGCTACACAGGAAGGTGTTCCAACAGATTTTGAATGTCTCCGGAGAAGGAGACTCCACAACCTTCTTGGGCAGCCTGTTCCAGTGCTCTGTAAGTCTCACTGAGAAGCTTCTTCTCAAATTTAAGTGGAACCTCTTGTGTTCCAGTTTGAACCCATTACCCCTTGTCCTACCATTGGTTGTCATCGAGAAGAGCCTGGCTCCATCCTCATGACATTCACCCTTTATATATTTGTAAACATTAACAAATGGTGGTGCAAGAGCAGAATACTTTGGATTTTTTTATGTGCTCCTTGATCTCCATGGTGAACACTTAAACACAGAAGCAGACCTGCTGACTGCACTGGGTGAGAATACACTTCCCATCAGGAGCAAGGTTGATGCAGCCACTGGAGCTCACCTGAAGATTCCTGACAATGTACACAAGAATGACAAACCCACAGCCCGGGGGTAGGAAAGGCCACCAGGGTGGTGAGGAGGGGCTAGGAAGGTGCTGCATGAGGACTGTAGGGCTATGATAAAGATGAAGCAGAAGGGCTAGGATGGAGAGGAGGAATGGCTTTGAGGAGATGAGATCATTAATGGCCTCAGAGGTACAAGTATGGGACTGGAATGAGTCACTGGAGATTCAGCTCCTTAAAGGAAAGGAATGATAGTAAGTGGGGATCAATGAAGTTTGAAGAGCTGTCAGTGTAGTGAAAGCAAGGTTTCAAGGACCTAGCAGGGCAGGCAAATCTCTTTCACTCTTTTTCCCCCCGACTCCTCACCCACATGTTTCACCATGACTCTTTTCTTGGGATCCCTGTCTACTTCCCCTCTTCCCTAGACTTGGAAGCTGCACTCCTCACTCACCCCATCCCAGCACCTGGCCACATGCCTCCACCCTCCTCTCCTGCAAGACACAAGAGTCCCACTACTTCCCTGCAGCCAGTCCCTCCTCCCTCTGCTGCACCTTCTGGGATGGAGGGAAGGAATGGAACAGGGCTGGGCTGCCAGATGATGGAGACTGGGGAATGAGACTTCCTGCTGCCATTGTCCCCAAAGGTAAAGCTGTGTCAGTGACACCTGCTTCTGCTGGGAAGGGCTGGTTCTGGTGCACTTGCTGCTGCCCCACTCCTTGGCCACTGCTTTAGCAGCAACGTCCAGAGAACATGAGAGCTTTGTGAACAGGAGGTGGGGATTGAGATCAGCAAAGAGCAGTCTGCCAGACATGGAATCTAAGTGATAATGGGCCATTAATGTCAGCAAAAATCAATGGGAGTTACTCTGAACATAGGGTAGGCCTAAGGATGGCAATACAAAAACCTATCAATCCTAAATGATTTTTCTCTGTATGATGCTTGTGCTTAATGGGTTGAATACAATTAACAATGCCTGAGTATCTTCTACAATTTAATTTTCTATGCAGGAATGCCCAACTCAACAGGTCTTTCTCATGTTACTAAACACCATGCAAAACATCTCTGCTCAAGAAAGGTCAATTCTGTCTGTGGTAAAGCCTCAAATTTTAGTGTGGTACTGAGTCCCAGACTCAGAAAGGTATTCAGAGGCTTACAGGTGGAAACTGGCATTTAAGACATCAAAGCCCCTAACTCCCACTGATTCACTGATATATTTCGAAACACGTCCAGATCAAAAAGACCGAATCCATCAAGCAACCTAGATCCTACTTGCAAATTAAGGTTTCTACTTTCAAAATTAAAATGCTATTCGAAATTTCTGAAATTCTGAGTAACAGCTTCCTCATCCCCGAGGTGCTTAAATTCTGCTGATTTGCATCCATAATGGCCCCTCAGTGCCTCTTGCTGTCTGGCATTCACTAATCTCTGGGTGTGCCAAACAGTTCCAGATTTATTCACAAACTACATTCCCCAAAATTTTGCTAGAAAAGTCATTCTCAGACCACACATTACTCAGACAAAAGAGAAGGGATGTGTACCTTCCGCAACAGGACACTTCTGAGGTGAACTAGTCCCTTTGGTGTGTAGGAGACAACCGCCCTGTCCTTTCTCCTGCAGAACTGGAACAGATGTTGAAGCTGCATTGCTCTTCACTCAAGTGAACACATGAACGATGTGTTCCAGGCTGTGATACTCTTGGGTGAGGCTGGAGAAGCAGCTGTCCTGGGAGGTCTTCTCATTTAGAATGTGTACCTCACCTCAATTTCTTTCTGATTTTTGGGTGACTTGATACCTCCTGGGATATTCTTCTAGGTGCACAGTGTGGTTCCTACAAGTCAGTGGGCTGTTTTGCAGCACTTATTACTGAATTTTCCAAATCCTTCTCCATGCTTTTTCTCAAATAGCCAGTTTTAGCACTTTGCCTGAACTCCTAACTGGAAAGTTTCTCAGGCTGACTTCTCCTAGGGCCACTACATCTGGATGTGTCCAGCCCTCTCCTGATTACCAGGGTCATCTGACTGTGCTGACACAGCAACACTGGAAGCCACTTGCTTCTTTTTCCTGCCACTGTCCAGAGACTGAGACACACTGTGTGGGCAACTGTGCTTTGTAGCAACCCTAAGCACCCTGCACAGGTGGGATTTAGGGCTTTGTCCTCAGCACCTGTGGGATTTGGCTGTCACCGGTGGAAGGGAACTGTTACACACTTAAACCACTGCAGCTAAGTCCAATAGGGATGATAAGTCAAGGTGTTCTGCTGCCTACAATCATAGCCCAGACAGTTAATAATGTGAGCTGAAATAGATGCGCCAGGTCATGAACAGTGCACATAATGTGCCAGCCATTCAATTGTCTCTGCTGCAGGAGAAATAAGCTCTGGCAGAGAGAAAGAACAGGCAGCTGGGGATGATAACCTTTCAAATTGTTCTAACGTGCATATGGAAAGCCTATAAATCGGAAGCCCTAAACACTCTCTGCCATGAAGAATAGCTGCAAGTGTATAGCAGAGTTTTTCTGTATTGCAGACTGCCAAAGGCAGACAGATCACTCACTCTTTATACAGGGACAATCAAACCTTGAGACCTGTGGCTCGATAAGAGTATACTTAAAAAGAAAGTCATAGTGGTCACCATTAGGACCACTGAACGTGATGACAATTTATGGGTCATAATACTCTCCATAGTCAGCTGTTCAGTGTCATGTGCCATAGGCTGGGCACATATTTCCTTCAAGTCAACCAACCTGTAGGTCTCCCTTTCATCTTAATTCTTTTGAGTTGGAACAATTGAACCTCCTGCTCTGTAGTCTGGTGAATGGCTTTTTGTTACTCTGGGCAGGGCAGAGACCTGATTTCTGTCTGGATGAAGAATTCTGCTTTGGAAACACTTCCAGGACAATATGCATTAATTGAGGGGTGGAACTATCTAACTGCATTTTGACCTCACAAAATCTGACTTTTCATATGAATTAGAAATCTTTTTTTTTCTCTGCATGTGATGCATATATAGATGCACCTATATTTATAAAAATGCTTTGTGAGGCCCTGAAATGTTGTCCCTTAAAGTAGTTTAACTTATATTATGGGGATGCAGTGATCCTCTGAAAGCAGTGATCGGTAACTCTTTAAGTTGTCCCTTCTGTTCCAGCCCTGCAAAAAAGGGTGAACATAGTGTAAGCGGTATAGTTTAAGAAACAGAGGCATAGCATAATCCTATAAAGGTGAATTATTAAACTGTATTAAGTTATCATGCATAATTATTACTGTTTATTTAATTCTATTACTCCTTAATATTAATGATACTAATTTCCAGACTTATTCTCCCCGTAAGTCAACGTAAAGATCTCCAAGAACTTGACTTTCCTTTGGGATAAGGCCCAAAGACACTGTTCTTTAGCGTGCTCCACACAATCTACTACAATATTAAAGGTCTTACTTCAGGATCAGTTCAAGAAATCAGAAATATCCATGTTTCAAAGTTTGCTTGATAGCTGTGAAATGTCAAAAAAGTGTGGACTTGGTGACTTGAAAAAACATGCCTCTTTTAAAAAGAATACTAAAGTAAATGTAGTACTAGTCAAGCAGCAGTTCTCTTATTTTCCAGCTACAGCATACTTATAGATTCAAGTATACACAGAGTAAGCATGTGGTACTGTTTTGTATTACTTATCATAAACTCTTTGAGTTATATGTTTAGTGAATTTGGGTTCATTTATGTTGTTTGCATTCCATTTTATTTATAATTAATTCTAGTGTCAGACAAATGCCACTCTTGGTTTTCCTTGAAATTAGTGTTTATATTTCTGGGTTTTATCACATCTTTGTACAATTATTTTTAAGAGGCCACCACTACCTCCTGACTTGTTTTTCCTGGTATCTAAAGCATTTTTGTGATTAAAGACCTATTAAATGAATTGCATAACAAATAAAGTTAAGTCAGTGGGAATTCACCCTGAATATAGACTACTAGAGAGGCAATTACAACATTATGCTTAACAATTACCTTTTGTTTTCCTGTGCAAAAATGAATTAAGCAATTTTAATTCTTCTGAGAGTCATTTTGATTTTGATTTGAATCATTCTTCTCAGACACCATAAAGTGCAATAAACACTTCTGATATGCTGCCCAGTCTGGAGGAATTGTTTCTGTGTCCATTTTTATAGATGTTGATCACCTCCGTATAACAAAGAGATATTAATTACTGCCAAATATCCCCTTTTCTGAAAGGGATAAAAATGGTCTTATTGAGTACATAAGGGCAAGCCTAGCCTCTGACAAACATGATGTTTCCCAAAGGCTGAAGGACAGGTACAAATATAAAAGAAATAATAATATCCCACATATCTCACTGCTGATAGCTACAAGCATCAGTTCAAGCCTATCTGAAACATCCATGTTCATAGACGTTTCTTGGGGAGGAATTAGGTGCAAGCCTGGGGCAGGTCTGTTAGTGCAAATGCAGGGAACCTCTACTACCAGCATTTATCTCAGTGTACATCTCCTTTAGTAGTCATCACCATTGCTGGAACAAACTACAAATATTACTGTCTTCCATGGGAAACATTGCAATCAGGAGGATGGCCCTTGTAAGGGAAGAGTTGTAGAACAGAGGGTGAGGTGTGATCCCTAAAGTGTGGCTTACAAGTGCTCAGCATCCAAGAATAAACTAGACTTCCCTTTCCCTGGGAGCCTGCGGAGCAGCCGAGGGTCCTTCAAAGGAGGACTAGGGCACTGCATGGCGGTTTGTTGAACATTTACTTCACAGGTGAAGCTAAAGGCATCCTGAAAGAAGAATCTGGGGAATGGCCGCACGGAATTGTTAATGCCCATCAAACCACAGTCAGGAGAATCCCTGCCCAGAAGCAATCGAACAGCAGTAGTTGATTGGCAGCTTTCCTAGGGTGTTGAATAGGGGCCATTTCACATATGAAACCACGTGCTTCTTGGAAGTCCTAATAATCCAGACCCAGCACAGATGCAGTGAACTTCTGCAACAACCTGGATCAGATTGGTCTTTCAGTTTGTCTGGCCTGTGCCGAGAAACAGCCTTGACTGAGTCTAAGAATATGCTCCATACTTTAATGCGAAAGCTGCAGTATCCAGTAATTTGAGAAATGGTGCCAACTTTCTATCAATGAAGTGTTTACAGATGGCTTGCAAAATATGCTCACTGACATATTTCAGATCCGTCTACGGTGCGGTAATAAAAATGCTGTAGCTGCTGCATAAATTATTAGAAATAAATTGCTTTCTCCTAAATTCAGAAAAATTAATAACACAGGAAAGTTACTAGAAAGAGCAATGAAGAATTATTAAGAAAGGTTTTTGTGCAACACTGTGACTATAAGCTGAATTTTCAGAAGTTTCTAATTTAGGAGTAAAAATTTTGTTCTAGTTTTAAAGTTAGTAGATGAAATCTCAGCCCTGGCATGAATTCTATGTACATAATTGACTCTAATTTTGCAAAGTAAATAACTTCTTTTAGAGTCTTGCTCATATTGTAAACATAGAAAGGTCTTGAATCAGCAGAGTACCTGAACATAAAACATAAAGGTAATTGTTAGTCAGGACAGCACTTCCCTGCATTTTAAATAGTATACCTAACAGGTCTATTTTCTTCAACCGGATTAAAGCCATAATGTACAGTATTGCCAATCCCATCTTCAAAATTCATGTAGTTGGAAAAACATCAGACTTGTTTAAAAGTCGTAAGATTTTAAGCCTTGCCTTTTAAATTTATATTCTATTTTATTCTTTAGGCTACATTTCTGAAGCAGCTTCAAATCTTTCCACGAGACCAGAAGGGCTCAAAATGTACTCAGAAATGAATATTCCTCTGCAATTTCTTGCTGCTAGCATTTGGAACTTGAAGAGAAAGCATTAACAGTTGTGATACTTGCAAGAATTGGCAAAGCTGGCTCTGCCTCTGTCTAAATGTCAGCTTTTCCCGTTTCAACTTTTCCCCTCAGCCTAAAAGCAAAAAGAACTGGGAAAAACACAACCATTTCTTTTATGTGCATGTATGCAACCTCTTTATCTCATAGGGTTTGCTTCCAAACACTCTCAGCAACCACAGGTGGCTTGGCTAACAGTAATTCGTAACAGGACTATTTATCTCCCCTCCTATATCCACAAAGGCTACTTTTGATGCATCTTTTATTTTTTTTCAAGATGCATAGAGCATTTTAGCTTATGAGGGAAGCAGATCAGCTGTAAAGAGGTACATCATGTTATGCCTCATGTAAAAAACTGCACTGTTTGAAAAAAAAATCTATAAATTTCTTCAGTCATTTAAAGATAAAGCACGAATGACAAAAGACAGCGATAGCAGAGGAGAAGACAAAAACAAATCAAAGGAAGGAACATGGGGATGACTGTACAATGGATATATGTATTGACAGACTGAGAAAATTTGGGCTCAGGGCTCACACAGGGAGAAGAGAAGGGCAAATCAAATTTCAAACTGATTGTGAGGATAATACAGCTTTACTGATTTCTCCTTAGGTTTCAAGCTGTGATTGCCACTGTGGAGTGAATCAAGATTAGACAGGGAACAGAGAGATGTGGGAAACCCACTAACGCTCTGTAGGATCTGCTGAGTCTGTGAGCAGATGCAGCCCATGAGCAGCCACCTCCCTCAGAGTGTCCCCAAGGATGCGAAAGCATGTGCTCTTCACAGCTTCCTAATGCACTCTACCAGCACTGCTGGGGATAGAAACACTGGAGGAAGCTCAGAAAGTGTGTGATGGGGAGATGTTCACCACTTCAGTAATTCAGGTACCTGTGATGATGGTTTAAGGGATGCAGCTGCTGCTAGGGATACTGTCAGTCATACCTGAGAGTCTGAGGGTTAGTAAAGCCTTCAAAGGTGATTTAAATACTGGATGCTATTGAATTTTCCCCTGGGGAATACTGAAAAGGGTATTTGTCAGTGCTGATCGCCACGGAGTTTGTGAGCAAATAATGTGAGAGATAAACATTTTGGCCTCTACAGCACTAGAGGTGCCCACTATTCTGCCTCCAGATTTGTTCCTAGACAGCTTAACTGTGTTCTCTTTCATGCTTCATGGCAATGCTATGATTCATGTGGGCTGATGACAGCCAAAGATTAATGATTATATGTCCGGAAAACCTAGTGCAGAAAAAACACTGAAAACAGAAGGGAGGAGTTAAGCTGTGCATCCCAGCAGCCTTTACTCAGTCCCTCTTAGAACAGAAAACAGGCGCAGGGAATGGCTGCAGTTGCTTCAGCTGAATTCACTGTGAGATGTTGGGAGTGTGGTGAGATGTTCAGTGTGGTTTTAGAGAGTACTGCCTTTCAAATTTTGATTGCTTACTTCATGTTGGACAGTGAGCCCTCTCTGCTAACAATGGGAAATGTCAAGCAACAGAGATCAATCAGGCATGATCAGAATCATGATTTGATTGTCCAGAGATTATGAAAGCAACACATTATAACAACCTGTTAAACAAGACAACAAAAAAGATTCTGCCTTGAGGGATTGTTCCTCTACAATCTCCAGCTTACCTGATCACAGAATTCAACACTAACACAATTTACTCTCTAGATGCCCATTAAATTTCAGAGTGTTGGAAATAAACAGCGGATTTCAGAGCACCTGTAAACAGAAGCAAGTTCCCATGCTTAATTACAGAAAAGTGTGTTTTTTTTTTTCTTGTGTGTGGCTACAATAGACCAAGCTAAGTTAAGGCTGATGCAAGCAACACCAAACTAAATTTAAAAGCAGTGAGAGAATAGCTGATTTTTGTTCTTACTATTGCTGTTATATATAGGGACACACAGATTGTAAATTATATGCAGAGCAAATTGCCGTCCATTAATTCAAATACCAGACAACCAGTATGTGAGACTTTTTTCCACCTCTTGATTAACTATTTGCTCTTGTACTCTCCAGGAAAAAAAATGGATACCCCATTTCAACCTTTTGCTCAAATATAGCACATTTCCAGGGGATGTAATTTGGTGTTCTTCTCTCTGCATTGTGACACAGCAAATGGATATCAAAACCACAACCTGATAATTGTCTTGAGATGTTGTGATGTCTGATGAATATAAATAAGTAGCCATAAGCATGCCATGGAACAGCATGCCATGGAACAGCATGCAATGTATAAGATAAATATTTTGTCAGTATATTCTGCAACACAAAAACACCTTCTCGTGAGGGATGGTGGAGCAGTCCTCAGCATTTTCAGGCTTTTCTCTGACGTGGGAGAAAGAAAGATGAGAAATAGTGAAAAGTGAAGGAGTCCTCTGCTGTGAGGGGTGTTGAGAAAAAGATGGACAGAGAAGGACAAACACGTGCAACAGAAAAGGTTGGGTAAGGAGAAAGTAGAGTGCTTGATTCTTATGAAATCCTCAAAATGAGAAAGAAGCTCTGCCAAAAGAGTCAGTTTTGCAGAGGCAACTATACAGCCTCCAGGACTCTGGTCCTTCTTTAATTATTTAGACCCAGTTTCCAATACCTTTATTAGAGTTACTCCTAATTTCTGAGAAAAATGCTCACCATGCAGTATACAATAGTCACACCATCAGAAAACCTGGGAACAAAATTCATCTGCATAAATTGGACTCTGATCCAAAAATTTCAATGACTGTAACAAAACAAAGACCTAAAAATATGTTCATTAAAAAAAAAAATGTTTTGTGCCTGCCTAACTCATTCTCTTCACTCAACATATTTCTTAGTTGACTGGATTTACATCACTTTTAAGTTCTATAGATTTATACAGAAGATCCATATCTATTTAACACTGTTCACCTCCTTTCATTTTTGCAAAGCCTCATATTTTTCCTAACTTCACTGAAAAAAAATGACATGGTCAAAACAACAACAATAAAATCCCTGCCATTGTTAATTACCACACAGTTCTTTCAGTTGAGAAATATCCTGCACCATTTGCTGCCTGCTGAGATGCAATCAAAATTAAATGGGTGGAAATAACTCTGAAGTGGCAGCTTTAAGCTAGAGCCAAGGAGTGCAGGGTCTTATTTACATGACAACACAGAAAATGGCCTTCTGGGTCAAACTAATAATCCATTTCATCTCCAACAGTGGCAATAGAAAATGCTATTTGGGGACAACTCATGATCCTGCTTGTCTCCAGTCCATCCCCGTGCACTGGGTGTCAGCGAGCACATTCCTGCCTCTTCCTTCCAGCATCTCTTTATGGATCTGCTGCCCTGGAATTTGTCTGCTTTTGCCTTTTTAAACGTGCTGGTACTGTGGGTCTCCACAACCTCCTGTAAGAGCAGATGCCAGAAGGCAGAGTAGGTAGTGACCTGTGGTATTATTAAAAATACTTTCTTTTTAGGTTTTAAATGGCTCACAGAATCACAGAATGTTAGGGATTGGAAGGGCTTCTCCAGTTATTTGCAGTGAGTGCCCATAGGACATTGCAGGACTTTAGCAAACAATAATTCTGTATTTGCTTTACTCACTGCCCTCACGGTCTTATAAACTTGACCATATTCCACAAAAATATCGTAAAACAGGATTGTTCACAGTGTACAAGATGTGGATGCACCAAGGTTTTATGGTCTCAAGCATCCTTTCTGAGCACACCCAAAATTTTGTTGGCATTTTTGGCTGCTGCTGCATTTTGAGTGGATGATTTCAGAGACCCCCCAAGTCTCTTTCCTGAGCTGAAGCTGCCAGTTTTGAGTTCAGCACTGTGTGAGCATGGCTTAGACTATTCTCCCTAGATGCGCTATATATCTGCACAGGAGCTCATCTGCCACTTTTTACTGCACTCACTCAGCTATGCATTGCATCTCTAGTGCTCCTTGCCACATGTGGGCGCCCTTTGGCTCCCTGAAAGAGTTCAGCATCACCTCCAAACTGAGACATACATCTATATACTTTCCTTCTGCAGGTCATGGATGAAAATCTTAAATAAAACTAATTCCCTAAGGGACCCTACTGCTTACTCTTCTTCATCTTGAAAAGCGACAATGAATTCCTTCCCTCCCTACCCCACTGGCAGCTTTCAATTCACATATGAATCAGTCCCATGGTATCTTCTTTTCTTCAGTAGTGTTCTGCTAGGCATCTTGTCAGGGGTTTGTTGCAAACCTGAACAAACTATATTTTTGATATATAGATACCTTGTACAACTTCACAGAGTCAGTGAGGCAAGATTTGTCTTTACAAGATTTACTCAGTCCAGTGAAAGCCACCACTTGTGTACAGAAACAGTAATAATTGCTGTTCAGATGATTCAGTGCTAATCCATATGTTGGCTGCCAGAAGCTGTTTCTGAGCAGCAGAAAGGTGAGAGGGGTGGCTCTTTTCTATATAGACTCAATTGTTTGCATGTCTGTCTAGAGTGGAAAAACTTAGACCAAAAGAGTCCAAGGGAAGGGATGCTACTGAATCTGCAATCAATCAAAATAGATCTATTTTGAACAGACCACGATAAAGTCCCTCACTCACAGAAGCTTCCTCAGTGTGGAAACTTTCTCCACTACAGGCTCCAGGCTAGCTGGCTAGTAAGGAGCTCCAATTTTGAACAGCCACAAGATCAACGTAATTGTTTCCAAAACAGCAAGTAAGTTTGGAGTGGATAATTCTGCCTCTCTGAACATCTGGAAAGAAGCAGAAGACTTAAAGGCTTGTTCCACAGAGCTTCTGGAGTGGCCCCTCTGGAGCTATTTCTGCAATCCCAGGTAATGAATGATTGTGTATTTAGTTTCACTGGTCTCTTTTTGATTGGTTTTCTGCAGGCCATTCATTAAAAGCAGACAGCAAGGTAGCTGCAGGCTGTTGTCAGCCATGAAGGTGATTTTGGATCTTGACACTTTCCCCCTATAGACTGATCACCTGTTTTAAGCTGTGGGGCTTGCAGTGAAGTACTGCCTAACACTGAAGTCCTCTTTCCTTAAAATAAGTGTGGTTAGCAGGATCCAAGCCCTGATTTTAAATTGGCCTTTCTTGCACCACCATCATAATACTTTCTAATGTATAACACAAGTATGTCATATAATCTTTTGGGAAAAAAAAAAACAAAACGGATTAGATCTGGAACCAATGTACTACTGGCAGATTTATATGTAAAGCACCAGAAGTTCATGGGCTGAGCTCACCTAGGATTAACAGAATAGTAATAACCTGAAGTCTGGCATGTGTAAAGCTTGCATAAACCTGATTTTTAAGTTTCCACCTTTCTTTTCTCCTTCATTATGATTGCTATTATTTATCAATGTCATGATACATTGAAGGTTTTACTAACATGAACCCTCTTCAACACAAATTCTTATCTTCCACAGAAAGGCACAATGCAGACATTTGTTCTATTTATATCTATAAATTAATAATTATATTTGACATGTGAGTTATTACAAAATAATGTTTAGGAGGAGAGTTTACAGATAATGAAAGGAGGGGCTGGCCACTTGGCAAGAACATAAGGTTGTTGTCAGGGACAGCAGAAAGAGCTTTTTCAAATGCATGGCAGATAAAACTAACACCAGAGGCAATGCAGGCCCACTGAGGAATGGGGTGGGTGCTCTGGTGACAGAAGATACAGAGAAGGCAGAGTTACTGAATGCCTTCTTTGTCTCTGTCTACTCTGCCAGAGGATGTCCTGAGGAGCCCTGTACTGCTGAGGCCCCAGAGGAAGTCGGGACAATGGAGGAGTTTGCCTTGGTTGATTAGGACTGGGTTAGGGAGCAATTAAGCAATCTGGACATCCATAAATCCACGGGTCTGGATGGGATGCACCCATGGGTGCTGAGGGAGCTGGCTGAAGTCACTGCTGGACCGCTCTCCATCATCTTTGTCAAATCTTGGGAAACGGGAGAGGTGCCTGAGGACTGGAGGAAAGCAAATGTCACTCTAGTCTTCAAAAAGGGCAAGAAGGAGGACCTCCTCTCAGGAGGACTGGTCAGTCTCACCTCCATCTCTGGAAAGGTGATGGAACAACTTATTCTTGGTGCCATCTCAAGGCATATCAAGGATAAGAGGGTCATGAGGGGCAGTCAACATGGCTTTACCAAGGGGAAGTCGTGCTTGACCAACCTCATAGCCTTTTATGAGGACATAACGAGGTGGATAGATGATGGCAGCAGTGGATGTGGTCTATCTTGACTTCAGTAAGGCATTTGGCACAGTCTCCCACAGCATCCTCACAGCTAAACTGAGGAAGTGTGGTCTGGACGATCAGGTAGTGAGGTGGACTGCAAACTGGCTGAAGGAAAGAAACCAGAGAGTTGTGGTCAAGGGGACAGAGTCTAGTCGGAGGCCTGTATCTAGTGGAGTGCCTCAAGGGTCAGTACTGGGATCCGTACTATTCAATATATTCATCAATGACTTGGATGAGGGACTAGAGTGTACTATCAGCAAGTTTGCTGATGACACCAAGCTGGGAGGAGTGGCTGACATGCCAGAAGGCTGCGCTGCCATCCAGCGAGACCTGGACAGGCTGGAGAGTTGGGTGGGGAAAAATTTAATGAAATATAACAAGAGCAAGTGTAGAGTCCTGCATCTGGGCAGGAACAACCCCAGGTTCCAGTATAAGTTGGGGAATGATGTATTAGAGAGCAGCATAGGGGAAAGGGACCTGGGGGTCCTGGTGGACAACAGGATGAGCCAGCACTGTGCCCTTGTGGCCAAGGCCAATGGCATCCTGGGGTGTATTAGAAGTCGGGTGGTTAGTAGGTCAAGAGAGGTTCTCCTTCCCCTCTACTCTGCCCTGGTGAGACCACACCTGGAATATTGTGTCCAGTTCTGGGCCCCTCAATTCAAGAAGGACAGGGAACTGCTGGAAAGAGTCCAGCGCAGGGCAACGAAGATGATTAAGGGAGTGGAGCATCTCCCTTTTGAGGAAACGCTGAGGGAGCTGGGTCTCTTGAGCTTGGAGGAGACTGAGGGGTGGCCTTATCAATGTTTATAAATATGTAAAGGGTGAGTGTCATGAGGATGGAGCCAGGCTCTTCTTGGTGACAACCAATGATAGGACAAGGGGTAATGGGTTCAAACTGTAACACAGGAGGTTCCACTTAAATGTGAGAAGACACTTCTTAGTGAGGGTGACAGAGCACTGGAACAGGCTGCCCAGGGGGGTTGTGGAGTCTCCTACTCTGGAGACATTCAAAACCCGCCTGGACACATTCCTGTGTAACCTCATCTAGGTGTTCCTGCTCCGGCAGGGGGATTGGACTAGATGATCTTTCGAGGTCCCTTACAATCCCTAACATTCTGTGATTCTGTGATTAGCACTATAGTACACTGTATCACTGTATTACTACCTTGTTTTACTGAGTTTACCATGCAAAACGCCAGAGAACTGTGTCATCTATATTAAACATAACTTTTTCTTAACTAGAAGTGCTCTTTTTGTTGTGCTGTGTAAACATTTACAAAGAATAACAACCAACAGCTTGAAGATTTTTCGCTAGTAAATATTAGTACTTTATTACAATATTGCAATAGTAAAACTATTGTAGATTTCCTAGATAATCAAACTCAATAGGACATGTCCAAATAAAGGTTGGTACAAGGGATGCACATACCTACTGCATTTGGTAACAAGGTGAGAGAGAGGTGATGGATTGTGGATGCTGTGAGCCACTACTGTAGCAAGAAGCTGAAGCCTTGACTTATTCTGCCTAAAGAGAAGTTTGAGTGCTGTGAAAAACTTTTGTCTTCAAGCTCATTGATTTGCTGCCTTGTATTGCAAAGTGTCTCTGCAAAATGATATTTGATGCTTATGGTTCTTTCCAAAAATTATGTGTTTTCATTGCAATAAACACAAGAGGAGACATAGAAGGGTATATTTAAGCTAAGCGATTTCAGGATTTCTAAGAGGAAACGGTTCCAGGCTGGTAGCTCCTGGAGGCAGCCTGGACCAACCAGCTTCACCATCTAAAAGTCCCGTTTTCCCCTGTTCAGTCCTGGTACCAATTTTACCCATGTTTACAGTGGGAACAGAACAAAACTTTTCACTTCTGTTTCCTTATTAGGAGCTGAGGTTTGCTTGGCAGTCCTTAACATTTCAAGGAGCAAACTGTAGGCCTTACACCTCCAGGCATAAGGTACTTAAAAAAAGACCAAGTAAATAGTTTGCAAGGCAGAGTCAAGCTTCTTTACACTGCTGATTTTTCTGTAATTTTAGAGTATACAATCACAAGCTGGTCTGAAAACACAATGCACAAGTTCCGAATTGCAACTCTCACTTATTCCTGGACTTGTGCAGAAGTCAAGTAGATTCATACTTATTTTTAACATAGCAAATAACTTTTTTTGTGCTATGGTCTGCATGCTGCATAGTCTGACTTGTATTTGTAGGATCTGAGGGAATGAGCTAAGCTGTTGAAGAAGATCCATTCTGGGGATAGGCAACCCCTTGATACACAGAACTGTTTTTTTGACACAAAGATGTCTGTTCTGCTCAGTTCTGAAGGGTCAGAAAGGATACTTACCCAAGAAACCATCAAGTGCAAGCCTCTGGCAGACTACAAATAATTTAAAATTATTAGGTCAGGGCTTTCAGTGGTGTCTGAGAAGACAGATACCCAGTTCCTGTTAGGCATAAGGGAAAGCTAATTTCCTTCAGGAACCTGTTTGTAGGTTAGGGTATAATCATCATGCTGATACTTAGATAGACAGTATAAAAAGTTCTGGACCATTTGGAGAAAAAATAAAGTTATTTTTTTCAGTGCCTTTGTCTCTGATAAGGCAAATCAGTTAAACTATTTACTTTTTCATAAACTATGATTTCTTTGAGATGTAATTAGGTGGTAGAAAATCTACACAAAAAAAACTCCCAAATTGCCCAAGAATTTATTTTAATTCCTGTTAATGATATTCACTACTTTCCCACTAAGTAGGCCAGATATATTTGCACTATAAAGAACAGGACCATAATGCTAAAAATTGCAAAACTACATGGCAATTCATCTTTGCTCAAGAGAGAAATGAGATGGTAAAGAAGCAATATGCCAAATTTTGCTCTCAAATTTTGTAGTGAGGTAAAGGTAAAAATAAACATAACAGAGATCTCTCTTCTCACACACAGACATTAACACCATTTTCTTCTTTTTTTAATGGTGAACAAAATGTGCTATTAAAGGAGAGAAGAGTGCATCTAATATCTCCAGGAGGGGAGATCAACGGCAGAAACAGGTATGCACAGAAACTTGTGGATGTGATCAGGCTGGGAAGAAGGTAACAGGAATGAAAGAAGGTAAAAATGGATGGGAATGTCCTGACTGGCAGGAATCAGTGCTGGAGGAAAGACAGAATCATGAGGAAGATTTTGAATAAAAGGGGAGGGTGAATTGGTGAGAGCCACAGACTAGACTTTTTGTACAGAAAAGAGACAAGATGTGTGGAGAGATACAGAAGCAGAATGGTCTCTAGTCACCCAACAAAACTCTGCTGCAGAATCTGTAGAGAAATCTGCTTTTCCTGAATCTCCTCACTGGAAAATGTTGATAGGAATGTGTGGTATTAACTTCATGTAATGGCAGATCCATCTAGACCTGACATGATCTATATTGTTAACTAAAGAATTAGAGCACTGTGTGAAAGTGTAGGATTGCCAGCATGACCAAAACTTATGCAGAGGTCAGTATGGGTTTACAGATGAAAATAACAATAACAATAACAATAACAATAACAATAACAATAACATTGTTTTGGTCTTGTCATACAGATATTTTGTTCTGGAACACAGTAAATGAGATTTAGAAGAAGGGAGTCTACCTCACAAACTTTGCTGGGAGAGCTATTTTGGCCAATTTCCCGAGGCAGTCAAGCCTCCCCAGTCCTTGTGCACAACAAGGAGGATCTCACACAGAGATTCTGTAAGGACAAATTTGTTAAGGCCCAAATCCTATATAATTTGTGTACTTGAAATCAATGAATATGAAGTGTTTACATGTCTCTGGGGATCTCGGGAACAGCTACTCATATACTGAATTCCAGTCCAGATACTGACAGTGATAAAGTTTACTCACACGTCACCATGATACCAGGAACGACAAGTAGGATTCCTTTCACTGAAGTTTAGGTACCCACAGTGTACAAAGAACTAGTGAGGTTCCTACTAGGGTCAGAGAAGGTCTTGCAAACAGTTGATGATGTTTAGGGTGTGATTCATCTGACCGAACCTAAGTATCTGTTTTAGGAGAGGACGAATCAAGTTTTAAACCCCACCTGCCAGAGTAAGTAGCTCTCTCCTTGCTACAAAGGAAGTCTAGGACAACTAGCTCAGGTGCAAACCCCTCTGCCACAGACAGCCACAGCCTCTCTAAATGCTTTTACATATCTACGGGGGGTTCTATATTTCTTACCATTCCCTAGGATGCTGAGATGATCGCTCTGCAACTCTCAGGGTGGGGAGGTGACATTGAAGAGAAGCTGAACCTTCTGAGCTCCAACCTGCAAAAGCAGAGGTGCAGAAAGAGCTGCTTGCTGAAGGAAGGCTGTACCAGCCGATGTGCTGGGTGAAGGGGTTAGATCTTCAGGGAACAGCTGCAGAATTTCACTGGAGCACGAAGGTGGCTTTCAGCTGATCTGGAAAAGCGGGAGCTGACACATTCCTTTGTGCCGAAGCCGGGCAGTATGGATAAGCTGTGTGCACAGATGGTGCTCTGGCTGCTGATCTCGTAGCTGTGCACAGTCACAGAACAGTTATAGCCTTCCACACATGCCAAACCCCTATCCACTTTCTTCACAAGCCTCTTCCCATCCCCTCTCCTCCATCCTAAACTAGCCCCAGCAATTAAAATGCCACCAATCTCTGCAAAATGTGGGTGTGAATCACGGACAAGTAACAAAGGAAATCCAAGAGTTTGTTTAGAAAACTGCCAGTTCAATTCTGAGTGGGAGGCAGACTCTTTATAAGACTATCAGAACACTTTTTTTCAACCTTATGAAGCTAGTCTGGCAAGCTTAACTTGTTCACAAACAGTGCCGTCACTCAAAAATGGGACAGCAAAATTTCACTATACTAGCAGGCGTGGCACCTGCAATGGAAAGTGTCCTGTTGGTGTACCTCAGTGTCCCAAAGATAATTCATTCAACACTTCCATGGATTTCATCAGCATGACAAAAACTGGGCTTGAAGACCATCTGTTTAAGTTTTATGAACATACTTGTTACATGACCAATTTTTAGACAAAGCAAAGAGTGAGTGGCATTGCTGCTTGTAACAGCTGAGGATTTCCAGAATGAGAAATTCAACTGATGTACAAGCAAGAATACAGAAAGTAGATATAGTTGACTCACTTTTGGAAACCATTTAGAGATGTATTGCTTTCCCATCTACCGGAAACTGAGGACTGAAGAGTGTATGATATTCAAACTCTAAGGTATGTGTGAGCATCTGTTTTCTATGACAAATGCTCTAAAAATAAACAGTGTGCTTTCCTTGGGAAAATCTAAAAACTCTTTAGAATTGGCAACAACTGGTTGTATACCAAGCTTTCAATACCTTAATGAAGTGTCACTTTCCACATTACAGTTTGGAGTTTACAGAAATCTCTATGTTAAAAAAAAAAAAAAATTTGGAAAAATAGGATTTATGAGTTTAAAGAAAAAAACTGTCTAAAACACAAGTAACAAAAAGTACAGAAAAATGGTTTATTCCTTGTATTCTTAAATTCAATTGAATGTTTGTTAAGCCTCTTTGAATTCCAGATGACAGAAAGTAGATCTTAGTAAAGGTTGAGTAGTTCTGGTTGAGGTCTAGTAATGAAAAGGCCACAGAACATCCTGTGAAGAAATGACAATTTCTATATTCTCTGCAGAGAAAGGATAGCATGTTGGTAAAGGGAATAACTGAGATGGCAAATATATACTGAGAATATAAAGAAACACCAAGAATTTATTCCGCATAAGCAGTGACCTCAAAGAAAAATAACTAGTTACCTAAAGACTGTATCATAGTTGTGTAAACACGAACAGCTGTGTTGGTGTTAAATGGAAGACTTCGAACAAATTTGCTTGGGTGAGCTACTTGAGAGTTTTAACTGTCTTTGAATGACAGAAGCGTACAACAATGCACTAGGTGCTTTGGGAGGACCATGTTCAAACACAGTGCTCAGCTCTGCAGCCGTGTCTTATGTGGAGATGGTGCCGACCTCAGTCAAGGTCTATGAGCAAACAGGCAACTGAATTGAGCCTTTGACGGTATTAGTTTTTGGACTAGATACACTAAACTGATTGTTTAACCAGCACTGGCTGTGAAGTACTGCTGTTAGCAACTTGAAGTTGGTACTTATACATATCTAACAATTCCACGCATTCCCACCTGGCTTTTATTTATCCCCTTAGTCATCTAAGGCAGACTGATTATGCTTGTTTATGCATACAGCTATTTCTTATGGCTGCATTTGAAAAAGAGAGATAGGTAGAATTGAACCTATGAGACTGAATCTAAATCAAAAGGGAACAAGAACAAATGACAGTTTATAAATTTATTCCAAAATGTTCACATGTCTATATAGGTAGAAAATTCATTCTTTAGCTACTTAGATGCTTTTATTCTGTTTTTTTAAACAAGAAAAAATCTTTATCCTCTATGATTTTATACTATATGATCTCCGTGTTGGCACCATATAAAAGATTCAAGACAGATATTCTCTCTCAAGCTCATTTTTCAGGCATTATTGTTGTTTTGTTTTGGGGTTTTTTTTTTCCATTTTACTTTTAAAGGACTGTCCATGTTGCATAGAATGATCCATTCCCTAAAATCCAACTCACTCCAGCAAAATCTGCATGATTAAGGACTGACAGAGTTTGGCTCAAGTGGGTGGCATGCAGCGCAGCACTGCTTTCAAAAGCCAGTGCTCAAGGGGCAGTGATTTCTTTTAAATTCACTCCTTATAGTAAAGGAAATAAAGAGAACACTGGCGGCAGGAGATGGGAGAGTTGCTGCCTCTTCTGTCTTGCTGGTGTTCATCAAGCCTTAGCTGCCACTCCAGCAAATCCGATGTTGGACAGTGGGTGGATTGGCAACTCTTTCCTAGATCTATGATTAAAACAGAAGTCTGGGTACAACATGCAGACCTTTATTTTGCCCCTGAGAACTGGTAAACTTCTAAGGAGCTGGCAGAAATGCTTATTATTCCCTCTGAAAAAACTCCGTGTTGGATGGAATTTGACAAGACAATTTTCTAACAGTAAAGAGAGTTAAACAGATACTGCCAGAGGCAAGCTATGTATATCAAATTTCTTATAGCCTGACATATTTCCATAAGTGTGATTTACAGGAGAAACAACATATGTCCAACAAATATTTTTTTTCAAGCTGTTAAGCTAGATATCTGCATTTCTTATTAGTACATCTACATATTCACCAAAAAAGCTCATTTATAGGTTTGCCTTAAATAGAAAGCTGGGATTTAAAGTTCACGTAGCGCATTTATTTAGTGCAAGCCAACTTACACAGCCTAACTCACAGTCTAAATCAAGATATAACAAGAGTGTAGCCAACAGGTTGAGGAGTGACGATTTCTGTCTATTCACCAGTTGTGAGACCACATCTGGGGCACTGGGTTCAGTTTGACACTCCCAGTGCTACAAAGACAATGATGGACTAGAGTGAGTCCAAGAAGGAACCACCGAGATGGTCAGGGCTGGATCAGATAACATTCAAAGTGGAGCTGGACGAACTGAGTTTGTTCAGCTTTAAAGAAGCCAAGGCTACAGAGAAATTTAGCTACTGTTCACAACTACCAGGAGGAGCATAGGGCTAGGACAAGAGGCATTTGGTACAAGCTAGGATATGGAAAACCCTGACTGATACAAGGAAATTTTGTCTTACTGTCAGAGTTGTCAAATCATGGGATAGGCTGCCCAGTGAGAGCAGTATCTCTCACTTTGGAGATACTCAATACTCTCCTGGAGACATAGCCTGGGGCAACCTGCTGCATCTAGACCTGCTTTGAACACGAGGTTGGTTGAGAAGGTCTCTGGAAGTTTCAAGGAACCTTCATGATTCTGTGAGTCAGTTACACATCTTGTCATGGTTTATGGGATGGAAATTTATATGCACACAAAGTGTCCACAGTTGCTTTGGAGGTGGTCACCCTGCAGCACATTTCATACTGAGCAGCCCATTTGCTACTAGACTCTTTCGACCTTTCATGTTAGCACTTTCATGGGCTTTTGGTTCAAAGTGGTGTTTATGGGGCCCTTAAATTCCACTTGCTTATGAGCAATAAAAACTGCTGCTGTTTATTGGAAATGAATTTCCATTAAGCATTTAGTTGTGTTTGAACACAGAATCACCTTTTAACAGGAAATAACACCTCCTCTCCCTTGCATGGGAAGGCAGCCCTCACTGGCTTAATAGCTTCTAGATACCTGCACATCTTCTTGATTATCTCTAGGAGTTTGGAAGAAAAAGGAAGGGCTCCTTAGCTATGGGATCTTGAGCTAGACAGATGGTAAAGATTTGTAGCATTTGACCACACTTTCCAAGACATTAGGAGCAGCAAAAATATATGTTAAGCTAGAAAGAGTGGAATAGAGCACAATAGCAGCACTCCTGAGATGAATGAAATGCCACTGTTGGCTATTTGTAAGACAAGGAAAGGGAAGAACTGCAGGCTGTTGCAGTCATATATTATACAACTGCTCTAATTACTAAAACTCATGGCATGCATTTTTGACTGCTGGTAGACCAAAAAATAAATCCTACAATTAAATTTACTTGGGAAATGAAATAAATAGGGCTAGGAGAATTGAAACTCCTGGCTCTGTATTTAGTCATCAAAGAAATCCATTTTGCAACAAGCTAGGAGCATTCCATTAACAGTCTCAGAATTGCTGAAGGACTAAAAGCCAAGGGCCTTCTTGAAGAGATAGCTTGAATTAGTGAAGATTTAAGGAGCTCCTCAAGACACGCTTTGAATTTTAAAACCAACTGCAAATTGCCTAAGTTACTCTTTGACACTCCATTTACATTCTGTACTCTTGATAAGAACACAATATTGAGCTATAACCAAAGCAAGGTGCATTACCTCTGACAAAGAAAGAGCTTTTGTTCAGAGTCTCCTTTGGAAGGAGGGCAGATGAGGGAAGATAATGTTGTGGATCCTTGAAACTGAAGTACAAATGCAAATTTATCTAAGTGACAGAAAGTAAAGGAGCATTTCCTGTTCTGGATAGCAGCTTCTGTAAGGTTTGGGAAGAGAATTGTCCAAGCATCAGTGCTGTAGCCACAGAGTAAGCAAAGTCTTCTTGTTCTTGGGACCAACAACTAGGTCTGAAGCACCATTCACTGAATCAGGTCCTCTGGCTGTGCATTGAGAAGACATTCCCTTGAATCTCTTAAGTTATAACTAGGAGAGGGGCATCAGGCACACAGCAAAATATAAATAGAACCTATTGATGGATTTAATGAAACTAGACCCTACCAGAAGGGCAGCTGCCTGGATCTAGCCCTCAGTTAAGGTGGCTGGCAAGACTGCTTTTTTGAAATGATACTGAATATAGAACTAAACAAATACAGCAGCTGTTGTCTTTACCTTTGCAGCCTTGTAAATAAAAATGCAGTCTTTTGCTCTTGACAGAATATGTAAATGCTTTATTCATCCTTACACCTGCCCTGGCAATATCCACCACATCTTCTTAGGAGGAACAACAAATCTATGCAAGCTGGGGTGCTCGTAGCAGTTGTTTGAGGTAAAGGCATCTCCTTTCACTGCTCCAGAAAGCAGTTTGGGGACCGCGAAAACGAGGAAACAGGCTCAGGCGTGAGGCACGTACATGAGCTCGGACCTGCCACAACGCCCCCCTTCCTCCAAACCCCTTTTTTCCACGCCACAGAGCTACAGCTGTCACCTCCTAAGTGAGACGCAGCCGGCACATCACGAAACCCGTCACCCCCTTCCCCGCTCCCGGAGCCCAGCGGGTGGAGCCGCGTCCCGCCCGCCCGCCCGGAGCTGCGGGGCTGCGGTGCTGCGGTGCTGCGGCCCCGCCGCCCCGCCCGAGCCCTTCCCCGGCCGGCGGGGCCGCCCCGCCCCGCCCCGCCCCGTCCCGCCCCCCCGGCGTGCGGGGGCCGCCGCTGCCGGCGCCTCCAAACTTTCGACGGGCCGTGCCGGTGCTTCATCGCCAGGGAGGGAAGAGCCGCCCCGGTGAGTGTGCGAGGGGAGGGCGGCGGTGGGGTGCGGAGGGACCCGCCGAGCTGGAGGAGGCGGGAGCAGCCGCCCGTCTGCGGGGCGAAGGGTCTGCGTTCTCCGCCCTGCCCGGCTCCTGTGGCGGTAGCCGGTGATGGCCATGCTCGCTTCCCCGGGACGGGAGGGAGGTGAAAATGGGAAGGAGGGACCGAGGAGCGCGGCCGGCGTGGGGTATGGGCGGGCTCCCCGGAGAGGGTGCCTTCCCCCGGGCAGGGGACCTGGGGAGCGGGAGGGCAGCGGCGGCCCCCGAGAGGCACCGCTTGCCGCCACCTTCGCCTCCAGCAACTCCAAACCCTTCCCCAGCGCTGGCACTGCGGTCGTGATGGAAGTGCTGCTTGCTAATGTCATCACGTATTTCCCCTTTCTTGCTTACTTGCTCTCAGAACTGATGTAAAACCCTCTATGGGCCTTCTTCTGCCAAAAGTTAGATGCAATTTGATGCCCGCTCCTGAGGATCTGACTGCTGGGGAAAAAAAAAAAAAAAAATGGAAAAAGCCCCCAGTGCTGTGCAGTATGCAAGGTGTGCAAATAAATGCCATCAGCTGGAGAGTTTATACAAAAAGGAGCAGAAGGGGTTTTGTCAAACACTACCTGAGGTACCAAATGCCACCTCAGTTTCCCCTGAGCTCTGAAAGCAGCTGATTCTTTACCCACTTAACTGTCCCACTGACAGTGTCAAACTTGAGCAATTTATTTCATCGCTTACTGACATGGCAGCTCATCACTGCTTGAAACCCTGGTCGTCCTCCCTCCCTCAACTTTGTCATATTGACAAGACCAAAATGGTTTTCATCAGCAATAACACAGGGCAATAACAAATAAAAGTGTCAGAACAAAAGATGGCTTTGCTAAAAAAAAGGTGTTGGAAGGAAGCATCAATATAGAGTCAGAGACTAGAAAAACAGGTGAAAATATTTTTGGGAAGAAAGGGATGCTATATTCTTTGGCTGAACTATATTCCCCTGCCTCGATTTATGGCAAAGAAGGTAAACACCTGTGAAATTTGCCTCCCCTCTAACCCTTCTACCACAGTTTGTAAATATGATCTACTCCTATTTTGCACTGAAAAAAATATGGCATTTTGGAGCACCTGACAGTCCTGGGACCTCACCAAATCTCCACTCCAATAACATGCAAGCATAATTTTTGGGTGGAGGTACACAAGTTGAAAGAAAAGGCTCAGCAGAGTTCTGAACTTCTGCATAGCCTTGGGTGTGCAAATTGTGGTGGATCTCTTACATTTTTAACCTGGTGGACTAAAGGTGTATTGATGAGGAACCCTATCCTGCCACCCTTGCTTAGACCTGCAGTTGGTTAAGTGGTTATATTAGTAAAATCTGCAGGGTAAGCTTGTACAAACAGCTGGCACATCTCAGCTACATATCTCACAGTGTTTCATATCTAATGCTTACACTGGCGGTTGTACAGTAAATGTGTACTAAACAGTATCGCATAATTCTGATCGGTTTAGTCAGGGAAAAAATACCTTTCAGTTCATGCAGCCAATCTGTTGCTTTTTCAAAGAGAGATCACACTGAGAAATTCTTTGGGATATTGCCTGGGATGCAAGCAAACACAAAGGGCTAACAGTTACCTGCTGACAGACAACTCTCTCAGTTAGGAAATCACACCTGCGGATATCACCGATAGATGTCAATGGGGACAGAGGCAGGGAGGAAAACCTACAATGAAGTGAATCTGATTAAAAAAAAAACAGAACAGAAAGACATTAAAACTAGACTGTCTCTCTAGGTGGACTTGACTTTGAGATGGATTAAGCAATGGGTAACACCTGATGACAAGAAAGTAACATTTCTTCTCTACTTTTGCTTTCCTTAGGAAATGTATGAATGGGGAAGCCGAGTTTGTAACTTGGGCTTGGTTCTCCCCTCAGTGGCAAACAGTGGTGTTTTCTTGGTGCCCACTGGGCACTGGCAATGTCTTAGTATTTTCCCATGTCAAGCCAAGGCATCCACGGTGCGCGGTGCTCCCTTAGCAGTGTCCAGGGGGATGCGCATGTTATACATAGGATTGAAGTCCAAGTCAGCAACTAACTGTAAAACATTCATACATCCATCTGTGCCTACTGAAGTCTTAGGGCAGCATAGAATTTGTCTCAGCCTGTGTAGGGAAGGCAAAAAAATGTGATTTTTATGCCAGTGGCAAAATTCTTACTGACATCAGCAGGGGAATGATTTGCTCTTCTCTATGACTGCAGTCAGATGTGCATCCCTGTCTGGCAGCCTCCAAGGAGCTCTGTTTTTTCAAACATTGCACAGAAAGTAAATATTATGTATAGCTGAGTTTCAATTGTTTCTTGAGTTAGTTTCAGCACGAATAAGTTATACAATCATTTTAGCGAAATGCTATTATTTCAGTTCTATTTGAGTGGTATTTTTGCTTGCCTTGTGTCTCAAACTTTCCTAAAAGAAAGTTTCTTAAAGAAAGACCTCAGTAATTAGTTCTCTGGTATTAAGGAGGAGCATAAACCTATAAGAATTCAGTAACTATTTAAAGGAAACGTTTTCCATTAAGAAAAAGCTGGAATATTATTATGTTAATAACAGTCTGGATGGTGCCATTCCATGTAGAATTCCCGTAGGTATTAATGGAAGTTTTGTGCTAAATCAGCAGTAGTTTTAGGTGGTGGATTGTAAAAAAGGGTATACAGCCCAGTATGATCTTAATCCTTCTGCATTTACTTAGGCAAACTTTGTCTTTGAAATGCTTTTGAAATCTGTCCCAATTTTCAGCAGGAGTCATGCCTGCATAATATTACAGGATCGGGCTTCAAATGTAAGGGCAACAGAATTTAAATATGTTAAGACAGATCTTCTCTTAATCCTGAGATGTAGAACGTGGGTTAGAGAAGGAAAGAGCTGTAGCTTTAGCTCGTTACTTCTTGTCCTAGCCACTGAGGACTGATTTCTCCACAAGTTCTTGTATTGTTTTGTTTTCAGGGACAGCTCTGTTGCTTCGACCAGGTTGCTGCAAGGATGGGGCCCATGGAAGCAGTAGGTGAAGAAAACCAGACAGATGAAATGAAAATGGAGCTGTTCACCAAGCTCTACTTGCCGAGATACACCACACCGCTCAATGAATTGGCTCTGGACCCTAAACCAGAACTGAAGGACAGCACAACACTAGTTGAAGTACAGATAATCCTCATCTTTGCTTACTGTTCCATCATCCTGCTGGGGGTCATTGGGAACTCCCTTGTCATCCATGTGATCATCAAGTTCAAAAGCATGCGCACAGTGACCAACTTCTTCATTGCCAACCTGGCTGTGGCTGACCTGCTGGTGAATACATTGTGCCTGCCCTTCACTTTGGTTTACACATTATTGGGCGAATGGAAACTGGGCCCGGTTTTGTGCCACCTGGTACCTTATGCCCAGGCTCTTGCCGTGCACGTGTCTACGGTCACGTTGACTGTGATCGCTTTGGATCGGCATCGCTGCATCGTCTACCACTTGGAAAGCAAAATCTCTAAGCGGATCAGCTTCCTGATTATAGGAGTTGCCTGGGCAGTCAGTGCCCTGTTGGCAAGTCCTCTGGCCATCTTCCGTGAGTACTCGCTGATCGAGATCATTCCTGACTTCAAGATTGTGGTCTGCTCTGAGAAGTGGCCAGGGGAGGGACAGCTCAACTATGGCACCATCTACAGCATCTCCATGCTCCTGATCCAGTACGTGCTGCCTCTGGCAGTCATCTCCTATGCCTATGCCCGTATTTGGACCAAGCTCAAGAACCACGTTAGTCCTGGGGCAGGGAACGACCACTACCACCACCGGCGACGGAAAACCACCAAAATGCTAGTGTGTGTGGTTGTGGTGTTTGCTGTCAGCTGGCTGCCATTTCACACCTTCCAGCTAGTCAGTGACATTGACAGTCAGGTGTTAGACCTGAAAGAGTACAAACTGATCTACACGGTGTTTCATGTCATTGCCATGTGCTCAACATTTGCTAACCCCTTTCTCTATGGCTGGATGAATAACAACTACAGGACGGCCTTCCTCACGGCCTTCCAGTGCGAACAGCGGCTGGACTCCATCCACCCTGAAGTATCAGCAGCTGTCAAAGCCAGGAAGAAACTAGAAGCAAAGAGGATTCAATTCCCCGGAGACTCTTTCACGCAACCTACCAATGTCTAAGATGTCTGACTTTAAAGAAGAAATTAATATGTTGTGGACAGAGGGATAAATCCATTTTGACACATGCATTTTTGATGCACAGTTTTATTCAGAAGTGGCAAAAGAAAAGTAGCAGGAAAGTTAAGGCAGGTCGTATGATTTGAGGGGAGTTGATTGACATCAAGAGTATATAACTGTACAACTGCAAGGAAATGAAAGGGAGGGACTGTTTATGCCTGTCTCTTAAAGGGTAAGAAACACTCCCATCCCTTTCATCTCTTTTTTACAAGTCTAAATGATGAAGGCAGAGTTTGCTGGTTTTGCCATAGGAAGGCAAATGACTGATTTACAGCACAGGAATATTGATGGTGGGAGCAGGTAATTTTTGTATTGTGTATAGAGATCAGGGAGAGCAGAAGTCTGCCAGGAGAATGAAGCCTGTCTGGGGAGATGGACTGTGCTGATTAAAGCTCAGACTTTTCAGACCCCTTCTCTCCCACAGGCATCTTTTGCAAAGATAAGGGAATTAAGAAGAGAAATATGTTACTTTTTTTTTGACTTGTGCTGAAGTACTTCAAACCACAGTGTTTGAAACAGATTAGGGGAAAAAAAAAGAATAAAAAAACCACCCAAACAACAGATTCAATGTGAAGAAAGGTCAAGTTTCTACATAAAATGAGATCTGGGTTTTGGTCCATCAAATGGGGTAAAAAGTAATTCCTTAAGAATTGGCTGGGGTTATGCTGGTGAGAAAATGTCAAGCCTGTGACCTGATCAGTCATTCCCTGCAGATCCCAGCCTTTCATTCTGCACCAGGAACAGCTCACAAACGCAATGCTTTAAAGTGGTATTTGAGGGCAGGGGGTGCAGGCTCAGGTCTTCTGTGAGCACTTCATAAACTGCCAATGTTTTAATTTTCAGGACCTGCTTAAACGTCTAACATGTTATTAACTCCACAGGCTTTGAATTGTTGCTGCTTTCTCCCTGGATAATAAAACAGCAGATAATTTTGATCCTCTGGAAAGGCTGCTAAATGGTAATGTGCTTTTCCTTACTGTAGTTTTATGTCACACACCCATCTCGTCTTGGAGCTTTTTCCATCTTTAGCCTTTGTAAAAATTAAGAACATCTGAATGACTGTAACCTAATAACAGTATGCTAGGTTTATGTGATAACTTATCAGTTATTCTGCATGCTGTAGTTAATAGTTAAATTTCTTTTTTGCTCAGGTATAAAATTTTAATCTGTTTACTGTGTTGTACACAGCGATGTTCAACTCTTTCGTATCTTTGTTTAGCCTCCTTGAACTCATTAAAGAGACGAAGAAAATTTCAATCCATGTTTATTCCAAGCTGCCCTGTTGCTTATCTAGAATAAAAATAAGTGTGATACTTTCACTTGCAGTCTCTTTCACAGCTACATTTCAGCTGCCTCATTTTTTTCTCTCCGTTTTTCATTGTTCCTAAATTCATTGCATTCTCTTTTACAAATTAAAAATCAACAAAACTCTGGCACTGAAGTGTTAGCAATGTAATGAATGGTATCAAATCTTTATTGAGTGGATAAATTAATCTTTGTTTATGCAGTATCTTGCCACCATCCTTTAAATATCCATGATATAATTTGGACTTGGGTTTTCAAGAAGAGAGAAGGGAGGTCTAGAGAATTAGCTAGTGTTTACTCAAGCAAGAAAAAGTATCCATCATTCTTAAACAGTTTTAGAAAAATAGATTAATTCTCAATCATGTAGAGAACACGATATTGTCCACAAGTTATTTTTGTCTGAGTATTAATAATATCCAAAATTTAAGCTCAAAACTGTTATGGGTGAGGAAGGATTACAGAAGTGTGCAATTATTATGGACATCAATCATATGTATCAGTTAGAGTTGACTCTGAATCCTTAATCAAAAGTATTATTGCCACAAATAGCCTCCTTTATTTAAAAAGCAAATAGTTTAAAAGTTCTTTTTCAACTATTTTAAGCTTGTTAGAGTGTGGTATATAGACAGTTTTGAAGTAACCATGACAGTGTGTGCTAAAGCTACAATTGCCAGGCTAATTCTCTATAATGTTAAGTCTGCTTTACGTCATCCTATATAAAAGTGATTAATTACAAATTATCTTTTGGTCTATTTCATGGTATCTTTATTTTACTGCTTCCTGAGCTTTCTCTGCAGCCATCATCTTGAGCCAAGGTCAGTGTACTAATTTATGGCATTGCTTTCCTCTGCTCCTGCTGTGTGGAGGTGGTGCCTGGGTCAGTGCTTGCTTTGGGGTCCATGCAATGTCCCACCACATGGCATGGCTTTTTTCCATGGGGACTTGAAGATGGGACATGGAAAAGCCAGCATGCACAGCCTGCCCCATAGCTTAGTCGCTCCTTGGGGCTTGACTCCTGCACCAACACAGCTACATGCTCCAGTACCCCTTCATGTTGTAGGAAAATCAGGCATTTTCTCACTAAAAACAATGAGGCAGCAACATCCCTCAGAGTTGCCCCAAATCCCAGTTGTCAGAAGGATGTGGAAAGCCAGAGTTTGTCCCCATTTCCCTCTAAGTGAAAGTGAACCTATAAGCAGGCTCTGACCACCGGCCTTAGGAGGTCTGCAGGGGAACCTCTGATTTGCCTGAAATAGAAACTGGAATCCAGGTCTCCCCATTTGCCTTTTAGTTCTTTAATTAGGTTTTTTGTTTTGTTTTGTTTTTAAAGCACTCTATGCTTTTCCTGTTGAATAGATACAAGCTTCATACAAAGCCAAAGAATACCAGGAGAAACCCTCATTGAAGAATTTGCAAGTAGGTAGTGAGTCACCCAAAATGAAATGTCATCGCTGATTCAGAGCAAGAGTTTGAACTGACATGCCTCAGTTCTCATGGGAGATCTGGCCAGCACACTGCAGCCTCCCCTGAGGTAGCAACATATGTCTTCTTAGAGCTTTTATATTGTATATAAAATAACTCAACTTTGCATGGCACTCAGGTTCTAGGCCAAGGATATCAAAACAGACATAGACAGAATTTAAATTAACCCCTCCTTGTTCTTCAGGAGTACTTCTACTGTAAAGATACTGAAATACAGGCAGGAGGAGATCAAGGAGAGTAGCACCATACTAATCTCTGGGAGGGTCTTACTTGACACTCTCACTTGGAGTTGCCTCATAAAAAGGAGACCTCTCTGTCACATGGATCCCATCAGATGTGATCCCAGATCTTAGCTGCTCAGCATTTAGTTAGTTCTGGGCCTTGCTGGGAGAACACATTTTGATGCCTTCCAAGTTTTACTGGCAGAAATATGTCTCCAGGCTTAGGCAGCATCAGGGTACTGAACAGTACATAATTAGATATGTACAGCAGCACCAGTATGTTCTTTCAGGACTGGCTGGGCACAAGCCAGCTCAAGCCAGGAGGCAGAAGAGCTGCACTTGTGCACTCTCCTGAGGCTTTCAGGCTTTGCCTCGGAGGAGGGCTTAACAGCTTTAGCCCAGCACTGTAGGCTCAGCGCTGTGCTCCTTCCAGACGAGTGTTAAAAGTCGTGTTGCCTCTTCAGTGCTACAGCTATCAGACTCTGGTGCAGAAGGCAGTGTCATCCTGAGTTTGGCATGATCTTATGGGAGGCCATTGAAGATGAGTTTTTGATATGTGAGGACAGTGCTGAATCCTCTCACCTAGCCTTACGAGTAATCTGTCTTCACTGAGAACTGGGATCTCCACATAGAGCAGCAGACTATGTCTGAGCAGAAAGTATATCATTGTGAACCTGGGGAAAAAATAGCTTGGAGGGTACAAGCAATTACAATAGAGGGACTAAGGTTGGACAACAAATTGGTTTAGTATACGTATCTATTTATATATAAATTGTATGGCAGACTTGTGCAAAAGCTGTTTGTTGGAGTTGAGTTTGTTGGAAATAATTGTCTGTTGCCCCACAATTGGTATAACCGTGTCTTGTGTAAAATGTGTAATAGACATACATACATTGCCAAAATACTAATAATTGATGTTAGATAACACTAAGAGTAACAACTGAATGGAAAAATACTATCTGCATTTTATCTGGCAGACCACAAAAGAACACTAAATTCATAGATTAGTATAATTCATTTCCTTGCTTCATAGTTTCTAAACTGCCTCATGGATTTTTTTTTTTTAATATTAATCCAGATAATTACCTTAATGGATTAATTTTGTCTTTGGATCCCTGAGTTATTTACCTGGCACCATCATCATAATGCCACTCCACAATAAGGGAGCTATTTGTGCCAAATTACAGGTTCTTTGCCCTGAGAAGTTAGGAGATATATGTGAAAGTATGCAAGCTTAGTGTTGCTGAAGAGCCATGTTTTCAGTACTGCAGCATCAATGCTTATTTATGCAATTGGTAGTGATTTTTATCTCCGTTTAAAAAAAAAAAAAAAATGAAATTCGATGTTATTTTAAAAGAAAATTAATACAAGAGTAGTGAGGAAATCTGAAGGTGCTAAAACTGGAGAAATAAGCAAGTCAGAGGATGAAACAAGAAAGAGATAGCAAGAACGGGGCTAGTGAGGATGTAATTGATTTATAGACTTTCCTTCTTGCCTTAGCCTGAGTGGTGAGAGAAACGTGTTAAAATGAAACCAGGACAAATGAAGACACAGATCAATTGTATGCACAAAGGGCAGTGTTGCCCAGGGAAACTGAGGAACTTTGAGAAGAAATTCCTGTGACCATTTGAGCCTTAAAATTCACATGATGTTCACAAGAAAGTAAACCTGTGTCTGTACATTATTTCACCTAAATGCAATATAGGTGAAGAGCTCTGAATGGATAATATATCAGAAGCAATGTATGTGTTATTATCTTTCCCCTCTCAGACTGAGCTCCTCTGGAAGGAGAGAGCTTCAAGCTGTAAAATGTAAAGACTGTGGAATTACATGTATCTGATGATGGAGGCACAATTTACTTTGGTTTTTTTTTTTGTTTGTTTTTTTGTTTTGTTTTGTTTTGTTTTGATACTGCTTAAGAGTAACAGGTTGTAGTTTGCCTCTTGGACCTGGAGCTGAATTTACACAGCTGGAGTTTATATGAAACAGACTTTTATTTGTATACTTCATAACTCTTATAATCTACTAACCCTACAATACAGGCTATTTTCAACAGTAGCATTTATGCTTACAAATCAATGGGACCAAACTGTTTCTATTTCTTCAAGCTTGCCTGGAAAAACAGAGCTCTAGGGCAATTCTGTTTACTGGCATCCTCCAAAATTAGAGCTGTTCATATCCAATTGGATTTCAAAGTTTGTCAGCAGCACTGTGACTTTTTAATTTATTTAAGGTAGCTGTGCTGGTGAAACAGCTAGTCTTGCTCTCATTGCATGCTGGCTCAGGACAAGCTTGTCCTAGCAGAACACGACCACAGTTGTCCAGCCATTCCTCCCAAAGCAAACCTGAGGAGAGGAGCTGAGGCTGAAACACTCTTCCCCATGGACTGTGAGGATTCCTCCCAGCTGCTGGGCTCAGGGAAACGTGAATCAGTTTTTCGGCACTGTGAATCTCTTTTTACGCTGCTGTGAGGACAACGCATGTTGCATCTGGTGGTGTTTCATCCCAGTTACGCTCTGATGCAGATGACTCCACAGAGTGTAAGTGTGCAAGTGCCACAGGTCTGCTGCCTCTCAAGTTCAGCGTGGTCCAGCTTCCAGAGCCCAAAGACAGCTGACAGCAAGTATCCCCAGACACCCATGTGCTGAGCACATGGACACTACGTGTAACAGCGCAGGGAGAGCTGAGAGCTGCAGGTCAGTTAGGCTGGGCTGGTGACACTGTAGCCACAGCAGGGTTCCCCTCAGGCTGGCTCAGCCCATGTGCCTTAATGCTAGATTAAGGCTGGTTCTGGTACCTCATGCTGTCTCTAGCACTGACATGCCCTGAGGCACCAAAAGCCAACAGCCACTTCGTAGTATGTGAAGCGAATGCTGGTAGGCACCTGCATTTCAGCATCGCATTTCTGCCCCACACCTCCATCACTCGTCCTCTCCACACCAGAACTGAAACGTCAGGGACATCCGCAGGGAGAAATGTTATACATGTAAGAAGTGATAATGTTCTTGTACTGACAAAAACACTGGATGACAGGCGGTTATGCCCAAATAGAAATACATTAAGACAGAGCTGGATGCAGCTGTGGTGGGATGGGAGTGTGCAGTGGCACAACCTCTCCTCTGTCACTGCAGCACGAAGCAGATGCTGCTCTAGGTGCTGCTGGTCAGAGGGTGCAGAACAAACTTTCTTCCCCAGAAGAGCTGCCTCAATTCAAAATGCAATCTGATTTATTTTATGGGGTTGGAACTCCTTGTCAGGAACAGGTGATTTAATCCTCTCACACAGTCACTGGGACATCTTGCCAGATTACTACAAACCCTCTGTTCACATCTGTTTGCTGGATCAATGTCTTGCTTTTACATAAAAGCCTATATATATATATATACACATATATGCACATATAATAGCAAATTTTACACTTTGCAACCTAATCATCTTTATCTAAAACAGAGGAGCTAATGATTTCCTTGCACTCATTGGGGGGTCTTTGAAACTGTGAAGGACTAGGAAAAAATGGAGGAGCATTTCCTGGGCATAGACATCGACCTTTGCTCACACAGAAGCATGTAGGACTTTCTTGTTTTTTGCATGCATTATTGAGGTTTAAAACAATAAAACCACTGGCTGATTATTTTGAAATTACACCATAAAATATAGCTGTAAAAATGAAGTTTTATAACTACTACCCTTTGAGAAAACTACATCATTACTTACAAGAGGCAAGCACAAAAGCAAATAAGCTTTTATACCTAAGATTGTAAAGATGCTTTATAATGAAAGCTGAAGACTATACATTTTTTAATTAAAACACGAGTTTGGCTTTATCGATTTACTTAGTATGTTTTTTCCAGACAACCTTAGCAAAAAAAGTAACTGCACTAGGTCTATTTGTTAAACCCAGTAGTCTTTTCCTGTAAGAAATGCTTACTAGCCTTACCAAATGTGTTGTTTGCAGAGATAAATGTTTATAATAAAATGTTAATTTTAATTATTGAAATAATACTGTTGAAAACAATGAAGATCCTCAAAGAAATCACTTCATCAATACTGATTTTAAATCTGTGGACTGTATTTCACCCCAACGCCTCTCTCTCTTTTCTTCCAAAGATATTGAGACCCTTAGCAAAAGAGAAGAAATATTACCATCCTTTTACCAGAGATGGGAAAACCAGGGCACAGACAAGGAAAGAGGATTTCTGGGTGTCATGTGGTCCACGCTCACTGCCTGTGGCAGTGCCTGCGTGTGGGCACAGCTTGCTGTGCCAGATGGCTGCAGCTGAAGGCTTCCATCCTATCTGTAGAAACAGTCTGGGAGTCCCTCCGATTACCATTATTTTGCTAAATAAAACAATAACAGAAAGTGAAGCTGAGCATTATGCTGCTGACAGTCCACACCACTGAATTAGTGTGCTCCTTGGCAGCTCCTTGCCACTGTTTGGACTCCGCCGACTAGCACTCTCCCAGACAGAGCTCATGCACATGTACAACAGACTGTCCCCAGTAGACTGTGTGGCCAAGGCTGGCACAGTTCTCTCTGTCTCCCAGCACTATCCCATCACGGATAGTGGCAGGACCTCAAACATGCCCCCAGTGCCACCTCTCAGGGTGTACAGCACACACCCCCAGGTTCATGCTACAACTCTTCCCTGTTGGGCTGCAATACAGCTCTACCTTGACTCCAAAGTCTCTTAAGATATGTCTGACAGATAGAGAGACACCACGCAAGGTGCAGAGGAGACCTAAGGCTAAATACCACAAAATCTGTGGGAGAGCTACTGCCAGTATACATTGTCTAACCACAGGGCCAGAGTAGCAATGCACTGCCCAGTTTCACTGAGCTATAGCCTCTGTGTCTGAATTTCCTTGCATGGAGGAGATTCTTCATCCTTCTACAAAGGGTAAGCCAATGGGCAGACAGCAAGGATTTTCCTGAGTGCTGTACTCAAATCCCAACCTAACTTAGTAGGATAGTTGTGGTTGCTGTGAACAAATAGCAGAGCTAACACTAGGATGCTGTTGCTCTCTGAAAGACAAAATATGAAAACTCAAAATATTTCTGTCTTGTCTATTTGGCCAGCCTGATCTGTTATTGTTTTTGTTGTTATTGTTGTTATTGTTCATTTGCTTTGCACAGCTATTATAACGGGTACAAACTGTGCATATATGTATGTGTGTATGTATATGTATGTATGTGTATGATATCTACATCTGTCTATATAACACTGTCCTTGTTTCAGCTGGGATAGAGTTAATTTTCTCCCTAGCAGCTGGTATAGTGCTATGTTTTGGATTTAGTACCAGAAGAATGTTGATAATACACTGATGTGTTAGTTAATCAGTCAAGGACTTCTCAGCTTCTCATACTGGCCTGCTGACATGAAGACGGGGAGCGCACAAGGGGTTGGGAGGGGACACAGCTGGGACAGCTGACCCCAAGTGACCAAAGGGATTTTCCATAACATATGATGTCATGCTCAGCATATAAAGCTCGGGGAAGAAGAAGGAAGGGGAGGACATTTGGAGTGATGGTGTTTGTCTTCCCAAGTAGCTGTTACACGTGATGGAGCCCTGCTGTCCCGGAGATGGCTGAACACCTGACTGCACATGGGAAGTAGTGAATGCATGTCTTGTTTCACTTTGGTTGCACACATGTCTTTTGCTTTACCTATTAAACTGTCTTTATCTCAGCCCATGAGTTTTCTCACTTTTACTTTTCTGTTTCTCTCCCCCATCCCACTGGGAGTGAGTGAGCAGCTGCGTAGTGCTTAGTTGCCAGCAGGGGTTAAACCATGACAACAACAAAGTGAGTTTTCAGTCTGAAAGGTCTTAAAGCATAAGTACCGTGCAAGCTTAGAGGTAATGGTTACTTGCATGGTTACTTGAAGTAGAAGGCAACACAAAAAAATATGGAGCTTGTACCCATCAGTACAATATGCAGGGCTCGAGAAACCCCAGGTGGGTAACACTAATTGCTGCTTCTGTAGGTGACTGGTGAAACTTTAGCAATAGGGTTGCACAGTTTACGGTCTCCAGTCATGAGATCCTACATGGGTCCTCTTAAGCCAGAGGAATATTGCAAGAACAAGCTGAACTAGAAATGAAGAAAGGGCTAAATTATAACAAAGGCAGCTTCACTGTGTAAGGCAAGTTTGCTTCCTTCAAAGTTGCAAATCCATGGTTAGCTCAGCTAACTGGAATCAAAGGTAGAAAAAGGAAAGAAAGAGAACTCATTACATTCAGGATCCTAATTTTTCTTTGCTTTCTTTTTCCTAATGAGGAAGCAAAAGGGTTGCTATCCAACTCTATGTATAATTGATAACCAGGACATAAATTGAAATGAAAAATAATGCCCTCCATAATTGTAATTCAAAAGCCTATGCTTGAAATATGTCCTAAAAGCATGCTTGCAGGTTTATCAGTCCCATTCATCATCCTTTCCCTAAGTGCCTATGCTATGAATGCTGATTTTAAACATCAGAAGAAGCTGCTTTTCTGGCTCTTAAGTTAGCTGGAAACCCCAATGGTGCGTCAGCTTATTCTCAATAAACTACTACCTAATGTCTCTCACAATCTCTTCTGCTAGCTTGGGCTATAAGATCAGGCAGTTAACTTCCTCTGACCTTACTTTGTGTTTACTATTTAGCTATTCCTGAAAAACTCTTAGAACACTTCATAAGCTCATATGCATGTGTTGCATATGTATGATACACCTAATTTCTGGGTTTTTTTCTGATTTTCCTGTGGCAGAATATAGCTATTCCAAGCCATTAAAAAAAAAATCCCTCATTTTTACTGCTTAGTTTACTATTTCTCAGAGACATAATACAGGTGATACTAGAAATTGTCTGTCTTTCCCTGAGATTATATATATGAGATGTATTTCAGTAGCCTGGCATATGTATAGCTTGCTACTATAAAGGAGACTAGAGTCTTTGGCTGCATAATTCTTAAATCTTGATTTCCATATAAAACCCCCATGCTGACAATTTCAACAACTACTTCAAATCACTATGCAGAACCCAATAATTCAGAACCAGCAAAGCAGCAGAAAGAGCTGCATAGGCACCTGACCAGACAAGAGGGCAGGATGAGGCATTCCACACCACTCATGCCTACTGACAGTCCTGTAACTTTAAAGATACTGAGCTTGCACTCAAGAAGGTGTTTTTCTTACCTATTTTGTCCTGCTGCACAGGAAGTTGCTTATCTGTTCTGGTGCACATAGGTACTCACTGCATAGGCTCTGCTGCTAAAAGGGTAGGTTGCCGGGGAACAAAACACACAAGCCTTTGCGTGTGATGCTGGCAGCACTATAGTGTCCTTGAAATACCCCCCCCTCACCTTTTGTTGTCCATCTCCCTACCCAGTTTGCTAGAAAAGAGTCTTTCCTCTTGGGACCTACAAGTGACAGTTCTTCATGGCCTGTTTTACAGCCTCATGTCTTTGCAAGTCCCAAAAACCTGACATTTAAACAGCAGGGAAGAGCCAACAGTGCAAACAGAACTACAACTCTATCGCAGCAGGGCTTCCTGTTTAAAGTAATTGAAATGCTGACTCGTCAAAGAAAAGCAGGTAAAATGGGGAAGGTCAGAGTACTGATGCCTTTTTTGTTCTTTACTTATGTTGATAATTTCAGGTTAGAAACTGCATTCATGTTTTTCAACTAAAGTTCCACCTATCCAGCATCACAGCTGCTGAGGCGAAAAGCAGATCAAAGAGGTAAATTATTAGGACTGCTTTTTCCAACACAAACAGACTGAATTGTGCTTCTAATCTTTGTACCAGTGGGCGTGTGATTCCTGGTGTTGGCGTCTATATCTGAACTCCTGCAAGCTGATTTGCTTACTGCTGAACTTTAATGGATGGCTGCCAGCTTCTGTTATAAAGAGTGCTAAGAGATAGAGGAAGGCAAATTTCAGTGAAAGCCGATTTTGAATTTAGGCTTCCAAATCCCTTTTATTATTTTGAAAATCCCCCCATAAGCAATTTCATACCTTTACATATGCATGCATTTAGCTCACATAGCCTGCACCCCTTCAGTTGCATGGAAGGATCAGCAGCATCTACCTGAAATTTCATGGGACCGGATCCAGTGCTCTGACTGGAGGTGGCTAAGCAGTGGGTCTTCATTTTACTGGGCTGCTTTGCAGCCTTAAGTAAGCATATACACCCTCAGGCACAGAACAGAGCACTCTCAGGATGGAAAGCTTGCAGACACTTGATTGTCCTTGGTAAAATTCTGGTTTATCCATAAGGATGAAACAAGTCTGAATGACCAGGCCCTTGAGCACCCAGTCCGTCAGCAGGTCTCCTTGAGGCTAACATCTAGCAAAGACAATGGAAAGGAAGCAGTCTGCATAGCTTGCTGCGCTTCTTTCCTTACAGTGGCGTCTATACCTTAGGATGTCAATGAAGAGTGGCTTTTAGCAGTGTTATTTGGAAAAGGTGGGTATTGTTTTCCATATCTCCACTAGTATGTTAGAGACCACATGTTTGTCTGTAGCACTCATTAAGAAACTCACTACAATTACCCTCCTGAAAAGCATGACAGGTGGAAAGGTCCTTCATGTGGCCAGGCATTTACCTTCGCCTAGTTTCCTGAGGCACTGTGCCCATCACTCCTGAGTCCTTCCCTCCAGGCTGTCAATAAGTCAGGCTTTAATGTTCAGAAATACCTTGGGTGGCTTGACTTTGTAGGCTAGACATCTCTCATCCCTCCTCCCCACAATCTCCCCTAGAAGGATGCTGGTGACTCTCATTTCCAAAAAATCCAGTTCAATAACATGGACACAAAACAGAGAACTGTTTTCTTCATAACACCATGAATTGCTTTTGCAATTATAAAAAAAAGAAAAAAGAAACCAACCAACCAAAAACCAAAACATAACAACAAACAAACAAAAGCCACAAACCCAAACCAAACACACGAACAAACAAAACCCACAAACAAACAAGCCCAGCACAGGCAGCATGTGAAATAGGGGTGTATGAGTTCATTTTTATAATGTCTAAAAGTCATATACATTTAGAGTCTGATCCCCTCAGAGGCTCTAGGAGCCTTTGCCTGCTGCAGATTTTGGTTTCTCACTAGACACATTTCAGGAGGAAAGAGCTGAAAGCCAACCCTGAACATAAGTGGTCTAGTTACATCATCCAGCCTTAAAGAAGAACAAAACCCACACAGAGAGAATTGGCTGTTAGAGTTCAACAATTCATTGGGTTTTCATTTTTCATTAATACACACAGCTTAATTGATTTTTAGAATAGCTCATTTAAAAAAATATGGTCCTAGGTCATGTTCCTAGTGTATTTTCATAATGCGACTGCAGAACCGGTGAAAAGGAGATGTAGACTATTAAGGCACAGATGTGTTCTCATTGCTTATAATCTTGAAAACACTTGATGCAGGCCCTGCTAGATCTGAACACTGTGGCACCTAGCAACTCAGGAGTACTTCAATCCTAATGTACTTTGGCAGGTATTTTATTAAGATGAACAGCATGCCACTTGAGGTCATGATTGGTTTGTAAGTCCATGCTGAAAAGCTCTACTGAACTCTGTAAAATTATACCAGACCAAAATACTCTTTTGCATGGACAGAACTAAAGACAAGCCAGATGTCTTATTATCTTATTTTACCCTCACTTATTGTGTTATGCTTAATAAAAAAATTATTAGTTGCCTAAGACAGAGATCTGACTATAATTTTTTTTCTTTTTCTTTCTGAGAGATGCTCAGTTTGGGTGCGATGTTATAAGTACAAGGAGAGAAAGTAGTCAGGCATTGGCAAATGAACCTGAACATGGTGGAATGAACCACTGGGAAAGAAGGAAAAGTGTTTCTTAGGCAGAAATTTGTATTATGCACTCCTTTGCTGGCACAAAATGTAGCTAAACACTCCTGTTCAGCATTTTCTGAAGCAGAGCACAAACAAACAGAACAGTGGGTACTATAAGCTGCTGACCCGATTCTCAGCTCCCATAAATTAGGTCAGTGTAGCTCCACTGTATGTCATAACACTAAGCCAATTTATATCACATTGTGGCACGAGCCTGAAGAACTTTCCCTTTCACACACTCATTTTCAGGTAGAGGCAATAAAAAGAAATGCGCTACGTTAGCACTAGGATAAACTTTTTCATATGCCCTACTTTTCTCTTTTTGGAGCTTTGTTTGGATGGATTATTGGCAAATGCAACTTGTGTCCTCATACCTGAAATCACTCCTGTAGCAGGAATGAGAACAGAGGGAAAATGGGGTCTGCAAGCCAGAGCAGCCAGTGCTACAGTCCCTCCTGGTGCCAGAAGCAATGGGCACCTGGGAAGAAAGTCTAGTGAGTAAGTGGTGGTTGGGGGGCCTGGGGTTGAAGGCTGAGTTTGGGAGGAATGGAGATATCTGGGATGAGGATTACAGGAAAATAAGGGGTTTTTTTGCAAGTGATCTTGAAGGTACACAGTATGAAGATAGAAAGGTGAAGTAGAGAGCTTGGGGCAAGAAGGTTAAATTTTATAAAAGTATAGCTGCGAGGTATGGTAGTAGAGAGGGTCAGGGATTGGAGCTGTGGTCAAGGGAGGGTAATAAAAAGAATCTTTGCCCAGGCCTGTTAATCCTGTATCTACTAGGTGCCTTTTTAACTCAGCTGAGTGTTTGAGTTAACACACTTACGTTAATGGCGGCATCCACTGGTCTCCATACTTTGTAAGTATTATGAAAATTGAAAAAAAGTCCAAGGGCATACAATAACCTGAGTTGGAAGGTTTTACTTGTCTTGTGCTCTTTCCCTTAGTAAAAATACATTTTATTCTGGGCTTGTCCTGATAATCACAAGATTTGAAGAAAGATCCCAGGGGAAAAAAAAAAAAATCACTGTTATGTAAACCTGATGCAGTTCCCTGTTTCTCCTCACCACAAGATGAAACCATTTCAGATCTAGCAACCCAGTGGACAGTCTAAATGGAGCCTGAAGCTCCTTATCAGTGGCCAGTTGCCTTGCCTTAGCCAGAGTTTCAGCAATCCAGCTGATGGCTGGCAGTTGCTCCTTCACCTGTACTTGTTCCCATAGAAACAGAGACGAAATACCAAACTTAAGTAAAGCTGCTCTTTTTTTTTTTTTCTGAAAGGAAGAACAACAGCAAAAGCAAAGATGTTCGTGAAGTGCTGCTTGTTTTCTGTGACCTGGGGCTCCTTTTCATTGGAACTGGCAGAAAGTAAGCAGCTAGCTACAGAATCATAAGATCCTGTGCAAACTACAGGAGGCACAGGCTCAAGTGGGATAGATAGTGAGATATTTCCTCAGTAAAGTGTACAGACAATGAGTCAACAGTCATAGAAGATCAGTAGGAGTTTACCAGATGAAAAAGTAAATAAAAAGCATGAAAAAACACCTGTACATGTGCATCCTTCTCTTCATGATTTAATGGTATTCGTTTACCCTAGTGAGTAAGGAGCAGAATATAGTGTTTGGATTTCTCTCATTATACCATGTACAGACATGATCAAAACATTTGCTGAAATCAAATTCCTCCTTTTATTATAACAATTTTCTGAAAAGCTATAGCCTTGTTGTTTTGCAAATGCTTGTGCTCCCACATCTTTTGGGCAATGTGTTACTCTCACTTATTCATACTGAAATGATTGTATTTCTTTAACAGTGAAGAGGAGCAGAAGTTGGCCCAACAAGTATGTTTTGTGGCACATGTTTGTGTAAAAGGAAGACAATTTTACTTGGCATTTAAATGTGCCAGAAAGGATAAGAAAATGCACAGCATCTTTCCCAGGATGGGGTCACTCCCATCTCAAATTGGTAGATTTTATAACTACAGTCATTGATCTTGCAGACAGACATATCATGTATGAATGACAGTGTTCCATCTGGGTTCAGATTAATAGCGCAGGTGGTATTTCCACAACATGTGCCTTTCCTGGCTAACTTCTTACTTCTTGCTGTAGTGCATCCATCAGCCCTGAAGGCTAACACTTGTTGGTTCCGTTATTGAGACATCACACTAGCAGGTGGACATCCATTTAAAGCCAAATTCCAGATAGATTTATTAACAAGTGAGGGTGGCATCCATCCCAAAAGCTACTGTAAAAGAAGAGCACCATCCTGGGAGCTAGTTTCCATATTGTGACATGATTTCACAACATGTTTTTAATGGGGTTTGGTGATAATTTAGAACCTTATTTATGCAAACACTAATTCTCCTGGTCTTCAAGCCTTGGCAGGTACTTCTCAGACAGCAGAAGAGTGAACTAACTCAGCTGGTGACTGACAAAAGTAATAAATGGCTAAGGAAAATCAAAAGCTCTTGACTGTTCTCATGAGAAACATCCATCTGCAATAACATTTTCACATTGTACTGTAGCTAGGAGATATTTCTTAATGGTTTTCATTAATAATGATCACTTTAGGATTTTACTGCTAACAAGTAACTGCTAACAAGAACACTTACTTCCCTTTCATAATTTTCTTACTTGCAGGGGAATAAAGTAATTTTACATGTTATGAGAAGTCAAATAATAGTAAATGCTGCCTCCTCTTAAAGTCTGAAAGACAGAAATCTGCAATTGCAGTTTGGAACAGCTAAGAGAGTAAAAAATGAGATTTGGTTATTTATTAACTTTTAGGAGGTAGATGAACCTAGATTCTCTGCCTTAGTATTCTTTACTTCTTGGTGCCCTATACACCAATTTATTCAGTTTCCCTTGTAGCTGACTCAGAAACTTGAACTCTCTACTGAACATGGACTCAGTGTAACTTATATATAGACATATATAGACACAAGCAGAATAACAAGGCAAACTCTTACGTCACCAATTGTCTCGCCTGTATCAGAGATTGTACCTCACATATAGAAGGCCACACAGGAAATTACCTACAAAGTGCAAGAGTTCATTATTTTAGAGCATTAGAACGGCTGGACAAGGTTGGACCAAAGGTCTGTTTAAACACAAAAGGCCAGAAAGGGTGAACAATTGATGTGAAAGGGGGAGAACAGCAACAGGGCAGGTATATAATGAAAACTCCCTCCAATACTTTTTGTTTTCTGGAGAGCTACCTGCACTGGGTGTAGGTAATATCTCTATATAAAATAAATGCTTGAATGCTACAAAATTGTTAGGTTTCAATTCTACAAACTTGTCCAAGAAAACCTGTCTTGCTTTTTAAGCCTATTCGAACACTCTTTGGCCAAAGGTTTCAGTGCTTAAAGATGTATTGCGAGAAGGTTTCTTTTTATCTGAATCATTGTCAGTTTTATTTGCAGCCTCCCTCAAAAAACAAAGCCTGGGAGCTTCATCACAAGGCTTGAAATACCATTGCCTTGTGCCAATTGATAAAAAAAGTTACCAACCAATTGCTCACCTAAAGCTGCACTGTAAAAGAAATAGGGGGAGACTAGTTTGCATAAAGCCATTACTACTCACACCCAGGGCCAGAGGGAGTAAGGTACAAAGGGCAAGGGCTGGCTACAGCTCACTCCTCCACAGCGACTCTCTCAGAATGCTGCAGAGCTTTGGGGTGGCTTTCACAACCAGGTCAGGTCACCTTCCCACATTTAGCATGGCTCAGCAGCTGGTGCCGAGCTTCTGTCAGCCCCAGTCTTCCACATACTGATTCACTGTCTTAATACATGTTGTACAGAGTGTAGATTTATACCTTGCATATTTGCACTAACAACTCTACAAAATATGTAAAAGAAATTGTTTGGTGGTAAATGAATCAGTTTGTCTCTTCTTGTGGCACCCAGAAATTGTATTTAATTTGTAGATTATCATTATATTACTATATCATAGCATTATAATGGCTTCATGAATATAATATTTTAAGCTACATTTCCTTAGTTCCTCTTCCTGTCATATTTATCATATTCCTATTCACTGCTAATTATTTAAAGATCTGTTAGCATATCATATAGGCAACAATGCAGCTACTTCGATATATAAAGCCTTTACAGGTAGATACACAAATTATGTTCAGTTTACATGAACTTCAGCAAATACTATTTAAACCAGGGACTAAACTCTCTCCATCAATACATGATGATTTGGACGAAGAAAAAATAACTAGTAGAAAATGAATATTTAGTTACTTTGCAAGGATACAGGCTGCTTTTGTATCTTTTCACATGAAATTACATACTAATACATTCAGCATTCTGCTGCTTGGCTTTTCGTCAGCAAATTGTTTCTTACAAAGGCAAACAGTAGGCTAGCTATCAGCAAAAGGCAGGCATCGAGCATCTCATTATTTGAGACATGAGAATCTAACAGGAAAATGTTGCTGCTTCCAAATCTTTCCTCTGCTGTCTGTAGTTATTACTGTTGCTATGAATATGGTGCTTTTGAAGGGTGCTGAGGTGGCATCAACAGATGGCTGAAAACAGAACTTGTTTCTGCACCCCCAGCAGCAGGAATAGCAGTGGCAATACGATACGTGCCAGTCAACCTGGTGCTATGTACTACGAACTACATGGCTTTTCTCATAATGCAGGTTTCTTTGTGTGCTCCAGTATGATTTTTGTGTGCAGATATGCAGGTTTAGGATTGCGAGCACATTGGCTCAAATCTGGGAGGGCTGCCCCTAGGAGTCAGATCACAGTATCACAGTATCACAGTATGTTCTGGATTGGAAGGGACCTCAAAAGATCATCTAGTCCAATCCCCCTGCTGGAGCAGGAACGCCTAAGTAAGGTTGCACAGGAACATGTCCAGGTGGGTCTTGAATGTCTCCAGAGAAGGAGACTCCACAACCCCCCCGGGCAGCCTGTTCCAGTGCTCTGTCACCCTTACTGAGAAGAAGTTTCTTCTCAAATTTAAGTGGAACCTCTTGTGTTCCAGCTTGATCCCATTGCCCCTTGTCCTATCATTGTTTGCCAACGAGAAGAGCCTGGCTCCATCCTCATGGCACTCACCTTTTATATATTTATAAACATTAATAAGGTCACCCCTCAGTCTCCTCTTCTCCAAACTAAAGAGACCCAGCTCCCTCAGCCTTTCCTCATAAGGGAGGTGCTCCACTCCCTTAATCATCTTGGTTGCCCTACGCTGGACCCTCTCCAGCAGTTCCTTGTCCTTCTTGAACTGAGGGGCCCAGAACTGGACACAATATTCCAGATGGGGTCTCACCAGGGCAGAGTAGAGGGGAAGGAGGACCTCTCTCGATCTACTAACCACCCCCCTTCTAATACATCCCAGGATGCCATTGGCCTTCCTGGCCACAAGGGCACAGTGCTGGCTCATGGTCATCCTGTTGTCCACCAGGATCCCCAGGTCCCTTTCCCCTACACTTCTCTCTAATATGTAATTTCCCAACCGATACTGGAACCTGGGGTTGTTCCTGCCCAGATGCAGGACTCTACACTTTTCCTTGTTAAATTTCATTAGGTTATTCCCCGCCCAACTCTCCAGCCTGTCTAGGTCTCGCTGGATGGCAGCACAGCCTTCTGGCGTGTCAGCCACTCCTCCCAGCTTAGTGTCATCAGCAAACTTGCTGATAGTACACTCTATTCCCTCGTCTAAGTCGTTAATGAATATATTGAATAATACTGGCCCCAGTACTGACCCCTGAGGTACTCCACTAGATACTGGTCTCCAACTAGACTCCGCACCATTGACTACCACTCTCTGGCTTCTCTCCTTAAGCCAGTTTGTAACCCACCTCACTACTCTATTGTCTAGACCACACCTCCGCAACTTAGCAACTAGGATGCTGTGGGAGACTGTGTCAAAGGCTTTACTGAAGTCAAGGTAGACCACATCCACCGCTCTGCCATCATCCATCCACCTTGTTACATTCTCATAAAAGGCTATGAGGTTGGTCAAGCATGACTTACCCTTGGTAAAGCCATGCTGACTGCCCTTAATAACCTTCTTATCCTTGATATGCCTTGAGATAGCACCAAGGATAAGTTGTTCCATTACTTTCCCAGGGACAGAGGTGAGGCTGACCGGTCTATAGTTACCCGGGTCCTCCTTCTTGCCCTTTTTGAAGACTGGAGTGACATTTGCTTTCCTCCAATCCTGGGGCACCTCTCCCGTTTCCCAAGACTTGGCAAAGATGATGGAGAGCGGTCCAGCAATGACCTCAGCCAGCTCCCTCAGCACCCGCGGATGCATCCCATCTGGACCCATGGATTTATGGATGTCCAGTCTATTTAATTGCTCCTTAACCCAGTCCTCATCAACTAAAGCAAGCTCCTCCATTGACCTGGCTTCATCCGGGGTCTCAGGGGTACAGGGCTCCCCAGAACAGCCTCCGGCAGAGTAGACAGAGACAAAGAAGGCATTCAGTAATTCTGCCTTCTCTGTATCTTCCGCCACCAGGGCACCCACCCCATTCCTCAGTGGGCCTACATTGCCTCTGGTATTAGTTTTATCCGCTATGTATTTGAAAAAGTTCTTTTTGCTGTCCTTGACCCCTCTCGCCAGCTGTAATTCTAAGGAGGCCTTGGCTATCCTAGCTGCCTTCCTACATCCTCTAACAGCAGCCTTATATTCTTCCCAAGTGGCCAGCCCCTGCTTCCATGACCTGTAAACTCTCCTCTTCTGCTTGAGCACACCCAACAGATCCCTATTCAACCACGCAGGCCTCCTGGCTCCCTTCCTTGACTTCCTACGTGTGGGGATGCTCTGATCCTGAGCGCGGAAGAAGCAATCTCTGAATGCAGTCCAGCTCTCTTGGGCCCCTTTTCCTTCAAGCAGTCTTGACCATGGGATTTCTCCCAGCAATTGCTTGAAAAGGCCAAAGTTAGCCCTGCTAAAGTCCAGGGTTGCAATTCTACTTGCTATTCTGTTCCTGCCACACAAGATGCTGAACTCCACCATCTCGTGGTCACTGTAACCCAGGCAGCCCTCAACCTTTACTGCTTCGACCAGACCCTCCTTGTTAGTGAGGATGAGGTCCAGCAGTGCACCTCTCCTAGTCGGCTCCTCCACCATCTGCATGAGGAAGTTCTCATCAGTGCAGTGGAGGAACCTCCTGGACTGTGGCTGGCTGGCTGAATGGTCCTTCCAGCAAACATCAGGGAAGTTAAAATCACCCACAACAACCAGGGCCTGTGACTGCGAGGCCACTCTCAGCTGCCCATAGAAGGCCTCATCAACTTCCTCAGCCTGATCTGGTGGCCTGTAACAGACGCCCACAACAGTGTCACCCCTGCCAGCCTGCCCCTTGATCCTGACCCATACACTCTCAACTCGCTTGTCATCCACTCCTGGGCAGAATTTAGTACATTGTAGTTGCTCTCTCACATAGAGAGCAACTCCACCACCACGCCTGGCTGGCCTGTCTTTTCTGAAAAGGGCATAGCCATCCATGACCACATTCCAGTCATGTGAACTGTCCCACCATGTTTCTGTAATTGCCACCAGGTCATAATCTCCCAGCCGAACATAGGATTCTAACTCCTCCTGCTTATTCCCCATGCTGCGCGCATTGGTGTACAGGCATTTCAAGGAGCGAGCAGAGCACTCCCATTTCTCCCTAGGAGCATAGGAGGCCACCTGGTCCTCATCAGTTCTAGAATGCTGCCCCACTGGGACAAGCCCAGCTACAACCCCATCCCCCTTCGAGCCTAGTTTAAAGCTCTCCAAATGAGCCCAGCTAATTCCTGCCCCAGCATTCTTTTGCCCCTCTGAGATAAACCTAACTTGAACTACATTCTGAAACTTGAAGGCATAAAATGATTAACATAATTTCTGGAATCTAAAGAAAATTTAGCCATGGCTAATTTCCCTAGGCACTCTAGAAATACCTTTTTCTTGTTTAAGACGTATATAGGTCAGTCAAGTGTTATCAGTAACTAGAATTTAATGAGAAAGCTAATGCCTTCACTGCTTCAGTCATCAGTTTTTCTGAAGCTGACTATTTTCAGAAATCTGCTGGGGTTTTTGTTTGTTTGTCTATTTTTCACATAGATATACAAATGAGGAGAATAAGGTACAGTATGCATGAGTTGTCTCTGTCCTCGTATTTCAGAGGGAGCCTCTGTCACTGTATGTAGAACTTACTTTCCCATTTACTAACTCTTTAAGGACTGACTTGACACTTTACAATTCATCATGATTTAGGAGTGGAGCACAGCCAAGCTGTTCCGAAAGCACACTGAAACCATGTTCACTTTGCACTCCACTCCCTCCAATCCCACTTTGATAGTGTGTATCAAACCAGACTAGGAAAATGGTCTGAAACGTTCCAGTCCGCACATTTTCTGAGCAAGAGAGGGGCAGAGCATGATGACTGTGTGAGGGGAGAGAGTTGCCTTTTCCTGAATACTCACTGAAATGCCCTGGCTTGGTCTGGCTTGGTGTGATGGGCAGAGTTCCTGCTGAATTTCCGACTTCTCTGGCTAGTGCCTGGAAGGTCTGTTACCTGTGATAAAGATCCCAGCACTGTTAGCTCAGAAGTTGCACAGGGCTGCCTACCTACCTGCAGTCCTGCATGTAAGGAGAAAAACAAAACAAAACAAAACAAAGCACATGCAGTACGTTAGAGATTTTTCTTTTCTCTTCACATGCCTAGCAAAAATCCTCTGTATAAAACTGAAAACAGTCACCTTCTGCAGCTGCAGCTTCCACTGGTACAAAAGGAAAAATCAATTCAAATTATACAGTAGGCTGTAGAACTGCCCATGTACTTTCTATTCTCAGCATTTTCTAACCCTTAAAGTGACCAGTCAGCAACAGCAACCAAAGACAATGAAGTAAACACTTTTAAAAATGACTCATTAAAAGTACTGTCACATCATATGACCATGGTGTCTTCTAATCTGCTTCAGTGTCCAATTGTTCAATGTGTACATTTGATCCAATGTGAGGTGGGGAGTTTCCTTCATTTTTTAAGATTTTGTGGAGTAAATCGTTAAGTATCTGACTACAAATAAGGAAAAAATTCAATACACTGAGCAAGTTAGGTGATGGAAAGATCAGAGTTGTAATGAATCCCAAATGATTTTCGCTTAAAGCTGTTTATTCACTGTGTGAAAACAGTGTGTCTCCTCATAAGACACAGCAGATTCGGTACACAATGCTGCTCAAGAAAGACACTGGCAGCGCACCATATTCATAATGAACTATGAACTACTATGCAGTGGAAACAGAAGTTAGATACATTCTGTGCAAAGCTTGGCAAAAGCTAAAATATAATAGGATGTCACGACAAAGAGTGTGTGCAGTTTGTGGAAAAAAGACTTTGCTATTAGGGTAACTATTTCTGTTTATTACCTGCCACATACTGGTACCATTTCTCAACAGCAGTAAACAATATGCTTCTTTTAGGAAAAATGCTCATTTAAATGGTGAAACTTTAGAAACAAAATACTATTAGCTTACATTTAATTTTAATTTAAATTTTCTGCAAGATAACTAATTTAACATGAGACCACACAGTTTTAAAGTGGTGTCTTGGGAGCTGCTGAAGTTCCCCAAGGTGGTGTTGAAGGTTAGTCTCCTAACATTATTTCAGCATAGCCTCATCTATAGGAAACCATGCATCTACCAGAATGTGGAATAACTGGAAAAACTCTGTGGTTTTGCTTTGAAAAGCCAAGGGGAGAGTTTCTGTTTTCCTCTGAGAATCAAATGACAGTAAAGCAAATGGATGAGGAGAGCTGGCTGCAGAAGAAACACATTTATTAGACAGATGGAGAAGTAGGTCAAATTGTACTAAGACCACATGCTTTATAAGGGAAAGCCCAAAAGTAAAGAAAGTGTGGAAAGGGATTCATTGCCTATCAAGCCTGGAGGAAGATAAAATGTGAAAACAATTAAATGTCTTAAAGATTACAGTATTATCAACATTAAGAATGTGTATTTAAAAGATTAGCATAATTGACAATTATTTCATATTGTGTAAATTTGAAGTATAAGGAACTACAAGAGGCTAGAAACGGTAACACAGTGTTGTCAAAAGGAAAAGCATTCTCTTCCTGCCTATGTTTGTGAAATACATGACATCCTGACTTTTCCAATGAAAAACTGAGATTCTGATTAAAGCAATTTGTATAGACTGTGCTTGTTTTCCATTAAAAAAAAAGAAATCAAATTTTCATTGAAAAACAGTCTTAGGCTTTCTTTATTTAATATGAAAATTGTAGAGGCTTTTCAGAAAAAGAGCCATTTTCTAATGCAGATATCTCTGGATACCTTGGAAAGAGGCTTGAAAGTATTATAAATCAATGATGAAATAGCAAGTACAGGAATTGTGAGAAATGAAAGCAGCTTTGGAAAGGACAACTGTGGAAACAAAGACAAATGAGTGTTTTAAAAAAAATATTTGTGCTAGGCTGACTCAAATAACATTGCCAGGCTTGTGTGTCACAGAAAGCGAGAAAATAAAAGGGCCAAACGTGAAACTGTCTTGGAGATGAATAGAGCTCATACTCTCCACCGCCCCTCCCCAGGTGATGGCCCTCAGGACTTTGGGTGGGCAGCTGAGCAGGAGCTGTTCCCCGTGAAGTGCAAGATCAGCAGCCCCATGGTCCTACAAAGCTGTTGTAAAACAGAATGGGCAATTAATGGAGAGAATCATATGCATGTGGTCTTCTGATTTCCTTCCATCTGTTTACCATACTGAGTACGTAATTGGGTCTCACTGCTCCGTGTACCCAACCATCCGAGCTGCAAAGACAGTACTGAGAGAAAGAGACTTGCAGTTAAATTACTTGGGCAGACTAAACACAAAAAGAGCATTTTAAATTAGCTGGGTTCAAATGCCAGCTCACTTTAGAAATTAGAATTAATTTGATCTATCACTTTCTTGCATGTCTGTCAGCATCAGCAAAATCACTAATTGGCAAAGAGACAAAACTGGCTGCTCCAGACTGGGACAGCAGAGACGTCAGATTTCAGGAAAGTCTGACTTATTTTAAGAAGAGGAAATAGGGATAAAAAGGAAATTAGCTTTAAAAGAGAAAACCTCTCTACCATAATGGTACAAAAGAGAATTCAGTGTATGGTATTGATGGGGAGAGAAAATGTGAACAATATAATTAAGAACGACAGTAATTATTTACATCAAATAGTAAAATGAATTCTTGCAGCTACTGCCCATGAGTTATTAGTGAATACAAACACAGTATTACTAATTATTATTCTATGTAGTCATTGCTACATTCATGCTTCTTTGTTTTGAACCCACTCCTCTATTTTCCTCAAGATCATTTCCCAGTGAAAGCAGAGGCCAGGGTGAGAACAACTTGCGGTGTTCAGCTCCAGCATGGACTGCAGGGTGAGCAGTTTATTCCTGTCCGGGGTCAGACTGATGGAATGCACCTGAAGAGAAGTCAGAGACATGGATCCACAGCAACTGTTGTTTCTTTCTTCTGATGCTGTCTGGGATGCGAGCTCTCCTAAGAAATGTGGCTATGTCAAAGACTGTCACATCAGCCCCAGGTAACTTTTTGTCTGGTTCCCAAATCCAGCTGTGAGCCCAACAAGAAGACTTCAAACACTCTTTCTAACAAAGGGACTCAGACACAGAAAATGAGGGTGATGGGCATCAGGCTGTCAGCAGGCCGCCTGGGGAGACACGCTGCCAGCAGTCAGTCAGCTGGCCGGCCAGTCTGAACACATGCAAGAGATTATTCCTTTCCTTTACTTGCCTGAAGCTAGCTTGTTGCACAGCCCTGAATTGCACAGTGGATGAAAGGTACGTAAGCCTCTCTTTCCCTTTTGACATGGGTAGATCAGATATATCCTGTGGTGTTCAGGCAGATGAGAAGAAAGCAAAAGTGTCTGCTGGTCTGCATGCCCTTGTTCTTTTTTTGGCCAGGGAACACAGAGTGGTGCTGGGAGAGAGTAATCTGATGCCAAGACTGCGGTAAACGGCAGAGGGGCCAAACTTCAGGCATATACCAGCCTTGGAGTAGCAGCAATCCCCTTCCCTTGTCTCTATGAAGCATTTTTCTGACACCCCTCTCAACAAGAAGCAAAGGGACAAAGTCACTGCTGCTGAGGTCCCTCAGATCAGAGATGTCAGACTGAGAGGAGCAGAGTCCACCCAACTTGTGAAAAGTGTACCCAGCATAGAGCTAGCCTGAGGTTTTGCACAAAAACAATGTATTGAATTTATTCTACCTCCCTTCTTCTCTGCAATACAAACTTAGAAGTCAGAGAAAGGAATCAATGAAAGACCAGTGGCTCCAATGACAACCCGTTTCCTGCCTTCTTCCAGGACAATACTCACACTGAGACAAATGGCAAAGCTGTAGCTTACCCACAATCTTCAAAGAATCCATTTTTTTTCTGACATTTAGGCTAAATTTAAACTGCAATTCAGGGCAATTTGATGCTGGTAGCTGATTATGTGTCTTTTAAGACTATCATGTGATTTTTAACCACTGTGTTGAATTATTACTATTTTGCATCTCATGGCATGTAGTTAATTTTACATTATCCAAAGTATTCCAGGAAGAGAAGAAGTAGAGCATGGTATAGCATTAAACAAAGCAAAAAGACATCTCTATATTATGCTTTAAGTATGTACACCAGGAAAAGAAAGATTAGTGACTCTAACCTACATTTAGGCTCCAGCAGGTGCTGATGTGAGCTGGCATACTCATAAAACCTCATGCAATGTGATGGCAAAGTGCCAGATTCTGGGAGGGCTCAGGTAATTCAGCAGAGATCGTTACTGGTTGACTGTGTTTTCCTTTCTCCTTCCATAACTGATTACAGAACGCTCACCACTAACACTCCTTTCTCTTCCGCTGGTGCCTTGAGCCGTGATTCTGTATGGTGAGGGCTCCAGCTTTAGCCCCATCCCTGGATGCTTGTCCCCAGCCCTATGCTGGGGACAGCCAGACAAAGGGAACCCATCTGGGGTGAGGTATCCCCCACACCATGGATGGTATTTTCATTCAGAATTTATAATTTTTCCCAGTCTTGTTCCTGGCAGTGTGGGGCAGAAAGCAGTCATGTATAATATTTTTGCTGTCCAGGAAGATTACAACATGTTCAGCCTATGCCCTGGATCTTTACCTGTGACTTCTAGAAACAGGAAATCTTGTAAAATATTCAAGAGCCTGTATTACCATGGGACCAGCCTGAGTTATAGCAATATAAAGATGTAACATTGACTGGATTTATTTTTCAGAGAAGGATGAACAACACAGAGTCCTGTGACTATGCGTTTACGTTAAAATTCAAACTAGCAGCTTTTTTTCTGCTAACTTTCAACTAACATGCAAATAATTAAATTTTAATTGTGTTGTGTTCATGAAAAATGAAATTGCATAGTTTATGTATCAGTACTTGCAAAGCGAATTCTGACTTTCTCCTGAGGTGAACATTGAAGCCAAAGAGTTTGCATTTACAGAACTGATCTGCTCAGCAACAGCTAATCCAAGTACCTAAAATGATGAGAAACTGCAGGGAAGAATTTGTCATCAGTGAACCTGGATGGTTAAAAAATTGAATGCCTCCCTCCCCAAATCAAATATAATTAAAGAATGATTACATTAGCAAGAATCTTGATTATCATGTTCCATAATGAGAAAATGATTCATTTGTGGAACAAGTTCTTCATTATAGATTATTTCTTCAGCTCTGGCATTTTCTGTCTGTACTGCAGCCAGCTTTGGTTAGAACGTTGTGATCCCACTGTCCCAAATTGCTATGTGCAAAGAGAAATACTAACTGCTAGTTCTGATGTGACAGTATCTTTTAACAATGAAAAAAAATCTCTGATTGTTTAATTATGTATTTTATGGCTAATTCAAACATCATTGCTACCTATGCTATGGTCTCCAATTGCTACTTTTCTTTAATTAGCAAGCTACAGTACAATTATCTCAACTACCATATACTAAATCACATGAAAATGATACAAATTGGAAGCACATTAGCTGAGAAGGTGGTTTATTAGCCATAAACATTCAGATGAATCACATGTTAGCTCTAAACGTTTGTCTTCTTACGTGTTTATGTCATTATTTATTATTCTGATTTGATAGGTTGTTTTTGTCACCTCTGGGTGTTTGTTTTTGTCAAATGATGGATTTGTAATTCAAAAAAATTGTTATTCATAAGCATTGAAAGATTCAGATTTATATAAACATCTCAGATGTAGGGGTGAATTTAACACTAATTATTGGCACATTATTCCCTCTTTTCAGTGAAGAATTGTCTCTCTTTGCTACTGCAAATTGGCTATCCTTACCCCTCACCCTTTGGAATGCGAGTTACAGGGAGAGAGAGCTCACAGGTTGTTACACTCTGCCTTTTTTCAGCTACTTATATTTCTACTAGAAGCTCTTCTACTTCTTTATTATCTAAATCCCTTGGCTGTACAATCACTCAGAGTTAGTTGGATTTCATCTTTGACTGCAAATGAGAAAACAAGGTCATTTTTTTTAAACTCTAGTTTCCTTGATCACACCAAATGTTCTGTGTTAAAAAAAAATAAAATTAAAAAACCACACACACACAAAAACCAAAATAAACAAACAAACAAAACCCAAACCAACAAACACACACACAAACACATTAAAAAAAAACCAAAACAAAACCAAACCAAAACCAAAACCACGAGATAAGGGTTTTGTGAAGGCCAAACTAGAAATACCGGCAGCAGCTCATCCCCAGAGATGATTCACTGTAGGCTGGATGGAAACTAAGAACATGACTGTTGTGAAAATTACTATATTCATGCAGCTCAGTAATTGCCACAGACCTAAGAAAAGGCTTTTTGTAGATACAGGAAAAGAGAAGAAATGTCCCAGTCCTTTATTACTCAAGTCCTTAGAAGCAGTTAAGGGTTTGGTGTGGCACCTCAGGAAGAGCTCTACTGGTAGCACGGTCAGTCCAGCAGAAAGGCAGATGTAAACCATGCTGTAAGAGCTGCGATGCCTGAGAGAATGTGGATCAGTTCAGGAACAAAAATCCCTGCTTTACTTCTCTGGGATGGGTTAGTCCAGAAGCAAACGTCTGGAATAAGGCAGGTGTACAGTTTGACCAGAAAACACCATGAAGACAGTATGAGGAACCCACGGCTGAACACACTGAAGTGTCTGGTTTGGGTATTGACACTGGAGCACAGTGAAATGAGGACATTATTCCAAAATATAACCATTGGTGACAAAAGCTTTGTGCTCCCTGCACACAGAGGAGTCACAGAGAAAATTATATCACAGATCTCTGGGACATTCAGTAAATATAAGAACAGAAGAATAGAATAACAGGATTTTTTCATTTCTTTTATGCTTAATCCCCCAAACAGTGTTTTAAGAAGATTTCTTAGCTGAATAAACAATGAATCAAAAATGGTATTGAGTCACAGAAGTTAAGGATGCAATTGTGCTATAAAGACTCTCCAGAAAATAGGTTTACAAGGCTCATCTCAAGACTAAGAAGCTCTTTCATTTACATTAGTGTGTATGGATCCTCAGTCATTGTCTCTGGACAGATCCGTCAGGTATTAAACCAATAACCAATGTTACACTTGGTCTTCTTTGTTCCCCTGAGTGTATGGATTTGCTGACCACTCAGTTTTGTCTGTGTGCTCTGTTCCTAAGACTTAAGACAAAAAATTCAATATATAAGAAAGCCAGTTGAAGCACTGAGGAAAATTAAAAGCTTTGGTCTTTACTGGTGATAAAAATGGAAAAGGTAGAAATGAGCAGGTGATACACTATACACCATCGCTCTTGCAGATCACATACATGTATAAAAAATATGTTTCTCTTCATAACCAAATAAAAAATGCCATATATAATTCAAATATCCTCTCCTTTACAGAATTTCTCATTTATTGATCCAGTAGAAGCAGTAGAAGGTAGAATTGGGAAGCTGTGTGTGAGAAACAGACTGAGTTTTGATCTCAAAGGTAAATTCTATTTTAAAATCATTAGGTGGGTAACAGTTTTCTTCCAGATTTAGTCCATAATAATTTTATGCTACCAAAGAAGTATGAGAGCAAGATAAACCAGTTTAGTTTCAATGGATTATCATATTAACTTCATCTAAAATAATTCATCATGTTCTATACATAATTTTAATTTATTTACTTTGATTGATAGAACTTGGTAGTTTTAACTAGTTTTCAAGTTGTTATGAAGTGCATGATATTTTTTAAGTTCAACTTGGCTTTGTTTATCAGTGATGGGAATAGAACAGTGACAATATCTTTGTATTCAAATGAAGCAAAAATTCTCCAGGGTAGTGGTGGCCTGAGTGAGTAGGAAGCAATCTTTAACAAATTTTCCATTTTGTATGAACACTGATTGTCTAAGCAGTTGGGCAGCTATTATAAAACAAACTTTAGCATGATTAGGGTTAGGAATCTGAATGAAGATGTGGGTGAGGTGGAGGATATACCCATCTCAAAGTCCACACTGAAGTATTAATCTTTCTACTCCCCATGCCCACCAGGCACGAAGCTCCAGCACTTCACTTCCTCCAGGAGGTTTGTGTCTGCCACAGCCCCTGGTGCCAGCCAAGTGACTCCAGCAGCTGCTCCTTATAGGCGTCAGGATGGACGGAGGGTGAGCACTTCTGGGGAATTTAAGGATAATAGCGTTCGCTAAAGAAATCATTCCCAATATACACTTTTAAGGTGCCAAGTGACTCACTGAAGTAAGCATGAATAAATAAAATCTGAGTAACTGTAAAGAGGTAGTGAAAGGGATTTCACCTTATCGGAAGAGCTGATCCCAAATCAGAACTGTGGATCAGAAAACACCTGACAATTTTGTTACAAGGACTTGAAGCCTGGCTCTGAATTATGGAGCACTGGCTTTCTGGGAAACTGCACAATGCTTTTTTCTTCCCTTCCACTAAAGCTGAAACAGAAAACAATATACTGCTACTGGTATCCAATCTTTTCAATTTTTTGCTCAGAACCAGAGGGTTGTTTGGTTTTTTCCAGCTACCAGACTAAACTGAACAGTAGGGGAGCTAATGCCCATGGTCAGGGCTCTTCCTCTCCTGCCGTTTAAAAAAAAAAAAAAAAAAGGCAACCAGTGGGTATGGATCGTATTGTAGTATTGCAAGACATGAATAATTTTATAAGTAATTTCTAGGGTTTGAGACTAAGTCTAAATAAAACTGAGCTAAGTTCAAAAGACTGAAGTTTTCCCATTAACAGTGGCTGTGCAAGAGAAACTGATGGGACCTAGGCTTGTATACCTAATGTCAGGATTAGATTGAAGACTTGAGAGCTGACAGTAGTTTTCCAACAGTCTCAGCAGGAGCTGTTCCAATAGGGACCAAGTCACCCTGCCCTGTGGGGTCTTGATCTCTCAGAGAGCTCCAAATCAGGGTTGCTCCTCCCCAGATTTTACCACAACCATTAGGCATGCTTTTTTTCCTAAAAAATTCATATCTTGGTATAACACAATATGCCAGAAACTCTGCTTTTCTTTAAGCATAAAAGGTCGTTTAATCTTTTTCCTCAGAGCTTAACAACATGGCCTCAATAGAAAAAAAAACACAAATGTGTAATTTTCAGAAGATGCTTGGTCTTTGAGCCAGGTGCATGATTTTCTGTGACTGAGACATGTGGTATCAGTGAAAATGCAAAAGCCATGGGGTGGGCTGGTGCGGAGGAACATACACAGAGAGTGTGACTGGAAATAGGAATTTAATCTGCTCGTAGTTTCTATCACCAAAACTGAGGATTTGAGGGACAAAGACATTGTAGAGGAGAGTGCCACTGAAAGGCCCAATGAAGCAGAGGTTCCCAACTGAATGACCAGGGCATTACTCTAAGAATAAAGGAACACACAACACACTGGGACATGTAAAGGCTATAAAATCCAGCCTTTCACTTCACATTTGCAGCTGATGGCTTGGAGTCCACTACTAACTCTATGACAAAAACAATGCTAGCAATTCATATGAATATTCATAACAAAAGTGATTACTGGATCAGTACAACATTGTACCCTCAAATCAAAATCCTCTCGTGACATGTGTGATGTCCAGAATATACTCAAATACATGCTGTCACCTTTTCTTTCCAGTGACCAGGTTGCCATGCAAACCTTTTCAAAGCTGAGTTAACAAAGCTGTATTAAGCAACATTTCACTAGAAGTCTCTCCTTGTTTCTTTTGTTAAATAGGGTTTTTTTGATCTAAAGTTTAAACTTCAATTCAAGCAGTTCTGAAATATTTTAAAACTGGTTTACTTTTCTACTGCTGGTTTTTAAAATACAGTCTTTGTAGCAAGATGCATTTTCTGGCTCTTCACAGGACAAATTATTCTACCATTCAGCAAAATAAAAAACAACATTTTGTTTAGAGAAAAATAATATCCAATATATTTTTCATTATAGAATGAGTTCAGAAAGGACAATTCACAGAATAAGATCCATCTCTTTAGATTCAGTACAAGTTTTCTAGAGTAAAATGTGTTCAATTTTGTATCATCTGAATTCTTCTGTGGTCACAGATGTTCTCTCTCCTTTCATTTTACTTATTGACAAGAGACAATCATGTATTTAGTCCGGTCACTTTATTGTCTTGGTTTTATAATGAAAAATATGCTCATCTGAAGTTATTCTTTGTGAGTCTTGCCAAAATCTGTTTCGTGAAATTAGAAATAATACAGAAACCTTACTTGACCCATGCATTTTGAATGATTTCTGATGTAAAAGATAAAGTGTAATTAGCCCTATACTTACTGTAAGCATGCCTTAAATCATACAGATAAAGGCCAATATTCCATGGAAATTCCAGGTGCTATCTTAGAATGCTTCACCTCAGAAACAGCTGAAACATATACTAAAGTTATGGAGGAAATATTGTAAATGAATTTTAGGGTTTGGAACAGGCAGCCCAGGGAAGCTGCTGAATCACCATCCCTGGCAGTGTTTAAAAGATACAGAGATGAGGTTCTTATGGACATGGTTTAGAGGTGGACTTGACAGTGTTAGGTTGACAGTTGGACTCAATCTTAGAGGTCTTTTCCAACCAAAATGATTCTATGTTTCTGACACATGGAGTTACTGTACATTCAGAATACTTGGATATAAAATTAAAGACTAATTTTTAAGTGCATGGCAGTAATAAGGTCATTATGCCTTTTCTTCCTCTGTTCTTCAGACAGCAAGTCAACAAGGTGATGGGTGCCCTTAAGTTAGTCAAGCTTTAAGTAACGGTTCAGAATCAGGTAGACTTTGGAGTGTTTATGATGTGGGCTACTGATTCCACCAGAGTCTTTATTCTGCAGTCTCCTGTAATATCTTTTAATTCCCATTTCAACTTTGTAATGCAGAAATGCAGTCAAATTAAAACCTCACTTCTAATTTTCCTCATAGGAAGGAATGTGGTCTAGATAAATAGATTAGCACACATTAAAAGTTGCTGTGAAACGTGGTGGCGATGAAGGAGCAAAACAGATCACAATTTGCAGTGCTCTTGGCAGTACTAAGTAAAAGCTGCTTGTTTACAGACCTTAATAAAGAGTCCAGGAACAGCTGGATCCTGAAATGCAGACACAATGCAGTTTTCCAGAAATATTAATATAGTGATGTATGGAAGAAATAGGAAGAGCACAGGTTCTGCATTCGTGATGACTTCCAAATGTTTGCTTTTTGCATTCTGTGATCTTGAAAAGCACTTGAATGTAGTTCAGAAAACATATGTAAATAAAAGCCCCCAAACCAATGTACAAACATGTATTCAAGCAGGCAAGATGAGTACAATAGGAATAAAATACAAAATGAAAACTCAAAGCTTAGCCAAAAGTTGCAGAAGATGATAAAAGGAAGCTGCTATGGCAGTGTTGTGTAGATAGTCTGTTGACTGTTTCAGAAATACTAACGCATCCTTTGAATTTTAAAGGGTTCAGAAATACTGTTTTTGAGATCTATGTTTTATTAGGCAAAACTGTGAACTCTATGTTGAAAAATGCATGCACCCAGCATCAAATGAAAACCAAGCCCTGCTATGGCTGAGAACGCAGTGATCTGCCTGCTTTTGGAGCTCCCAAACTGTGGCCCCCTGTGGAACTGGGCAGCCTGAGCACTTGGGAGCCAGATGCTGATGGAAGGGGAACTGTCACCATAAGGTCATTAAACTGACATGGTATAAATAAGCCAAAAATTTAGTACTAGAAGTAGGCTTTTCCTGTGTGGATCAACCACTGCAGAAATAAACCTATTTTTCATATATGCCCCATACCATACATTAAGAATATTTACTGTATACTAAGAATGATACTTACGAGTTTAAAGCAAAATTAAATAATAAATAGAATTAATCACAAATTGTATGACATATCACAGGAAATTACTATACTCCCTTCACTCCTTATGCTGTGTCTCAATAGTTATTGAACAGATGCTATCCTCGGAAGAAGAAAAATACCTAGCATTATAGAGAATAATTCTAAGACCTCAAGTGGTTATTATAAATTGCTGAGATTAATTACTTTTAAACATAAACATTAAAATGCAGGGCTCTAAGAAGACAATGGAGACCTGACTTTTTCTTTACAAATATAAAAATTCCTCCAAGCCTATTCATATATTTTATGGCATTAACTGCATACATATTCTGAAATGACCATTCTTCTTACATCTTGATAATGAAAAAAACCAAGATGTGTTAGAGTCTGGATTAAAGCCAGGTCAGTGTCAAAGTGTCTTTATGAAAATAACTGCTTCACTAAAAGAATCTGAAGGCATGACTTAGTTTGAAGTCTTTCAGAATTTGGAACATTATATGTGCATACAAATGCTATGGTACTGGGGAAGGAGAATGCGTAGAGAGAAAGTTTTAAAGTTTCATAAACCTTACTAGTGCTTGAAAACATTTATAATTGTACAAAAATGAAAGCATATTATTCAGTTGCTAATGCTCTCTGAAAAGAAAAATTAGTAAAGGAAAGAAAATTAGGTCAATTTACTCTAGTCTCTAAGCACAGAGTAGAAGAAAAAAAAAATAAAAAAGCCTCTGTATCTTTTCAAGTACTGTAACTCAGAAAATCAAATCTAGAGCTTTCACAGTCCACTCTCTTTGTACTTGAAAGAAACAGTTGCAAAAGATTTTTTTTTCCCACCATAAACGCAATTCTTTTGAAACACAACTTTTGAAACAAACACATACCCCACAGTTAAAGTAGCTCAAAAGATTCAGTTAAACAACTTTAGTCCTTAATATCAATTTCCATTAGTCTTCCTGCTACAGTTTGTTTTCTGCAGAGCAGGGGTTAGAGGCAGGTGGTGAGGAGTTGTGTTTAGCTATGACTGAAGTTTCGTGAAGAGAATATAAAAATAATTTCTGTAGATTTTCCTTTCCAGTGGGCCTCAAGAACAGTATCGAGTTCAGCATTGATTCAGCAAAGACACTTCTTTTTTTGTTTTTCTTTTTTTTTCTTCCTTATGGCAAGTACCTCTGAACTGTAATAAAATCTTGTTCTGATGCATATGTCTAATTTTCTTCCCAGGTAATATGCTGAAAGCCCAGGCATCATTCTGTTTCCAGCCTCTGATCAGAGCAGGCCATCTTTTAAACTGGTTTTGTTTCATCCTCTTTCCCAAAAGCTTTGCAGAATCAGCTTCACTCGTACAGAGCTTATCACAGGGTTCAACTGGTACTTTTAAAGAGCATCCTTAAATTTTCTTGCCTTACCTTCATATGATTTGATCCTGCAGAAAAATGCATAGCCCATCTTAAAAGCCAATAACTGATTCCTGAATCCTATCACTCTAGACTCTCGGACATGTTTCTGCTCCAGAATACATAGGTATAACTGCACACTTCAATTAAGAGAAACGTGGCTCAGTACATAAGTGCAAGTCTGCGGGTATGTTCTGCCCAAAGAGAGAAGTGGTTTATCCTCGAACCAATCAGGTATCAAAGCAGGATGATACAGTCGTTTACCTAATCTCTACACACGAGTAACACTTACTATAGAAAAATCTCCCTCGAGGCAGGGAAATCCTTCCATTGCTGGGTGAAACAAAACCTTGTGTCATTTCCTTACTTAAATGAGAAATGCAAGTCAAATGGGATTTCAACCAGGTGTGCTCACAGCTCCGCACTCCGGTCAAACCAGCCTGCAGATTCTGAGAGGCAGGAAAGCCAAACAGAGTGCAAACTTAAATCCAAATAAATAATGTACTCACAGGACACTCGTGGTGGCCCCAGCTACATTTACACTTAGCAAATGTGCACAGAGCCTTGGTTTGGCAGGCTATTCACTTATTCATGCATGATTCCCTCTTTCTCAAAGCCTATTTCAATAACATGGTAGGTTGCAAGTCAAAGACTACAGACCGGGTGCTTAAGTTGCCACCAAGAGATGGTAATGAAGAATGGTTGCTTCTCACTCAAGAGTGGGAAGTCTCATGCCAGAAGCAAGCATAACTGTGAAACCATCAAAGGAGCCAAGACTCCTTTGCAAGATTTTTCTTCCTCATTATTACTAGTATTTTTGACAAAGCAACCTTAAGTGAACAGAATTTCCTTTCAGTTTCCTCACTAGAAAGAAAAAAAAAAACAAAACACGACCCCACAAAACACACAATGATCTCCTGCAAGTAAGGGGGAGATTTAATTTTTATACAAAACAAATAATGAAGACACTGCTCCTGAGAAAAACACATTCTTTTGAATACCATGGCTCAGTAACATATTTGGTGCTTATCAGAAATAAATCATGCTCCTGAAGTCAAACACATCAAAAGCACCCCAAGCAATTGGGATATATTTGACTGTCTCAAAACACTTAAAGAATAAAACGGAACTCTCTCAGAAGTACCTCGTTGCCATCTTTTCCACAATATTATTGCAGCAATTAGTAAAACTTGATCAAAGAGTTTAGAAACTCTTCTTGGGCTGCTGCAGCCTCCAAGGAAAAGGGACACCCTTTGGGCTGATTTCTTCAGTGCAGGCAGGCTGAAGAGACAGTGTTTTCAAAGCAGCTTTGACAGGAGCTCAGCATCTGATGGAAGTGGGCACTCCGAGCACTTGGCACTTCTACACGGCTTTGGAAATCCCATCTGGCCAGAATTAGGCTCTAGGAATGCTTCGCCCTCAGAATAACAAAATAGTTGAACCCAGTGCATCTTAAATCCTATATCACAAAAAAAAAAGGAAAAAAAAAAAAAGTGCTCTAATGTTACAGTGCCTATTACGATACATCTTTCCTTTGCAAAACTTCCTTCTGTGCCTTACTGGCCAGAAACAGTCATGAGTTACTAAATAATTTCCTCTGAAGGGTTATGAAGGATTTTCCATTCCAATGTTAGCTTTAGAAAAATTTATAGTGCTGTAGCACGAGCAGAAATTTGAGCGAAAATTAAGAACAACATCCTGTCTATGATGAAAAAATAAGGTTCACAAATTTCATCTGTCATCACATAATGCTACCCCCAAAAGAGATTGGTATTCAGTGTTTTCATGATAAACAGATCTTGAGTTTGCCCCAGGTCAACCCACAGTGTTGCTCTGTGAATGATGTTAGAGGAGACTGGAGAGCATAGGAAAGAAAAACCTTCAGTCCATGAGAAATAAGGAAGGTGAGCAAAGACAACTTTTAATCAGAATTAGTGAAAACAAAGCAAATGAGAGAAATGATGGAGTAAGTGAAGTGTGTGAGCAAAGCAAGGCAGTAAATGTGTTCATGGGGAACAAAGAAGAGTCTGTTCTGCAAGGCAGACTTTCTGCGTGAGCCTGTGAAGGCAATTCTGGCCTTGGGAATAATTTTTTTAGGCATGAGACCAACTACATTCCTCTTGCATTTGTCTGGTTTTGGTAGAGGTCAACTGAGGCATCCATGCAACCCACCTGGGTATCTCTAAACTACAAAGCCACTTCAGAAGGAAGCGCAAATGTCACTGAAAAAGGGGAATCCCACTGGACATGTTAGGTTGGTGATAAGCAGTAACAAACATCAGCAGCATGCTTGTCAGGTGTGCAGGCTCCAGATGGAGAGGAAAATCTTTCATGCCAGAAGAGAGAGGGCATTCACAGCAGGGGCTTCTGTGAGTCTGTCAGCGGTAACAGTGCTGTACCGGCTAACAGCAGCCAAGGGCAGCAGACCAGGGCTGCCTGCAGGACAGCAGAGCTGGCCCTTGGGGTGGGTGGGAGGCAGGGCTAAATGGCACCCACTCCATCGGAGCTCATCTTGCTGGATGGCAGAGCCACCAGGAAAATGAACACTTGGATTAGTGCCCCATGGCATAAAGGGACAGTGGCTGCAGCTACAGAAGCTGCAGTGATAAATACCAGTTTCTTCTTTTTCAGTCATGAACGTTTCCTCCACAGCTGGCCCCCAGGCTATAAGCATTTTTGGAGAAATGCTGGTCAGCTGTTAGGACAAGGTGGCACCACTGACTGCACAAGTGATAGTGCTGCTCAGTCAGTTGTTTGCAAGAAGCAGCAAGGGAACAGATGACTTTGATAACCCTGGCAATAACAATTTGAATGAGATGGAGGTGCTAGGTAGTATTCCCTTCTACGTTCCTTTCTCTCTCAGATTTAAGAGAGAAAACAACAAAAACAAAACGGGACAAGCAGAATGCAAGTGTACTTTTTCACATACACTCTTTTTTGACAGTTTATAGGGACCTCTTCAAAATGTGCCTTTAAAAGACACCATTAAGATGACTGCAACAGAAAATGGTAAAACACCTTTTTTTTTTTTTCTGTTTGCTTCATACATTTGACAACATAAGCTCAGGAGAGCTATCTATATATAGCTGACAAGAACTTGTGTTCATTGCATTATGGATCAGTGCCAGTCAATGTCAGTCAGTTACTGACGAAAGCAGACTTAGCTTGTCCATACATGTTTTCTCTCCATTCAAACTGTATCACTTGCAATGATCAAAAATTAATAGATACGCTACTGATACCTTACAACTGCTTTGCAATTTACAAGGACCATTAAAGCCTTATCCTAAATTAGGAGGTCTCCAACTCTTGAGGGGAATATATAGCTTGAACTTGGCCTTCATATAATTAAAAAAAATGCCTTTGATAGGCAGAAATAACTCTGAAGTCTGCTGGCATTATAATTTATATGTGATTTTAATGTCTTCTGAAGTTACTCTCAATTTTTTTTTTTTTTTAATCTCCTACTGATTATCTTCACACTGAAAAAAAATCAGCAATCCCTGAATTACAGGACCCCTAACACGTCTGTCAATTCTTAAAGAATCTAAGACTAAATTTGTTTCACGTGGGTGTATATATATAATACTTGTTCTATAGAAGTCTAAACAGTTATTAGCATTGCAGTTCTATATTGTAAAGCACCAACGCTTCTCAGTGCTCCTAAATTGCCAGTCACTTTCCTGGCCTCCACCAAAACAGGAAATTGAAGCGGAGATTAATCAGTGAGTTAATGCAACCAAGTGAATATGAGGGTCCCCTCAAAGGCTAAAGATCTGCTCTTACATTTTTATCTCCAGCTCCAAGTCCAAATATAAGCAGCCTCCCCACTATTTAATTTACAAGGATTAATAACTGGATGACTTTATAATTCCCTTCAGTAAGACTGGGGAAAGAGGTCAATAAATCATGTCTTTCATCAGACTGCTTGGGCTTGTTGTGAAGTCTGTTCTGTGTGTATGAATGATTTGCAGCAGGTGCAAAATAGTTCCCCAAAGGTTGCTACTGGCAAGTCCCATTCACTCCTGGATCCTCCTGACAACAGCTCATTAATTCCCCAGGATTTCAGACCTGAGTCGTGACATCCAAGTTAAGGGTACATCACATCTGTTTCCATTAAGAGACCTTAGATGACCTCAGCCAGTAATTCAAATCTTCAGTGGCTTTACCAACTATACAGGACTTTTTTTCATAAAAGACCACTAAGGAAGGAAACATGTACCATTGGCCTTTTTTTTTCCTCTTTAAAAAGGCAACTTTAATAGAAGTCCTCCTAGAAAAGTATTGAGAATTGGAATATTGCAGCATTTTGAGATCCTGTGACCCAGGGGAGCTAAATCTATGTCACTAATGCAAGTTATACTCTTCTTTGCAAACAAGTGACTGTACCTCCTCCAATATAACATTAGAAAAGAATGTAGTTATTAAAATCATCATGTGCATCTCAAACCACTGAAAAATAGAAGTATATTTGATGAACTAGATGAAATGAAGTGGAAGGGAGGAAATTGAGAGTGTCATCAGCATAATTCAACATTTGCTCAGCCAGAGTTAGCATCTAGATTCATGTCATAAAAATGGGCTCGCTTCACTCAGTAAGTGTCCAGTGTCCAAATCCTGTAGCTGTCTCACTTGAATCAAACCTTTGCAACTGCATTGTCTTTAGATACAGCATCTAGGCCCAATTCAACATTGCAGCTGAGGCTGATGAGAGTCCAGGAAGAGACATTAGCAAACAGCAGAGGAGTATCTGAGCCATCAGCATGAAATACAGTATCTGAGATTGCTCTTACTTAAAGACACAGCTTGGTCTTGTAGTTGTTTTCAGAATAAGGAAAAGAAAATAAATAAAAATCTGTAGGCAGGCCTCTCAGCCTCTGAGAAAATAAGTATTTGTACTTTTTTCCTGTCAGTCAGTCTTGTATTCAAGGTCTAGTGTGGCATTAAAGACAAATGTTGCACATCTATTAAAAATGCAGATCACATCTGGGATTCTTTAGGCAACAGGACAATCTTAACCATGTTTGGTAGCAGGAGTACAAAAAGGAGCATTTGCAATCCTGCTGCTTGCTTTCAGTTGTCTTGGTCATCGTGATCAGATGTTAACTTTCAGTAACATGCAATGGAGGGGGAAGAACAGATATCAGCTGAGGAGCACGTACCTTTGGAAAGGTTATTTTAACAGTAATTATTGCTACAGTATATGAAACAGAGCTCCCTCTTCTTATCATCAGATGCCAGACTAGGTTATTGGTTTAATCATAGCGTCCGTCAAGAGGACTGCATAGCAGACCTTAGACAGTGAGCAAAAGGGTTTGTTGACTGCTTCTTCCCTCCCTTCCCCTAATAAATTATATGCCTTTTCAGGCATTCCAGATAGTTCAGCTCCCAATGATAAAGATTGCCTGAGGCATCAGAGATGGGCACAAACTAGGAGCACCTCATATTTGCAATATTTACTATAGGTTCTAGACAGCAACATTTCTAAGCAGTGAGACCAAGTGTTTTGATGTGATGTATGTGATGTAAACAGACCAGAAAAGCTGCAGGAATAGCTGTTTCTCGTATGCATGCAGATGCAAGCACAAGGACAACTTTTATGAGCCAATTTCTTTGTGAATTTCTTTAATGAAGTGTAAACCATTTCCTTATTTGGGTAGTAGAATTGCTTTTCATCCATATCCAAATTCATACTGATGTACCGATCTTCCAGTATCAGTTAGGTAGTAAAAACTTTCATATCCGCTTAATTTCTTTTTTACTTTTGAACCAGGAAAATAATGGTACATAAGCACAGACTAAGCTTTACAAACATTTGTTACTGATAATGAGGTAAAATCAGTCCAAAATTTGACAGATAGTGAAGCAACCTTTGCATGTGATGAAGCATTAAGTGAAGCTGCTACTAGAGCCATGTTGATCATTCACACACCGTGTACAAAATCCCTTTTGTGGATCAACAGTGATCAATAAATACCTTTTGTTAAGCCCTGCCAAAGGAAAACAGCCTCTTTGCCCTAATATACCTAGAACAACTGTCTCTCCCCATAAGGTCTTCCTGTGAGACTGCTGATACTACAATTTTAATTTTAATTAGTCTAGGCATCTTTAGTTACACTGATCCAGAGCAGGAATAGTACAGAGCAAAGAAAGAAAATACTGCAGTAGAAAGAATATCACTTACAGTTGCTATCTGTTTTTATGCTCAAAACCTGTGATTGCTTCATGCAGTCAGTCACAATCTGATGAACTATCATAATCGGAGAAACTGAAAAATAACCCATCTGGAAAAAATGCAACAGAACATAATTATTTGAGTCCTTACTATAAGCGATCCTGGTTTTAAGTCTGTCTCAAATATTAAGTCCAGAAAGAAACATCTCATTTACTCAGTTTAAGAGAATACAGACCACACAAACTCATCCCAGAATTCCTTTGACAAATACAGAACTCAATATAAAGATGGGAATGCACAAAAACTTCCTAAGTTCAGTTAACGCACTAAACTGATGATAAAGAGGAGAGCTGTAGCTTCCTCTTCTTTGAAGGAAAACATTGCTTGTGTTGTGCAGTATCTTATTTGTGTTCACTTGTGTGGACTAATCTGTAACACTCTGTATACAACATTCTCTCCACTATCTTCACTGTGGATAAGTCAAAAGTACTAAAAAGGAATATGATATATCAAATCTGTCCTGATATTTTCTGTTACTAAGAGCACAGTATGCTATATCCTATAAAAAACAGGCTACTTTGGGCTTGAGTCCCATAGCAATAGTAAGGAGTGTGAGTCATTTGACATTCTAAACAAAGTGCCAATTGTGAAATGTAAAGAAAAAACAAAAGGATTTCTGAAGTTACCAAATATATTCTTGTTCCTACTTCACCTGTAAGTGAAGTACTAGGGCAGAACTATGGTTTCCAAGTAACTTGACTATTGAGAACAGAGATCTTAGAGATAAGAGCAGTGACTGAAAATTTATCCTTGATGAAAAAGACGCAGTTTTTAAGCAGTAATGATCAACACTGGGTACTTACTGGTATTTAATGCCTAGCACAGGACATCTTTTTGGTTTCAGCTGATATATTGAGAACTTTTACAGAGGATGAGTGAGTCATGAAAAGACTTGTTCACATGCTTGGACAATCTCTTGAAGCTGCTTTCCACTTCAGATGGACTGCACTGCCATCTCATGGGTAGGATGGGTGGCCTCTGTGGTTCCATTTCTGTCCTTACCCACTACACAGATGACTGCACTTCTAAACATGCTTAGTTCTGGTCAAGTTCATCAGTTATATGACTTTATCCGAACCACAGTTTCAGCCTGAGTTTTCCCTTCCACATATTTGTCTGCACCTGCATTTCTTTGATTCTTGCTGTTCATAAGTAGCACCTGCCATGACAGCTGCTTTTAGTAAGAAAATGGTTAATTTTCTATATATGTGTGTGTGTGTGTGTGTGTGTGTATTTGCTTGAAATACAGTACTTGTCATACTCTGGGCCCACGACTGGTAAACAGGATCAAGCACTTGAAAAACATACTTTAATTTGTGTGAAGAAATTGCACAAGGCATTTAAAAACCCTTATATGTAATAAATATTGAGAGATATTACTATAAATACTTACAAGATGATTGTTCATTGTTTTTGTATTCCCTTTTTGCTCTTGAAGAGCTGCAAGAGCAGTTTGAAAGAAGAGAAATCTGGTGAACCTGGAGTTGAATTAAACTTATGGTTCAGAAATATGAAGGATGAGACGCAGAATATTCCTTGAAGGAACAGTTTTAGCATAAACACAGAATGGTTGTTTCAAGTTTCACATTATAAATGCTAGCAGCAAACCTTGCAGAATCTCACTTTGAACAGCAGGGAAAGATTGTTTCATTTCCTATGGTGTATTCAGAAGTTAGAGAGGTATACTTCTAGAACTTATGGCTGTATACAACAGAGTTTTATAATATTAGTTAGTATTCTGCTACACCAAATGAAAAGTCAATTGACATCCACTCCTTAGTCAGAAAATAGTTCAGAACAGAACGACCAAGTAACAACAGAGAACAGAAAACACAAAACAGAAACACAGTCTTTAATTGCAGGGGAAGTTGTTTGTTCTCATCTTTAACTTGGAAGATTGTGTGCAAAGAGCAGGTTATTAAAAATAAGCTTCTATTGTTAGGTTCTTATATTAAATTAGAAATTCTGAAAAAGAACACTTAAATTTCCATTTGGACAGTATTGTGTTCTTGCCCACTCAAATGCTACAGACAGGTAGGATTCCAAACATGAGCAGTCAAAATATTTTCATAAGTTATAAAGTTATTGTGACTTGTATCTCCCTTATTCAAATAAATTTAGATGAAGGTCAGTATTAGGAACACTTCAGGAACAGTTATTTTAGCAGAGGATCAGTACTGGTGTCAGGTAAGTTTTCTAGCATTAGATTAGCTGATATGTTGAGAGATCAATTATTTCCACCTTCTGAAAAAGCACAGATTTCATAGATTCAATAAGTGCTACTCAGTAAAAGTCAGACACTTCTGAAGTGCTATAGAGGAATACAAATCTTCAGTTTCATGTTCTGTCTCAGAAATCAAAAGCATTTAATCTTCATTTCACTTTCAGTGTCCTACATTTCCACTCATCATCCAAAACTCTATAATTTTCTCAGCTACATTTCTCCGAGAAAAACAGAGAACAGGATGAGCCAGGTTTTCTAAGCCATGCCCACAGATATATGAAAATTCTTCCAGAACATGAGAAGTACTTAATGCAACCAAATATCAGCTGGATGCAACAAACTGGAACAATCTCTTCTCACTAGATACTATACCAAGCCATAGAAGAAACCAGAATGTCTTTGTATTACCAAAAAAAAAAAAAAAAAGGAAAGAAAAAAACCAAGCCAACCTGTGTAAATATGCAGTTCCAGCTAAACCCCATTTAAAGGTAATCACAGCCTGGCTGACTTCAAGCACTGAGTTGCTTGAATATCTTTGGTACTGACTGAGCAGAAGCAAACCTTTCTTTCTCAGTTACAAAAGCATATACCTTTACATTCAAAAAAAAGATCACTATGTACGGAATACGTAAGTGCTCAGAGAATGGATGCACACAACAGCATATTCCCACCTCCCTGCTGTCACTAGAACCTTGTGCTCACCAGCCCCAGTGCACCTCGACACACAGGATGTATCCTGCCTGTGCCAAGAGCCTCATCTCTTCCACACCAGTGCCCGTGGGAGGGATGATTGTAGGCCCACTGGAGCATGGATTATTTCAGGTTCCTAGCTGTGTCCCTTTCAAATCCACATGCACAAAAGTGCTGTCACACACCATGTATGTATTTTTAAACGGTGAAATGGAGGAATGGCTTTTTCTTTCACTGCAATTTAGTGTCACAACCCTGAAAAGTTAGTTACCTCCACATTTTAAGAATGGAAATGTATGTGAGAACAAGCAGTGTGAAAACTGTGGCTCTGACTGAAACTGAGCTGCAATGATTTAAGATTGTGGGTGTTTTCTGTGTAGCATGACCTTTACCTTCATGCTTTCTTGGAAAGTATTTATAGCACATTTCTGCTACACCACATAGCCTGTAAGCACTCCAGTGAGTCTCTTAGTATTATTAATTATCTATGTGTAACTGAAACACTATATTTCATTGTTACTTTCCAGAATCACTTCAATGATCTCCCTTTCTTTGACTTCAATGTTTTCAGATTTATATCTTTGCCTTGCCTTGCTAAGAGTTAAAGTAAAATTCATTATGATCTACAACATCTAATTTACGTTCCAAACAGTGACTAGCCTTGGGCAGAACAAGATATCTGAAACAGCTCTTAACACATTCATCTGCCATGGTTTAATCCCAGCCACCAACTAAGCACAACGCAGCCACTCACTCACTCCCCCAGTGGGATGGGGGCAGAATCAGAAGAGTAAAAGTGAGAAAACTTGTAGGTTGAAATAAAGTTTAATAGGTAACACAAAGGCCATGCACACAAGCAAAGTAAAACAAGGGATTCATTCACCATTTCCATAGGCAGGCAGGTGTTCAAACATCTCCAGGACAGTTGGGCTCCATCACACGTAGCAGTTAATTGGGCAGATAAAATGCCATAACTCCAAATGTCTCCTCATTCCTTCTTCTTCCCTCAGATTTATATATAGAACATGATGCCATATGGTATGGAATATCTCTTTGGTAAAGTGGGGCCAGCTGTCCCCACTGTGTTCCCCCAGTTGTACAGGTACCCAAGGACCTCAGTCTAGGTCATGACCCTGGTCATCTTTGCAGAGCTGTACCATCAAATGGAAAGGAGACCACAACATGTTCAGTTACAATTCACATTCCCACCGAAGTAGACAGAGGCAGCAACAGGAATCTATTCATGCTGATTTACACAGTGGCCTTTCATGGCTCACCCTACCATGGGTGATTAACAGCAGTTACCAACTATCCACTGCCTCAATAAACGTGTTCTAGTACTTACATATATTACGTATGATTACCAAACCTTGGCAAGCATATTCTCAAACAGCCACTACTGGGTTAGCTCACAATAAATACATTGATGTTTTAGTTTTAAAGTTATGCCTAAGGCCATTGTGCCACTGACTTTGCCTGAAAGTACAAGGCAGATTGCACTGACAAAACTCTGACAGTAACAATGGACCTATAATTGTGGAATGTGTGTGTCTACCTAGACAGAAGTAGAGCACAAAGCAGTTCAGCTATGCACATGTAGTGTACTGAGCTGAAAACACTGTCTCAGCATTGCTGCAATGTCTGATTTCAGTCTCAATACAAGACATTTTGGGGAAAGATTAAAAGCAAGCAGCATCTAACCGAAGATCAAGAACCATCCTTTGTTATCCTCTGTTATTTTTACACAAACAGTTCCCTGTTTTCTTACCTATTAGAAAGAAAAGTAAAAAGGTTAAGTAAAGATTAGTTGCTTCTGAAATATTGTAATTGCTAAACATTTGACCTGATAATGGAAATGAAATACATACCAGTTCAAGTATTATAAACATGGTGCCAAACAAGTTTGACCCAGCCTGTGCTGACGTTAATAGGCTTGATGCAGATTTTGCATTATTTAAAGCACGATATCAGACTGCCTGTAAGAGCTTTATCTGCTGCTGTTACAAATGAAATCCAAGATGACTGAAAGGGAAAGTGATTAGAGAAAGTGTTTATTTTTTTTTTTCAGCTTGTTTACTTGGTACACTTGACAAAATTTTCTGTACAGTCAGATTCTTCATGCTGAAAAAGATGAGCTTGTACAGATACGCAATCATTATGATAAAGCTTCAGCCAGCACAGCTTAGGGTCTGTATACAACTCCTACTCTCCTTTTATCTGCCTCCCACCCCATTTAAGGACATGATATGAAGTAGCCTGTATTCACAGTGACTTGCTCATACTCCAGTCCTGCATACTGAACTGTTGGAATCAATGCAGATTACTATACATGTGAAGTGAAACCATGATAGCTGTTACTCAGTGGGTCTCTGTAAGGCAATCTCACTCCACATTAAAGCCATGGCTGAACTGGGCTTCTCAAGCCAAAAGCTTGCCTGTAACAGCCTTTGGTCAAGTGTGTGTGACCAGCTGGCTGTCAATAATAGGAAAAATTGAATTAAAACAAAACAAAACAAAACAAAACCAAACCCAAAAAACCAACAACTCAAAAAATAAGCACAACTTCACCTCACTACACAAATGCCTCCAGAAGAACTTACCACAGAAACCATCGCACATGGCTCTGGCTAGAACACATTCCTCTCACTTCAGGAGTTTTCTTGATGTGAACAGTCAGGCCAGCGGCTTTGCACAGGCTGACCCACTTCTAGGTGGACAGAAACCTCTCCATGCTCTTCCGTGGGCTTCATTTCCAGCTCCACTCCAGTTGCCACAAAGCAACTTGCTCTGACTTCAGACCTGGAGCTCTACTGCTCTGCTCGTGCCTGTTGCCTTGCCAGCCTAATTTGATTTGCTCTATTTACCCTGCCAGATGTAAAATGTAGTTTTCTGGTAGTGAAGTCCCGTAGCCCACATATCCAGCCTAAATACAGTTCACAAATAATTCAAGTGAAAACTTGGTCACATTTCATATTAATTTCCCTTGAAATCTGTATTATGCCACTTTGTCTCTTGGCAATATGCCAGATGTCTGCTACCTGTGGTAGTAAAGGCAAAGTAACAGTTATTTTAAACCACAAGTCTTTTCTCAGTTACACCACAACCCCCAGTTGGCCATCTAACAGAAATCTCATTAACTGTCAGCTCTGACGGTTAAATTATCAATAGGTCTGTGTAGATTTGTCTGAAATAAAGCATTGGAATTCTTTCCATCTTAATCAAAATATTAAGACTTAGACTCATACAAATGAAAAAATACAGAGTTCAAATCAATATTTTTAAAAACAATGGGCAAGAAGAACCAGTTCCTGAGTTTTTAACTCAAATATGACAAATGCTACAAGTATTTATGGAATGTGACTTCACAAAGAATAAGGTCCATGACAATCTGCATTTTTTAATTTCTCAGCCTTTAGTATGTTTTTTTTTTTTAAAAAAAAAAGACTGAAATGAAATTATACATATCTCACAGGAGTCACTACTTTTAAAGCAAGAAACTTCTCCAGGTAAAATATTTCGGTCCACACAATCTTAGAAATGAAGCACAGAAAAATAACATTATTATGATGGAACATTGACTCAGTAGGCTCATAATCACCAAGACATTTCCCAAAGCAGATTTAAGAAAAACACTGTCATTGAAAACAAACAAATAATAAATTAACAACCCCAAACAAACTAGAAGTCTTCTTTACAGCACCAGAAAAAGTGTTTAGCTTTTGAAACTGCTCATTGCTATTGTTAAACTTGGTAGAATAGGGTGGGAGGAAGCCAGCACAATCCCTCTGGCACTTCCCCTTCCAGAGGTTTCAGAGATAGTAGTAGCTGTTTGTGATTCTGTATTTTATTAGTATTAGCAATACTGAGGCACAGGACAACTCACTAGTGCATTCAGGTAACTAGGAGTTTTTATAGAGACACCTCTCTTGGGAAGTAAGAAAGAAAAAATTCTTCTGTTGATTTTCAAAACAAAAATCAATACATCGACCAACTCTGCCTAAGTCCACAAAGATACTTAAAATCAGAGCAGCTACTTATACATTAGTAGTGGCTCTGGGAGATAACATGGTCATCTCACAATAGTCTAAACAATGGCAGACCTGCCACATTGCCAACAGTAATGTAATCAATAACATTTCCTAAAAAGCATGTATGGCCAAATTTTCTAGCTTTGGCACCATTAAAAAATGTTTGAAACACCACTAGATACTGAAATTATCTACATATGAGCAAGAGCTTAAGATTTGGCACTGGGATTTTTTAGGAAGGGAATCAGGTTTTAAAACTCTGCTCTTCAGTGAAGTCCAGCGTGACATTACGCTTATTTATATCAGTGAGTAATCTAACCAGCTTTTGCCAATACCTACACTTTTAGTTGGAATTGTTATGCCATAAGGATTGGGTCTTCATTATAACTCAAGATTTGGCATTTGTTATACTTAAAAAGGAAAGGAATCCGATGAGCCAGTGCTATTTTTGCAATGAGAATTCTGCTATCACTCACTGTTGATGGTTTCATCAAGAAAGCAAATTCCACAGAAATAGTTTTTCCATTCCATCTACCTTTTTGGCACATTGCTGAAAAGATTTTCATCAGCATCCTTTGTAAAATGTCTCATTTCTATCAGAACTTGCTCATGACAAAACAAAGTTCTGCTTTTTACTCCTTTACACAGGGAATTCAGTACAAATACATAGGAAAGGATGATAAATGGCACTGGGTAGCCAAAACCAACATTCAAAGAGCAGGATCAGACAGACCATATAAACACAGCAAGAACACAAAGAGGGTCAGAAACAACTCAAAATATTAAAGTAGCTGCACATACTTTGCTGTGTATACCCTTCAAACTAGGGGCTACTCTTAGATTACCTGGGAACATGCACACTGTAGATTGCTGGAAAAGGGATTGCTCCTGATTCTGTTCTATTCATTCATATACAAAAATCTCACATGAAGACAACCGCTTTGCTTTCTAACATAGCATTTTGCTTTGGCTTTTATGGCTCTTGCTTTTTTTTTTTTTTTTCCATCCAAATTCACATAAAACAATTATCTGTGTGGATAGGTAAGAAAATGAACAGTACACCTAACAAATATATACATCCAAAAGACTTCAAAGTAACGTTTAATCAGATAAATCTGAGCAGAGATGCATTTCTTTCTCTTCCCCACTTTCTGTTAAGGGAGAGGGCAATTTCACCAGTTTGTGACATTTATTGAGATAGTCCACACTTCCAGATAATATTCCTAATATTCTACTTATCGAGTTACTTTATGAACAATCTTCAATACCAATCCGTTGCTAAGTGAACATATACTATACCACTTGAATGTGTGACCGTATATCTATATTACTAGTGTCACTTTTCACTCAACAGAAATCTTCCTACAGCTTTGGGCTGTCTCAGGCCTTCCTTATGCTCCTTAGAAACCTTTGCAGTTCCTCCAAAATTAAAGGCCTGGTATTAGTTATAGACAATGATAACTGCAATGACAATGTTAGTAAATCACCAACTACCTGACCCGCTCTCTCCGAAACAGAACTTTGCTATGTTTTTGAAAAACTACCTGTTTGTTACTAAAATAGTGGGCTATTATTTCACTACAAAAGACATTGGCCAAAGGGTAGGATGCAATAATGTCCCCTCTGGGTGAGCAGATATTTAGTAAACTAAAGAGATTTCTTCAGTTTTGCAGAATGACCTAGTTTTTCTACAAAAGCAGAGCATAAGAGCGTGCAGCTTTAGTATTAGTGACGACTGAGCAACACAGATCACCTTAAGCAAAGTGTTTGATCTTGATACAATTTGTGCATATTTTGAAAAAAATAAAAAAGTTTGCTTAAATATTCAAAGTGATTCATGCATAACTATTGGAATTTAAGCCTCGAAGTAGACATTGCCTGAGATAAGGTGCTGAAGTGATATGCATTTCCAGCACTAACTTGCTTTTTGTATTTGGCTCTTACAACATTTTACCTCCGTTTGGGTCCAACTTTTTCAATCTGCTTCAAGTTTGTTACCATTTTCCTAGGGAACAAATTAATGGACCTGGCACACAAGTCATTCACATAATTAGTTAATATTCCTACACACTTCACCACAGAAAAGGCCCCATAGGAGAGGAAACTGTAAGAGCAGAAATGGGCATCACAATATCAGCTAGCCTGCCTTCTGGCCTAGAGAGAGAACTGCCATCCCTAATATGTCTTCAGTCTGTTTTTAAACCAGCCTTGCAGATGGAAATGCTGTAATCTTATCGCTGCCCAGCCAATATTAGTGCTAAACTACCTTTTTTTTCTTTTTCTTGCCTAAGTCTGCTCACTAGCATTTAAGTCCGTTAGTACTTGCCCTACCTGCAGCACACGGAGGGGAATTTAATTCTGTTTATTGCACCTTTTGATGTAATTGAAGAATTAAATCTCCATTTTCTTATTATTAAATTTGAAGTTGCTGTTCCCCCCAACCCGTATTCTAATCTCTGACTAGCCTCAGTACTCTGGACCCTGACATTTGACGTACAATCTTCCTGATCTGCAGAATTCAGTGCTGAACAGAGTAGGAGACTCCTATTTCAAGACTGTTTGTGATGATGCATCCACTCTGGTGTGTCTCACTCCAACAGCGTGACACTGCTGAGTCATATTTGGCTTGCAATCCTCCATAATGTGTAAATCCTTTCCTGCAAGTGTGCTGTCCAGGCAGTCTTGTCCCTCTTTCCCTATGAAGCTGGCATTCATCTCAAGTGAATTGCTAAATAATTTCTCAAGAGTCTGAAAACATGATCTTGTCTTCCAACACACTTGCAGCCTTTTGAATTAATATCATCTGCATAGTTAAAACATTATTCCTCCATCCAAATCACTGATGAATATACTGAACAGTACTAGACTCAAGAAAGGTCCTTGAAGAATCATGTTTCATACAGTCTTTTGGTTTGAGGCTAAAGCACTGGTTTTCTACTCTAGAGTAGATTTTCTTACCAGTTCTGCAGTTCCTAATAGTCTCACCTACTGCATATTTTCCTAGTTGTTAGACACGCTGAGGGAACATAAAAATCTGTAAAAATCAAATTATTTGACTCCTACTGCTTCTTCCTTATTCACCCTGTCAGAAAAGAAAATTAGATCAGCTTGACATGACTTGTTAGTAGTACATCCATGCTGGTTGTTACTCATCTCCTTATCATTTTCTAGGTGATTACAAATTGCGTGTTTGAGTATATTCTGGTATTTTTCCAGGATCTAAGTTGCACTGACAGCTGTATAATTCTTTGGCTGTTCTTTTTTTGCTGTCTTTTCAAGGTAAGCTCAAAGTTTAGGGGAAGATTTTACAAAACAGTTTTCCAGACTACCAGATCACCACTAGTCATTGTGATGGCAGAAGCAATTTGCCTATGTAACTGAGCTTATATTTCACCTGGTCCAACCAGAATGAGAATATCTAGTGTAAATCATCTTTAACCTAATATTTCCCTATAGTAAGCTCAATTCTTATCCTTTCGTAAGTATCAATGCAATGTCTGCTGTCTTTGGTTAACGGAATATACAGCATCTCCTTTTTCCTCATGGTGTATACACTAGGTGCATGTTATACATAAGATAGGAACTGGTCTGGTAGATACATTGAATAATTTCTTTAGTGTAAGTGATGGTCCTTTTTCTTTTCTCATTGATCTTTCCATGTCTGTTAACCTTGGCACTCATTTACTTGAATTAAACAGACTAAATCTGTAAAGGAAAGTATTTTGTTCTAGCTTGGGGCAACAGTTATAGCACCTTCAGTGCTGACAAGGTTTTGTTTTCTTTTTTCAAAGAAGGATTGTCAGCTCTGACTGTTAGAATTATTTGAATCTAAACAGTTAAATATTTGTTAGCAGCACATATTCCCTTTTGAGAAAGCTGTGAAGAGTTATTACGCATAGGAATACATGTACATCCACATTCACTACTACCATTTTTTTTAAAGCTAAGAAAGAAGGACTACATTTTAGAATAGTGTCCCTGTTAACTATCCTAGAGACTTTCTGCATATAAGCGTGCCTGATGCCTTATTCAGTCTTTTCTTAACTTGCAAAATTTGGGAATTTATTCATTTGACAGTATGGTTAGCTGAAGATATAAATAAGGCAGCCATTAGTTTTTCACTATTTATTGCAAAGGGAATACTTCTGGTGTCTTTATATTAGAGGACAGAATCAATGAAAGTATGAGGCATCACAAGAAGAAAAATTGTGAGCAAATAGGAAACCTCTAAGCTACTGAGATGGAAGCATTAGCAAATGCTTTCATGGGGATGATTCTTCTCTTCTCCAAAGGCAGTTTATGCCCCTAACTCTTGACAGTCAGTCAGAGCATCTCCTATTTTTTTGACCTTCAGTATTCTCCACCAGTGGCTCACTCACAAGGTAGAGCAGGAGAGGGCATGACAGTGATTTCACCTGGTGCAGTTATTCCTACTCACTGAGCAGCACAGCAGACACAACACCAAGCACAAGTCCCACCACGCCAGCACTGCTCACCGCTGCAGTGGTCTCCCTCCATCTGGAGTTCCATGTCTGGCTCCAGACCAAGCAAGTTGGGTCCAGCTGAACTGTCCAGCTCAGTCATCACTGCTGCACATGGGAAGTGGTGACAACCACGGGGCAGGTTTGTGTGCAAGGGGACAGAGGCTCCAAAATGGGGCTGAGGGAAGAGGCTGTGGGGATAGGGAAGGATCAGGAACACAGGACCAGACACCATGAGGCACAACTGATCTCAGGCAAAGCTCAACCACAGAACAGTTCTGATGGATGTTTGTCCTGGTCTTGAGGACAGAACCTGCTAGATTTCATCTCCTTTTATGAAAGCTAACAGATAGCTTCTCAGAATTAAAGAACTCAGCACTGTGACAATTAAGATGAGATTAAGCAGTTGAAGGAGCAGATCTGAAGAAAATAATCAGTTCTGTATTTCACCTTTCTCCAAGGCAGATAGACTTCTGCAGTAAGAAAATAATATGTATGCAGGTAATTATGCTCCAAACTTTACTATTGTCTTCTTAGTGGTCATGCTTACCATATTCATATTTATAAATGCTGTCAACAACTGATTTACCTGCATTTTGCTTGCAGAAGACAGACATAAGAATTTAGCTGAGATGCTACAGCAGAAGATTCTATCACAGACATACCACAGAAGCTTTACAGATAACAAACATAAGCTTCCACTGACCCTTCCAACTTTGCTATTTCTAGAGCAAGTCTTTTTAAATACCAAATCCAAACTACAAAACATTTTGCAGTCTTTCTAAGTCTGCAGAAGAGAAATCAATTTCCCTTTAATACTTATTACAAACATTTCTTTGTTACCCTCTGCCTTGAAGAAACTGGTCTCAAAACCAACCAAATGTCTTACTTTGCACAAAGTTCGACCCTACTTATGGACTGCACGGTTCTTGTCATGCTATTTGCATTTTTATTACTACCTTGTTTACTACAGTAATGAGGCAGGAGTGTATATAAAATCTGACTTTTTTCCTAACTGTGGATGAGTGTTGGACGATGTATGTGGACTGTTCCAAACATCTGATGGTTACACTGAAGCTCCATTTGATGGAGCAACAGTCACTGTATATGTCTAGCAATCAATGTAAAATTGGAATTTAAAATGCTTTTCATGCATAAAAAGACAACATTATATTATCTGCTCCATCCAAAGCTTTTAAAGCTCTGTTGGATAGGTTAAGGAATACATTCTATTTTATTTAAGGAATACATTCTATTTTATTTCATACCTCCTATGATCACACAGCTGTGTGGTATGATACCACCAAAATAACTTTTCAAGGGATGGAAGCACTCCACATGTTAAAACTCAGAAAGCGGGAATAAATCTTAAGGATTCAATTTGCTGCATATGTTGGAAATTACAGCAACACAGACCACAGCTCTGAATATTGTAAGAAAAACACGACACATGACAAAAATGTAATTTGTAGTTTTCTAAAAAGTTCCAATTAGCTTTTTTAAAAAGTGAAAAAGCTACATCTGTTATCTTTAGACTTGTGTTTTATTTAATCCTAATTTTTCTCCCTAGTATTTGAAACCTTTTTTTCAGACCCTGCTTCAGTCTTCAATAAATCTTACTGGTATTATAAATCAAGCAAATAATATGGAGGGTACATTATGTTCCAATTTAGCCACATAACCTATCCCCTTACATCTTCCTCTGACACATCAGATACTAGCCACTATTGTAAATGAGTGAGATACAGACTTTGGACTTAATCTACCACTACAGTTCCCAGGTTTTGTTTAAATATTTTAGGGTTATCCTTCAAAACAGTCTGGCTGAGCAATCAGACAGTCCAACTGCACACTTGCCACAGAACATATACTTACCTTCATACTGTCATTACCAACAGCTAGTGATGTCTTCCCTGCATCATCCTCTGCATTTAGGAAGTGTGGTGCTAAATTTGTGTTTAAATGAAATAAAGGTGTAAGACAAGTATAAAGAATTTGTGTAAACAAACAATGGCTTGATGGTCAAGTGCCAGCTCAACGCTCAACCAGCTGAAGGAGAATGTTGTCCTTACATTAAGGTAATTACTTATTTATAAGCAATTAAGTATCAAGGCATGAACAAATTCAGTTTTTCATCTTGAAAGAACATGGTTCTGTCTATTTATGCTAAATAGTGTAACATTTCCTAAAGCCATTTTATTCAGTCGCTGTTTCAGGAAGGAAAGTTAAAATCAAAACTGGTTAAATTATGAAAATCCCGGCCAGGTAGTGGACAAAAAAAAAAAAAGGCAAGGGAAAAAGAAGAGTTTAAGAGGCCAGATATCTAACTCGAGATCTTCCTCAGATAAAACTTTACCCAGCACGGAAGTTTTGGCTAAATACCAAATCTTCACCATGACCTCTGTGTGTACCTGGATAAATGAGAATAGACATTCCTTGGAACGGATATGAAGTATACACAAATCTAGACACACTGATACGTGTATGTCTTTCTGTAAACCTAGGAAGTGTGTTGCTCCACTAGAATTGCTGAAACATCACTCAAATATCTGAGAAAGGAAGCACTCATAAGATGCAGTTGGAAGCTGCCGCGAGGAAGCTGCTACAGAGGCCAGGATGGAGTACACATCGCCAGATGTGCTACACATCGCTGTGAAAGAGGAGTTGAGTGCCTGAGCCCACCGTGCGTCTCTCAACAAATCTGCGGTACTTATTCACACACGCTCAACAAAAACATGGCAACTGCTATCTGCAAAGCCTGCAGAGCTGAGATGTGAGAGGGAGCTCTCCTCTGCTTTGCTTCTTTCTTCTCCTGTCTGGTATCTTCACCTCACTGTGCGTTCTACTCACTTTCTGCAAGAGGCAGTGACTAAAAGGCTGGGTGGCTGCACACACATTTAAGAAGATTCAGTTAAGTTTCCAAAACTGTTTTTTATTGGATGAAAGAAGACGTATCTCTAATCTGGATATGCATTTGTAATAGATTATTTTAATACACATTATCAGTATGCATGTTTTGCTTTGTTACTAAAGGCTGAATATAGAACACTCAGCTAATGGTTTACAGCCAATTAAGCAAGAAGTTACTTAACAGTAGTTTTAAACAATGCAGATATTTTCAGTCCTAATTTCCTGGGAATCAGTGTCACTTTTCCAAATTTCTATTTAAAATTTTAAATAATTAGATTCTTATCTACTAATGGATAGTTCAATCTTTTTATACTTGGCACATGACAAAATAATTGTTACAGAAAAGACACAGTAGTATGTATTTGAAACTACCACTCCTGTCCATTCAAGCCTATATCCCAGAAACAAACACAGCATTAACCTTCCTGTGAACACAGAGTTAAGTAACCTGTGTCCAACAATGGTAGTAGAGAAGACAATTTATCAGGTTGGAAGAAGTTCAGTCTCAGTGCACAGTCAGGATCTGAGCCCTTTACACAAAACACAGTAATACAATCCAGCCATCACAACAAACGCCCCAATGAGTGTCTGGAAACCTCTCTGCAAGATACAAGTCTGAGGAAAACAGAACTCACTTTGCATGTACCATAGAATGTTGCCAATATGATGAAATACAACCAAAAAGGATCTAGGCATTTAGAAATTAGTCCCTATATTATCTAATGTTCAGGTTCACGATTAATACAGTGGGGCTCAAAACCTGTATCAGATGCCTGGGTCCAAACATGATACCTGATGGTAAGCTGATGTTTCACCCAGGGATTCTACATAAACATCATAGGCAAATTGTCATCTACAGACAAGGAAAGCTGCAGGTTACAGGAAATACAGTTTTTGCACCCTCTCCAGCATGTCCTTGTCTTCAACAACAGAGTGCTGGAAGGTTGTGCCCGCCTGTGCCACATAAAGTATACGCAGCAGGAGTATGAGATGATGCTAGGGATAGCCTGGACAGTATTCAGCCTGCTCCAGTCATACTCCCAGCACCCAGTGCTGTGGTACTGGTGTTGTCAGAGGGTAAATCCCTGCCTGTGGTTTCAGAGAACTGGCAAATTCAGCATCACCTCCTGGAGTAGCAACTGCCAGTTTTGTGCTCAGCATCCCATACACACAGACTATTTTTTTCTCCAGAGGCATTATTTTGCTTTAACGGAGTAATCGATACTGAACACTGTCTGCCCTTTTTTTTGTTTTCCCACTCAGATCTGTGAGGTCCTTGTGGAGCTGCCTGCCATTAGTGCAGCATTTAACTACACAGTGGAGCCAAAAGACTTATTAACTAGAAAGAAAGTTTAGGACAGCACAACAGAAAAATGTTGAAGCTTAGCAGTTAGGACATGTACTAGGGTAAGACCTGATTTCTGTCTGGAATTCATTTTAAGTCCTTGAGTGTCTGGTTGCATGCAGCCTGTTTCAAAATTTAAACAGAATTTGTAATAAAAATTTAGCCTCGTTATCAGTGCACTGAGCCATTTACTTACTCCCACACACGAGTCAGACACATGGCAAATCATTTTGCAGAGATTATTTAATTACTCATGAGTGCACCTAGGGCTGTATATCCTAATTCTCAGAAGTGACCTGCAGTTTCAAGTGTTTATTCAGAAGAGAAGCATTTCAGAAGGTCAGAAGTGATCGTTCATCAAACATTTAGAAAGTGCTCCTGTGTCAGTTTTACATACAGTAAAAGAATACACAGTAATTTTCAGACTGGCATCAGGTTTCATTATTTTTCTGATAAAGAGCTCTTTTTTTTTCCCCCACAGAAAACATAAATTCTCATTTAAAGGATTTCTTAACTAGTATGTTCTTTCATATTGAATCTAGTATTGAACATTATTTTATGCAATCATCCTAGGACTATAAATAAGAATAATTTGTTGTTTATCCTGGCTCTCAGATTTTGATCGCTTATGTATGGCACATTTTATTACAAAGTACGAAAGCTGCCCCTCCCCCCAAACATGAGAAAGAAGATTAAGCTCCAATAAGTTTTGAACACTCATGAAGTATCACACTATTACCCTGAACACAAAGAGAATTTCATTTTGAATGTTTTAGTATAGGAAATTGAGACTTGTTCTATTTACAACACTAAAGGTGTTTCCATGTGAAAGATGATGTAAATGTCTTTCCTTTGGCTCTTCCAGGCATGTCATACATGATGGCAAGGCATGTGCTCACAGAATATGCTGGGGGGCACCATCCATATCCCCAACTACTTCAGTCCCATGACACAAGGTGCAGTGACACAGGACATCAAGTCACTCTAGCAAAGGCAGATGAGGGGCAGCACTGCAGCCACAGGAAGACTTTGAGATCCTGCCCCTCCATGGCCTTCTCCTCTGCCTCTGACTTCCTCATCATGGCTCTGCAGAGCCCTGGGGAACACATGAAGTTCCCACCCTGCCATAGAGGGGCTGGAGGCCACCTGATGGAGAAGAAAGAGGAGAGGTAACCACCATGGCTGCCCCACGTTCCAGCACTGTCTGCAGGAGAAAATTCGACTCTGTAACAGCTTAACAGAGGGCAAGTTTTGCCCAAAGGCTTCATGTAACTGATGGGCATTGATTTTAATGTCATGCTTCATTTATTGTGGCTCCCTTTGTAACTAAAAGAAGCAATGACTGCAGTCTGCTCAGCAGTCAACTTCAGAGATGTGGTGTCCTGAAAGGCTGATACAGACAAAGATTCATTGGCTTGGAACAAGTTTCAAATCTTCCTGCCTCCCCAGGAAATGTTTATGACGTGTTTAACACATACTAGTGCAAATGCAAGTCTTTGTAAAGACAAAATTCCAGATATAGATCAAGTATAACTGACTATACCTCTACTTTCCTAGAGAAAGCTGGAAAAATGACTGGGGTTGGAAATCTTCCTTTCTTAGTTAAAAAGAAGTATTCTGAAGCCCAAGAAAACATGAATGCAAGCATTAACTATTCAGATACCCATCATTTCAGTGGCTGATACCTGAAAAAAATGGGTGAAATATGAACTTCTGACAGTAAAATGTATCTGGAAGAGAGACGATGAACAGGAACAAAACCAATGAAACAGTAGAACTGAAACCAGGACAGAAGCCATTGCAGTTCTTCCCTCAACTTTCTGTCACCCTACATGATATAAATCATGATAAAGTGCTGAAGAATGAGCAGTGATGCAAGGCAAGACTCTGCCCCAGTCTCACCTGGAGACATATCACTGCTCTCGGTAAAAATCTGACTTGGAACAGAGAACAGCACACATAAGTAACATTTCTTGGCCATGAGCCAGAATATAAATTATTTGCAATGCATCATCTGTGCTGAAATACTTTGCATAACTTATGGCTGCAAAAGCAGGACCTCCAAAAATTTAATCAGGGAGTTGATAGGGAACCACAGCATCAACAACTGTGAGGGCAGTCTGAGTATCTGCATAGCTCCCATAACTCTGTGCCAGATGGCCTTTATGTGAAGCCTGTGAAAGCTCCGAGATGCAGCCTGCTCTATGGATTGCTTGTCAGTGCTGATCAGTACTGCTGAGCGCATACCTGCAGGTGCCAGGATATCAAACGACCTCGACCTAAGAGCAATGAGCTCTCATCCACAGATAAATTTAAATAGCCCAATTCCCTGCTGATTTAAAACAGGACTCAAGAGTCTCTTCAGCTCCAGACATTGACTAGTAAGAAACTGCAGGGCAGAAAAGTTAGGAAACATTCCTTCCAGTAAGCACAAGCTCACCAGTACCCTCAATCAGTCTGAAGATCGTGAGTAGCTTTAAACACCCTATAGCAATTAAAAGGACAGATTTGTGGTAAAATGGGCATTTGCGTTTGGACGAGACATACTTAACCAGCTAGGCTCCAGCATCTCAGATTCTGATTTATTTTTCTCCTCTTCAAACAACTCTAATAACGTAGATACTTTTTTCAAGGGCAGAAAATTCAAAGTTGCCCTGTAGAAAGAGCTTTCCCATTGCTTTGTTTGTGGTTTTTTTGTTGTGTTTTTGTTTGTTTGGTTTGGTTTTGGTTTGGTTTGTGTTTTGTATTCTTACTCTCTCCCCTAGACTCAGATTCTTTACTATTTCTACTACTGCAGTTTGAACAGTTAGTGAAAACAGCTTTCTGTAAAACTAATGACTACACTCTCCCCCTTTAGTCTTGTTTTATTTGACTGATTAGAAACAAATAGAGCATGAGCTACAAAGGAAGAACTTTTGCTTTCCATCAGCTGACAGAAGGCAATTTATTCTCAAACTCCCCAACAAAGACCTGCTGGTTTATAAATAACTTCCAGACCATCACATCTAAGCCTCCCTAACATGAGGGGAAGAGAAATGTTTGGACAGAATTCCTGTTCTGGATCACTTAACCATTAAATTGAACCAGGAATTAAATTATTTGGTTACACTGTACAGACATACTTGGGCAGATCTTCTCTATCAGAAAATTGGACACAATTATGCCTCTTGTATTTTTGTGACATGCACATTCTGGCAGGATTTTCTTGTAGGGATGATCATATAAATGAATGAGACACCTGGATACACGAGTAGTCCAAATTTCTAGATTCTTTTTTTTTTCCTAGTCTAGATTCTTGGTTTTCTCCTATTAGGTCATCCACATGACAACTACTGAATATTTTAGCTAGAAATTACTACAGACATGTGAATGACTACAGACATGTGTTTTGAAGTCCACGTTACATTAAGTGGCATATAGTACCACTGTGACTTTAAAGACTACAACCAAGAATGAAAATATGGGAGCTAAATAACATCAAACATCTCATATAGTCTGACTAGTGAAGCTAACCTGAGCATCTATTTGCCTGCACTTTCACATGTGTAGGAATTGTGTTTTTGTAACTGCATGTTCCAATATTTGGTATTTGTTTTAAAAGTACCATTTATATATTTTTTACCTTTACTAGAGAGTCACAATCAAACACCCAGAACAGTGTTGTAACTGATTTGTATTTTATTTAAAAGAATACAACACACGTTGGAACCTAGCTGTTTGAAATTTCCTCCTGATGTCCACGTTTCCCTGGAAGAGCTTTTTAAAAGTAGCTGTTTTCATAGCTTTGGTGCTATTTTTTAGGCATCTTTCTAGAGGTTAACTGGAACAGAGGAACATGGGCAAGTCAGGTGGCATGGGCTCTCCTATGACCTCGTATTGCCTTCAGTTCACCCAGATTGAAAATACCTTTAGTATTTTACTTGCACATTACCGGTGCCTTTTATTTCAAGAGAACAAGCAGCATAACAAGTAGAAAGGTGCCAGAAGCGTATCTTTGTGCCCTTGGACAGAGACATCACGGATTCACCTGTGCTGCGTTGAGAATTGGTATTTGTATTAATTTAGTTTCTGCTGCTTTAGCACAGATAATGCAAGCATTAAGAAGTGATTGTACAGCCATATTCAAATAGGCACATGTTATTTTATGCTAAGCTTCGGTATCAGCGACCAGCATGTAACTGTGTTCAGCTGGAGGCAGCAGGGTGACAGGCAGTGAGGCGATGACAAAGTCGAGAAAGACATGAATTTAGCTGACTTGAAGATGCTGGCAGAGACTGGCAGATACTTCAACTGCTCTAGATGAAAAACATCACCTAAATTGATGCCCTTAATATCAGAAAGGGATGCGCTAAGGTGCACTGAGTCTTGCTGTCTTCCACCTGAAACCCGGCCTGCTCACTTTTTGCCACCAAATAGCTCCAATAATATGTGGGACAGGAAGGTGATGGGCACCTGGAAAAGTGCTGATTCTCATTTTGGATCCCGGTGTTAACAAAGCATCATGTACACTGTCACTCCCATACCAAAGCTTCTTTATGTGGCAACACCATGTGCATGAACCACACAGAGAAAACTGTCCATGCAATTATGACTGACACAATTAAACACTTAAAGTTTAGTGTGCAGCTTCCAAGTTACTTTGAAGAGCTAAAAGATGAAGGAGAGCCCACCAGAGATGCCAGTCTCCCCAGGGCTCTTTTCAGACCTTTTCATTGATGTGGCCTGAACTTGCCCCTCAGTAGCTGGGTCCATTTTGGAACTGAGACCCGGGACACATCTCCAGGAAAAATCCTGAGATTTCTCATTTCCTCACAGGATATTCCTGCTTTGTGAGTTATTTATTGGAGTACAAAAATCATTTCAAATGAGAACACTTTCTCCTTGGGCCATGTTTTAACAACTACTTTACACATACACACACAACTTCCCATGGTTGTGAAGATTTTCTAACCTTTCCAGTTTTAAAGCTTTCTATTAAACAACACTTCACCAAGTGGGAATCCTACTTTCAAGTGACAGTGTTTCCAGGGCTCCATGCTGTAATTTAATAGTGCCAAGTACTAGCTTGAATGTTAAAGCATGCTTTTAGCACTTTGAACTGCATTTTCCACAAGACTTATTTCACTACAGATACTTTGAGCGTGCTGTTACTCAGTTAAAGAACCACACTATTGAGAACATTTAAACATCACAATCAAATCACAAACCATCTGATATCATCACAGTTGCTGTACTATGTCCAGCAAAAACAGATTATGGAACATCATACAATTAGCAGAAATAATCTTACAATAATACTATTTTTGGAGAACAGACAAAAATTCAGAGCCATTATCTATAGCTTCTCCAGCAAGCATAGGCAAGCCAAGTTTTCCCTGAGGCATTTTGTTGTTGAGGGTATAGCTCCAACCAATCTTTTCTCAGCTGTGTTTAATCCATTTTCTGTCACCCAACTTTTTAATTATACCAACATTTTTATCTTAATCTTCTTGCTTTTGTTTAGGTACCAGAATTCAGCTTTTCTCCTACTTTTTCTATATTTTCACTTAATTAAAGCTTCATCTGTTGTTACATTTATTTTTCTTTTTAACTTATGTATTTTCATGGAGAGTACTCCCCCTGGGAGGACTCACCATGAGATTTACTTCACCATATTTCCTTCCTAGTACTTCCCAGCTATTTACCATGGATTTTCTGTCCCCTTCCCATCTATCTGCTTCCTTTTTGAAATACAGGAATCACACTTGAAGTGCAATGACTGAATATTAATAATAATAATAATAATAATGTGTATTCAGAGGGAATGCCACAGGAATCCTAGACTCATTGCTTTTCTGCAATAATATATAAACATACATTTCCCATGAGGGAAACTCATGTAGAAATACCAGCCTGTTGCTAATTACAGCAGCTAATATACAGCCCTAATGCTGGCAGAAGTGTCTAGCACAAAAGAATACAGATGGGAATGAATAGAAAGGACTTGTGGCTTCCACTCCATCCTTTTCACTGGTGCTGCCTACCCCACTCCTCAACAGCTCCTCCAATTAGCCTCCATTTCTCATTCCCTATATACAGCACTGGCACCACCCCTGGACATCACCCATCCAGATTTCCTCCTGTTCCTGGAACTCCCTTACCACTCATATCAGGCAACATACCTGTGCTCCAAGGCACCAAGGAAAACCCAGCTGAAGGCAGCCCAGGAAGAGGCAGGTCAGGAGCCATCAGGATCCACACCACAAAACCCCCAGCAAGTAGAGTGAAACTCACAGTTAGATGAAACCTGAACGCACAGCTGGAAAGACTTCTCAGTACCTACAACTGTGATACCGCTCTGGGGGCTGTCACAGCTTGCCCTCATCATCCAAATATGCTTGCTAGAAACAACCTCCTCCCCAGGTTCCTGTCCCTCGTTTACATGTGTGAATACTCCAGCTACTACTGAATGCAAATGACCCTACAAAGCATGACCGGTAATCTCCCTTATCTCTCCCTGTCAGGGGCCAGGTATCCGGCAGAGCAAGTTTAAGGTCCCTTGGCCATAGGCACTCACAAGGGTGATGCTGAGCATCAGCATGCTGACCCTTTCACTGGGCCTTCTCAGCAGTACACTGAATTCAGCTTTAGACTTTCCACATGCTGCTTTGCAAATCACATATAACCCCGTGTGATGAGCACCCCCCTCCCCTGCCCAGCCCCTTAAAGAAGCAGTTTCAACCAGCTTTGTGTTTGCTAGCATTTTAGCAAGCAGGCTACCTTAATGCAAGAGATGAGCTATACCATATCACAAACCCACTAGATGCAGGAGTCAATATTTTGGACACACATCTAGAATATTCTCAGTATAGTAATGAAAGCTCAATCTTTAGTTTCCCTCCTGTTTTCATCAAGTTTCTCTGCTACAAGAAGACTAGAGCAAAACCAGTTTTTCCCATGAATCAATACAAAGCATGAATGAAGAAGAACAAGCAGTGCCTTGTGACTTGCCCAAACTTACTAGCAAATACATGTGTTCAACCACATTCAGGGGAGTTTAAGCTTCCAAGTTCTAGCTGTATCAACACTCCTTCAGTAAAACATCGCCACTAATGGCTTTGCGTGCCACAGCTGTCAAGCCCAAGTGCTGAACAGGAGTGAGAAGCAGGTCCCTGTGGGATCAGGGATCATGCAGGCATGAGGAGACCTGCAGGGCAATTCTTCACGCCCCAAGTGCAGGCATGGCTGAATGGGATCCCTCCCAGCTGCTCTCTGGGGGCTGGTAATAAACCATCCGTAGCCTGTCCTTGCTACTACCATTTAACACATCCTCTCTCATTAGCTGGTAAAGCGAATCTCAGCTAAAAATCAGCCTCCCACAGTCAGCGAAGGGAGTGTCACAGCATTTAATCCAGGTTGTATGGCAACAAAAATAATTCATAAATACAAAATTCCAAGGCTTTCCCTCTTAGAAGTAAACTAAGCTATTTCAGCAGTTTCAGTCAAAACAGACGTTCCCCATCCATAATTGAACGTAGGACTTGGGTTTACCGAGGTGCCCAAAGTGCTTTGTTCCTCCTGGGCTGAGCAGCGGCGGTAGCACTTAGCCCTGCCCGAGCCGCCGGGAGAGCCGCCGGGAGAGCCGCCGGGAGAGCTGCCGACCCCGTCTGCCCCGCCAGCCCGGGCTCTGGTCACGCGAGGTTTTGTGTAACAGACCGCATGCAATACAAGTGAAATATTTACCATAATCACACTTACAAAGGGTTCAGCCTCCCAGGAGAGGCTGAAAGCCTGAATACTGTATCTGAAATGAAACAAAGTGAAGTGTAGTTTGCTGTTTTGTTTTTTTTTTGGTTCAGTTGCATTCAAAAAGTTTAGAGCCAGACAAAAAACCTGTTTTGTTGGGGTCAGTGGCCACAAGAAATATTCGAATATTGAGGGTGAGTGAGGAAAGAAAGCAACTGAGCAGAAGCAACACTTACCAGCAGAAATGCTCTCAGCTTGTAGCAGGCCCCGCCAGGCTCGAAGCTCGCTCTCTCTGCCGCCATCTTGTTTGCTCCATCCCCGTCCCTGCGGTCCTGCCACACTGGCCAGCTGCAGGCTGCTGGCTCAGGGAGACAGCGGGGGGTGGTTATAAATGTATAATGAATGCTTTTACGGCTCCCCAGCAGGCAGGGTACGTGCTATTTGTGAGCTGGTACCATGATGTTATGTCCAGGGCAAATGCCAGCAGCCTCATGGAGAGAGAAAGGTGCTGCGGGGGGTAGGAGTGGCGTGACATGAGGGAAAAGGGGCAGGCAGGAGCACGGCTGGCAGCATGGTGGTGGCAGGGCACCCAGCAGCCTGAACTGCAAAAGCAGGAGGCCAAAAGGTTCTACTTCCTCTGGACCTTAAACTCTATAGAAAATGTGAAAATTTAGTGGTTTTGCTAAAGCTTTTGCTCATGATAGGTATGCAGCTCCGGAAGCAGGTTGGGTGCCAGGCATGGGAGGCACCCTGACATCCACACCACAACAAGCGTGGTGGGATCATGCCTGTCGGTATCGTGTACCACCATCTTTAAATGCTGTATGTTCTTCTGTGTTTAGATGAAGGGAAAACTCAGCCTGTGACTCTTGGTCTGTAGCTGGTTGCCTGCCTGTTTCCCGAAGCCACTTTAACACATATATTACTCAAATTATTGGACAGTTCAACAGTCTCCTCTGGTTCTGTTCAGGTGCTTCCTATTCCTCAACTTTCCTCTCAAGTCTCAGTATGTCTCTCTCTCAACAGCCCATTGGAAGGAGCAGCTTCAGGTTTTCTCTACTTGCCTTGTGTAAGATTTGGCTCCAGCACTTGCGCTCCATGGAAATTCACATGAAGTGATTTTGTGAACCACTGTAGAGCATGAAAGACACTGTTAGTGTCACCCTGGCTTGCCTGATGAATCTGCAGCACACCAGGTACTAATGTCCAAGTACTGAATTTTCTCCTGGAGATGGGCCACAATGGCTACTGACAATGCTTCCAGGATTCGGGGCTTAGAGGATCTTTCAGGTCATGCTGGGGTGGTTGCTGACCTGTGTTCAATGCCTCTATGTAGCTCCTCAAAACCTCACAACATAAATATCTGAAATAAAAGTTTGTATTCTCCTTAAGAACCAAAGACTATGTGTGATGGGCAGGGGGAATGACATGGTAAATTAGTCTGGCAGAACCTGAAGCCTTTACAGTTATCTTTGCACAATTAAAAGTTTGTAAGAAAACCAGCAACATCTGCAGGAGAAAATGCGGGTCTGGAAATTAAGAAGTTGTGTTATCTGACCTCTGATTTGGTTGTGACTTCAGGCTGAATAACATGGGGGATGACAACTCTAACCCATGGGACATTGGGAGGATCTCTACAGTAATTACAGTAATTGTGGCCATAACAATAATCTTTGCTTTTCCCTATATTCTTAAGAGTATTCAAGGGCAATCTAGACCTCACACAAGAGAAATGAAGACGTGTATGCTAATTCTTGGCTGCATGTTCTGCTGAGGATGAGTAAGACTTATCAAGTGTTTTACTGTGGCAACAGATTAGCCATTTTTTAAGGAATAAATGTTTAAATTGATGAAAACAGAGTCTTGCCAGCCATGATTACAATACGTGCTGCCCACACTAAATCCTGTTCTGGCATGTGTGGGCAGAAGCTTGTTTAGAGGCATTTTCCCAAACTCTGTCACATTGGAAAAGAGACATGAGGCCTGTAAGGAAGAAAGAAACCTTTACAAAAACCTACTGGCTAATCTTGTCTTTGCTGTGTTTTACCCCATCAGTGGAAAGACAGTGTTCGAGCTCAGTATGTCACCACAGCTCCGTGGCGTGACCCCTTGGAACACCTTTGGACAAACCCAATGGTAAAGGTAAGCAGAAAATGGTAGCTGGAAACTGAGTCCGGTGGCATCAATGCAGAGGCTCTGAGCCTGAGCTGCAGGCTGGCAGCCTTCATTTCCCTCCCTCCTGGCAGTAACTTCAAGTACTACAGTCTTGCCAGTTAATTTTTTTTTAGCAACTTACATTTTGCATCCATGCTCATTTTATAATTTTACTTCTACATGTAGCTCGTAGACCGACAGCAAGGACTGCATACACAGGTACAACTCTCCCTGCTCGCTCTCTTTAGACTGCGTTAACCACTGCACAGGATTATTTAAAACAAATATCTGCATGAGAAAAGGTGAAAGTGAATCACAGAGAGAATAGTGTAAAGGATATTTGACTTGCAAATCAGTAGACAGGCTTTGTGAAACAATGTGCACTTGCTTTGAGCTATTAAACCTGTTGTTTCCACCTATCAATGCCCTGGTGTTATTTGCTTATAACCTCTTTCTAGTGATACTTGGTGAGCCAGCATAGTTTGCCCTTCAAAATCTGGGGTCATTATGATGAGACCTTACTTTGGATACGTTACAAATGCATAGCCATTTGCAAAGAGTACTTCTTTAATGCAGTGTTCCTATGTTTTATTGATTCACACGAGGAACAGAAACTTCAGGCAGAATGTCAGTTTTGCTGCAGTGAAATTTAACAGCTTGATGCACCGCCCTCTGTTTAAGGGAAAATAAGTATCGAGCTGATGTTAGGGTTTAATGCTGTAACAATACTTTAAATTGTACAGCAATACTGACAGGAGATTCATTCTTTGAGTAGACTGATCTCTTTGGATGTGCTGAACGACAGGAAGAATGGACAGAATTATTTGGTATCTTAAGCAGGAAGGACAGGAAATTTGGTACATTAGAAAAAGGGAATCCAGAGGATGCTTGACAACATAATCAGCAGAAAAGTCAAGTTAAAAATGAGCCCATTGGCTATGTCTGCTGAAGGCAAGATAGCAGGCAAGGACAGCAACTGGTGGACCATGAAATCAAACTGCCAGGAGCTGTTGATACAACAGTACCGCAGCTTCAGTTCTGAAACTGCTGCTGTCTTCCCAAGACCATCCTCATTCTCCTTACGCTTTTGACTAAATCTTGCTTACGTGTTTTCTGGGATGGGGAGCCTTCCGTGCCAAGCTCTCATTCCGTTTTGCTTGTGCAGTATCCAGCACCATATTCATAACCACTAATGTTTCTGCAAATGACAGTACTGATTGCTTCTATTTTCTCACTGGTATCCTCTCTTTGAACATGATAGCCAAAAAAATGTTTAAATATAAGTCTGAATGTTTTCAATATGCTCCCTGAACTTTTGCAATATAAACCTTTCCTGCTCCCATTTCAATCACGGACAACGTTCTCCTTCAATGGTAGAAGACCTAAACAATAAAAATCATATCAACAAGGGTGTACTTGGACAAAAGGTGTATCTGCGAAGTTCAGAAAGTTATCTGCAGTGGGCAGTTATTGGCAGAGTTAACTGCTGCTCATATTTCGCCTACAGTAGTCAGTGAAGAGATATTTGTGTTATGGAGAGAGAAGAGTGGATACCATCCCAGCTGTGTCAGGGAGCAGAACCTGCAGTCCCCAGGTCTCCCAGAAGCCCTCAGGATGGGAGCAGTTGTCCTGCCCACCTCCAGGGTTTCATGACCAGCCTGTTAGACCAGGTGCTAAATCATCTCTGCACATCCTCAGTACACTCCAATATTAGAAGTGCCAAGAAGTGTATAGGAATTCAGGGCAGCTATGAAAGCTTTTTTCCCTGAATGTCATTTATGCTGGATGATTCTGCAGATACTTCAAGAAAGTGAAATAGATTGAGAACAGCTTGAATATTTTCCCTCCTTTCCTCTATTTTTTTTTCCTGCCATTTTTCCTTTTTATTTATTTATTTATTTATTTAATTTTTATTTTTGGAAAGCAGCATATGGGGTTTGGTCCCGAGCACAGTCCACCAGGTTAAAAGATGCAAAGTAAAATACAGGTCAACCAGGGTAGTATTGTAAATATCTATGCTACACCTGGGTACTGAAACAGTTAAGCAGTGGAATGTCCTACTTCACTTGTTGAGAGTTAATGATGCTGAAAACGTTATCCTCCTATCATTTGTTATCATCAAGGACAAGGCATCCCAGTTTATATTCATGAAGATGAATATATATTCATTCTATATTTCTATTCCTGAAAAATGATTAACCTATAATGGAAGTTCTCACTTCTTTACATGAAGAATTAATGAAAAAACTTTCAACTGTTGTAGTCCAAATCTACCCAGAAATGAAAGCATCACAGAAAAAAAAGACTATTAATAAATGAAATAGTAGTAAAAAAGAAAAATATCTTGCAACACCAAAGGCTTTTGTTAGTGCATTTCTTGAGTATAGATGCTAAAATTACGTGCTATGTTGAAAACATGACTGCGTGAATGCCATCTGCTAATATGAGCAGGCTTCCCCACACCCCAGGCTGAAATAACATGGCAAGAGTTTTGTAATTACTTTATTAGCCATTAGAGGGAAATCTAACCAATAAATGTTATTAAAATTTTAGAAATTGTTATTTAAAAGCCAAAGGTTCAATGGAAGTCTGAATATGAAAGAAAAAGAAGATACGATTGAGAACTGCACACAATCTTTCTTAACCAGCATGAGAGGATTGGAACAGAAAATTATTTATCCCTGATATAATCCTATCTCCTTGTTTAGTTGATTTATATAAATTTCCCTCTGCAGAGAGACAGTTCTGGGAAAGAGGGGTGAGGCTTTTTGCCATGCGCCTGCATTGTGGTTGGACAGCACTAGATGGGTCGGCACTTCAGTTTTTTGGCAGGTCTGCACATAGTACATACATTTTTAAAAATTTTTCTGATTGGGTCATCAACCTGGCTCTCTGGTGCACCAACGCAACAATTTAATGCCTGAATAAAATACTGTGGATAAAATAAGCCATACTTATCACCCTCCAGGTCATTACTTGGAAGGCCCCATGTTCCTTCAGCATTTACTTACATTGGTGTGGCAGCAAGTATAATGCAGTGTCAGCGAGCTAGAGGAGAGAGCTGTAGTGCCAGAAGCTCTGACTTCAGTGGGACACAGATCCCTGTCTGTGTGTCATACTAATAATGATGAAAGATTAGCTTGTGCTTAGAGACACCACCTAGTTCATCTAAACGCATAGAAGCTTTAAATAAAGATCTGTATCCTAGGATCTGATGAAAACATTGAGGACATTATACTAAAATATACTTTATTAAATACCAAAATATTTTCCCTCTGTCCTCAATAAACATATTAACAGGATTTACAGATACATGTACATTTTTATAAATTAATGTACATATGTTCATATTTCTCAGCTCTATTTTTTCTACAACATTTGCATCATGCTGTAATATGTCCAAGTTCTTACAACATAAAATTAGACAAAAGTCACAAAATTCTTTTACAAAATTGAACACACAGTTGTAGCAACTGTTTTTCCATGTCCATGGCTCCTCATCATCTTTTTCTAATTGAAAAGTTGTGAATTTATGTGCTAGGTATAGCACTCCTCTGGAAGATGTCACCAACATCTTCCCATTTCAGTCATCTGTCCAAAACATTTTACACAACCATCTAAAGGCTTAAAGCGAGTAAGGATGCAGTACCCAGTTTAGGCACATGACAAAACCTTTTCCAGTTCTGCCACTACTTCCACCATCCTTTTCACTTGTATCCCTCAACTATAAGCCTGTCGGTGCAGGGACCTGCCTTAATTGCTCTAGCTGGACACTGCGAAAACAATAAACCAGACGATTAGTTTCACACAGGCTGTGCGCTTTACCTCAGACTCTCCTGATCATGACAACCATACAGCGAACTCTGCTGTCTGCTACGTATTTCACCTTCTGATGATATTATAGCTATGGTTTCTTGACATCTTAAACCTGAATTCAGGCTCCAAGTGCTAGAAGCCTACCGGACAGATGATACACATCATCAGTAGAGCCTAAATGCTTGGATTCATTTGATTATTTTTCCCCATAAAATTTTGATGGGTTAATTTTGAGTTGGCTGGCCTGTTGCATTCTGCCTGTGCTGTAATTCTGCTGCCTCTCTCCTGTTGTTATCTGTAATATTATCCTGCCTCTCAGATTACCCACTGAAGCTGCTCTTCTCAACTTCTTCAAAGTTTCTGCTTTCTCTTTGGATGTCAGTACTGTTGCTGTAATACCACTACTGCTGGAAAAAATGCCTGACCTGCCATGAGGTAACAGCCAGAGCCAGACCCAGAGTTTATGAAAGACCTGTTTTCACTTGTCTGCAGTATCTGTGCTAGAGCCTGGCTTAAGCCAGGTAACAATCTGGATTTGCTGGATTGGATCTCTCTCAAAAAAAAAAACCAACATGCAGGTTTTCCTAACAGAGAACTTCAGTGGTAACACAACTCACTGCAACACTGCAGTGCAGGAAGCTCAGCACGGGCACTACTACAAAGACAGTCTGCAAGAAAAACCACTAATGGCCTAGGAACATGGCTCTAGGAACAGGGGTTCTGCAAGAGCAGGCTGCAGCCCTCAAGGTGCTTCTGAAAGCTGCAGCCAGCACGCCACTGCCTCTCTCCCGCCCTCTCCCCTTCCCGACCAACGTCTTCCTCCACCCAAATGAAAAACAACAAGCTCAGCACGAACCTGTATCAATGCTGCCCTATCCAGAATTCAGCGTTTGAGTGATGACTATTTGCACAGAGTCCTGCAGAAGAGGCATAAAAGGTCACTCTTGTCCTTCAGCTTCACTGGAAAACCTCAAGGTGTGCCTTACCTGCACATTGAATATAATCAAAGGATGTGCGTCATAAAGGTCCCTAGCTTCTCTATAAACTACACAGTGGAACAAAAACTGTTCCGGCCACATTTCTGAATGAGCAGCCCAATGACAGAAGGCTGGAAACAAATTCAAGAAGAAAAGCCACATCCAGTACAACTGTCTTCTGAGGAAAAACTAGAAGCAAGAGGCAGGACCAGCAGAGACCTGCTCAAAAATCCCAATACACAAGAGGGCTACCATGAGCAAGGTTCACACAGGGCAACTCAAGTTGAGACATGCAGTGTAAAATGCCACAAAATACACTCATACCTCATCCTGCAACAAAGATACTTCCTAATCTAGAAGCAGCTGTATCAAATCTCCAACCACTCCTCACAATGGATCAAGTCTGATCTTTCTGATTATTTGACTGTACACAAATCCAGCCCAACTACTAGTGAAACCTCATCACTGTTCTCAAGATGAGCAAATACTTCTTGACACTGTCAATAGATCATATGCAACAGAAATACTGTACATCTTACAAACCTTCCTCTATACTTTTTATAGACAGAAATTAGATTAATGATAGTAACTAGGCCAGTACCTACTGCTCTAGCAAATACATCTTATCTCCTGCTTACCCACTGTCCCCCCTTCACAAAGCATTTCCTCCAGACTTAACTCCTCAGGAGTGTGGCCTAGCAACTCCAAAATAACCATTCTGCTACTTACTGGGTGAAAAAAAACAATGCCAGAATCCAGCATTCTGTATCTTGAATATACACTTTCACTAAAAAGGGACAAAGTAACAGAGGATTTAGCAAAACCAAGTTAAATGTGGAATTATAAAACTTAGTCAATTTTCTAAAGCAATGGAAAGGGACAACTGGTCTATTTAAACTCCAGAGAGAAAATAAAACAACAAGAAAGGATGCAATAACTATTACGGATTCAGTGAAAAACAGGTGTTATTGAAATAGAGGTTAGTCATCATCAGAACTTTGTAGATCTTTTTTTCTCACTGAAGGCAACAGGCTGCTCATTAAGTCCTTGAATACGTGACTTTGCCAGGTGGACTCCAGGGAGAAGGCGCTTCATCCCCATGGATAGCATGCATCTTCTTTTGCTTCTTGTCAAGCTGCTCTTTCCTCTCTTTCTTCTCCTGAGGATAAAAAGATGTGTCAAACAAACACCAAAAAGCAAATAAACAAAAACCCCAAAAAAACAAATCCACCAGCCAGAATTTTGAAGCACCAAAAATTTACATATTTTCACATGTATAGACTGCACTGCAGTGGAAGCACTGCTCCTTGAAGACGGCTGTCAGGCAGCTGGTGCTCTCAGCCAACCCATGATTCAATCCCTCGGAGGGACACTCTATATCCTGCAAGTTCCCAATATCCTAGCAGTGCTTGCCTGTTATTTCTGGGTGACAAGAGAAATATTGAGGTAACAGCGGCTAAGGGAGTAGGCTGGTAAATGGGGGTAGAAGTGTTATTGTAAAAAAGAGAGCTCGAGTGGAAGTTTTGTTTTACATGTAGGCAGTAGCCAAACTGTACACATGCTAGCTATGCGTGTGCTATGTACAAAAACTCAAACAAGCATAACATGCACTGAAATATCAACCCTTTCAGTGTGATTTTAATCTGTGCCCTTTAGGTCTTTAACATAAATCCGAAGATCCAATTCAGTTCAGAATGTCTGGTGTTGCTAAATAAACACACAATTATTTCATGTTGTTACTAGCAAGGCTGATTAAAAGCAAGACAAGGTTTGTATGGAGAAATAACGTCCTTTATAAAAAGCAATGCAAAAGTTCATCACAGTTAGGATAATAAAAAAATATTCTCTCTCTGTACAAACTGTATCTTTCTGGGTTATACGGAGTAACTGAGACAAAGTGGGCTTCTAGAACTGGAAGATTCTGACTCTTCACTGTCATCCTATACTTCCGCTTTCTTTCTCCCTCCACGGAGATCTTCCTCGGACGAACACAGCTAGGGGCTTTGGGTCTTTAGAACAACTTCAAGGTGTTTTTTCAGGAATTTTTAAAAGGAACTGGTAAGTACCCTGAGGGGAAAGGAGTCCGCATTATCAGTGGTATTATTCAAAAAAAGACAACAAGATATGTGCAAGCAGTGCAGGTAAGCTAGGGAAGAATGTGCTCTATAATGGAACACATAGATAACTCATGTTGCTGTTAGGAAGTATTTGCACATACCCAGCCAACTTATTTTTACAAAAATGTAATCATATTCTACAAATCTTAGAATCTGTATTTGACATGCAAAGACACATCAGGACAGGTAGTTGAAAACTCGTTAAAAATAGGACTTATTGGACAATTACTTTGCAGTATTGGCAATTACTGGAGAAATCATGTTACAAAGAAATGTGCATATTTTATATTTATAAAGCGCTCTCAATACATGTTGCACAACAGACTCATTTATGAAAAACCCAAACCAAAGATAAAGCATACACCCACCGAGGAAGGAAATAAAAGTTGCTTTGGATTTTTTAATCACGTCTCAGTTTTTAATCTTTGGGTTTGAAGATCCAATTTTCATGAATGAATCCCAGTGCCAAGAGAAGAAGCTTGAGTTAATTTAACTGGTTTTTAAAAGATTAAATTTGACATGAAGACTTACTGACTTCTTCCCTGCCCTTATGTTCTACTCCTAACTACAGTTCACATTCTCGCAAGTCACAAGTGATATAAATCTTCCCTAAAATAACAGACAAGATGTTATTTGCACTAACAGAAGAGTGACAGAAATAGTGAAAGATGAAAACAGTAACTGTAGCTTGTCATACACTAGATCAACTCGACTGAACAGCTTGATTTCTCTGTGCAAGTTTCCTACTCAATAGCCTACTAAGATGAATACATTTTTCACTTACAAAATTTTAGGAAGATCACATTTTTTAGCAGTATGACTGCCACATAATAATCTAGTTTTAGATAGCACAGAAGCCTTACAATGTTTAACAGGAATAACAATAACAGCCCTATTTCTAACATATTACAGTGCCAGAAGATTAAAATTCCAATATAGAAAGTATTCTCAGATAGATCTTACTAAACCACATGAAATGAATAACTCATGTCAGCTATTTCTAACTCAGAAACCAACAAATCCATGAGACTCATCTAGTACATAATTTTCTCATGCTTTTAAACAGCTTTAGAATGCCAAAAATAGCTGTTGAATATGCTCAACCTCAAGGTAAAATTTCAAACTTCTACGGTATTTAATCATACTATGTTGATCTTCAAGAATTATTTGAGAAACGCCTTACTTCTCATCAACTCGTACTAGTTTAATGCTTACCACATAAAATGAAGAACATAACACATCTAGGATATTTGCTTTTCTCTACAGAAAACAGATATCAAGGTCACGATCTCAAAAATAACACAAACTAAACTGGTTTGTTGTTATAAACTTTCTAGGTGATTCTTTTCCACATTCTACTCCTCAGAGTAGGTTCGTGTCAATGATGAGTGTCAAACACTAGCAGTATGTATTAATGTGACCATTTATCAAGCATAACATCTAGATTGGCTTGAAGAGTACTTGGTAAGTAGCAAGAGGCAAATACTATGAAAGAATCAAAAAAATCAGAAGCTTAAACTTCCTCAGCAATACTAAAGTATCTCAGCTCAAGATTATCCTTTTTATGTTAGTATTTTACAAGAGTTAATAGCCTTTTTCAAGGCATTTATTTTCATGATTAAAAAGTAATCTTCTCTATGCACTTATGTTATCAAACATTCACACAATAACCTCTAAAAGCACAAGTAACAGAATTTTTATTAACATAAAACCAGAATGTTTCTTATATTTTAGAAGAACTACAAGGAGATTTTTATGTCTGTTTCACTATGGTCAACACCTGTTTCAGGAAAGCTGAGGATGAATTTATACATTTATTTATGGTGAATGTTAACGAAATCATATTAAAATGCTACGCACTATATGACTCATGTTGTATTGCCCTTCTAACAAAAATACTCTTAGTTGATATAACACACCTAAAAGACTTCCACAATTCTGCCCTCTCAGATTTGATGCCTGTTTATCTACCTGTAGGCAGATATCATCTCAGTTCCCGTGATAATAGATTGACAACTTTCCAGGTGTTTCTGTCCTGCAGTTCACTGAAGGTATTTTCTCTTTTACTACACAAAGTGAAATAATACGCTGGCCAAACATGACGACAGAGCCACTGCCTGATACGCTTTCTCAAACAAAGGTGTGTTAGCTACAAAAACCAACACAATTTCAGAAAGTAAAAATGTGAAGACTGGGCATGAGACACATCGGTCAACACTTGCACATAGACACGGAAAATGTGGTAATGTTAGAGGTAACTCTGCCAACCAACTCAGTATCTATCACATCCTCCAACACCTGCTTGTTTTTCAAAGTGCTCCTCTCATGGAGGCACATGCACGTCCATTTAGATCTAGTCATTCACCCAACTACTACAACTTACTTAATAATCCTTAACTTACTTAATAATCCCACTGAAGTGATGACCTTGGGAATTTTTACACAATTTGAACAGGGGAGCCTGTGCTAGGCAGCAGATTTCATTCCCCTCTGTACAGAGTCCAAGACAGCAAGGAAGTCAAAGGTACAATGAGAGGTAACATAAATGCTTTGGTAAACCATGCTAATTGACAATAGTTTCAGTAAGTGGAGCTTATTGGGGCAGAGCATTAGCTGCTACTCCAAGTATAGTACTTCTTTCCTTTGGAACTAGGAACACTGATTGTGCAAGAAATAATCTAAGATCAGACATTAATAATTTCACACAACTGAGCTGGATATCACTGGACAAAGGGGATCAGAGAAGATGCTTCCTACCAATGACTACAGAAATCAGAGGTATTCCAACAGTGGACCAGACCAAATAAGAACTTAAAAGACTTAAACCTAAGACTAAAAAGGCTTGAAAAGAAAGTGAAGAGAAAATATGCAGGTTCTTGCTGTTTTATATAGCTGCATATTTCTAAGATAGCCAAGTAAAGTATGATTGTTCTCTTAAAATCTGTCCCACACCCATACATCTGCCTTCCTCAGTTCTCATCCACTCTCCTGCATGTCCCCTCGCCAAAAAAAAAAAAAAGAAAAAAAAAAAAAGAGCCCACTTCAGACTCTGGAAACAATTATTTTTAAGCTACTGACAGTACAAATGAATCCCTGTAAGGACCTTAACCCAGCTGAGTTGCAAGATCCTATTCTTATAAATGGCAACAGAGACCACATGTTCAGGATACATGCCAGAAAGGAAGACAGACAACACAAGATACAGTCTCAAACTAAGAAAACCTTGGAAGTCAGTCTGATGAATGAATGTATCATAGGGTAAGGATGAAGAGCACAGTATTTTCTTAAATTAGTAAGTCACACATCCTTAAGAAAATCACATATGCTAATAATATTACTGATCTCTCTTCTCTTTACATAGCAAGGCAGAAATAAAAACTGCCTTAGCGTTGGAACTACAGTACTATATTAATTTAATGCTTAATAACTGTAACTGAAGTACACTGTTGTACAAAGAAATATAATTGTGAGCAGAGTTCCACTCCTCCTAGTAAATTGAAATAATCTCAAACTCCACTACAAGTGCTTTCATCAATTTAAGGTATACAAGTCTCCACTTTAAATGCTTCCTTGAATGTATATGCACTCACAGTTGCAGCTGGAGATGCTCCTCGGCTTTGTACGTTTTGTGCTATGGTGAGCTGGCCCTTCAGAGATGGTTGCTCCTGACATGGAATGTCAAATAACGAATACTAACTATGAAATTCAAAACTCTACAACATGCAGGTAAGGAGAATATATTTTCCATGTATGCTAAATAGTAAGTCCACCATATTTTATCATCATTTTGCTCAAGAATTTTTGGGGAGCAGCAAGGTAATGCTGCCATCATCTGGCCTCTCATAACAGCATGAAAAAACGTGAGTATTACAATACACACAATGAGTGTTCACACTCATTACTACATTAATCTTTTTGGTTTTGACAAAGTGTAAAAAAAATAAAATACCAGCCATCTGTCATATTCTTCCACTGCCTTTTTATCTTTTTCTTCCTTCTCTGCCTGTTGTATTTCTTGCTTTCTTTTCTCTAGGATTTTTTCCACTTTCTTCTTTTTCATATATTCTTCCTTTTTTTCATTCCTGTATAGTGAGAGGGAAGAATGGGAAATCATCATGTAAGATGCTGCACCTGTGACTGATGAAGTAAATTCAATCGAGATATTTTACGCATTTTATAATATACCTAGAATATATATTCAAGATCTTCAAAGTCCATCTTCATGTATTATATCACCAGGGTATAAATGAACCTACTATTCTATCTATTATGGCTTCAGCTTTTCTGTACTTCTTTTGTTCTTATTTGGTATCATTTAAAAAGTCAGATTCAAACCTTCTGTGGGTAGTAAGTTGGACATAGTCTGTGAAAATTCTCAGCTTGTAAACCTAACAAATAATTTATCCAGCAGACACATCTCATTTGCTTCTGAATACATCTACTTTCATACATTGTATTCCACACAACTTTAAGATAAAGATTTACCTTCCTTCCTATGGTTTAATAGTGAAACATGAGACTAATCACAGAAGACATTACAATACTCAATAAATTTTACTCCTTAGTTGCAGTATCTCTGCCCGGGCTTAGTCAGTAGCCTTTTGGGGAGGAAACACTGAAGTTACTAAGGGGAAAGAAGCTGTACAGCTTGTTCTCATTGTCATATCTGTTCTCCTTTAGGACTGAAGAGCCTGATCGTTAGCATGCCATTATGTCTCAATTAGAAGCACATCAAGCACTCACAAACCACCTATTTCATTTATAAACAAAGATTTGGAAAACTATGACATTCCAAAGCCCAGTGGAGTAGCACCATTTTTCAACTGCTGACATGCTGTCTCTCTTCTTCTCTGCAAGCAGTTCCTCTTCTGTCTTCTTCCTGATTCTTTCAGACTGTTTTTCCTTTCTGCTTTGCTCTCTTAAATATTCTGCTTTTCTTTCTTTCCATTTTTCAAATGCCTAAAGAAAAGCACAGATTCTTTAGAAATCTTAAGCCTCAGATTTTTGTCAATACGCCACTTGCTTATTCTGTATCATTATTTTTGTGATTTCTTTACATTGTCATTTTGGAATATCTGTTTGTAGCATTGCTCAGAAGTGGGTATCACTATACCTAAAAAGAATAAATTATTTTTGCCAATAAGTAATAGCTCATTGCTAATGTATTTATATGGAGTTTATTTTACGTTCAGTTGAGAGAATTCAAAGACAGAAAAATGCCTGTTTGTGTACAAATGTAAACATTACATACTTCAACAGAACAGAATCTAAGATGAACTTCCTTCAAAAATTAACCATGTTTAGAATCTAGTTTGTTTCCACCTCTTGCTGGATTATTCAAAATTATTCTCAATAATATCCTGAACCATATCCAATACACATTTATATACATATTTCACATCACCTTCTGTGCTGCTTCTGCTTTCTCCTTGTTCTGTTCTGTTGCTTTTTTTTCCTTAAGTTCCTCAAGCTTCTTTTTTTCACTTAACTTCTTTGCTTCTATTGCTTTCTTTTTTTTCCAGGCTTCAAAAGCTGCATTTGCTTCCTCTCTTTTAACAGCTTCTTTCTAGATTGAAAGTAAGAGTGTACATTTCAATACAATTAAATATAAAACTATAATTGAAATAGTATGCTTTAAACTCATTGTCAAATGCAGGATTAGATGGAGCAATAAAGAAATGGAAATTTATTTGCAGACAACATACCAAGTAATATCCAAAATTAAGTTTCAACTATAAAGTGTTTTTTCTATGCTCATTTTTAATTTAACTTAATCAAATGAGACAAACCACTCCTGCAAAACGTGTAGATAAATATGAAATACATGTTGAATGCTTAGAAGCAAAATGTATTAAATACTTAAAAGCCAAATTTAAGAATGGTGTATGGTACTATTTAACATACAGTCCTCTGAGGACAGGCATCTCTCAACATCTTCTGACAGATGACAAATCAATACTTAACACCTCAAGGGCTGAGCATCCCAGGGTCCTTGTAAAAAAACCTGAACACTAATCTAAGAAGCACACTTTTGACATACTTTACATAAATGTGTAGGGAAGCATCAGCCACAAACCCTTTACAGAAACCATAACAAGTGGGACAAGCCTTTTATTGTTTCAAATCATCTTGTGCTACTTAGAGAAAACCAGATGCCTTTGAACAGCAGAGTGATGTATTTAGGTAGAAAGCACAGGTAAGCAAACTTCAGAGAATTATAGTTTGTCAACTTCTTTTTAAACAAGAATGTAAACAAACCTTTTCAATATTGTTCTTTAGATTTTCAGCTTTCTCCTTTTCAATTCTCTTTGATTGCAGTAAAGCAGCCCTTTTCTTTTCCAACCAATTCTGTAAGAACCATTAGAAGACATTTACACTTTTGAAGTCTTTTTAAGGTATAACAAAAAATTTTCTATTAAAACAACTAAATATTACCAGACCAGCACCAATATAACGAACATCAACATTAATCTCAATTTTTCCATGTGCTACTTAAATAACCACCCCATTTAGAAAACTAAGATTCTAAAATCACAGCTACAAAATATGAAAAATCACAATGATCTTTAAAAAAAAACACCCAAAAATGTAAGCATTAAGAAAACGAAAAAGAAGAATGGAATAAAGATTCTTATTACTTGCTATATAGCAACATTATTTACTTTTCTTGTCTCTCTCGCAAATACCCAGAATTAAACAGAATAAAATCCAACTGGGAAGAGCGAGACTTCAGGCATCCATAAAGTTTTATGAGCTATTTGCAGAATCAGGCTTAAATTTTCAGGGTTTAATTATATATTTGGTATGCTGCCTAAAGATACAAGTATCATAAATGAAACCTATTTTAACTTAAAAACTATGGAGACAATAGAAATATGAACTTGAGGTTCTAAATTTTGTTCTAGAACCATAACAAGTATTAAAAACATATACCAATATGAACAGCATCTGTTAATGAAAGTTGTTCTCACAGAGATTAGTAGCAAAAATCTGTTGGGAGCCCACAAACTAATCGTTACGAAATTCTACACAGAATCCAGAGATGATGCTTCTGGAGAAAATACTGGACTTGTTTTCACTTAATGCCCACTGAATAAAACATACCAGGAAAAGAAACTTGAAACGACACCCTTACTTATGTTAATGAAGAACTAGAAATAAAGGAAAATATTGTATGTGTCTGAAAAGAGTCTGACACAATAAATTATGAACCATGCTGTGTGTCCCTCATCTAGCTTTTTAGTTCATAATTTGATGAAAAGCCATAGCCAACAGAATAAAAGGATTACTACACCTGTAAGCACATGCAAAGAATATACTCAGAAATACTGACTTCAAGAAAACAAGAGGTGTTGACTCCTACAACAGGACTTTTATATGCATAGTTTTGTTTGTTGGTTATTTTGTTCATTTTTTATTTGTTTGTTTTTAAGATCTACCTGGAAAATGGCTGCTCGTAGACTATCTGCTTTGTCAAATTCTGTACTGTTCTTCTGCACGCGTTTATTTTCCAGCACCTTTAATGTTCCTAGATATTGAGATGAAACAGTTGTAGCTGAAGCAACAGCTTTCACCTTTTTCTTTAAGTGTGCAGAAGACAAACACCTATAAAAACACCAAGACACAAACATAGTCATAACCTTTCCATTTATTGTAGCTGGTACCAAGCAGCGTTCCTTCTACTCCAGTGTATACCAAAATTACTGTGATTCTGTTTTTACATGAACTTGGCTGGGGACAGGGGAAAAGGAAAGGCTGAAGAAGCCTGTTTTCTTCTGAGGGCTTTACTATTGCTAGACAAGCCACCATTCAACATATTCAGAGCAAGAGAGTTTATAAATTCCTTATACTTTCATCTACAAAACAGCTTAAAACCTGTAAAGACATCACAGACTGCCTTCATTGGTGGCTCCAGCAGCACACACTCATCATACACACAGACAAAAGACTTGGAATCTGGTCTGAATCTAACCCAGAGCAAGGGTTCTGAGAACAGGCCACATCTACTAAACTGCTTTCCACAGATGGGCAAAGGTTGTCAGCAGCGAAGACAATGCTGACAGAAAATGAGAGTGAAGCAGCATTGTCAGGGCATTTACACACATCTTACGCTCTGCAGGCTGTTACACATGGCATCTTTCTCTTACCTCTCAGATACAGAAACTTTCGCATTTTGTAGAGCTCTCTCCTTTGTTTCACTTGTTTTCTAGGAAACACAGAGGAAAAGTGAAATTATAGTGTCTCTGAAGCAACAGAACTACATCAGGATGAAACAGATTTTTGTAAGCTAACAAGGATGTTGGGAGTTGGACTCATTCTAGGTCTCTTCCAACGTGAGATATTCTATGATTCTATGATGTCAGAAAAAAATGCAAGAAAGACACTCTACTATAGAAAGAATAGAGTACAGAGTAAGAAAGCAAGAAAAACCCCAAACAAACAAAAAACCACCAAACCAACCAACCAAGGTTTCAAAATGCTTCTATCTTTTTGGAATGGCACCTAGAAATGCTTCTTTATATTATACAAATTATAGTCTATAATTCAGAAATACAAAGGAATAAAAATAACTCAGCTGGGCAGTTGGCTTCCCTGTTATTATATCAACACTTTTTAAACTGGTTTTGATATTAAGCTTCAACAGTTATGTATATCTACATATTTTCTTTCTTAGGATAAAGCATAAAGTGCTTTGTATCTTACCCATTAAGCAGGTCACATCATGGATTGCATCCTCTGCCAACATACACTGCTCACTGCAGTTCAGCTAACCTCACAATAGAGATCTGACATTTTCCCTTGGATAAGGGTAATTCACTAAGATTGGAAAATGCACATTTCAATACCTCTATCTGCTTTAAATTATTTGTGTAAAAGGGATTCCCCACATCTTCCATAAAACTATGCCAAATTGGTAAGAGCCTCACCTCTAGAAGCCAGAGATAAATTGTCAGCTTTACAAACAAGAGTTCTACACATTTAAGTTATCAACAGTAACTTTACCAAACTTTTCACCATGTTTCTAGGACATTATTCTAAACAATGGCACAAGTGCATAAAAATAATACCTTGACAGAGTCCTTTGAAGTGCTCTTTGCCTCCCCATGCTCAGACTGATCATTCACTGATGCCTTCTGTGTTGTATCAGTTACTATTTGCCCTTCCGCTATTTTCACCATTTCATCTGAACTGTCATCTGTTGACTTCTCTGATTCCTTCGTTTTCTCATATCCTGTGGTCTTCTTTACTTCTGTCACAGAATGGGATTTTCCACTATTGTCCTCTACTTCCAAGTCACTGCTGCTGGTCTTCTGATCGTGATCTAAGGGGAGAAAAAGGATTGGGAGGACACATGAACAAAATTTCATAATTTCTCAGTATTGTTATTTCTAAAAACATCTGTTTCTGAAACATATTATTAAACCTGATACGTTTGTACCGTATTTACACATAAGACTGGAGTACCAACTGGAGTTTTAACAAATGTTACAGCATGTGTGAGCGCGGCAAAGAGAAAGCTTCCCATCTGCCTCAGCACCCAAACATGGTCCTAGTGCAGAAACCAAAAGCAAGAGCCATTGCAATCACAGCAAGAACCTTCTCTTCTGGTATCTAGCAAACTACCAATGAAGTCTGTACAACAATTTGGGCAACAAAAACTACTTTAATTGTACGGTGTCTTTCAGAGATTCAGGACACACAAGGAAATAATGGAAAGATTTAAAGAAAGCATCACTTCCATTTAAATGCATGCCTAGGTGGTGAAATTGTCATTTATGAAACACTTTATTAGCAATACTTAAAAACATTTTATCAGATCTGAACTGCCATTAATGCAGAGTCCTACATTTGCAAAACAATTCAGATACAAATCAAAAGAGGCCACGGTAAATTCCAAATTACGGTCTTCCACAATCTTCTGATACTTAAAAGAAGTATAAATTGTGCATGGCAGATTAACTCCAAGTTACTTGAAGAAAGGAATATCAATGGTGACCACCTATGAAACTTAACCTAGATTGACAGTGATGAAGGTAAGTTTGAGGTCACAAGGAGAATTCTGAATATATATGAACCATTTTCTGTCCTCTGTTGATATGTAAACTTTCATATTTTACTTTATGCTTACGAGATAGTACAACTGTACGTAACTGTAGGCATCAGGTACTGTACAACTACAGCACTTAGTGCACAGGACACTGGAGCAGCAGATTAACTGCTGAGGATGAGCACTTGATAGTATGAACTTCCCAGAACTTCATTTGCAAACCAGAATAGCTCTGTTTGCAAGATGGATACAAAATACTAACCTTCCCATGATGCGCTGAAAAATGCCACATAAAGCCTGTAAGTATTATTATTGTGGTTCCTGTCTTGACAGCTCAAGCTATATAAGTTTGATCAATCTGCTTGAAATTCTTAGCCCTGCACACTTCAGTATCATTTTTAAACACTATTTTCCAGTCTCTTTTCCTCCACTTTTGTTGCAGACTCCGTACCTTTGTTGTTTCTACATCCTCCTTTGTCCCGACAACATCACCTTGATCATTCTCTTCATCTTATGCTGTCCCTGCACTTGGAGAATCTAACCATTCCAGGGGACTAATGCTCGTATCCTTTTCCCCATACAAACTCTCCTTAGACATTGTTTCACTAACGATGCCTAAACCCATCATGCTATACCAAACAAATTTGCTGATCCAAGGTATCAACAAACTATAGGAACTTAAATTAAACACAGATCTAAGCATATTTGTGCCAGGGTGAAGAATCATGGACTCCACACAATCCAATATGAATTTAAGCAAAGCTGTTTATTACTTGTTATAACTCTCCCTAAATATCTTTTTGACCTGTCCATGCGCTGTCCATGCATCAGAAGGCTGCTTGTAATTGGTCAATAGCTGCTGTTCACATGCCGCAAACTAATAGGTGACTGGATTATACAATTTTTACATAAGCTCTAATATTAAACAAAATGTATCTATATTATAGCTGACTTGCTGACTCTTTTCTTCACTAGACAGTCTTTCTTTTGTTTTACCCAAGGTTGTATAAAGTCACGTAAGACACGTAGGCTGCTCGACTCTTGCTCTCTTGCTCTCTTGCTGAATACATAGGCCTCAGAGGCCCGTTCAGTTCAATTCCATGCAACGTCCATTAACTTCAAGAAAATCACTCAAATCTCCCACAATTCCCCCTTTTTGTTTTTGAGCCAACCACAGACCTTTCATGGATTTTTCTACTGTACGTTGTACACACTGTAAGATACAAAGGATAAGCATTAACATTACTAAAACAACTATCAATATGATTAGACCGTTTTTCAATAGATCCTGAATCCATCCTGTAATACCCCAGCCATTCAACCACTTGTCTAAACCCCAATCCTCACAGGTTAACTTCTTAGTCATGTCATCTAACCTTCTAATTGCTTTGTGAATTGATTCAGAATGATCAGACAAATTCATGCAACACATCCCATCAAAGTCTTCACAACCATGTCCTTGCGCTAACAACAAAAAATCTATGGCAGCACGATTTTGAAGCGTAGCATGCCTAATTGAATCTGTGTCTGCTAAAAGTCCAGATAATGCTAAAGAAGTAGCATTAGTCTGTTTTGCTAACCAGCATCCTAATTTGTTAAGTGTAGTCAAAGCCTGTGCTGCTGCAACTCCAGGTGCAAAAATAGAAGATGCTATAGTTTCACCTTTTCCCCAAAATTGTATATTATCTTTACAATCTTTATTATAGGCATGAATGCTTCTTTTTCCTCTCTTATGCATTAAAATATTTGGTGTATTTGGAGTCAATAGAGTCAATCTCCCTAAAGAACATGGTCCTCCTTTTATGTAGGAAGGAATTCCTTGCCAAGCTCTATCTCCACAAATTAGACTCTTTTCTTCACTAGGCAGTCTTTCTTTTGTTTTACCCAAGGTTGTATAAAGTCACGTAAGACACGTAGGCTGCTTGACTCTTGCTCTCTTGCAGTCCTGCACACAGCAAATCACCCACCAGCATGATTCTCTTGAATTTTTTGTAACCAGTCTTAGAAAGGGGACTCAGAAAATAAAGTTCAATGGATACTGCTGAGAAGCCCATAGATTTGATATTTCATAACGGGTCTGCACATTCCCTTAGAACAGTTAAGGATTAACAAATACAAAAAAAATTATACAGAGAAGTGCTACCTAGTTTATATTAAACATTGTGGAAAAGGTACAGGAAGAAGTGAAATTTACCCTAGTCACGCTGACTGTGTAAGGGGAAATGAAATTAAAATTACTTGTTTTAAGTCTCAAAGATGCTTAGATGATGCATTCACTTGACGTAAGTTAAAGTACAAAAACCAAATTATCACATTTTTATCTCTTCCTCTCCATTCCTAGGATGCCTCCAGGGCCAAATTTCTGAATACCTGGGATGATACTGCATTTGGACATAACTGCAAGAACGAGGCTGGGCCACTCTCAAAAACAGAACAGGAAGAAATACAAGGGCATGAGAAAGATACTAAAAGAGAGCAGAAAGCAAATTAAGGATGCCACTGATTTTTAAGAAGACTTGTACCTGACCATTAGATACTACTAAAGTATAAATGTTAACATTTATCCAGTTGTAGGTATCTAAGTTCTACCTTTTGCAGGTGGTGCTTCTCCACATATCATTGAACTGGAGTCTCCAGATCTTTCATTGTGGGAAGTAAAATTAGTGGAAAACAGTGGTGAAGTACTTTCTAGCCATGGACCCTTAGATCAGAAAGTGACAAATAAACAAGTGAGCGATTAAGAACGAATGAGAAGAATTTGACTTTACAATACTTCCATGGAATACTTGTTCGAAACTCTCTAGGAGAAATATAATTCTTGTTTCACATTTGGAGAAATAAAATCAATCAGCACATAAAGCTGCAAAACATCACAAAATCCCGTTTCTACTTATGTTCTCTTATCTGCCTTTCATAATAAGAATGCTACTGGCAAAGACATTTTTTCACACTTTTTCTTACAGAAAATTTTGTCAGCTAAATAGAAGTTAGTTTCAAAAATGTCTACTGCAGATGGGGGGGATGGAAGAAAATGAACACTCTCTTACTTCAGGACCAGGGCTTTCAACAATCAATTTTTTCGCGGGCACAGCTTGTGTATTCAGAGTAGTTAGAGATGATGGTGCTGAAAATGAAGACAATCCTTTTCTAGACCTTGTCTTTCCTTCTGACCTTTTAAGCTCATTGTCTTCCACAGGACCACTTTTTCTCAAAATACTTCTTGGTTGAGGTAATGGTTTAGAACATCTATCTAACAAAAGAATTTGAATATTCTCAAATGAAAATAAATATTATCGTTTCAGTTATGCCTAGTTAAAGACATTCTAGTCTGGAATACTATTTTGCCAAGTTGGAGTCAATTAACTAACATTTCAGTTAAATGAGCTATTTAAATAATAGTACAGCTTTCTTCAATACAGAGAGTTATATAAAGAGTTACGGCCACTTTTTCAGGAAGTTCAATGAAAGTTTTAAAGCTTCTAATTTAATCTCTAAATAGACAATTTATTATCTCTGTGTATATATTGCAACTGCACTCGAGAGCTTATCTACAATTAGAGTTTTCATAAATATCACAGTATCACAGTATGTTTGGGATTGGAAGGGACCTCAAAAGATCATCTAGTCCAATCCACCTGATGGAGCAGGAACACCTAGATGAGGTCGCACAGGAACATGTCCAGGCGGGTTTTGAATGTCTCCAGAGAAGGAGACTCCACAACTTCCCTGGGCAGCCTGTTCCAGTGCTCTGTCACCCTCACTGAGAAGAAGTTTTTTCTCAAATTTAAGTGGAACCTCTTGTGTTCCAGCTTGATCCCATTACCCCTTGTCCTATCATTGTTTGCCACCGAGAAGAGCCTGGCTCCATCCTCATGGCACTAACCCTTTATATATTTATAAACATTAATAAGGTCACCTCTCAGTCTCCTCTTCTCCAAACTAAAGAGACCCAGCTCCCTCAGCCTTTCCTCATAAGGGAGGTGCTCCACTCCCTTAATCATCTTTGTTGCCCTACGCTGGACCCTCTCCAGCAGTTCCCTGTCCTTCATAAACTGAGGGGCCCAGAACTGGACACAATATTCCAGGTGTGGTCTCACCAGGGCGGAGTAGAGGAGAAGGAGAACCTCTCTCGATCTACTAACTACCCCCTTGTAATACACCCCAGGATGCCATTGGCCTTCCTGGCCACAAGGGCACAGTGCTGGCTCATGGTCATCCTGTTGTCCACCAGGACCCCCAGGTCCCTTTCCCCTACACTGCTCTCTAATATGTAATTTCCCAACCTATACTGGAACCTGGGGTTGTTCCTGCCCAGATGCAGGACTCTACACTTTCCTTTGTTAAATTTCATTAGGATATTTCCCGCCGAACTCTTCAGCCTGCCCAGGTCCCGTTGGATGGCAGCACAGCCTTCTGGCGTGTCAGCCACTTCTCCCAGCTTAGTGTCCTCAGCAAACTTGCTGATAGTGCACTCTATTCCCTCGTCCAAATCGTTAATGAATATGTTGAATAATACTGGCTCAAGTACTGACCCCTGAGGCACTCCACTAGATACTGGCCTCCTACTAGACTCTGCACCATTGACTACCACTCTCTGGCTTCATCAGTGGGCCTACATTGCCTCTGGTATTAGTTTTATCTGCTATGTATTTGAAAAAGTTCTTTTTGCTGTCCTTGACCCCTCTCGCCAGCTGTAATTCTAAGGAGGCCTTGGCTATCCTAGCTGCCTTCCTACATCCTCTAACAGCAGCCTTATATTCTTCCCAAGTGGCCAGCCCCTGCTTTCATGACCTGTAAACTCTCCTCTTCTGCTTGAGCATACCCAACAGATCCCTATTCAACCACGCAGGCCTCCTGGCTCCCTTCCTTGACTTCATACGTGTGGGGATGCTCTGATCCTGAGCGTGGAAGAAGCAATCTCTGAATGCAGTCCAGCTCTCTTGGGCCCCTTTACCTTCAAGCAGTCTTGACCATGGGATTTCCCCCAGCAATTGCTTGAAAAGGCCAAAGTTAGCCCTGCTAAAGTCCAGGGTTGCAATTCTACTTGCTGTTCTGTTCCTGCCACACAAGATGCTGAACTTCACCATCTCGTGGTCACTGTAACCCAGGCAGCCCTCTACCTTTACTGCTTCGACCAGACCCTCCTTGTTAGTGAGGATGAGATCCAGCAGTGCACCTCTCCTGGTCGGCTCCTCCACCATCTGCATGAGGAAGTTCTCATCAGTGCAGTGGAGGAACCTCCTGGGCTGTGGCTGGCTGGCTGAATGGTCCTTCCAGCAAACATCAGGGAAGTTAAAATCACCCACAACAACCAGGGCCTGTGACTGTGAGGCCACTCCCAGCTGCCCATAGAAGGCCTCATCAACTTCCTCAGCCTGATCTGGTGGCCTGTAACAGACACCCACAACAGTGTCACCCCTGCCAGCCTGCCCCTTGATCCTGACCCATACACTCTCAACTCGACATAATATAGAAGAGATCTCATACAGCATTGTTGTAAGAAAAATTTTTTGCTAATCTGCTTGTGCCTTAGTCTACTAGGGAAGACACAGAGCGAAAATTGCTTCTCCCCACACACTGCAGAACACAACAGCCTTGGGTGGGAGGAGACGCCGTAAGAAACGCGGTCAAAGAGGAGGGCTTTCAGTATATTTCTAGCTTTTTCAGTGATGTCTCTGTTCCCTCCCCAGGGCCATCACTGGGCAGCAGAACCACCATGCAACAGTTTCTTACAGATTCCTACCCTCTGGCTCCTCACCCTCCTCCTATTTGGTAATCCCGTCTTCATGTTTTCACCCCCCTGCCCTGCCACCAACAAGATCAAGCCACACAACAGCTTTCTACCTGCCTTCTTCTTTATGAATGCCAGTCCACAAAGAAATGTGTATCTAATTCTGCACGTTGCCAATGGAAGCATTTCTTATCAGGTCCTAGTTCATACAAATCTGTCGCAGGAAATGTGAGAATGCCCAGGCCCATCCGCACACTCAGCTGCATAAAGTCTAATTATATCATTACTGTGAAGTTTAGAGAGCTACGAGGTCTCAACAGTATTCCTACAAGTGCACTGACAGTTTTTCCATGCAGTAAATCACAAGAAAAAATCAATGGAGCAGAAAAAGCTGATGAATCTCTGCACAGCCACCTCCTCTGTTGGACAGAGATCAGTTTATCTAAGAAAAGAAAGTTTACAATGGCTGACTACTGAAGGCAATATGTCAGTATCACTGTACTACTTAAGAGTCACACAAAGAAAAGGAGTACTTCAACTTTTTTCTGCCAGTTTAAAACTACATAGGCATGCTGGCCATGAAAGGGAGGCATCTGCAATGCCCAGCTGCACAGTCACGTATCTAGTACTGTGGTGCCACCATGTGGGAAGAAAAAAGGAGCCAATATCACTAACCACGCTCCAGCAATTTCAAAGCTGTAATCTTCCATCACAGGTAATGACCGGTCATTAATTTATCTCAACATGAAACAGGACAAATCATGGTCATATTAGGAAGCAGATAAAACATATGAAGTCTTTTGATATTGTAAATTTGCAAAAGCAAAGTCAATTAGCAGAATTCCAAGTTCTGCTTTGCACATGAAAACTGAGCTAGCTATTATTACAATGAAACGTTAAAATTATTTTTTTACATGCTTTGACTATACATGCAAAACGACTCCGAATCTTCAAAGCCAAAGATAATTTTAAGTTTTAACTTTGTGATGATAAGAGTTCTACTGTTCATAAATGTTTTGGTTACAGCTCATTTTTTGACATTCTATTACACTACAGCATCACGACTTGACCATGATATTCGCAAACACTATGGTCCAACTTCAGTGGTCATAGAGAAGGGGTGCCTGTTGAAGGACCTTTCCATTAAAAGGTACACAGATGCTGTGGACACTCTGTGCATATGGCTTTCTGTGCTATACATCTACAGAGGAGGCAACTCTGTAGCCGTCCCACACCTTCCATGGATATGCACTGACGGACAACTGGACTTTTAGTACTCAAACAACTGGTTTTCATCTCCTGAAAGGAAAAGGCAAATAGGAGCCTCCGGCTACTTGGCCCACACTGGTTCAGTTCACCCCCTGGCAGCCGAAGGTTATCAAAACATGTCTTTTTAGAAGGATATTGAATAAATTCCCTGCAAGAAAAAGCATCCAATACTTAACACAGAAAATAACCCAAATTACAACACTTCAAAATATTGTAATATGGCAAAGCAAGTAGGAGCAACAACATTCAAATGCTTTATTTTCACCTGATGCTGAAGCATTTCTTGTTTTGCGCTCCCGTGGCTTTGGTATTGGTTTGTTTCTCTCTTCATTTCTTTTTTTCTGTAGTTCACGAATAGGCAAGTCATTACAGTGCTCACTTTCACGATTACCACATGGTGCTTCTTCAGGAGCTGAACACTCTTGGTTATTTTTCCTGTTATCATCCTCATTTTGACTTTCCACACACTCTTCTTCACCATCTTTTCTGTCATCCTGTATGTTTTCACTTTCTAAAAGCATTGTTTGTGGAAGCTTCTCTTCATGGAAGGATAAAGTCGAGTCATCAGCAGCTTCTTTTTCCAAATCTGCCGCTTTTTGCGAAGCATACTCATCTGAGAGAGGACTGTCAACAGCAATCAATTTCTTAGTGCTTTCAGCACCTGAATTCCTTCCGGTAAATTCTTTTCCAATACCTGAAAACAGCACATTATCAACTTCCATTTGAGAGAAGTGGAAAAAAGGGGACATAGAAACTACATCTTCTATTATTTAAAAGAATTTTTTGTATAACACTCTTGTGACTTCAAGTTTCTGAGCACTTCTCTTTCTACACCTCTGATCTATGCAAAGCCACCAAACTAGATCTTTATTCTACTTCCTTTCCTGTCATCTGTTTCCGTGGACCAAATCCAAAGAAAATACTTGAAATACTCATAGTTAATTCTTATCTGTCAGGCAATTTAAAACCCTTTTAAACACCTATGTCTCCAAGGCCATGAGAAGTGGAAGCAAGTCAACAAGAACAAAGCTAGGCACCTTTCGTTACCAGAATCCATCCTCCCCTTCTATTCTGTTCATTTCTGTCCCATTTGAAATCTACTAGAAGATACTCAAAGAAGATACCTGCTCCAATGCTAAGATTCACATGTTTAACAATAATAGTTTTATCTTCCTGTAGCCTGTTACTTGTACTTGATTTTATTTCAGAGTTCAAATGCTTCAGGAAGATGACAAAAGAATGCCATGACAATTGAGTAACATATTTAATGCAGGAGGAGCTTTTTTAAAAATCTTTTCAGCAAAGGGAAATTAAAGCATCCCACAAACTTTCCAAAGAGGTTTGGGATTTGAATGAAAAACAGGACACAGAAGAAGTCCTTTTAAAAATACAGTATGAGATTTAAGATTCCTATTTCCCTTAACATGCAGCACCATATAAGCAGGAAGAAGAGCCATTCGGCCAATCTCATTAAACTTAACATTAGCAAATATCAAATGCATCCTGGCCCAAAAAAACCCAGCCAGCTCGAGCTTGCTCCTGGTTTGTGTGCACTGCCAGGCAAGAACGCTCTGCAGCGTGTCCCGCAGCCCTTACTCGCTGATTATCCAGATTGGGAAAACAGTAAGATGACAACAGCGCTTCCTTTCTGCCCATGTCCACTTTCACTCACAGTACTGAGCGCTACTGTCTCAGCCAGGTGTAGAGAAGCAATATGGCCAAGGAGTAAAACTGGGCATCACAACTGTAGGAAACAGCACTGACTGTGTCCGGCCTAGCAGGTTTCACCACCACTGATTCCACTGGGATTCCCCTCCTAACTTGGAAGAGGAGGACCAAATGATTTAGAAGCTGTTAAAATATGAAATCTTGCAACACTAAATCATATTGACTCACTAAGATTCTCCGTGATCTAGTAATGACTTAAAAAAGGGAAGAACCTTAAGAAAAATACTTAATTCTCTCTTACCGTTTAATGTGCCATCTTTGCCACTCTCAAAGTCATCTGAGTATTCGGCTGCTTGCTCTCCTGCTGCATGAGCAGAGAGTGCTTTTTGTCGCTCACCCTGAAATGGTTTCACAAATAACTTTTACACAGAAGATTCACTTCTTCAAGTTCAGCACTAATTCCTCCTTCCCACACATACATAAGTAAAACCGAGCAAGAGATTAACCCGTTTAACTGAAAATTATTGTGAAGGATAAGTAAAATGGAGCGTTTTCACTCTATCATCATTTCCCCAATTTTTCTGTGTTAAAAAATCCCTCCAAGTATTAATTTCTATTTCTTCTCCATAAGAAACATACCTTACAGATCCCCTTCAATTTTTTGCAATAACGACGTTGTATCATCATGTGACACATCGTGTGACACTTTTTCACCCCCCTGTTATATGTTCTGATGGGCAAGAGCACAACAGAAGGGTCTGCACAGTCCCGGTGTCAGAGCGGGTGAGCAGGGGCTGCCGCTTCACCCACTGCTGTGGGACAAGAACTTGCAGCAGGTGGCAGGTCCAAAACAATGGAAGAACTTCACAGAAGCCACCACTGGTATTCTGGATGCTCTGCTGCACAGCATCACGGACGCGCAGCGGTTACACGGCTTCTGAAAACAACGGGCCTTACTTACATATTAAAAATACATTATGAAATGCAGCAGCGTCTCCAGACCCGGAGCCACAGACCCCTGCGGGCTTGAGAGCAGGCTTTTCGACTTGAACACGGGTTTTGTGCTCTGCCCGAGGCACCTGCCGGTGCTTGGCCAGAGCCCCGTTTGCGGGGCTGTCAGGACGGGGAGCTCCGGCCGTTCCCGTCTTAGGGCGTCGTTACGCACAGGGAGCAGCTTCCCGTGTCCACACAACAGCAAACCTCATTTGGAGCGCAAATCGCCTTTGTTTTCCGTTGTTGTCTTTGACAGCACGGTACTCGCAGTCGCTGAAACCTGTTCGCACACAAACGCCACCGCCCCCCGAGCCCAGGGACAGCGCCCCCCGCCCGGGCGCTGCCGCCGCTCACCTGCAACACGCCGCGCCGCCTCCCCGCCCGGCGGCCGCTGCCCTCCCTCGGCATGGCGGCGGCCTCTGGATCCCACCTGGCAGCGCCTGAGCCCACCGGCCGGACCCGAGAGAGCTCCAAACACCGCCCCGCCCGCCGCGGCTCTGCCCGTCGCCTGGCAACGCCCCCGGATAAAGGGCGGGCGGTGACGGCGACGGCCTGGCCTGCTGGCCGAGCGGCTTCACGGTCGGGCGGTCGGGAGCGGGCGGTCATGGCGCCCTGCTCTTTAGCTGGCTCCAGTGAGCTCCCGCCTCTCACCCCAAAGCCTGAGCCCCTCTGTTTTCCGCAGGCACACGCACAGCTGTTAGGGTACAGCAGCGGGCAGGCAGATCTATGCGTCAAAACTGGGGCCTTCTCCCAGGCCTGAGCAACTTTCTTACCGGGCCAAAGTGAGGCTTCACCCGTGCCCTCCAGGAGCCGACTGAAGGTGACAAGATTTATTGTTCACACCCTTATCCTACATATAAACCACATCGCTGTTACCACAAGACAGATACGTGGACATGTATACCAGTCAGGACACACCATGGCAATAGGAGACAGGAGTGACAACAGGTTAATCAATCCCACTCTTATGGTCAGTTAATTGTGCTGACGTGGACAACGCATTCCATAAGGAACAACCTCACTTCAAGTGCTCTCTAGGGGAAAAAAGAAGAAAAAAAAAGTCTCATAGCACCTGTGCATTAATCTGCATGAAATTTCAGAGATGAAGGAATGACAGTGGTGTCCCAGTAAATCACCTGGTGCTTCCATGTCCTCACACTCCTTGTTTCCCCCAGAGGTGTCTGTGCAGTTTTGGTTTCAACTATTACGTTATCTACGTGAGTCAGATGATCAGACCTAATATCACCTGTATTATTAAATATTCAATGGACTCGGTTGGTAGAATGTGGGAAAAAAAAATAATAATACTGTTAGCACTGAAGAACTCAAAATGTGTGAAGATTTTTTTGTCAAAGCACATGAACATCAGGTTTGCATCTTCTAGTCTTACCTCAGGCAAAATTCCCATCGAGACCCACTGATGTGAATGGGATTTATGCCTAAATATGAATGCAGGGCTCTGAATATAAATACGAAGGCTTTTAAAAGTCTTGCTTAAAAAAATAAATATGAAGGCTTTATTGATAATAAAAAGCAGAAGATTTCATGGCATGAATATGAACGTTAAAAGCCTAATGGAGAGAGAAAGGTGCTGCGGGGGGGTAGGAGTGGCGTGACATGAGGGAAAAGGGGCAGGCAGGAGCACGGCTGGCAGCATGGTGGTGGCAGGGCACCCAGCAGCCTGAACTGCAAAAGCAGGAGGCCAAAAGGTTCTACTTCCTCTGGACCTTAAACTCTATAGAAAATGTGAAAATTTAATGTTTTTGCTAAAGCTTTTGCTCATGATACGTATGCAGCTCCGGAAGCAGGTTGGGTGCCAGGCATGGGAGGCACCCTGACATCCACACCACAACAAGTGTGGTGGGATCATGCCTGTCGGTATCGTGTACCACCATCTTTAAACGCTGTATGTTCTTCTGTGTTTAGATGAAGGGAAAACTCAGCCTGTGACTCTTGGTCTGTAGCTGGTTGCCTGCCTGTTTCCCGAAGCCACTTTAACACATATATTACTCAAATTATTGGACAGTTCAACAGTCTCCCTGATTCTGTTCAGGTGCTTCCTATTCCTCAACTTTCCTCTCAAGTCTCAGTATGTCTCTCTCTCAACAGCCCATTGGAAGGAGCAGCTTCAGGTTTTCTCTACTTGCCTTGTGTAAGATTTGGCTCCAGCACTTGCGCTCCATGGAAATTCACATGAAGTGATTTTGTGAACCACTGTAGAGCATGAAAGACACTGTTAGTGTCACCCTGGCTTGCCTGATGAATCTGCAGCACACCAGGTACTAATGTCCAAGTACTGAATTTTCTCCTGGAGATGGGCCACAATGGCTACTGACAATGCTTCCAGGATTCGGGGCTTAGAGGATCTTTCAGGTCATGCTGGGGTGGTTGCTGACCTGTGTTCAATGCTCTATGTAGCTCCTCAAAACCTCACAACATAAATATCTGAAATAAAAGTTTGCATTCTCCTCAAGAACCAAGGACTATGTGTGATGGGCAGGGGGAACGACACGGTAAATTAGTCTGGCAGAACCTGAAGCCTTTACAATTATCTTTGCACAATTAAAAGTTCGTAAGAAAACCAGCAACATCTGCAGGAGAAAATGCGGGTCTGGAAATTAAGAAGTTGTGTTATCTGACCTCTGATTTGGTTGTGACTTCAGGCTGAATAACATGGGGGATGACAACTCTAACCCATGGGACATTGGGAGGATCTCTACAGTAATTACAGTAATTGTGGCCATAACAATAATCTTTGCTTTTCCCTGTAAGTATTCTTAAGAGCATTCAAGGGCAATCTAGACCTCACACAAGAGAAACGAAGATGTGTATGCTAATTCTGGGCCGCATGTTCTGCTGAGGATGAGTAAGACTTATCAAGTGTTTTACTGTGGCAACAGATTAGCCATTTTTTAAGGAATAAATGTTTAAATTGATGAAAACAGAGTCTTGCCAGCCATGATTACAATACGTGCTGCCCATACTAAATCCTGTTCTGGCATGTGTGGGCAGAAGCTTGTTTAGAGGCATTTTCCCAAACTCTGTCACATTGGAAAAGAGACATGAGGCCTGTAAGGAAGAAAGAAACCTTTTACAAAAACCTACTGGCTAATCTTGTCTTTGCTGTGTTTTACCCCATCAGTGGAAAGACAGTGTTCGAGCTCAGTATGTCACCACAGCTCCGTGGCGTGACCCCTTGGAACACCTTTGGACAAACCCAATGGTAAAGGTAAGCAGAAAATGGTAGCTGGAAACTGAGTCCGGTGGCATCAGTGCAGAGGCTCTGAGCCTGAGCTGCAGGCTGGCAGCCTTCATTTCCCTCCCTCCTGGCAGTAACTTCAAGTACTACAGTCTTGCCAGTTAATTTTTTTTTTAGCAACTTACATTTTGCATCCATGCTCATTTTATAATTTTACTTCTACATGTAGCTCGTAGACCGACAGCAAGGACTGCATATACAGGTACAATTCTCCCTGCTCGCTCTCTTTAGACTGCGTTAACCACTGCACAGGATTATTTAAAACAAATATCTGCATGAGAAAAGGTGAAAGTGAATCACAGAGAGAATAGTGTAAAGGATATTTGACTTGCAAATCAGTAGACAGGCTTTGTGAAACAATGTGCACTTGCTTTGAGCTATTAAACCTGTTGTTTCCACCTATCAATGCCCTGGTATTATTTGCTTATAACCTCTTTCTAGTGATACTTGGTGAGCCAGCATAGTTTGCCCTTCAAAATCTGGGGTCATTATGATGAGACCTTACTTTGGATACGTTACAAATGCATAGCCATTTGCAAAGAGTACTTCTTTAATGCAGTGTTCCTATGTTTTATTGATTCACACAAGGAACAGAAACTTCAGGCAGAATGTCAGTTTTGCTGCAGTGAAATTTAACAGCTTGATGCACCGCCATCTGTTTAAGGGAAAATAAGTATCGAGCTGATGTTAGGGTTTAATGCTGTAACAATACTTTAAATTGTACAGCAATACTGACAGCAGATTCATTCTTTGAATAGACTGATCTCTTTGGATGTGCTGAACGACAGGAAGAATGGACAGAATTATTTGGTATCTTAAGCAGGAAGGACAGGAAATTTGGTACATTAGAAAAAGGGAATCCAGAGGATGCTTGACAACATAATCAGCGGAAAAGTCAAGTTAAAAATGAGCACATTGGCTTTGTCTGCTGAAGACAAGATAGCAGGCAAGGACAGCAACTGGTGGACCATGAAATCAAATTGCAAGGAGCTGTTGATACAACAGTACCTCAGCTTCAGTTCTGAAACTGCTGCTGCCTTCCCAAGGCCATCCTCATTCTCCTTACGCTTTTGACTAAATCTTGCTTATGTGTTTTCTGGGATGGGGAGCCTTCCATGCCAAGCTCTCATTCCGTTTTGCTTGTGCAGTATCCAGCACCATATTCATAACCACTAATGTTTCTGCAAATGACAGTACTGATTGCTTCTATTTTCTCACTGGTATCCTCTCTTTGAACATGATAGCCAAAAAAATGTTTAAATATAAGTCTGAATGTTTTCAATATGCTCCCTGAACTTTTGCAATATAAACCTTTCCTGCTCCCATTTCAATCACGGACAACGTTCTCCTTCAATGGTAGAAGACCTAAACAATAAAAATCATATCAACAAGGGTGTACTTGGACAAAAGGTGTATCTGCGAAGTTCAGAAAGTTATCTGCAGTGGGCAGTTATTGGCAGAGTTAACTGCTGCTCATATTTCGCCTACAGTAGTCAGTGAAGAGATATTTGTGTTATGGAGAGAGAAGAGTGGATACCATCCCAGCTGTGTCAGGGAGCAGAACCTGCAGTCCCCAGGTCTCCCAGAAGCCCTCAGGATGGGAGCAGTTGTCCTGCCCACCTCCAAGGTTTCATGACCAGCCTGTTAGACCAGGTGCTAAATCATCTCTGCACATCCTCAGTACACTCCAATATTAGAAGTGCCAAGAAGTGTATAGGAATTCAGAGCAGCTATGAAAGATTTTTTCCCTGAATGTCATTTATGCTGGATGATTCTGCAGATACTTCAAGAAAGTGAAATAGATTGAGAACAGCTTGAATATTTTCCCTTCCTCTATTTTTTTTTTCCTGCTGTTTTTCCTTTTTTTTTTTTTTTTTTTTAAATTTTCATTTTTGGAAAGCAGCATATGGGGTTTGGTCCCGAGCATAGTCCACCAGGTTAAAAGATGCAAAGTAAAATACAGGTCAACCAGGGTAGTATTGTAAATATCTATGCTACACCTGGGTACTGAAACAGTTAAGCAGTGGAATGTCCTACTTCACTTGTTGAGAGTTAATGATGCTGAAAACGTTATCCTCCTATCATTTGTTATCATCAAGGACAAGACATCCCAGTTTATATTCATGAAGATGAATATATATTCATTCTATATTTCTATTTCTGAAAAATGATTAACCTATAATGGAAGCTCTCACTTCTTTAAATGAAGAATTAATGAAAAAACTTTCAACTGTTGTAGTCCAAATCTACCCAGAAATGAAAGCATCACGGAAAAAAAAGACTATTAAGAAATGAAATAGTAGTAAAAATGAAAAATATCTTGCAACACCAAAGGCTTTTGTTAGTGCATTTCTTGAGTATAGATGCTAAAATTATGTGCTATGTTGAAAACATGACTGCGTGAATGCCATCTGCTAATATGAGCAGGCTTCCCCACACCCCAGGCTGAAATAACATGGCAAGAGTTTTGTAATTACTTTATTATCCATTAGGGGCAAATCTAACCAATAAATGTTATTAAAATTTTAGAAATTGCTATTTAAAAGCCAAAGGTTCAATGGAAGTCTGAATATGAAAGAAAAAGAAGATACGATTGAGAACTGCACACAATCTTTCTTAACCAGCATGAGAGGATTGGAACAGAAAATTATTTATCCCTGATATAATCCTATCTCCTTGTTTAGTTGATTTATATAAATTTCCCTCTGCAGAGAGACAGTTCTGGGAAAGAGGGGTGAGGCTTTTTGCCATGCGCCTGCATTGTGGTTGGACAGCACTTGGTGCGTCGGCACTTCAGTTTTTTGGCAGGTCTGCACATAGTACGTACATTTTTAAAAATTTTTCTGATTGGGTCATCAACCTGGCCCTCTAGTGCACCAATTTAATGCCTGAATAAAATACTGTGGATAAAATAAGCCATACTTATCACCCTCCAGGTCATTACTTGGAAGGCCCCGTGTTCCTTCAGCATTTACTTACATTGGTGTGGCAGCAAGTATAATGCAGTGTCAGCGAGCTAGAGGAGAGAGCTGTAGTGCCAGAAGCTCTGACTTCAGTGGGACACAGATCCCTGTCTGTGTGTCATACTAATAATGATGAAAGATTAGCTTGTGCTTAGAGACACCACCTAGTTCATCTAAACGCATAGGAGCTTTAAATAAAGATCTGTATCCTAGGATCTGATGAAAACATTGAGGACATTATACTAAAATATACTTTATTAAATACCAAAATATTTTCCCTCTGTCCTCAATAAACATATTAACAGGATTTACAGATACATGTACATTTTTATAAATTAATGTACATATGTTCATATTTCTCAGCTCTCTTTTTTCTACAACATTTGCATCATGCTGTAACATGTCCAAGTTCTTACAACATAAAATTAGACAAAAGTCACAAAATTCTTTCACAAAAGTTAAACACACAGTTGCAGCAACTGTTTTTCCATGTCCATGGCTCCTCATCATCTTTTTCTAATTGAAAAGTTGTGAATTTATGTGCCAGGTATAGCACTCCTCTGGAAGATGTCACCAACATCTTCCCATTTCAATCATCTGTCCAAAACATTTTACACAACCATCTAAAGGCTTAAAGCGAGTAAGGATGCAGTACCCAGTTTAGGCACATGACAAAACCTTTTCCAGTTCTGCCACTACTTCCACCATCCTTTTCACTTGTATCCCTCAACTATAAGCCTGTCGGTGCAGGGACCTGCCTTAATTGCTCTAGCTGGACACTGCGAAAACAATAAACCAGACGATTAGTTTCACACAGGCTGTGCGCTTTACCTCAGACTCTCCTGATCATGACAACCATACAGCGAACTCTGCTGTCTGCTACGTATTTCACCTTCTGATGATATTATAGCTATGGTTTCTTGACATCTTAAACCTGAATTCAGGCTCCAAGTGCTAGAAGCCTACCGGACAGATGATACACATCATCAGTAGAGCCTAAACGCTTGGATTCATTTGATTATTTTTCCCCATAAATTTTTGATGGGTTAATTTTGAGTTGGCTGGCCTGTTGCATTCTGCCTGTGCTGTAATTCTGCTGCCTCTCTCCTGTTGTTATCTGTAATATTATCCTGCCTCTCAGATTACCCACTGAAGCTGCTCTTCTCAACTTCTTCAAAGTTTCTGCTTTCTCTTTGGATGTCAGTACTGTTGCTGTAATACCACTACTGCTGGAAAAAATGCCTGACCTGCCATGAGGTAACAGCCAGAGCCAGACCCAGAGTTTATGAAAGACCTGTTTTCACTTGTCTGCAGTATCTGTGCTAGAGCCTGGCTTAAGCCAGGTAACAATCTGGATTTGCTGGATTGGATCTCTCTCAAAAAAAAAACCAAAACAACATGCAGGTTCTCCTAACAGAGAACTACAGTGGTAACACAACTCACTGCAACACTGCAGTGCAGGAAGCTCAGCACGGGCACTACTACAAAGACAGTCTGCAAGAAAAACCACTGCCTCTCTCCCGCCCTCTCCCCTTCCCGACCAACGTCTTCCTCCACCCAAATGAAAAACAACAAGCTCAGCACGAACCTGTATCAATGCTGCCCTATCCAGAATTCAGCGTTTGAGTGATGACTATTTGCACAGAGTCCTGCAGAAGAGGCATAAAAGGTCACTCTTGTCCTTCAGCTTCACTGGAAAACCTCAAGGTGTGCATTACATGCACACTGAATATAATCAAAGGATGTGCGTCATAAAGGTCCCTAGCTTCTCTATAAACTACATAGTGGAACAAAAACTGTTCCGGCCACATTTCTGAATGAGCAGCCCAATGACAGAAGGCTGGAAACAAATTCAAGAAGAAAAGCCACATCCAGTACAACTGTCTTCTGAGGAAAAACTAGAAGCAAGAGGCAGGACCAGCAGAGACCTGCTCAAAAATCCCAATACACAAGAGGGCTACCATGAGCAAGGTTCACACAGGGCAACTCAAGTTGAGACATGCAGTGTAAAATACCACAAAATATACTCATACCTCATCCTGCAACAAAGATACTTCCTAATCTAGAAGCAGCTGTATCAAATCTCCAACCACTCCTCACAATGGATCAAGTCTGATCTTTCTGATTATTTGACTGTACACAAATCCAGCCCAACTACTAGTGAAACCTCATCACTGTTCTCAAGATGAGCAAATACTTCTTGATACTGTCAATAAACCATATGCAACAGAAATACTGTACATCTTACAAACCTTCCTCTATACTTTTTATAGACAGAAATTAGATTAATGATAGTAAGTAGACCAGTACCTACTGCTCTAGCAAATACATCTTATCTCTTTGCTTTCTAGCACCTGCTTCTGTCTGTCATAAACTTTGCAAAAGGATAAGGAGTTCACAGAACTGAGTTCATACTAACAATAATGAACAGGACCATATTCAACCATGAAATGGAATGGGTATCCTTCTTATTTCATGTTTACATACATACCAGCAATAAATTTCACCTCTACAGCATTCTGGTAATAGACACAGTTATGGCTAAAACAAATGCTTCTAAATCTTCGGTGGCTCTCAATAAAACATAAAAAAAAGATCAAGAAACATCAGGAAACTACAGAAATTCATCTGGTTGCCGGTCCGATGCTTTTTCTTGTATGAGAAGATGCTCCAGTGTTACATGAAATGCAGAATTCATGAGTATCTCAGTGGTTTGTGAACAGCACAGGACCTGAGTGAAAAAGGGAAGTCTACTTCTCAAATGCTCCTTTGACTTTTCAAGGAGGCTGTCAGTCTAGACAGGAACAAGATTCACATTTGACAAAACACATTTATGGCTCTGGTATTTTTACTTCTTGGTGGGTGATGTTGCTTTAGTTTTGTTTGGGTTTTTTTAAGAATATACATTTGAGGAGCAAATCTGATGTGGAGTGATTATTAAGATCCAAATAAGACAAAGCAAACGTAAGTAATAGCTTGAGTTTAGACAGGAGACAAACAAGAGATCTGAAGATCTCTAAAGATACACAGTCTTGCCATTGTTTGCAAAACAGAACGGCAAATAGCCACCAATAAAAAAAAAAAAAATACTACATCAACTGGCTCATTAGCAATGATGAAAACATGTTTGGGAAGGATTTACTCGTTCATGTAAAAACAACCACAACCTTTAAATTCAATTAAAAAAAAAATAAATTAGTGTCTAAGGTTGCCTCCTACAAGTACCACTCTTCTGCCCTTGCAGTTTTTATGTAAGATTTTGTGTGAACTGAAAAATATGCCTCCAAACCTGGTGTCTCCTGTAGGAAGCAGGAAAGGTAGGGAATGTATATTAAGATCTTAAATAGAATTAACAGCTAGAAACTTACTTAGTCCTGGATCGTTTTACATTATATGGATTCCAGTTTAATTCTTTTGCAACATCACATGGCTGTCTGGTTTTGGCCCCACAAAATCCTGTTTCTGCTTGATGCAGTTTTAATTTTGAAGCTATTTTTATATTTCATAATGTAATATAACCTAAGAATTATGTTCTCTGCAGCTTGTCTCTTCATGTATGAAAATGATGTTCCTCTACCATTCTGCTCAGCCTTTTGTCTTCTATTACTGCAAGACAGTGTTGGTCTCTTCTCCAAAGTAGCAAGTGATAGGACAAGAGGAAATGGCCTCAAGTTGCACCAGGGGAGGTTTAGATTGGATGTCAGGAAAAAATTCTTCATGGAAAGGGTTGTCAGGCACTAGAACAGGCTGCACAGGGAAGTGGTGGAGTCACCATCCTTGTCAGTGTTTAAAAGCTGTTTAGACGAGCTTCTTATGGACATGGTTTAGTGCTAGAGTTAGGTTAGATTATGGCTGGACTCGATGATCCTGAGGGTCTCTTCCAATCAAAATGATTCTATGATTTTAAGAGAGCCAACACCTGCTTACCCACCGTCCCCCCTTCACAAAGCATTTCCTCCAGACTTAACTCCTCAGGAGTGTGGCCTAGCAACTCCAAAATAACCATTCTGCTACTTACTGGGTGAAAAAAAAATTGCCAGAATCCAGCATTCTGTATCTTGAATATACACTTTCACTAAAAAGGGACAAAGTAACAGAGGATTTAGCAAAACCAAGTTAAATGTGGAATTATAAAACTTAGTCAATTTTCTAAAGCAATGGAAAGGGACAACTGGTCTATTTAAACTCCAGAGAGAAAATAAAACAACAAGAAAGGATGCAATAACTATTACGGATTCAGTGAAAAACAGGTGTTATTGAAATAGAGGTTAGTCATCATCAGAACTTTGTAGATCTTCTTTTCTCACAGAAGGCAACAGGCTGCTCATTAAGTCCTTGAATACGTGACTTTGCCAGGTGGACTCCAGGGAGAAGGCGCTTCATCCTCATGGACAGCATGCATCTTCTTTTGCTTCTTATCAAGCTGCTCTTTCCTTTCTTCTCCTGAGGATAAAAAGATGTGTCAAACAAACACCAAAATGCAAACAAACAAAAACCCCAAAAAACCAAATCCACCAACAGAAATGTTACAATTATGTTATACCTTTCTTGTGTAAAAGAAGAGAGAGCTGGAGCCGGCGGGGTTCAGCCGACCACGAGGTTCAGCCGAGATTAGGAAGCTCAGAGGGAAACGTACAGGGACTTATTGTATTCCACACAACTTAAAGATTTACCTTCCTTCCTAAGGTTTAATAGTGAAACATGAGACTAGTCACAGAAGACATTACAATACTCAATAAATTTTACTCCTTAGTTGCAGTATCTCTGCCTGGGCTTAGTCAGTAGCCTTTTGGGGAGGAAACACTGAAGTTACTAAGGGGAAAGAAGCTGTACAGCTTGTTCTCATTGTCATATCTGTTCTCCTTTAAGACTGAAGAGCCTGATCGTTAGCATGCCATTATGTCTCAATTAGAAGCACATCAAGCACTCACAAACCACCTATTTCATTTATAAACAAAGATTTGGGAAACTATGACATTCCAAAGCCCAGTGGAGTAGCACCATTTTTCAACTGCTGACATGCTGTCTCTCTTCTTCTCTGCAAGCAGTTCCTCTTCTGTCTTCTTCCTGATTCTTTCAGACTGTTTTTCCTTTCTGCTTTGCTCTCTTAAATATTCCGCTTTTCTTTCTTTCCATTTTTCAAATGCCTAAAGAAAAGCACAGATTCTTTAGAAATCTTAAGCCTCAGATTTTTGTCAATACTCCACTTGCTTATTCTGTATCACTATTTTTGTGATTTCTTTACATTGTCGTTTTGGTATATCTGTTTGTAGCATTGCTCAGAAGTGGGTATCACTATACCTAAAAAGAATAAATTATTTTTGCCAATAAGTAATAGCTCATTGCTAATGTATTTATATGGAGTTTATTTTACGTTCAGTTAATAGAATTCAAAGACAGAAAAATGCCTGTTTGTGTACAAATGTAAACATTACATACTTCAACAGAACAGAATCTAAGATGAACTCCCTTCAAAAATTAACCATGTTTAGAATCTAGTTTGTTTCCACCTCTTGCTGGATTATTCAGAATTATTCTCAATAATCTCCTGAACCATATCCAATGCACGTTTATATACATATTTCACATCACCTTCTGTGCTGCTTCTGCTTTCTCCTTGTTCTGTTCTGTTGCTTTTGTTTTCTTAGGTTCCTCGAGCTTCTTTTTTTCACTTAACTTCTTTGCTTCTATTGCTTTCTTTTTTTTTTTTTCCAGGCTTCAAAAGCTGCATTTGCTTTCTCTCTTTTAACAGCTTCTTTCTAGATTGAAAATAACAGTGTACATTTCAATACAATTAAATATAAAACTATAATTGAAATAGTATGCTTTAAACTCATTGTCAAATGCAGGATTAGATGCAGCAATAAAGAAATGGAAATTTATTTGCAGACAACATTCCAAGTAATTCCCTTCTGAAAGGAACAGAGGGCCCAATATGCAGAGTTGACCCTCATCTTCGGGACGTTTGTAGTCTACCTGGAGCCCGGATCCAGGATATCGCTAGAGAGCTCCCCAAACTGGTGCACCCGACAGACTACTACCCGCTGCTGGTCTTCCAGACAGATGGGGAGGAAGCTGCTTCCCGTAGTCTGAGGGGAATGAAGAACGATTTCGAGGTCTTGGGAAGGATGGTGAAAGACTCAGGGGCTCAAGGGATCTTCTCTTCACTCCTTTCATCTTCAAGTGACGATGTGGGATGGAATAGGAAAATTCAGTCTCTAAATGGTTGGCTCCAAGAGTGGTGCTACAGGCAGGGCTTTGGATTTTTTGATAATGGTTGGTTTTATAAGACACCAGTCCGGATAGTGTCACGCGGGAAAGGTTTATCTCGTAGGGGCAAAAGGATGCTGGGGCAGGAATTAGCTGGGCTCATTTGGAAAGCTTTAAACTCGGCTCGAAGGTGGATGGGGTTGTAGCTGGGCTTGTCCTAGTGGGGCAGCATTCTAAAACTGATGAGGACCAGGTGGCCTCCTATGCCCCTAGGGAGAAATGGGTGTGCTCTGCTCGCTCCCTGAAATGCCTGTACACCAATGCGCGCAGCATGGGGAATAAGCAGGAGGAGTTAGAAGGAAGATGCCAATCCAGTACAGTTGAGGCAGTACCCACTGAAACTAGAAGCTAGGTTAGGAATAGTACCTCTGATTGAAAAATTCTTGAAATATGCTATTCTAGAGGAATGTGAATCAGAATATAATACTCCAATTTTTCCAGTAAAGAAACCTGATGGTAGTTATCGATTAGTCCAAGATTTGCGGGCTGTAAACCAGATCACTAAGGACATTTATCTGGTAGTTGCAAATCCATATACCTTGTTAACATCTGTGAAAGAGAAATATAAATGGTTTACTGTACTTGATTTAAAAGATGCCTTCTTCTGCATACCCCTTGACCATGAAAGCAAAAAGCTATTTGCCTTTGAATGGGAAAATCCACGCAATGGGAGGAAAACTCAATTAACCTGGACACGCCTTCCACAAGGGTTCAAGAATAGCCCAACCATCTTTGGAAATCAACTAGCCAAGGAACTCGAGGAATGGACTACAAAAGGTCATATCATGATCCCTCGACAATGGTATTTGTTGCTACAATATGTAGATGATATTCTGATTGCGACTGAGACACGAGAACTCTGCATCCAGGTAACAATTGAAATATTGAACCAATTGGGAATGAACGGGTACAAAGTATCGAAAAATAAAGCTCAGATTGCATCCGAGACTGTGATCTATTTAGGATGCGAGCTCTCTCAAGGACAGTGAAGGCTAAGCCTGAACAGGATACATGCTATTTGCGCTATTCCAGAACCACAAAACTTATATGAGTTGAGACCTTTTTTAGGAATGACAGGATGGTGCAGACTCTGGATTATGGGCTATGGATTGATCACCAAACCTTTGTATGAAGCACAAGGGAATAAAACGTTCAAGTGGGGAAAGCCACAACGTGAGGCCTTCCAAAGGCTAAAACAGGCTTTGATGCAGGCACCTGCTTTGGGCCTGCCGGACTTGAGCAAAGACTTCCAGGTGTTTGTACACGAGCGACAAAGACTTGCCTTGGGAGTATTAACCCAACGACTAGGATCCTGGAAAAGACCTGTTGGCTATTTTTCCAAACAGCTGGATCTGGTAAGTGCTGGGTGGCCGGCATGCTTACGGGCGGTAGCTGCTACAGCAATGCTGATCCAGGAGGTCCGAAAATTAACTATGGGAAAAAGGATAGAAGTGTTTGTATCCCATATGGTGACAACAGTATTGGAACAAAAGGGGGGCCATTGGCTTTCCCCAAGCAAAATGATGAAATACCAGGTAATTCTGACAGAACAAGATGATGTTGTTCTAAAAACTATTAACCTAATGAATCCTGCTGAGTTTTTGGGTGCAGGTACTGAAGAAGGAGATCTGGAATGTGATTGTGTGGAAGCCATCGAATACACCCATGCAAGTCGTCCTGATTTGAGACACACCCCGCTGGCAGAAACTGACTGGGAACTCTTTACTGGTGGCAGTAGCTTTATGGAAAGTGGAGTACGGTATGCAGGATACGCGATCACTACTGTCAAGACAGTAACTGAGGCCAAACCCTTACCACCAAACACCTCAGCACAAAAAGCGGAATTAATCGCCTTAAGCAGGGCATTGGAACTCAGCGAGAACAAGAAAGTTAACATATGGACTGACTCAAAATATGCTTCCGGAGTTGTTCATGTGCATGGAGCCCTTTGGAAAGAGCGGGGACTGCTCTCTTCACAAGGAACAAACATTAAATACCAGAAGGAAATACTGAACTTGATTAATGTCATTCAGAAACCATCGCAAGTTGCTATAATGCACTGTAAAGCTCATCAAAGTGGAACATCGAAAATTATTGGAGGAAATTGGCTTGCTGATCAAACAGCTCAGTCGGTGGCACGGCAAGTGAGAACAATGGTGGGTCTTGTCTCCCAGAAGGTAAGAGCAATTGATTTATTACCTTCAGAGCCACCCAAATATTCCATAGAAGATGAAAAACTGGCAAGTCTAGTAAGAGCCAGCAAGAGTAATTCTGGGTGGTATGTAACCACCAATGGAGAAGTTGTGGTGCCAACCACTAATATGAGAGGAATACTTCAGACGGAACACCAGAAGTGTCACTGGGGTGCAGAAGCATTGGTAACTTATCTAAGAAAACCAATTATCTCGGTCCAGATGTTAACAATGGCAAAGTCCATTACAGCTAAGTGTGAAATTTGCTTGAAAAATAATCCTCTGCCAGTTCACGGCTGAGGAAAGCATGCAGGCCGACTCAATGTGAGTGATAAAGCATGATTCAACTTTATTGCCCGAGGTAGCGCGTATTTATACCAAATACCATAATTATGCATACTTGTCTCTATCTAATTGGCTAAGCACTAAAAGGTTACATTCACTTACTCCACCTACTTGCAGTTAGCTAACTATGCACATTCCGCACCCTTCTGACTCCTACTTTCTCAAGTTGTTTATCACCTCTTCAAGGGACATGCTGACCCTGCTTTAATCAGTACTTTTTAATTTCTCCTTTTCCCACGGCCTACTAGTAAAGCAATCTAAGGCCTACTTATGTCAACTAGAACGGGCTCTGCTCGTACAGTTGCTCAGTGGACTCATGTCCATGCTCCTTGAGCCAATTCCTGACAATTCCCCCTTTTTTCTTTTTGTACGAGCAGAGTTTGTCTCAACGTGCGCTCAAATATTCTCTTAATACAAGATAAAGCACAGCTTAAACACAAAAGCCCAATAACTGCAATAATCACAATAGCTAACAGACTTTGCAAAAGGTCTTTGACTCATCCTCCCAGTCCCAGGCAGTTTGTCAAACTTTCTAGGCCGAAAAACCCCATATCCTTTTGAATCTTTTGGGAGTGGTCCATAAGTTGTTGAATTTCCTTATGGATTGAAATCTATTTATCTTTTAGGTCCATACAGCAGAGACCATCACATCCTTCACACCCATGTCCTTCAGCTAATAACAGAAGTCTCCTGCGACTGTATTCTGCAGTGTAGCGTGTCTTACAGAATCTACATCTAACAAAAAGTCCACTTAAAGCCTTAGAAGTTCTGTTAGTTTGCTTAACTAGCCAGCATCCTAATTTTTCTAAAGTATTTAAAGCTTTAGTTGTGCCAACACCAGACACAAGAGATCCTAAAACCCTTAACCCTGATCCTCAAAAATCTACATTATCATCACATTTTTACTCATATACACACAAAAAGTGTTTTTCTCGTCTTGCTCTTCTGTGATCTATTACCATAGATACATTGGGCGTTAAGAGAGTTAATAGTCCCAAAATACACAGTCCTCCAACAGCATTAGAAGGAATTCCTGGTCAGGTTCTATCTTCACAGATCAAGAATACACCATACAGGAGGTTTTGGGGTTGCTGTCCCACGTTATCAATGACATCCCTTGGATTCTTCTGTGAAGTGTTACACCATCGAGTTTCATTTCTGTAGTCACCAAGGGTAGCATTAACATTTTGCAGTTTTATCCATTCATGTTCTTGTATATTGTTCTGACACTTTTCACAAACTGGCTGGATACAAACATCCGTGGACATAGATGCCAGCAATTCCAGTTCCTGTGGTTCAATATCTGCTTCCAGGAGGCAATTAATCCAAAGTGCCATGTTGGTATTATTACAGTTTGTTGCAATGCCTTTGCACCGACCACTATTTTGAAACAATTGTGTGATGCTGCTGTAGTCATCAAGGGGGATGCCAACCAAGCATGTGGGGAACGGGTTTTTCGGAGATGCCATAGCCAGGCATATGGAGTCCTGGTCAGTCATGTTGGCTAAAGTACTCCACATGTTGGTCTTTGTCTGTGCAGGCATCCAAAACAGCAGCTGCAACAATCATTGTCAGGAAGATAACACAGGTTTCACGTTTCGTGCCAGCAACCATTGTGGCCCTTGATCTGTAAAGACACAAGCATAACCTCTCCCCCAGGTTATCAATTGATGTGGCCTTTTCCATTGACTAGTGATTTGGCCATAACTAATGTAGGTTCTTTCCGATTTAGCATGGTTTTGGGTCACACTTGCAAAGTATTTCATCACATACAATGCTTTTGACAATTGGTTTTGTGGTGTTTTCCCTACTTTTCCCCCCTTTTTGTTTTAAAAAAGAACAAAACCAAAACAAAAACACAGTTCAGAATCAGATACATGCGTTGGACCTTGACTACATACTCAAAATCACAAATCAAATTTAGAGGTTCCTCCTTAAAAAGCTCTAAGTAATTTAAAGCTGTGCCAAGTTCTGCTAATTGGGTTGAATCTTCAATAATTTTTACAGAATGACGCCAATTGTTATCTTCACACCAAACCACTACAGCTTTATGAGACTTCCCAGAACCATCAGAAAAAACTTTGCAAGTATGCAGGATCAGACCAAATACAAGTATGGCCTATGACCTGATGTTAAAGACTTTCAGGTTCTGCATCAATTTACATTAAGGCATGCCAAAAGCTGTGCTGTTAAGAAAACCAGCTAGTGCAATTTATAAAGACATAGATTACAAATAAAATAAAAAAATCAGAATTAAATTTCACAAATGGTACATATATGACAAAAGGATCATGGCCTATTAAGACTTAAATTCATTGCCTGCATTTTCTTGATCAGAGTGACAATTGGTATAGAACAGTCGGTATATCAGTTTGCTAGCAATCTCATCATACTGTCCCACAATAGCCACAGGTTGTTTCTATGTTGTAGCTATAAACAAATCTGCAAGTCCAATCGAATGCAGCCAGCCTGTAAGGTTGTCATAAATTTATTCCTCAAAGTTTCTAACTCCATTTTGGCTGTCATATTTATTGGATATTGTTTTCCCTTGCCGGATCGAAGTCCTGTTTCAGATCTATCAGTGTAGTACTTGCTTTATCGAAACATTGGCTGTTAATACTAGTGGAAATACAGCATTCAAAATTTCCTTGGAGATTTCTCGCTTAATAATACGTTTCATAAACAGATGTTTTTAGAAATAACAATACTGAGAAATTATGAAATTTTGTTAATGTGTCTCCCAATCCTTTTTCTCCCCTTAGATCACGATCAGAAGACCAGCAGCAGTGACTTGGAAGTAGAGGACAATAGTGGAAAATCCCATTCTGTGACAGAAGTAATGAAGACCACAGGATATGAGAAAACGAAGGAATCAGAGAAGTCAACAGATGACAGTTCAGATGAAATGGTGAAAACAGCGGAAGGGCAAATAGTAACTGATACAACACAGAAGGCATCAGTGAATGATCAGTCTGAGAATGGGGAGGCAAAGAGCACTTCAAAGGACTCTGTCAAGGTATTATTTTTATGCACTTGTACCACTGTTTAGAATAATGTCCTAGAAACATGGTGAAAAGTTTGGTAAAGTTACTGTTGATAACTTAAATGTGTAGAACTCTTGTTTGTAAAGCTGACAATTTATCTCTGGCTTCTAGAGGTGAGGCTCTTACCAATTTGGCATAGTTTTATGGAAGATGTGGGGAATCCCTTTTACACAAATAATTTAAAGCAGATAGAGGTATTGAAATGTGCATTTTCCTGTTAGAGCGAGATAAGGACTCAGCAAAACAAGTCAATTCAATGTGAATCATGCTAAGCCATTTATTACCGAATCAAGTCTCCTTATATACGTAACTATATTCTAATCACGCGTCCACGCTCCAAGCATGGATTCGTTAAATGAGTATCGTGGGCTGTCCATGCTCTGGAGTCTCACTGATGATACGTCTGATGATTCTTGCCCCGCCAGGACCCCGCTGATTGAGGAACGCCCCTCTTTCTCACAGCAGACTCTGCACTCAGCTTCTCAAAGCGGCCTTGAAATACCTTTGAGCCTGACTAATTCAGCAACAGATCTTTATCTATCGAGACCACTCCACACTTCCCCCTTTCTTTTCCTGAATTAGTCAGGCCCCTTAAACCGCACGATGCATAATTTTTGAAATATACTGCAACACAGAACACGTGTTTAACAACATAATTACAATTATATATAACGCAGTTAAACCTTACTTAATAAGATCAAGCAACTACCTACCTATTCTTAAAACCTTAATTCTATTATGACAACCTTATTAACACACTATTTTAATAGATTCAAAATAACCAGACAAATTAATACAATATATTCTCTTAAATTCCTAAAAGATTTATAACTGCGCAGTTTATAGGGTAACATAATACAATCAGTATATACTAATCATTGAATTAATATCTTAAAAGTTATCTTAACCTATTTAAAAGATCAATAGCTTAACCTTAATATCCCTTCTAAAACTTTATCAGTTGTTAAACTTAGATTACTATGGTAGAGATATCTCATAATTTTGCCTTATCTATGCATTAACTATCTAATCATAATATCACCCTTTTGGATCTCCTGCTGATTGTTCAAATTGCCATTCTCCACAGAAGGTACACCACCTGCTTGCTAATAGGCTTCTAGACCACCAGGTCTGCGAGCATATGTAACAGTGAATTAGGATCCATGGTTTACATCTGAAACAGTCCTCACAACTTATCTCCCTCCTGTCCATCTGCATCCGTTGAATCTTTGTTGAATCCACTTCAATCCTTGGCCTGTAATGACACAAACATAACCTTTTCCCCAGGTTATCAATTGATGTGGCCTTTTTAATTGACTAGTGATTTGACCATAACTAATGTAGGTTCTTTCTGATTTAGCATGGTTTTGGGTCATACTTGCAAAGTATTTCATCACATACAATGCTTTTGACAACTGTTTTTGTGGTGTTTCCCCTACTTCCCCCCCTTTTTTTAAAAAACAAACAAACAAACAAACAAACAAAAAACTTCAGAACCAGATACGTGCGTTGGACCTTGACTACATACTCAAAATCACAAATCAAATTTAGAGGTTCCTCCTTAAAAACTCTAAGTAATTTAAAGCTGTGCCAAGTTCTGCTAATTGGGTTGAACCTTCAATAATTTTTACAGAATGATGCCAATTGTTATCTTCACACCAAACCACTACAGCTTTATGAGACTTCCCAGAACCATCAGAAAAAACTTTGCAAGTATGCAGGATCAGACCAAATACAAGTATGGCCTATGACCTGATGTTAAAGACTTTCAGGTTCTGCATCAATTTACATTTAGGCATGCCAAAAGCTGTGCTGTTAAGAAAACCAGCTAGTGCAATTTATAAAGACATAGATTACAAATAAAAAAAAAAATAGAATTAAATTTCACAAATGGTACATATATGACAAAAGGATCATGGCCTATTAAGACTTAAATTCATTCCCTGCATTTTCTTGATCAGAGTGGCAATTGGTATAGAACAGTCGGTATATCAGTTTGCTAGCAATCTCACCATACTGTCCCACAATAGCCACATAGCTATTTTGCAGCTATGTTGTAGCTATAAACAAATCTGCAAGTCCAATCGAATGCAGCCAGCCTGTAAAGTTGCCATAAATTTATTCCTCAAAGTTTCTAACTCCATTTTGGCTGTCATATTTATTGGATATTGTTTTCCCTTGCCAGATCGAAGTCCTGTTTCAGATCTATCAGTGTAGTATTTGCTTTATCGAAACATTGGCTGTTAATACTAGTGGAAATACAGCATTCAAAATTTCCTTGGAGATTTCTCACTTGCACAAGCAGATCTGCACCATCCCAGCAGCTTCTTGTAGGCCATGCAACTAAACAGAATTCTCAGAAAATGTTATTTGAGCTTACAATTTACTTAACAAATCTTAACCTAAGAGAGGTATAGGACTTTCTGGGAACTACAAGAATTCATGTATTAAAACTTTGTTCCAAATCTGGCATTCCATTGGTCTCAAAAAATGGCCTTTCTTTTGTTCTCTCCCATGACCTCAAAAACTAGCATGGTGAATTTACTAAGAAGTCTCTTACAACTAATTACCACAAAATAAGTCTATTAACAAATTTTTGGTTTAATTTTCCAGTTTCATTAGAACTATGGATCCACTGGTGATGCCTTTAAATTTCACCCTCAGACTGCTCCATTCAGTATTACATCGCTGCAGTGGGGGGGAGAGAGAACCCCCCTTTCACTGCTTTAAAAGCGGGCAGCCAGGTTTTTCCATTTTTTTGTTGTTGTTGTTTCTTTCTCTTCTTACTGCGGTTCAGATATAACCAAGGTCACGCAGCTGGCATAATGGCTGGTATGAAGTGGGAGGCTCTGGGAAACTTCTCAGTTACAATGAGCTGCACACAGGCCTGGGATGTTTTGGTCTTTTGTTTTCCCATTTCATTCCAGCCATAATACACTTTATATGCAATTTCAAGTAGCTCAGCAATAGTTACATTCCTTAGCTCCATTTACCTTTTACAATTTAGAGATGTCAAAATACAGTATATTAAACATCAATCCATTCAATCCATTATTCCATTTTCCCCCATCCAAATCAGTTCACATTCCAGCAACCTTTAAATACAACTTCATAACTTCATACAATACCAAGTTCACATTCATTATAGCGTTTAGGTTTTTGGTTTTTTGTTTTTTTCCAAAGCAGAGTTTAACAATTTAAATTCTTTTCTGGTCTCAAAATTGGCAAATTAACTTACAGTACCACACTTCACCAAATTTCTTCCAAAGTTCTGCATAACAACATTAATTGCAATACAGCACTAAACCCCAGAATTCCACATTTAAGCCACATTCAAGTAAAGTATCATTTCAAGTTTTTCTTTTTTTCAGAATATTTCCCCTCAAAGTTACTCTACCGTGTAAGGATGCATCCTAAGGGGAAGCAAGGTGGAATTTTAGCAATGGAACTGGTTCCCATTATAAATATGCAAATTAAAATACTGAGCTCAGATGTGAAAACCAAATACCAAGGTCAAATATGCAGATAGATCACAGTTACACTAACTCAAGACAATATCTCAATTTTTGCATTGCACCTTTGAACCACTTACTGCTCGGCCAGGTAGCGGTGCCGCTGGGTCTCCCTGACAAAACAGGTCAGTGCGCGCTGGACCCCAACTGGCACTTGCCCCCCGGCTGCCGCAGCGAGCGGAACTGGGCAAAGCTTTTATTAGTGTCTCATCTGGTGCGCTACAACTGTTATTCTAAAACCAGGATTTTTTACTTGATGTGCATACAAAAAAGCCAAATTTAGTGCACCGAGATGAGAGACAGCCTGTCACAGAGTTGCGCAAGTCTGGATATTGGAATAAAACTAGTACGCTAAAAAAAAAAAAAAATAACAGCTGTCGTGAGACGACGTGGAGAATGCAAAATTGCCGGCAGGACCTCTTTGAGCACGACGGGCGGGCCGCGAGAGTAAAGAATCTAATTCAATATGAATTTACCATCAATACCCTTTAATGAACTCTTAACAACACTGAATATCAATGTCGGTGAGACCACGTTTTTCCAACCCTTATATACTCTATACCCAAAAGGCCATGCGGCAAGCACAGGCTATGATTGGTTACACATGCAGTCATTCTTCCCATCCCACGATGGTGATTAGCTGCAGGGCACAGTCCACATGCGCAGCGACGACGACGGCGCCCTCCTGCAGCCTGGGTCGAGGGCAGACCAGCTTCTGTTTACTTCCGCATGGTCCTAGTGCACCACAGCCACCCCAAGCACTGGCTTGTTCACAGCACACGCCCAAAACTCTCCACGAACAGCTACTACACACAAAATCTTTACACCACGTTCACGCAGTAAGGAACTAAATTACTCATGATCTTTTGTACTACCACAAAAAGCACCTTTTGAGTTAACCGATTCTCATGATTTAACAGTCTGTGAACCTACTGTACCATATAGCACAGACCTACCAAAATTGCAACATACTTAAACAGATACCCACAAAGAAAACAGGTTAATACGGAAAGCATCTTGCAGACTTTAACAAGTTTTCTGACCTGTGTGTTATCAGCTAATTCTCTCTCAGCTTGTTGAAGTTCAAATCGCCCCACCTGTAAAACTGCCTGAAATGATTTAATGATTTCTTGTAGAGATTTATTTTGTCCTGCTCCTCTCGCCCTAAAAACAACATTAATTGCAACAAGGTGTTATACTTCAAGATTCTATTCCCCGGACACTTTTCCCAATCATTTAACTTCTACCGCAGCCACCATTAATTACAATATTTTACAAGATCTTCCTTCTTTGTATTTCCAAGTGCTTTCCTATGTTTTAAAACACCTCCCAATACCATAAAAAGAAAAAGTAAAAATAAAAATAGAAACGGGGAAAATTAAGACAGGCATGCAACCCGGGGATTATTGGCAAACAGATTACGCAGAACTCCCCAGAACTCGTGGATGTAGATATCTACTCGTTGTGGTGGATACCTTTTCTGGGTGGCCAGAAGCCTTCCCTTGTCGCACCAACCAAGCAAAAGAAACTGTGAAATGGTTATTAAAAGAAATAATCCCTAGATTTGCGGTACCAATAGGAATATCATCTGATAGGGGGCCCCATTTTGTGGCACAACTGGTAAAGGAGGTTAGCAGATGTTTAGGGATTCAGTGGGATCTGCATACTCCCCAGAGGCCCCAGTCCAGTGGACAGGTAGAGAAAATGAACCAAACTTTAAAAAGACAACTTAGTGAGGTCTGTCAGGAGGCAAAGATTCAATGGCCGCAGGCCTTACCAATAGCATTGTTGCGTATCAGGATAAAACCTAAGAGCGGAATGTCAGTAAGTCCATACGAAATTCTGTATGGCAAACCCTATGAAGCACCAAACCCAAATCCAGAGGTCCACCTAAAGGGTAATCAGGACTTGTACAATTATGTGTTGTCTCTTGGCAGGACACTGAATCGACTCCGATCTGCATTAGTGTGGAGTCGACCACTGGCACTTGAAAATCCAGTACATAATATAGAACCTAGGGACACGGTATATGTGAAAAACTGGAATGAAGAGCCTTTGAGAGGACATTGGGACGGACCCTACCAAGTAGTCTTGACCACGTTTACCGCAGTTAAAGTTGCCGGAGTAGACTCCTGGATGCATTACACCTGTGTGAAGAAGGTTCCAAGAGCGTGGTCATCACATCAAGAGAGAGTGAAAACATACAGGATGACAGAAAAGATGGTGAAGAAGTGTGTGGAAAGTCAAAATGAGGATGATAACAGGAAAAATAACCAAGAGTGTTCAGCTCCTGAAGAAACACCATGTGGTAATGGTGAAAGTGAGCACTGTAATGACTTGCCTATTCGTGAACTACAGAAAAAAAGAAATGAAAAGAGAAACAAACCAATACCAAAGCCACGGGAGCGCAAAACAAGAAATGCTTCAGCATCAGGTGAAAATAAAGCATTTGAATGTTGTTGCTCCTACTTGCTTAGCCATATTACAACATTTTAAAGTGTTGTAATTTGGGTTATTTTCTGTGTTAAGTATTGGATGCTTTTTCTTGCAGGGAATTTATTCAATATCCTTCTAAAAAGACATGTTTTGATAACCTTCGGCTGCCAGGGCGTGATCTGAACCAGTGTGGGCCAAGTAGCCGGAGGCTCCTATTTGCCTTTTCCTTTCAGGAGATGAAAACCAGTTGTTTGAGTACTAAAAGTCCAGTTGTCCGTCAGTGCATATCCATGGAAGGTGTGGGACGGCTACAGAGTTGCCTCCTCTGTAGATGTATAGCACAGAAAGCCATATGCACAGAGTGTCCACAGCATCTGTGTACCTTTTAATGGAAAGGTCCTTCAACAGGCACCCCTTCTCTATGACCACTGAAGTTGGACCATAGTGTTTGCGAATATCATGGTCAAGTCGTGATGCTGTAGTGTAACAGAATGTCGGAAAATGAGCTGTAACCAAAACATTTATGAACAGTAGGGTTTTTATCATCACAAAGTTAAAACTTAAAATTATCTTTGGCTTTGAAGATTCGGAGTCGTTTTGCATGTATAGTCAAAACATGTAAAAAAAGAACTTTAATGTTTCATTGTAATAATAGCTAGCTCAGTTTTCATGTGCAAAGCAGAACTAAGAATTCTGCTAATTGACTTTGCTTTTGCAAATTTACAATGTCAAAAGACTTCATATGTTTTATCTGCTTCCTAATATGACCATGATTTGTCCTGTTTCATGTTGAGATACATTTATGACTGGTCATTACCTGTGATGGAAGATTACAGCTTTGAAATTGCTGGAGCGTGGTTAGTGATATTGGCTCCTTTTTTCTTCCCACATGGTGGCACCACAGTACTAGATACGTGACTGTGCAGCTGGGCATTGCAGATGCCTCCCTTTCATGGCCAGCATGCCTATGTAGTTTCAAACTGGCAGAAAAAAGTTGAAGTACTCCTTTTCTTCGTGTGACTCTTAAGTAGTACAGTGATACTGACATATTGCCTTCAGTAGTCAGCCATTGTAAACTTTCTTTTCTTAGATAAACTGATCTCTGTCCAACAGAGGAGGTGGCTGTGCAGAGATTCATCAGCTTTTTCTGCTCCATTGATCTTTTCTTGTGATTTACTGCATGGAAAAACTGTCAGTGCACTTGTAGGAATACTGTTGAGACCTCGTAGCTCTCTAAACTTCACAGTAATGATATAATTAGACTTTATGCAGCTGAGTGTGCGGATGGGCCTGGGCATTCTCACATTTCCTGCGACAGATTTGTATGAACTAGGACCTGATAAGAAATGCTTCCATTGGCAACGTGCAGAATTAGATACACATTTCTTTGTGGACTGGCATTCATAAAGAAGAAGGCAGGTAGAAAGCTGTTGTGTGGCTTGATCTTGTTGGTGGCAGGGCAGGGGGGTGAAAACATGAAGACAGGATTACCAAATAGGAGGAGGGTGAGGAGCCAGAGGGTAGGAATCTGTAAGAAATTCCCCCCCAGATATAGCTTAGTAATTGTTTGGTGGGTTCCCCATGCAACCCAGACTCATTCACTGTGCTGCGCAGCTGAGACAACAACTTCCAGCTCAACGGGCTGTAAGAACCCTGAAGCGTGTCACCATCAGCTGTGTCAAAGCGAACAGGAAAAGCCTGGGCGCTAGTGAGGCCCCCAATGCTATCACACTGTTCGTTTTCGGCCGCTTGTTTCATTATTGCTCCCCAATTAATCCGTTTCACTCTGGCCCGCCTTTGCGGCTCCGGCGGCTTCACTGCGGCACCCGTAGGCTCGCTTGCCTCCTCCCCTTCCGGTGGCGGAGGGGCTGCGGGGGCGCATGGCCGCCGCGGGATTGATGGGGGGAGCGGCCGCGGCGAGATTTGGGGGGAGCGCGGCCACGGCGGGACTTGGGGGGAGCGCGGCCGCGGAGGGATTTGGGGGGAGCGCGGTCGCGGAGGGATTTGGGGCGAGCGCGGCCGCGGAGGGACTTGGGGCGAGCGCGGTCGCGGAGGGATTTGGAGGGAGGCTTCCAGAATCAGCAACTTCGGGTTTTACTTTTTTAGTTACGGTAACTGGCATACCTCTAGGGGGAATTGGGACGCGGTCATTCCCAAACAACTTATCATTGGCTGGTGGTGCCCCTGTCGGTACGCCTCCTTCCCCCCCCAATCGCTCGGTCGCGACCGCGGCTAAACTCTTTTCTAACTGATAGCGCTTTATATTGTTCACAACTTCCCGCCATGGTTTCATTAATTTCTGCGCTACCTTATCATCATCTATAACCGTATCGCATAACACCTCCCCTAGTTTTCGCCATTCACTAACATCAAAATAGAATCCGGATTCTGAAAACAACCCTTCACCTTACCTAAGGTTACTAATCCCGCTAAATGCTTGATACAGCTTACTCCCCACTTTTCTAAAAAGCGCTGTAATAAATCTAGGGCTACCTCAAGATCCATATTGCTGGCACTTATATCTATATATACGAAATGTACTCTTACCCTATAGTTATCGCTGATGTCGCCCTGATTCTGGCATCAGGTGCTGGTGCCTCCCTGATTCTGGCACCAGTTGCAGCCCTTTGTGGTAGCGCCCGCAGACGGCGAACCCCTTTCGATTTATGGATGTCCAGACTATTTAATTGCTCCCTAACCCAGTCCTCATCGACTAAAGCAAACTCCTCCATTGACCTGGCTTCATCCGGGGTCTCAGGGGTACAGGGCTCCCCAGGACAGCCTCCGTCAGAGTAGACAAAGAAGGCATTCAGTAATTCTGCCTTCTCTGTATCTTCCGCCACCAGGGCACCCACCCCATTCCTCAGTGGGCTTCCATTGCCTCTGGTATTAGTTTTATCCGCTATGTATTTGAAAAAGTTCTTTTTGCTGTCCTTGACCCCTCTCGCCAGCTGTAATTCTAAGGAGGCCTTGGCTATCCTAGCTGCCTTCCTACATCCTCTAACAGCAGCCTTATATTCTTCCCAAGTGGCCAGCCCCTGCTTCCATGACCTGTAAACTCTCCTCTTCTGCTTGAGCACACCCAACAGATCCCTATTCAACCACGCAGGCCTCCTGGCTCCCTTCCTTGACTTCATACGTGTGGGGATGCTCTGATCCTGAGCGTGGAAGAAGCAATCTCTGAATGCAACCCAGCTCTCTTGGGCCCCTTTTCCTTCAAGCAGTCTTGACCATGGGATTTCTCCCAGCAATTGCTTGAAAAGGCCAAAGTTAGCCCTGCTAAAGTCCAGGGTTGCAATTCTACTTGCTGTTCTGTTCCTGCCACACAAGAGGCTGAACTCCACCATCTCGTGGTCACTGCAACCCAGGCAGCCCTCAACCTTTACTGCTTCGACCAGACCCTCCTTGTTAGTGAGGATGAGGTCCAGCAGTGCACCTCTCCTGGTCGGCTCCTCCACCATCTGCATGAGGAAGTTCTCATCAGTGCAGTGGAGGAACCTCCTGGACTGTGGCTGGCTGGCTGAATGGTCCTTCCAGCAAACATCAGGGAAGTTAAAATCACCCACAACAACCAGGGCCTGTGACTGTGAGGCCACTCTCAGCTGCCCATAGAAGGCCTCATCAACTTCCTCAGCCTGATCTGGTGGCCTGTAACAGACGCCCCCAACAGTGTCACCCCTGCCAGCCTGCCCCTTGATCCTGACCCATACACTCTCAACTCGACATAATATAGAAGAGATCTCATACAGCATTGTTGTAAGAAAAATTTTTTGCTAATCTGCTTGTGCCTTAGTCTACTAGGGAAGACACAGAGCGAAAATTGCTTCTCCCCACACACTGCAGAACACAACAGCCTTGGGTGGGAGGAGACGCCGTAAGAAACGCGGTCAAAGAGGAGGGCTTTCAGTATATTTCTAACTTTTTCAGTGATGTCTCTGTTCCCTCCCCAGGGCCATCACTGGGCAGCAGAACCACCATGCAACAGTTTCTTACAGATTCCTACCCTCTGGCTCCCCACCCTCCTCCTATTTGGTAATCCCGTCTTCATGTTTTCACCCCCCTGCCCTGCCACCAACAAGATCAAGCCACACAACAGCTTTCTACCTGCCTTCTTCTTTATGAATGCCAGTCCACAAAGAAATGTGTATCTAATTCTGCACGTTGCCAATGGAAGCATTTCTTATCAGGTCCTAGTTCATACAAATCTGTCGCAGGAAATGTGAGAATGCCCAGGCCCATCCGCACACTCAGCTGCATAAAGTCTAATTATATCATTACTGTGAAGTTTAGAGAGCTACGAGGTCTCAACAGTATTCCTACAAGTGCACTGACAGTTTTTCCATGCAGTAAATCACAAGAAAAAATCAATGGAGCAGAAAAAGCTGATGAATCTCTGCACAGCCACCTCCTCTGTTGGACAGAGATCAGTTTATCTAAGAAAAGAAAGTTTACAATGGCTGACTACTGAAGGCAATATGTCAGTATCACTGTACTACTTAAGAGTCACACGAAGAAAAGGAGTACTTCAACTTTTTTCTGCCAGTTTGAAACTACATAGGCATGCTGGCCATGAAAGGGAGGCATCTGCAATGCCCAGCTGCACAGTCACGTATCTAGTACTGTGGTGCCACCATGTGGGAAGAAAAAAGGAGCCAATATCACTAACCACGCTCCAGCAATTTCAAAGCTGTAATCTTCCATCACAGGTAATGACCAGTCATAAATGTATCTCAACATGAAACAGGACAAACCATTGTCATATTAGGAAGCAGATAAAACATATGAAGGCTTTTGACATTGTAAATTTGCAAAAGCAAAGTCAATTAGCAGAATTCCAAGTTCTGCTCTGCACATGAAAACTGAGTATTATTACAATGAAACATTAAAGTTCTTTTTTTTACATGTTTTGACTATACATGCAAAACGACTCCGAATCTTCAAAGCCAAAGATAATTTTAAGTTTTAACTTTATGATGGTAAGAACTCTACTGTTCATAAATGTTTTAGTTACAGCTCATTTTCCGACATTCTGTTACACTACAGCATCACGACTTGACCATGATATTCGCAAACACTATGGTCCAACTTCAGTGGTCATAGAGAAGGGGTGCCTGTTGAAGGACCTTTCCATTAAAAGGTACGCAGATGCTGTGGACACTGTGTGCTTATGGCTTTCTGTGCTATACATCTGCAGAGGAGGCAACTCTGTAGCCGTCCCACACCTTCCATGGATATGCACTGACGGACAACTGGACTTTTAGTACTCAAACAACTGGTTTTCATCTCCTGAAAGGAAAAGGCAAATAGGAGCCTCCGGCTACTTGGCCCACACTGGTTCAGTTCACCCCCTGGCAGCGGAAGTCATTACAGTTCTCACTTTCACCATTACCACATGGTGCTTCTTCAGGAGCTGAACACTCTTGGTTGTTTTTCCTGTTATCATCCTCATTTTGACTTTCCACACACTCTTCTTCACCATCTTTTCTGTCATCCTGTATGTTTTCACTTTCTAAAAGCATTGTTTGTGGAAGCTTCTTTTCGTGGAAGGATAAAGTCAAGTCATCAGCAGCTTCTTTTTCCAAATCTGCCGCTTTTTGCGAAGCATACTCATCTGAGAGAGGACTGTCAACAGCAACCAATTTCTTAGTGCTTTCAGTACCTGAATTCCTTCCAGTAAATTCTTTTCCAATACCTGAAAACAGGACATTATCAACTTCCATTTGAGAGAAGTGGAAAAAAGGGGACACAGAAACTACATCTTCTATTATTTAAGAGAATTTTTCATATAACACTCTTGTGACTTCAAGTTTCTGAGCACTTCTCTTTCTACACCTCTGATCTATGCAAAGCCACCAAACTAGATCTTTATTCTACTTCCTTTCCTGTCATCTGTTTCCATGGACCATGGACCCACTTTCCATCTCCTGAAAGGAAAAGGCAAATAGGAGCCTCCGGCTACTTGGCCCACACTGGTTCAGTTCACCCCCTGGCAGCCGAAGGTTATCAAAACATGTCTTTTTAGAAGGATATTGAATAAATTCCCTGCAAGAAAAAGCATCCAATACTTAACACAGAAAATAACCCAAATTACAACACTTCAAAATATTGTAATATGGCAAAGCAAGTAGGAGCAACAACATTCAAATGCTTTATTTTCACCTGATGCTGAAGCATTTCTTGTTTTGCGCTCCCGTGGCTTTGGTATTGGTTTGTTTCTCTCTTCATTTCTTTTTTTCTGTAGTTCACGAATAGGCAAGTCATTACAGTGCTCACTTTCACGATTACCACATGGTGCTTCTTCAGGAGCTGAACACTCTTGGTTATTTTTCCTGTTATCATCCTCATTTTGACTTTCCACACACTCTTCTTCACCATCTTTTCTGTCATCCTGTATGTTTTCACTTTCTAAAAGCATTGTTTGTGGAAGCTTCTCTTCATGGAAGGATAAAGTCGAGTCATCAGCAGCTTCTTTTTCCAAATCTGCCGCTTTTTGCGAAGCATACTCATCTGAGAGAGGACTGTCAACAGCAATCAATTTCTTAGTGCTTTCAGCACCTGAATTCCTTCCGGTAAATTCTTTTCCAATACCTGAAAACAGCACATTATCAACTTCCATTTGAGAGAAGTGGAAAAAAGGGGACATAGAAACTACATCTTCTATTATTTAAAAGAATTTTTTGTATAACACTCTTGTGACTTCAAGTTTCTGAGCACTTCTCTTTCTACACCTCTGATCTATGCAAAGCCACCAAACTAGATCTTTATTCTACTTCCTTTCCTGTCATCTGTTTCCGTGGACCAAATCCAAAGAAAATACTTGAAATACTCATAGTTAATTCTTATCTGTCAGGCAATTTAAAACCCTTTTAAACACCTATGTCTCCAAGGCCATGAGAAGTGGAAGCAAGTCAACAAGAACAAAGCTAGGCACCTTTCGTTACCAGAATCCATCCTCCCCTTCTATTCTGTTCATTTCTGTCCCATTTGAAATCTACTAGAAGATACTCAAAGAAGATACCTGCTCCAATGCTAAGATTCACATGTTTAACAATAATAGTTTTATCTTCCTGTAGCCTGTTACTTGTACTTGATTTTATTTCAGAGTTCAAATGCTTCAGGAAGATGACAAAAGAATGCCATGACAATTGAGTAACATATTTAATGCAGGAGGAGCTTTTTTAAAAATCTTTTCAGCAAAGGGAAATTAAAGCATCCCACAAACTTTCCAAAGAGGTTTGGGATTTGAATGAAAAACAGGACACAGAAGAAGTCCTTTTAAAAATACAGTATGAGATTTAAGATTCCTATTTCCCTTAACATGCAGCACCATATAAGCAGGAAGAAGAGCCATTCGGCCAATCTCATTAAACTTAACATTAGCAAATATCAAATGCATCCTGGCCCAAAAAAACCCAGCCAGCTCGAGCTTGCTCCTGGTTTGTGTGCACTGCCAGGCAAGAACGCTCTGCAGCGTGTCCCGCAGCCCTTACTCGCTGATTATCCAGATTGGGAAAACAGTAAGATGACAACAGCGCTTCCTTTCTGCCCATGTCCACTTTCACTCACAGTACTGAGCGCTACTGTCTCAGCCAGGTGTAGAGAAGCAATATGGCCAAGGAGTAAAACTGGGCATCACAACTGTAGGAAACAGCACTGACTGTGTCCGGCCTAGCAGGTTTCACCACCACTGATTCCACTGGGATTCCCCTCCTAACTTGGAAGAGGAGGACCAAATGATTTAGAAGCTGTTAAAATATGAAATCTTGCAACACTAAATCATATTGACTCACTAAGATTCTCCGTGATCTAGTAATGACTTAAAAAAGGGAAGAACCTTAAGAAAAATACTTAATTCTCTCTTACCGTTTAATGTGCCATCTTTGCCACTCTCAAAGTCATCTGAGTATTCGGCTGCTTGCTCTCCTGCTGCATGAGCAGAGAGTGCTTTTTGTCGCTCACCCTGAAATGGTTTCACAAATAACTTTTACACAGAAGATTCACTTCTTCAAGTTCAGCACTAATTCCTCCTTCCCACACATACATAAGTAAAACCGAGCAAGAGATTAACCCGTTTAACTGAAAATTATTGTGAAGGATAAGTAAAATGGAGCGTTTTCACTCTATCATCATTTCCCCAATTTTTCTGTGTTAAAAAATCCCTCCAAGTATTAATTTCTATTTCTTCTCCATAAGAAACATACCTTACAGATCCCCTTCAATTTTTTGCAATAACGACGTTGTATCATCATGTGACACATCGTGTGACACTTTTTCACCCCCCTGTTATATGTTCTGATGGGCAAGAGCACAACAGAAGGGTCTGCACAGTCCCGGTGTCAGAGCGGGTGAGCAGGGGCTGCCGCTTCACCCACTGCTGTGGGACAAGAACTTGCAGCAGGTGGCAGGTCCAAAACAATGGAAGAACTTCACAGAAGCCACCACTGGTATTCTGGATGCTCTGCTGCACAGCATCACGGACGCGCAGCGGTTACACGGCTTCTGAAAACAACGGGCCTTACTTACATATTAAAAATACATTATGAAATGCAGCAGCGTCTCCAGACCCGGAGCCACAGACCCCTGCGGGCTTGAGAGCAGGCTTTTCGACTTGAACACGGGTTTTGTGCTCTGCCCGAGGCACCTGCCGGTGCTTGGCCAGAGCCCCGTTTGCGGGGCTGTCAGGACGGGGAGCTCCGGCCGTTCCCGTCTTAGGGCGTCGTTACGCACAGGGAGCAGCTTCCCGTGTCCACACAACAGCAAACCTCATTTGGAGCGCAAATCGCCTTTGTTTTCCGTTGTTGTCTTTGACAGCACGGTACTCGCAGTCGCTGAAACCTGTTCGCACACAAACGCCACCGCCCCCCGAGCCCAGGGACAGCGCCCCCCGCCCGGGCGCTGCCGCCGCTCACCTGCAACACGCCGCGCCGCCTCCCCGCCCGGCGGCCGCTGCCCTCCCTCGGCATGGCGGCGGCCTCTGGATCCCACCTGGCAGCGCCTGAGCCCACCGGCCGGACCCGAGAGAGCTCCAAACACCGCCCCGCCCGCCGCGGCTCTGCCCGTCGCCTGGCAACGCCCCCGGATAAAGGGCGGGCGGTGACGGCGACGGCCTGGCCTGCTGGCCGAGCGGCTTCACGGTCGGGCGGTCGGGAGCGGGCGGTCATGGCGCCCTGCTCTTTAGCTGGCTCCAGTGAGCTCCCGCCTCTCACCCCAAAGCCTGAGCCCCTCTGTTTTCCGCAGGCACACGCACAGCTGTTAGGGTACAGCAGCGGGCAGGCAGATCTATGCGTCAAAACTGGGGCCTTCTCCCAGGCCTGAGCAACTTTCTTACCGGGCCAAAGTGAGGCTTCACCCGTGCCCTCCAGGAGCCGACTGAAGGTGACAAGATTTATTGTTCACACCCTTATCCTACATATAAACCACATCGCTGTTACCACAAGACAGATACGTGGACATGTATACCAGTCAGGACACACCGTGGCAATAGGAGACAGGAGTGACAACAGGTTAATCAATTCCACTCTTATGGTCAGTTAATTGTGCTGACGTGGACAACGCATTCCATAAGGAACAACCTCACTTCAAGTGCTCTCTAGGGGAAAAAAGAAGGAAAAAAAAAAGTCTCATAGCACCTGTGCATTAATCTGCATGAAATTTCAGAGATGAAGGAATGACAGTGGTGTCCCAGTAAATCACCTGGTGCTTCCATGTCCTCACACTCCTTGTTTCCCCCAGAGGTGTCTGTGCAGCACACCTGGCCAGCACCACACACCTTGCCCAGCAGCACAGGTCCCTGCAGAGCTGGCTGTCCTGAGATCAGCTGCCCACTGTGTGAGCAGTGATGGAGGCCACCAAACCCCAGGATGCTCTGGGAATGCTGATCTTGTGCATTAAAAGAAAACTGTTGACTTCAGGACCCCATACAGATAGGGACAACACTCTTCTTCCTCCAGTTTAAATGCTTGTGATCACCCATTTATTAAAATAAGATTAGTGCTTCAGTTGTCGTAGTGATAATAAAGAACTTCGGACATGCTCTCTGTACTGGTGTTATATTTGCATATATTAACCTTCCCCAAACACATTACATTTTTACATGCTGTGCACAAGGAAATCTCTCTGACAGAAACAGGGAGACAGTACGTAGGACAGAGCCCAAAGCCTTATGACTTGTTTGCCTCTTGTTTATTTATGTGGAGCTACATGTGGCAGAATGCAATCCCCTCTCTTTCCCCCTCTCTGCCCCCTCTCTCCCCCTCCCTCCTTCAGTATGGCGGAGTGGGCACATCTCCCTCTCTCTCTGCTACTTGAGGCTAACAGCTTCTTTTGTTTGGCCCCAGAGCACCCTGGCCAGGGTCATTAGCAACGGTAGGGAGTGCCGAAGCCGCTGGTCGCCTACGCCCAGTGTGGGGGACGTTTGTGGGGGGCAGAGGAGCTTCTACAATGCCTACAGTCAGGTCTGATCAGATTAAAAAAACAAAAAAAAATGGGACTCTCATCGAGACTCTGCCCATTGTTGTGTGGGTCTCTCGGAGCACGAGCTTAGTCACTGCCGCCAGGAGCCACGGCCCCCCCCCGGCTCCCCGGGACGGAGTCTCCGCTTGCCTTGCCGCCACGGATGGGAGTAAAACTTCTCACAGGATTGCGAGTATATTTATACTTTCCGTGCACATTTGCACGTGTAACTAGTCCGTGCACATTTGCAGGTGTACTTTAAATTATTTTCCTCGCACAATCGTGGGTGGATTTTCCTCCCGTGCTTCCACGTAAGCACGTGTAATATTCCGTGCACATTTGCACGTGTAAGTAAATTAACTCTCGCAGGATTGCAAGTGTATTATAAATTTACCCTCGCGGAGTCGCGAGTGTACACTTCCCGTACTCACTACGAGTACGTGTATCTCTTTAAAAATAATCCCGCACCGTGTTTAGGCAAGTGTGTACTTCTCCGGGACTCAGGGACGGCTCTGACATTGTTTTGAGTGAAGCCACGTGTATGCACTCTGTGGACCGTCTGTTGTATTAGTTGCTGCCCCTTTAATAATTTTCCTCAACTGATAACCGAACCTTTATTTAAGTCACTTTTGGAATGCTAAAACCCTGTTTCTCACCGGTTTAATAAAAGTTGTTTTGGACCCTGTTGTCCCTTAAACTAACCTCAGGGTGCCTCTCTGACAATTTTGGCGTAGTCGAGCAGGATATCAGAGATGGAGGAATTATTTAGAGGGTCGAGTAACATTTCTGCAGAAACTTGGCGTCTCGCGGTGTGCTTTTTTCCTGCCATTATGTGGTGCGCGATGTGTTTCAGTTTGGGTGTTTGCTTAAAGGTAGCACAGGATCTGTGTAAACTTAAGCATCGAATGGAGGAAAACCTTTCGTGGCAAAGCGAAAAGTTTGACTCTTTAAAGCAGGACCTTTCGTGGCAAAGTAAACAATTTGATTCTTTAAAGCAAAACCTTTCACGGGAAAGCGAAAAGTTTGACTCCTTAAAGCAGGACTTTTTGCGGCAAAGTGAACAGTTTGACTCTTTAAAACAGGACCTTTTGCGGCAAAGCGAACAGTTTGACTCTTTAAAGCAAAACCTCTCGCGGCAAAGCGAAAGGTTTGACTCTTTAAAGCAAAGCCTTTCACGGCAGAGCTAACAGTTTGACTCTCTAATACAGGACTTTTCAAGGCAAAGCATACGATCAGATTATTTAGAACAGATATTTGGCTTGTTAGAACAGAAACTTGGTTTTTTGGAACAAAAACTTGAGTTTTTGTTAATTAATATGAGAGCTTCCTCTAGCGCCCCCCCCAGTTCAGGTGTGCCCCTCGGACCCCCCGCTTCTCGACAAAGATACTGACTCTGAAAACAGCGTTGATGAAGCGGGGGTAGAAACTAAGGACGTGCATCCTCTTATTAGAACTGAGACACATATGGATGGACGAGGCAGAAATCCACGCACGGCTACCCATAACACGCCATACTCAGGACTGGAGCTAGGGGATTTACAAACTAGATTCTCACGGAAGCCAGGCGAGGCAGAGACTGAATATCTTTGGCATGTTTCACTTACTGGGGGTGATAGAATATTATTGAGTAAGGACGAGGCCACAGGTTTCTGGGGTCCAGGGGTATTTTTAAGTGATGGTCCAGACAGTGATCAGTCCATTACATCTCATGTAGCTTACTGGACTGGTGGTATAGATCCCAGGGAACGTGGGGAGCCAGTGGCAATTGTTATAAAAGGTTTATCCAGTGATTGCCCATCCCCTGTATGACCTACTCCGAAAAAACAAGAAACGGACTTGGACTCTACAACATACAGAGGCCCTTAATGTTCTAAAGGATGAACTTAAAGCCTATCAGAAATTGGGCCCACTACATCCACAAGACCCACTAAGAGTGGAATGGGGGTTTGCAGAACATGCCTCCTATTGTGCTATATTCCAAAGGGGGCCAATAGGGCCAGCTAGACCTTTGTTGTTCTCTTCCACTGCATTTAAGGGAGCTGAACAACGATATTCGGAGTGGGAAAAGGGGCTTCTCTCACTTACCCGAGCAGTTAAGGAGGCAGAGAAGCTGTGTATGTCACAGGAACTTATTGTACAAGGCCCTTTCCCTCTGTTGAATTCAATCCTTAAAGGGTTACCCCCCTGAGGGGGTGGCACAGAAAGCAACGGTACGAAAATAGTACGCTTATTTGGAGGGAGTTAGCCAATTGTTACTACTAAAGGAGGGTTCTGTAAAGGTTTCAAAGCTTCAACAACCTGTGAATGCTGATCCCGTCCTGTTGAGCCTGCCTTATAAACCCTCTCCAATTAAAGAAGCACCTAAGCTAACTCAGGACTCAGACACACAAGGAGTCTGGTTCACTGATGCATCAGCCCATCGGGTAGGGATAAACTGGCAGTACAAGGCAGCAGCATTGGAGATTGCTATTGGAAAAAGAATAACAGAGGAAGGGGAAGGTAGTGCTCAAGTAGGAGAACTGCGTGCTCTCTTATTAGCAGCAGAAGAAGGAGCCTCCACGATTTACACTGATTCCTATGCAACCTATAAGGGTGCAACTGAATGGATATGCCAATGGGAATCCAATCAGTGGGAAGTAAATCGCACCAGAGTGTGGAGAGCTGAAGACTGGCAAAGACTATTAGAGATAGGCAGGTCACGACCTCTGAGTGTGGGCTGGGTAAAAGGACATGCGAAGGATGGAACCCCCGCTGCCAAATGGAATCAACAAGTTGACTTTCTAGTCCAGATCAGGCTAGCTGAAAGCATACCAGAGGAGTGGACACAGTTAGCTGAATGGTTACACCTTAAGCAGGGCCATTCTGGAAAGGCAGATCTTTATTACGAATGCTGATCCCGGGGTTGGCCAGTGTCCATGGGAACATGTGAAGCAATTCTTACAGCCTGTCCACATTGTTGGATTAGACTTAAAACTGATCATCCGAATCAGTCCCTGGCCCTACATATCAGGCAGGGCAGGACCCTCTGGAGCACGTGGCAAGTTGACTATATCGGGCCATTGAGACCCTCTAACGGAAAGAAATACATCCTGGTGGGGGCAGAGGTAGTGTCAGGATTATCAATGGCCACTGCTGTCAACACGGCCACTGGAGATCAAACCGTGCAAGTGCTGTGTGGGTGCTTTGGTGTCCTACCCACTCCTGAGAATATCCAGAGTGATAATGGCACACACTTTTCAACTGCTGTGGTTCAAGACTGGGCCAAGGGAGAAGGTATTAAGTGGGTGTTTCATACACCATACTATCCCCAAGCCAATGGGATCGTGGAACCAACCAATGGTTTGATTAAGAAATATGCAGATGTATCGCGACACAACTGGGAAAGAGATTAGCACAAGCTGTCTTCCTTGTCAATAACTGCTGGGGAAGCTATGGAAGCCCGCAAATCAGGGCTTTCTGTCCTGAAAAGCCATTGACAGACAGCAACTTGACAACCAACACAGAGGGAGAACAGCCCCCAAAAATACAAGTGGACCAGCCTGTCATGGTGAAGTTACCGTCTATCGGTATTGTGCCCATGACTCTAGCAAAACCCAGAGGGTTATACGCCTGGGAAGCCCTTGATGAGAATGGGAAAACCCACCGTATTAGCACTCGGTGGATAGTTCCAGACTACTAACCCTGAGAGCCGGTTCCTCCCCCGGGACCAAGGTCTGTTCTTGTGTTTTCTTGCAGGGCGAAGGAAGATGACAGGGTGGAAGAGGATCCAGATGCCTTGGAAACAACACCAACAATGACGGGGTGGAAAGGATCCAGCTAACACCAGCAAGGGATGGAAGAGCATCCAGATGCCTTGAAAACACCACCAACAATGACAGGGTGGAAAAGGATCCAGCTAACACCAGCAAGCCATTCAGAAGGAAGGCAGTCACAGGAATGGAAACACTAATGAACTGTGACTGATGTTGGGACTCAATAATTACCTTGGGCAATTGTTGATTGTTGTAATTACTTCAATTCTATTGTTCATCGTTATTAATAACTGTTTTGCAGGGGTAAGTCAACACATGAGATATGGTGATCCACAGTAGACATTAAGGCTCACTGGCAAGAATGTCCCCTTTTTACTTTGGAGGCAAGAGGTGACTGTCATAGCACTCTAGAGTTATATATCGGACCACGACTGTAGTCACAGGGTGGGATTGTGGCAGAATGCAACCTCCTCTCTCTCCCTCTCTCTGCCCCCTCTCTCCCGCTCCCTCCTTCAGTATGGAGGAGTGGGCACATCTCCCTCTCTCTCTGCTACTTGAGGCTAACAGCTTCTTTTGTTTGGCCCCAGAGCACCCTGGCCAGGGTCATTAGCAACGGTAGGGAGTGCCGAAGCCGCTGGTCGCCTACGCCCAGTGTGGGGGACGTTTGTGGGGGGCAGAGGAGCTTCTACAATGCCTACAGTCAGGTCTGATCAGATAAAAAAAAAAAAAAAACTGGACTCTCGTCGAGACTCTGCCCATTGTTGTGTGGGTCTCTCGGAGCACGAGCTTAGCCACTGCCGCCAGGAGCCACGGCCCGCCCCGGCTCCCCGGGACGGAGTCTCCGCTTGCCTTGCCGCCATGGATGGGAGTAAAACTTCTCACAGGATTGCGAGTATATTTATACTTTCCGTGCACATTTGCACGTGTAACTAGTCCGTGCACATTTGCAGGTGTACTTTAAATTATTTTCCTCGCACAATCGTGGGTGGATTTTCCTCCCGTGCTTCCACGTAAGCACGTGTAATATTCCGTGCACATTTGCACGTGTAAGTAAATTAACTCTCGCAGGATTGCAAGTGTATTATAAATTTACCCTCGCGGAGTCGCGAGTGTACACTTCCCGTACTCACTACGAGTACGTGTATCTCTTTAAAAATAATCCCGCACCGTGTTTAGGCAAGTGTGTACTTCTCCGGGACTCAGGGACGGCTCTGACATTGTTTTGAGTGAAGCCACGTGTATGCACTCTGTGGACCGTCTGTTGTATTAGTTGCTGCCCCTTTAATAATTTTCCTCAACTGATAACCGAACCTTTATTTAAGTCACTTTTGGAATGCTAAAACCCTGTTTCTCACCGGTTTAATAAAAGTTGTTTTGGACCCTGTTGTCCCTTAAACTAACCTCGGGGTGCCTCCGTGACACTACATTTTAAACGCAATGCAGTTACATAAAGGCCACAACACACCTGAGGGAAAGAGGCCCTGAGTTCTAATGAGTAACCTTGGGTTTAAACTAACAATTAATTGTGAATAGCTGATATTTAGGTACCTGTGAGCAGCTCCTTGCTTTGTTTACCTGTATTTCTTTATGACCAATTAACGCTTAATCTCCTGATTATTCATGTCTATTTGTTGAGAGTTATGCCTGATGGACATTTTTTTCTATTGTTTTCACATATAAAAGTCTTAAATTTGAATCTGTGCTATTCCATCTTTCTGTGAAATGTGAAATTGGACATACTTGTTTAGAATTTTCAAAGTAATAAAGTCAAAATATATGTATTTTTTCTGTGTAATAACATTAGCAATTCCTGTTAAAGGCTAAATTTTGTCCATGTTACAAACATTTGAGATGCCCATTTTATTAAATTCCAGAAGGTGGCAGCAAAATATTTATTTTATTTATTTATTTATTTTTTTTTAGTGTCCACTTTATTCTATCTTCTTTTACATTACTGCTGATGTAGATGGGATTTTTTAAAAGACATTGTATTCATTTAGATCAATGTTCCAGCCTTGCATACAGTATATAGAAGGACAAAGTTTTGGTTTCAACTGTTACGTTATCTACGTGAGTCAGATGATCAGACCTAATATCACCTGTATTATTAAATATTCAATGGACTGGGTTGGTAGAATGTGGGAAAAAAAAATAATAATAATACTGTTAGCACTGAAGAACTCAAAATGTGTGAAGATGTTTTTGTCAAAACACATGAACATCAGGTTTGCATCTTCTAGTCTTACCTCAGGCAAAATTCCCATCGAGACCCACTGATGTGAATGGGATTTATGCCTAAATATGAATGCAGGGTTCTGAATATAAATACGAAGGCTTTAAAAAGTCTTACTTAAAAAATTAAATATGAAGGCTTTATTGAGAATAAAAAGCAGAAGATTTCATGGCATGAAAACGAACATTAAAATCTGTTTTTTAATCAATAACTGATGAATGTATCACAAATATGAACTGTGCAATGAAATGTATGTTTGAAGGTGAAGTTGCTCTTTTTCTCTCAAGTATACATGGAGCATTGAGAAAAATGCTCTAAATAATCCCAGCAATTATATTAATTTGGCTAAAATAAATTTAGAGCTAATATTTAATTCTGCTGCCCAAATGCATGTTAATCTCTGCCATGCCCAGAAGCTTTTTAAAACAAGCATCAAAAATGCAATGTAATTCCTGTCTGCAGTTGGATGTTACATTCAGAAATCAGTCAGTTTTTCAGATGGCTGGCTCATATGCATATAAACAATTTCCAGAAGTGATTTATTTTATTCATGTAGTTACAGTTTGTAGGATTGAATTCAAAGTTTCCTCTGAACAAATGACACATAGATTAAAGATTCTAAAATTGTGTACCTCAAGTCCAAATACATAAAAGCCCTTACTCGAGAGAAATGGTGTTCTGCTTACTTTGGTATTCCTTCCCAAAGTCAAAAGTTATACTTGAAAGGAGATTTAACAGTACGACAAAGTGCCTGAGTTAGTGTACATTTCTGTAGAAAGTGATTTTTGGTGTTGGTTGTAAGGGTCTCCCCTCATAAATGACTCTTCCTGTTCTTGACATCAGTGGGAATTAGACATCTGGCTACAAGTGCATCTGGCTCTTGGATTTTGCATATACATTGGCTTAGCAGAGTAACATAGTCAAGGGGTCAAGTAGCTTTTTCAATTTTAAACAACACTGAGATCTTTTACCTGTGGGACACTCTCCCAGGCATTTTCAAGCACAAACATTAAAAATTTACCTTCTCACATTTTCCTCCCAGTTCATATAAAATAATCTATTACAATGTATTTTGCAGGGCTATGCCTGTTCTGCCAAAATATGCTGTTCCTTTTTTTTTTTTTGCTTGTTCGGAAGTAAAACCAGAAATATAATCAACTTCATACCTTCTGGGTTACATGGGCTGGGGAAGTGACATGCCTCCACTGTGAGTCATCCACTACAGACACCTCTGATCTGGGCTTGACCTTTGTTATCTTAGCTAGTAATATCTATAAAATGTGCTGTCATGGAAATCAAGTAGAAACCCATGTTGCCGTCAGATTCATCCACTCACTTTTATATCCTGATCCTGACTTGTAAGTAGTTGAAGAAGACACTGTCAGGCTAAGGAGGTACACAAGCTTCTCTTAGCAGATTCTCGCTCTCAGGCATATTACCAGGGAACTTGAATTTAATGGATTTAATATATACAAGAGTAAACATAGATGTTGAAGGAACAGATTGCAAAACTGGGCCAAAAGAAGGGGCTGATCAAGATTAATAAATTTAAGACAACTTAATTTATATAGCAATTTATGAAAAATGCATATATTCCTGACATATATTCCAATTTATTCATGAGCATTAGAATTAGAAGCAGCAGATGGAGGTAGATATCCAGAAAGGAAAAAATGGGGGGGTGGGGTGGTGGAAGGCTACTTTATTGTTAAAGTTCTTTTAAGCTTTATTTTTTAAGCTGCCTTTTTTTGTTAGTAGTACTCGATGTGATTTTAAGGAAAAGCATTGGAACACAGAGGAATGAGACACAGCTGTCTTGGTGTTGTGTTTGGTCTTAGTAACAGCCAATGAACTTTTCAAACAGGCAATGCTTGTATGTATTGGTGACAGCAGATTAGACTTCCTGTAAGGGGAGTCAGAAAATGCAAACCTTCTCACATCAAGTGGAGTCATTTTGTGTGCAAATGACTCGAGCTACTGCTATCTTTTGTATATAGATGCATTCTTCTTTTAAAATCCTGCAGATGTGAGCTTGGTTGAATAAACACCTTTGATAGAAACCTTGCAGACCTGCAATTTCATTAAACATCTCTCTCTGTTGAGACATCAGTGTCTAATTCTGTATTAATGCTGCCAGGAAAAGCCAACAGCTGTTAAGTGCTGAGCAGTAACTCAGGCCTTTAATGTTATGGCACATTTCACGGGGAGAGGAAGAACGTTTGTCAGGTTTTCACCTGCATGTTTGAGAAGTGTCAGGACTCCAGCTGCTTCCACCTGCAGGATCAGTAGCGAGGTGGATGCAGGGCCTTGGGTGAAAGACTTGGACAATGTCCCGCAGCCTTCCAGCCCCAAGGGACAAGAAGTCTGACATCATTAAAATTAATCAGAGAAAATGGATGCAGTAAAAGGCCAAATTAAATTGCTTTGTGGTCAGAAAGATTGACTGACTAATTCTCACTGACAATAACAATGTCTGCTCCTGCTCTTTGCGTCTATATTCCTCCCTTGTCTCCTTTTAATTTTCAGTGCTATTCTAGTTACGCAAGGGCAGGAAGATTTAAAGGATAACAGAGCTGCCAGGCCTGTCTTGCTATTGTTATCCTAATGAAAATAGAACTTTATGATGCAAGTAGCTTCAGTGAGTAAAGATGTATGATTACTTGAATAAGTGTAGCAAAACTAAGCCCCATTGGGAGCACACTGACTGTATTGCTTAATATTTTAAAATTTATAATTGACGGAATTATTACTTTCATTTTTTATATGTAGGAGCAGGAGCTGCGCTAGTGACACAAAGACATAAAAATTCTAAGGTGGTGTAATTTTGGAGGATTTCTGTAGTCTGTTTTTCACTAACTTATGCTCTTACCCAGTGAAAAAAATTCCAACATCCTAAGTGAGAGCTGGTACCCATCAGAGGCAGTGCTGCACAGGAAGCAGAAGGATCTGAAGAACATCCATGGTATTTCAGTGCTCTATAAAAGGTTTAAGCATTTGATAACAGCTGCCCTTTGTAGTTCTTTTTTTAGTAAAGGATCCATTCCGTGGCATTTTTAATCCGTACACTACAGGCAACAAGTGTATTTATGATAACACAGTAGAGATAACTACAACAGACCCACTTCCAAAGAAATATGTAGGTGACTGTAACATCTAGTTGGGCATTTCCTGTTTTCTGTTTAGCATGTAAATGGGTAGATCACTGAAGAACTTGTAGATTGGTCCCCTGGCTTTCTCAGCTTCAGATGCACTGTACTTAGCTGTTCCTGTAAAAGAGAGCCATTTTAAGGGAGGACACTTTTGCACACTTTTCCCCTTTCTAGGCCAGCCAACACGTGTCCACTGGTCATGGCAGGGGCTGCAGGCTCAGCTCTACAGTGGTGACACCAGAGACACCTGCAGAATACAAGCTCCAGACTTTGTGTAGTTTCTGTGGAGACTGTGCAACGCTATATTTTTCTTGTGGATTAATGATTATATTGACTTGCCCTACTATTAATATTGTTGTGTACTTTTATGTCATCTCTACAAGGGCTATGGAAAGAACATTTCCTTCAGACTTGTTAAAAAGTGTTGATTAACCTCAGCACTTGGAATCAAATAATCCAAGTCAGTAATCTGGAACATTAAATCAAACTTGGTATTTGCAAAAGAAGCTTAACAGTTCATCTTTTCTTGTTCTTCATGTTTCCTTCCTTCCGTCTTTTGACTTAGTTTATAGCCCCTGTAACTGATTTGAAATTTTGCAGCTGTTAAGATTACTGAGTGTTAGTTTAACAGCAAATGTAATCAACCCAAATCTGTGCTTCCAGTGATCTTTCCATTTACTATTTATTTTTCAAATTGATTAGTCATTGGTTTAGGGGATTATCTAAAGCTACCCTAAGCCTGGTTCTCTGTGCCGGGGCTCTTCAGCCTCTTTTGTCAGAGGAAAATCCCAAATGGAAACTAATGGGTAGTCCAGAGACACATGGAGGATGGGAGAGGATCCAAGTGCCAAACCTCTGTCACCGGAGGGAATAAGGGAGAGAGTAGCAGCATCTCAGTGCAGAAGGATCTGGACTGGATGTGGTGGGAAGGGGACAGCACAGGGGTGAGAGGAGGGATAACTGAGCTCTTTATGTGTGAGTCTTTTTGACTCTGTACTCTTCAGGAAAGAGATGGTGCCTCCTCTGAGTACATTTTCATGCATGTGTAGTTTCAGATTAGGTGATGGAAACTGCATTTTCTGTTACATAGGTCCGCCCAGGCTGTTTGGGGAAGTGGGAAAGAGAGCTATTTAGCTTCGGTACTGTGGGAACATGCTAACAGCTGCACTGTTCCATTCTTGAACAAAATTCAGTCAGCAATAACACTGGTATTTCTTGCCAGCAATACCTTATGCCATGCATATACGTTCTAAATGTCTGAGGTGCATGCAAACATTTCTAGGTACAAACTCAACACACTAAAGCATTACAAAGAAAGATTAATACTTGAAAATGGTATTTTTAAGGTGTATCTGGAAGATACACTTGTAACATGAACTTTCATCACCAATTTTAATTTCTTAGTTTCAATACTTGTACCTTTAAGAGGACAGTGGCTGATGCTGAACCTACTCTTTCCTGATGTTGAAACAAGTGGTTTAAAAACTACTTGCAACCTGGCAGTAAACCCATATATGCATACACATAAATTCATACTACAACATCTATCTAAGCACCTGACTGCCTACCTATCTATTTAATCATTGGACTTTCTGCATTGAAAACAGATCCTGTTTTCATGAGAGGAACCAGCATGATCCTTTTCATCTGTTGCTTATGAATTATCCATAGTATAGCAACAGCACTTCCCACCAATGTTATTTTCTGAAGCTTTATAGTTCTATAACGTTGCAAGCTTTAGATGCAAAATTAACAGGCAGTATCAACCAAGCAGAATGCAGTCACCCAGCTGCTGAAAATCTTTCCCTGATAGTAGAGCTGTGAGCTATGAAAGCCATTTCATGAAAAAATACAGCTGGGAATTGCATGTAGCTTTGTATCAAAACATTATTTATTCCTGTAGTGGAAGAATAATGGAAAGCAGATCAAGACGAGGTAATGATCACACACAGATCTTTTTCTGCAATTTTTCAAAGTTGAAATGTTTCAAAAGAACTCTTCTTGCTAATGATGTGAGAGACACATTTGCATTGCAGTAAATTGCTAAATGGATTGTGCAGTGTTTTTCTGAGGCAAGACTGTTGCCTCTCTCTTTTAGGCTTCTTCTGTTTTTGTCTTTGGTTTTGTTTTTTCCAAATACACAGTTATCTAATTCAAATAAAATATGCCAACTGTATTTCTAAATCACCTAGGGAAACACCATGCAACTCGGACACAGCTAACAATAAGCAGCACAGTTCACTTCACAGTATCTTTTGAATGGTGGTGGCACTGACAGATGCTGATGGCTTACTACATAGGAGTACCTACTACAGATCTAATAGGATTATCTCTAGCACTGTCTACTTAGTTTTTGTTTCTCATTTTCTCTCCAAAATCACCAAGACATCCTTGGAAATCAGTGGGGATCTACCAAAACCAATCTCTTTCCTTCTAACTTTCTGTTCTAATTTGTGTGGCCAGCTGCTGAAAGAAGGCCTTTGTTAAAGTCCTGGGCTTTTTCCATGTTTTTCATACATTCCAGGCAGCATCTAGCTTATTCAAAAAAGAGGAAAATCGACAGCAATGTGATGTCCATTATATATGCTTAAGCAAACTGGATTTGGTGCAATAAAAGGCAGTGGCTTTCATATATACTAATCTGTACATTCGAGATTATTTAAAATGTTCAGTGGTGGCCTAATTCTGCACTGCTGGTTTTAGCAGCAGGTCCATAATGACCTGTGAAGGGTTCAGAGCTTGGGCAATGCTGAGAGGTTCTCTAATTCTTTACTGCTGTAGTAATCTCAGTGAGAACACTCTCTTTGGGTGTTGAATTCCTGTCTTTTATCTGTGGCTTAATGTGGTGTAATGAACAGCTTTAGCCAGGCCTGGATTTAGTGCGGCAAGTTGTTAAGTGAGCGCAGAAAGGCTGCCCTTACACAATTCCTTACCTCCTCCACTAGCTATCTCAGTTGGCTTTAATCTTGCCCAATACGGATAAAAAGACTGATGAAGTCAGGTCTGCAAAGACTTCTCTACATGTTGTACAAACCTTGTTGATAACTCTGCATATGTACTTAGCAGCTGACCTCTGCTATACTAGAAGCTACAATGCCTAGAGAAAGCTATCCTGTGTTACGGTCAAATACAACATATAGAAAAAAAAATCCAACTCCAGAAAGGTATTTCGGTATCATCTATCTGTTTCATATTTAAATCAATGGAGTAAAGCACCCAAGTATGATTTCATGTGGCTGGGGGATGGTGTGGTTGTTTTGTTTTGTTCTTTTGGCTTGAGGCTAAATGCACTAGTTTGAGAAAAGCTGGAGTAATCTTGAAATGTCTTGTAATGAGAATCATCCCTCAGGGCTATGATGCCACCCTACCTAGTCTTGAGAGATAATAGCCAAGTAGGCAGAAACAAAGCTAAAGAACAAAATAGGGAGAGTTAAAATTGTATATGAGCTCTGGTTCTTCAAAGTGGGGAGAGAAAAAGTAACTGTCCCAGTTTTATGTTCATGTGGTGCCTTTCTTTCCCCATAATAAAAGTGCTGGTGACATTACAGAGGATTTCAAGTGTATAGAGTGCGATGTTGCTATTAGTGAATGATTCTTGCAAACAACCAAGCAAATTAGCAGCAAGTAAATATTACATGCCTTTTAAATTAGGGAAAAGGAGCCTTACAGCCAAGTCCTGCAATGAACATTAAATTATATACTGCATAGTACAGTACTCAGCCTCAAAACCAGTCTCCACACAGATGGTTTTTGCTGTTGTAGTGTTTTTTCCATTTCTACCTGAAAATGCTTACTGCTGGCAAACAGAAAAACATTTAGTAACTTTTCTGAGTGGATGAACCATGCAAGCCAGCGGCCAATGTGATTGCTTAAACTAATCCATCATTGTGAATGTTCACATAGTTTGCTAATCAACCCGGCTTGCGCCTATGGAGGTGACTGCACCATGTCTGTGCTATGGGTTCTTGGATGTGCAAAGAGTATATAGACTTTTTTCACAGTTCCAGTTACGTGGAAATTTTAGTGCTATCTTCTGGGAATGTTTCTGTTTGGAAGACTGTTTGCATGGTTTTCTCTATGTCTTTGTTTCTCTCTGTCTTATACACACATAATCACCTATATACTTACATATTCTTTTTTTTATGATCCCTATTTATACCAGTTATTGAATGCACATTATACTACACATATAATATAGAGGATATAATAATATGTCAAGCTCAGTATTTGAGATTATATTTCCACTGCTGAAATCATATGCTGTATACCCATGTTTTACAGAGATACTGTGAGCAGGGTTTTGCCAAGTGTTATATACTGAGCTAGTAGTCTCCTCCTAATGCACTCTTCCGTGTGTGATGATTTAGCCCATGGCTATGAATTCTTGTGAAGTAGACATTTCCTTTGGGATTACATCTTCTTATCCTAAGATAAGCAACTATACTTACATTTGGTATTGTTTTGTTGTAACAAGACTCTATATTAACAGACTCATAGTTGTTAATTTGCAGATGTGAGAATTCAGCAGTGCAAAGCTTGATTTATTTGCTTGCCCAGTACTATGTTCTATAATTAGCTTTAGCTTCCTTTCACATGGGACAAAAAACATAACATGTTCCATGGGGAATCATCCAAGTGTTTTGAACTCGGATGTAGTACTTAAATCACTTCTAATTTAATTCTTCTCCTATACCATTTATTACTTTGTAGCTCTCACTGACTTAAAAAGATTTGCAATGGTTGAATATATTTTTGAAGGGTAGAGATTTGTACTTAGAAACCAGGTTTCAGATATCCAGATTATTTCTCCTTTCTTCTAACTGAGTGAGAAAAGATATAAGAATGTGCTAAAGATTCTTGTGATGCCTGCAGTCTCTCAAGTTATAGTGCAGTGATGATGAAATGTATGGCTTATTAAGGAGGACTGATGGAACATACACAGTTCTAAGATTCAGGGTTTGGCAGACATAAATACAATCATATGCTAAGGAGAATTGAGTTTGAATTTTGTGGATTCTGCTATCCTTAATTTTGTGGCACATACCTAAGTAAACATTCTACTAGCATCTGGGATTAAGCCTTTGAATAGGTATAATACTTTTTTTTCCTAGGTTAGAGATGGTAATCAGATTAAGAAAGGAACTAAATTGTAAAACCTTGGTCCTGCACATGAAAAGGACCACTTAGTGTTATACAACTTCTATAAAAACATACCCAGGGTCTAAGCAAATATTAATTGATTCATTAACCATGACAACAGAGTGTTTCCAAAGTTATTCCCAGAAAGCAGAGATCCCAGTTACTAGAAGAAACCTCTAAGCACTGAACAGTATTTTGTCATCTCTCTGTGAGATTTAGCAAGGGCTTTCTTAAGGAAATGAAGCTTTGGAAGTGGTGAGCACTTAAAACTGAGTGATCTTATTATCAATTTTTCAAATAATCTGTAATAAAGGAAGACACTGACAGGTACATCCTCTCTGCTGAGTATCACATTACTGGTAATTGGCTGTGGTCCACAGAAAAAACACATTTATGCAAGTCATAATTGCTCCAATGTTATCTGTTTTAAACAGGTAATGTGGATCAGAACTGCAGTTCCATCTGGAAGAGAAGGTGCAGCTGATGCCCTGGAACTCTACCTGTATTAAATAATCAGACTGTTCTTACTCATCAGCAAGGTCCAGAAAAGTGTTGTCTCACTCCCTTTTGGCAAGTTTATGCATCTGCTCCTACAGCACAGGATGTCAGAGCGTGTTCCTGAGATCATCTGAACCTAACAACAGAGCATTTGCCTTTACAAACAACTCTTTCCACCATTGCCTTGTTCTTCCACACAGGATTTTAGGTCTATCAGCCAGCCATATTCTTCCCAAGATTTTTTTTCTTATGAAGATTTTGCCATGAGGCTTTGACTTTCTTCTGGGAACTGAAACTGAGAGAGAGGTTAAAGAGGTCATGCCTTCATAGAATTAATCAGAGACATCTGACTAGATGCTGCTGCCTTTCCAAATTCATGAGGAGATTTTAACTTGTATTTTGTTCTAAAAATCGAATCCCTCAGCACTCTTTACAGCTCTGCCATTGATGAAACACACAGAAAAGCTCAATTCTCAAATCATAAAGGTAAACATTTTTGGTAATTGACCTTCTGTCCACCTGTCACAAAAGATAATAACCACATAATATATTTATAAACTGTATTTCTCTCTAGAATGTCCCTTTCAAGAAATACGTGCTGGGCTTGGAAAAAGTAAACACATCAGTCTTTTCAAAACATTCTTACAGGCAAAACAACTATCTTTCTGAATTTGCACCACTTGTTCTATGCCTTTAATAATATGAGTTTTGTTTCATTCCAATCTGTTTATACTTGTACTGATTTTCTGTTTGGTTCTTCACAGTGGACTCGTGTGGTAAGGAACAACAGACTTCAGTTGTGATCCAGGTACTCTTGTAAATTCTAGTATTTCACTAGTTGCACACTCTTCACCACCGTTCACTCCATTTAGTGCAGTCGAGGTAATAAAATTGCATGAATATCAGAATATATCAAAGGTCTGTCTACCTCAACATCCTGTCTCAGTCACTGGTAGCACCAAAAGTATATAGCTGGTTTTCCTCAGAAAGTTTTCTCACCCTACAACTGTGTGTAGCACAGAATGTTCCTGAGCTATGGGTGAATGGCTTTCTATTTATATTTAGTAGCCCTCAGTGAATTCTTCTTCCAATGATCCATGGAGCAACTCTTGCCCTACACCTCCTCACCAGTCTTTTGAATTTTGCTGTTTACATGGAGTCTTTACCAAGAGTGGAGTAAGGTAGGATGCAAGGTTTAGGAGAGCAGGAAGACTTCTTGCTGACCACACACAGAAAACAAGGGGAAGTTTAGTCCTTAAAATCATTATTAATAGTACTGTGATTTAGGCACATTTTTCATTAATCTTCTGCTATCTCAGGAAGTTAATTTTACTACTTCAACATCAAAAATGCATAGCTGAGTTTCAACAGCTCTCCAGCAGACTGGTTACAAACAGAAGGCAGACACCCCAGAAAGGACTGAAAACTCAGGACACAAAAAGGAGCATCTTTCTTTTTCAAATCCATTTGGAACTTTTCCTATAAAGGGATTTTATTATAATGTGACCAAAACCAGATCTGCAATGCGAGATTGCATGTGAACATGAAAAACAAAATGTTTCTTTTTCCAGATATAAATTCCTTTATTTACTTCATATATAGGAAATTGCATATTTCTCTTCCTCAGTTGTGATCTGTTCTTATGTATTTTGCCTTAATCCAAGAATAATAACATCTAAACCATCCCACATGGAATGCAGGGAGCTGAAGCTCTAATGGCTGTGAGATCCTTACTGAGCATTTCTAATCCCTGATCAGAAGCAAATCACTAAACCACAGTAACAACAAATGCTAATATTTTATTTTCACCCAAGGAAAGCTTTCCTACCTTAATCATATACTTTTTGCATGCTGTAAACACACAAACATTTTGTGGACTCTGAACACCAAAGATTTACAGATATACAACTAAGCTTTACTCTCTCATCCATTCTGGTGAAATAACCATTGAAACTTCACATGAACAAGAAGCTTGTCATCTGACCCCAAGTTCTTGTCTAAGAGCTAAATTGCTATCACAAACACAGTCATCCAGACTCTTATTCATCAATTTGCAATTAAGCAATAGCAATAAGTAATGTGTGGCTGTACCAGCCTCAGAGCAGCCTGGGAAGACTATTCCTGCCTTCAGCTGCTCCAGGGAAGCTCACCTGCTGGACTGGACCTCTCCCGTGAGCTCTCACCCTTCCCCTGAGAGGCCATGGGAGGAAAATGCTCCCTCACACTCAGCCTCAAACCCTTTCACTTCCTCCTGTCCGTCTGTGTGGGGATCTGCACCAGCCCTGCAGAGCTCCGCTATGCACCAATCGCATAAGTGGCTGCTAAAGCAGTAATCCCTTTGTGGCCTAATCTGTTAATTAGAATCATTAATTGTAGGGATACTGATTAATTATTTGGAATGATCTAGCTCAGCAGAATTCAGTCTCCAGCTTAGATTTTATGGCAGAGATTCTGATTTGTGAAATTAAAATAGTTTAACTTGTAATTCACGAATACTCAACTCTTTCAGTTAATAAAACACATATAAACTGAGACTTTCAATGCAAATACAAAGCATCTAGAATTTTTATTGCCATCTTAAAAATGTTATATTACAAAGTTTTTCATGTTAGCTGTTTCACCAACATTCTGGGTCATTCATACTAATGTTGTGATGACTTCTTTATTAGCCTGTGTGTTTTACTGTAGCTTTCTAATTTCTGGAGCTCAATCTTTCATGTAAGTTATATACCAAATATAGCTCTAATCAGCACCAGTGTCAGGCTGCTACTACTATTACGATGCTACATTTGCACAGTGAAGGTCTCTGTTTATTTTTATTTTCATCCCACTCCTTCATTTTAGTTTTGTTTTACTCCTGAAATACTTATAAGTCTCTAGCATTTTTAAAGATTTTAAACACACAGCCTGAAAGCTCAGTGTTAACAGTCCAAGACATTACCTCAGGAATGCTTTTAGCCCTTTTCTTGTATTAGACAATGCTCTTGTTAAGCTGCTTGGCTTTGTCCATACTGAAGCCCTCTTGAACACATTCAGCAGCCAAAATTTGGGATTTTTTAGGTGTTAACAGACAAGATTAACTATGATCTCTCCTCTGTGAGAAGGGCCAATGATTAATCACTTTTGATAAAGGTGATAAAAGCAAGTCGCAAAACAAAATCATTCAAATGAACAGTTACGTGCTTTAAATGTTATTGTGTATAATAATTGGTATAACTTTAAAGTATCAGAGAACAATAATGATTTTTGTCACCAGGTGAATTTATTTTTTGACATGATCTAACATCAACCTGGCCTTGCTTTGAAGTTGGATCTTGTTTTGATCACGATTGGACTACATGACCTCCAGAGGTCCCTTCTTAAATTATTGTATTATACTGCCTGTTTTGATTTTGCATAAATATGATTACATTGATTGCATTAAGGCTTTGTGTGATACAGAGTAGTGTGAGCTCAGAGTCAGAAGCAAGTATTATTACTACAACAAAAGATGTCTCCTTTTTCTCCACTAAGTCTTTTGTTCCCCTGAAGATTAAGACCATTTCTGTTATGTGTTTTCTTTGAAGGTGATCCCACAGATGTGAGCAGAACATCTGTGGAAGAAATGAACACTTGACGTAAGCAAGAATGATGGGGGAGTCTGGCCCAACAGCTTTTTGAAATTGTAGTTCTTTGTCATCTATAGGTATGTACAAACTAATGCTGTTTTCTGCATGTGTAATCATTATTCCTAAGTATTTGTTGAATATTTTTTTTCAGAAAAATTCAGATTGTAGGTGGTTAGCAAACTATTCATATTGGCTGCTCACTATTTATAGCATATGAGTGATCACTCAAATAAGAGGGGACCAATTCTGCTTCCCAAAAGAATGCATCTGTATTTTCTCTGGTACTGTAGCCAGTGGTGGACATTAGGTATTAACAAGTAACTAAATACTTCCAGAATTACCATTATCTTGATAATACATATAAAATCTGAATGTGTGCATAACATTTTTAGAAACATTTCACAGACAACAAACAATGGCATCTTCCCAAATAATGGACAACCAATCTCTTTGTTTGCATTTACAGAGTATTTCCTGATTACTTTTTGATTTATATAGCCAGCTCTTTAAAAATTCCTAACAGCATTTCACAGAAAGTAAGATCCACACTTTGTGCATTTAGTCTCAGCCCCATGAGCTCAATATCTGGAATTCTTTATAGCTCCTGCTCTGTGACAGGTGGCATTAGTGTACAGGTGCTTGGGCTTTTTATTTATACAGGGTTTTTTCCTGAAAGATTATTACAGACATGTTGGGAAAAAATAGAGAATAGAAGAAAAGAAAAATCTATCTATTTCCAAAAAATAATTGAGAGCACAGGTGTGTAATGGCTGATTTCATTGCAAAAGTATCAGTTTCACTGCATTTGTGTCAGTGTAAGAGAAAATGTACCAGCTGGAAAAAATTAAATCAGCATGAATCATACATCCAAAAGGTCATTGATCTAAAAATATACATCCCAAGAAAAATATAAAAATGATATATGCAAACTAAAATTGCCAAGTAAAAATTAAATCCTTCTAAACATTCTAAACTTAGGACATTAATTAATCTGTAAGTAATGTGGACAGAGGCAAAAAGCCACCCTGTGATGTCACTGTCATTATATGGAACACAGCTAAGGAGATAAAAGACAATCATGCAGGGCCCAGGAGAAGATTAAGGCTCTTTATCTCACAGTAGGAGAGAGAGAGCATACATATAGGTAGCATTTTCTGTATGGAGAAGAGAGAGGAACTCCAAATGACAGAGTTTTTATGTGCATTTGTATCTCTTAAGTGTGCTGATGCACAACAGTAGATGTTCATGTGGATGCTGAGGATCATAAAGTCCCCCCAGTTGTCAATCAAAATTACAATCCTAACAATCCAAACCAAGTCCTTCTACTAAAAAAGTTCCAAATATAAATTTTGAAAGGAAACAAAAAGAAGCTCTGTTGGGTGCTGTACCTTCTTGTCACAGCCTAATGCTTAACAAGAACAAAAAAAAAAAGCATAAGTATGTGGTAAGAATAAAACCAGAGTCCAAGCACTCTTGAAGTCAGAGCCTTATTAGTAAAGCCTAGAGATATTTTGATCCAAAAGTAGATTGTACAAGGTTTTATCGATATTGGTTTGTATGTGTGTGCGTGCCAGAAATTTCAAAACGATACTAATTAGCCTTTCTTTTTCCTATGGTAAAATCTCATTACACCACCATACACTGGCAGAAGCACCTTTGCAAAGACTGACAGGTGGGAACCTGCTAGCCAAAGAAAGGTTTGACATACAGCCACACTGGGAAACGGCATGTGTATCGTTCCATATGACTTTTCCTAAAGAATATGGCTCATGTTTAATTTTATCACTAAACAGCCCCCTTATTATTTTCTTACCCATCCAATTAAAGCAAAAGGGGCAGATGGCCTCACACTAAGCTGTTGTAAATAATACAGTTCCGCTGCATTCAAGTGAATAAGACTAATTTGCCCAGAATATTTACAGAAAGCTTTGGTATTTGTTCTTCTGTCTGCCAGCTGTCTTGGTTCTGCTTTCAAATCTTATGTCAATACATCTCCTTCTCTCTACCTATCCTATCTTTGGATCTTGTAATGTCACACTGTGGGGACACCTTCTGCGTAAAATCACTTCTTAATTGCAAAGTTCCTAATGGGTTTAATTAGTTTCTTTTCTTTCTTAAGAGCATCAATTTCTGCTTGAAGGCGGGTGGCATCCTTCTTTTTCTGGTAAGTTTATAGATTTCATTATTTTGCTTGTATTTAATTTTACAGCTTTTAAAGAGAGGTTGGAGGGCACAGAGAAACAGGAGCTATTGCCATAAAAACTCTTTGGGTTGATAGAGCTGAAGAGACTTCACACCATTTTCTAAATATGTATAAATTCTTAGTTTAACTTCCCCTGGCAGTTCTTTTCACTGCCTCATCTCCTTGACTGTGGGCAGTCTAACACATTTGTAGATCAGAGATCGGGCCGGGTGGTGAATCACCGCATCAGCAAGCAGGAAGCAAATAGAAGCAGAAGGCCAAGCAGTGGATCGTCTCATTAGAGAGAGGCAGGGGGGCAATGAAGTACACCACAAAAGAGGATGGAGGAGCTATAAGAGAGCAGAAGCTGAAAAGAATGTTACTTCAACATTATCAGAGGCTCAGTCTAGTAGCTACTTCAGGGAGATTGTAATAGACATTTACAGATTTGGTGAAGACTGAGAAGACACATTCACATTAACAAGGGTTGAGTAATTTAAGATAACATGAACGTTTACCATGTTGATTAATCCATAAAAACAAAACTGTGCTTTGAAAAATAAAGCAAATTATCCTAATTATATAAAAGCATATGTGTTATTGTTGATGTTTGTTGATACAGCTATCATTGGCAGAATTCCTCCCTCGAGTGTTATTCTGAAGAACATTCCCAAACTGGCACTTTTTATTGTGGGCATTATCATGTAAAACAAATAAAAATGTTGACTATTCTAGTTGTTTCCAGTATTTACTGCACAGTTTCTAAACCATGGGAGATCAGTGTTGATGTGATTGTATTTCTATCTACTTTTCACTGAGAAAATATTCATGTCTTCATAACACAAAATGTCTTTCTAATACAAAAAAATATTAGAGGATCAGTCATGATCTGAAGCATGGTAAGAAATTCCATTTTGTGCTTATACTTTAGGACTGTGATTTTTTTCTTTTTGCAGCAATTTTTAGAACAAGTTCTCAAACTTAGCTTGCACTGTAAAGTTTTGACTAAAGTTGTTGCTGGTTAAACCAACTTTCTGACTCCAAAGAAAAATTACCTCTGCAAGCAACATAATTCTTCAGCCAGCAAGGACAAGAAACATCAGCTGTTTCAATTGCACTATTAAATGAAGAAAGGCAAAGGAAAATCTGGTGCTTGTCTCTGAAATTTACAATTTCTGGCTACCATATTTCTAGACAAATTTGGATCACCACTGTCACAAGTGAGAGAGGACAACTTTTCTGACCACAAGGAAGGATTCCTGGCAGCACCAAGTAATTATGAGTTTACTCAGGAGAGAGAAGGGGACATCAACCCTTCAGATTACCAGGAGGACTTCAAAACACATAGATCTGGGCTGGACAGTGCTGCACAGAATCCACAGCAAGAACCCACACTCATGTCGTGAATGGTGTAACTAAAGCAGCAGTCAGTGCTAATCTCTACCTCCTTCTATTTTAGTAGTGTCTCCACTGACCCTGAGAGTTCTCGCTCTTGCCACAAATACCTCTCATGAGGGCTCTTAGGAGTCCTTTAGTGTTTGTGATGGCTGAAATTGTGGAACAGCCCTGAGGTCAAATCTAACCCTTTTCAAATTTTCACCAGGGTGCTTTTATTTTCCCTCACTTGACATTTTATTCAACATGCATATTAGCCTTTTTCAAACTCTGAGCCCTCTACTAGTTAGAACAGAATGATAGAATAATTTCAGTTGGAAGAAACCCTCAGGATCGAGTCCAATCATAACATAACCTAACTCTAGCACTAAACCATGTCCCTAAGAACCTCGCCTTTTAAACACCTTCAGGAATGGTGACTCCACCACTTCCCTGGGCAGCCTGTTCCAATGCCTGACAATCCTTTCTGTAAAGATTTTTTTCCTAATATCCAATCTAAACCTCCCTGGTACAACTCTTGTCCATTTACTCTTGTCCTATCTCTTGTTACTTGGGAGAAGAGGCCAACACCCTCCATGCTAGAGCCTCCTTTCAGGTAGCTGTAGACAGTGATAAGCTCTCCCCTCAGCCTCCTTTACTCCAGGCTGAACAGCCCCAGCTCCCTCAACCACTCCTCATCAGACTTGTGCTCCAGGCCCTTCACCAGCTTCATCACCCTCCTCTGCACTCTCTCTAGGGTTTCTGTGTCCTTCTTATGAGGGGCCCAAAACTGAACATAGGATTCGAGGTGCGGCCTCACCAGTGCCGAGTACAGTGGCACAATCACTGCCCTAGTCCTGCTGGCCACACTATTCCTGATACAAGCCAGGATGGTGGCCTTTTGGGCCACCTGGGCACACTGCTGGTTCAGGTTCAGCCGGATGTCGAACAACATCCCCAGATCCTTTCCTGCCAGGCATCTTTCCAGCCACTCTTCCCCGATAGGAAAGCACTGTATATATAATACAAAAAAAATAATATGGAATTTCTCTCTAAATTTCTGAAGCTTCCATGATAATTTGTCATCCCAAGGCGCATGTCTGCAATGCGGTGATCTGGACCAGTTATATCATTGGGTTGAGGTTTAACAAGGCCAAGTGCCATCTCCTGCACTTGGGTCACAACAACCCCTTCTCCAGCCTGCCCAGGTCTTTCTGGTTGGCAGCACGACCCTCTGCCCCGACTTGTGTGCCACCTGCCAGCTGCCTGAGGGGACACTCTGCCCCAGCATCCAGCTCACTGAATGGCAACAGGACCCGCAGAGTGCAGCATGGGGCATTGCAGACATGCGCCATGGGATGACAAATTGTCATGGAAGCTTCAGAAATTCAGAGGGAAATTCCTTTTTTTTTTTTTTTGTATTATATATACAGTGCTTCTCCTTTTTATTGCTGCAAGCTGTTCAGAGCTGTTTAAGCGGTCTCATTTTTCATTTCAACATCACATGTCTTCATAGTGCTGATGTTCTGTGTAACATGGGATTGAGTTGTACTCTCGCGTAGGTCATTAAATAGTAGGCAGCCTAGACTATTAGACGGTGGAGAGCAGATTATCTGCAGTAATTGTGCTGCCACCAGAGACAGGAGGTTTCCATCTAGCTCTGGAGCCAAAGGAGAAAATTCAAAGCTGTCTCTGGAACTCTGTGGGCTATCGATCAGCAGATTGAATTCATAATGGTCACAAATGAAAAGGTACATGAGAAAGGCATATGCTATCTTGACTGCCACAATACATGTCTTAGGAACGACGGAGATAAATCATACATCCCCCTCCTCCTGACCCCTTTCCTAATAAGTGAACAAATAGTTTAAAAAGATGGGAGGAAAAAGATACGACTTCTACAGCAACTTGGCTTTGAAATTCCAAGTACATTTCCCTGCATCATTCCCACTCTTCCAGCCACTTCGTCCGGCATTCTCCCTCTAGTCGGTACCAGCGTAAGACTCTTCAAGCAAAAATTAAACAAAATACTTGCTGTACAGCCGTTTACCTGTGCTAAGCGTGTGTGGAGAAGTAGTATGCTTTGATTTCTGTGGTATTTCTGATCAGAAGATGTGTTCATATGTAACAGTTTGGAGGATGATGAGGTTCAGAGAGGAGAGAAGTATTGAAAAAGCTAAAGGCTGCATAAGGGTACCTGAATGTTTTATCCTTTTTTAGTTAATAAGTAATTGCACCTATTGAGTGAAAACTCTTGAGTTTCCACTAGTGTAATTGAAACTGGTAAGACTAGTGCCACTGAGTTGCCACAGTGTGGAAAGAAGCCACACACTATTTCTGAGGACTGTATACATGTAATTTTAGGACTGTATAAGTAGGCCTAAAAGTACATTTGGCCCTTTGAAGGCAACCATGAGGCTGGTGTGGCCCCCTGTGAAAATGAATTGGACACCCCTGCATTAGGAGAAGTCTCCAGGAAGCTGGGCTGGGGTCTATACCATCCAACACATTCATAAATGTTCTGGGAAAGGAGCAGAGGAAAGAGACACGTGGTGGAGGTAGGAAGCAAATAAAAGCAATGGATTGGCAAAGTGTTCTGAAGAAACTCAGTGCTACATTATGAAAGAAATGAAGTATCCAGGGTAAGTAAGGGTGAATCACCTACCAAGTGTCTTTTCCGAAGACCTCACCAGACTGAGTGACTGAGCAATAAAAAGATAGATGAAATGTTGTGTAGGTACGTATGGAGCGAAATATACAACTGAAAAAAATTCACAGTCATAGCTTCGCTCATAAAATGAACTGAGCTTACCTTCCATTCCTATGGAGAGTAAGATCTTGAGTTCTTGATAGATCATAGAATAGTTTGGGTTGGAAGGCAACTTAAAAGGTCATCGAGTCCAACCCCCCTGCAATGAGCTTGGACATCTTCAAGCAGATGGGGTTGCTCAGAGCCCCATCCAGCCTGGCCTTGGATGTTTCCAGGAATGGGGCATCTACCACCTCTCTGGGCAACATGTACCTTTTCATTTGTGACCATGCTGAATTCAATCTGCTGATCGATAGCCCACAGAGTTCCAGAGACAGCTTTGAATTTTCTCCTTTGGCTCCAGAGCTAGATGGAAACCTCCTGTCCCTGGTGGTAGCACAATTACTGCAGATAATCTGCTCTCCACTGTTTAACAGTCTAGGCTGCCTACTATCTAATGATCTACACAAGCATCACGGTGGCAGGGAGGGATGGGGGCATTGGCACCTCCTGCATCCCTTGCTCACCTTTTGGTCCCCAGATGGGAACGGCACAACCAGCTGCTCTGGCGGGACACAGGGAGCCAGGGCTTGGGCAGCAACTCTGTCCTGTCCTATGGGGATTTGTCCTGCCCCTGTGGCCTCCCCCACAGGGCAGGGCTGTGCAGGAGCCACCTATGCCCACGGACTGGGAAGCAGCAGGGCCTGACGCTGCTTTTCCTCTCTTCCTGCAGCTCCTGGGTGCTGAAGGAGCTGTGGGTGGACGCACTACTGGGGTAAGCCAGGAGGATGCTCCAGGCACAGCCAGATGGGGGAACACAGCTCCACAGATGGGGAGAGCTGCCCCTACAGCTGCAGGCAGCTCCTAGGCAGAGATGCTGACAAGAGAGAAGAGGCAGCTTGGAGCTCACCCAGCTCTCTCCCTGTCCCTACCTGGTGCACAGGACACCAGAAGCAGCAAGGAGAGCACGCGTGACCTGTCTCCCTTCAATCAAACACCTGGAGAAGGAGCTGAGCTGCCGCCACGCCGTGAGTGTCTCTCTGGTTGGAGCTCTGTCTCCAAGCACTGCTCCTCCAGCTGAGCAGCAGAGGCATCACTGCTCACCCTCTTCCCCTCCTTCTCTCTTGCCCAGTGGAGGACATTCAGCGCCAGCAGCCTGAAGAGGCTGGTGGAAGGCCAGGCAGAGGTGAGAATGGCTGCCTTTCCTCTGCCTCTGGCTCTGCCAGAAGGTGCGGCGGTGGGGTGAGCTTGTGCAGGAGGGAGGGAAGGAGGGTGTCATGGTGCCACATAGGGAGTGGAGAGGGTTGGGGAGCCACCAGGAGTGCTGGCACATCCTTGCTGGCGGCACAGGGAGGAAACTGGCCGTGGGAGGAAGAGAGCCCAGAGGGGCAGAGGGTCACAGGTCTGCCGGGCTCTGTCTGCTGGTGCCGGTGGCAGCTCACTGGTGGCCCGTTCTGCTTTGGGGCTGCTCTCTGAGCACAGCCTGGTTCTTGCAGGCTGCTTCCAAGCAAGGGCCTGTGCCAGCCCCATATGGAAACAAACAGGGACTTTTCCGGTCACCTGGTGAGTTTTGGAAAGAAAGGCAGGGAGGGGCGCCTTTTCTCCTGAACCTGCATGTCTGTGGAACTGAGGATGCTGCTGCTGCTGCCCTTTGGCCAGAGGACGTCGGTGCCCAATCACACTGCAGCAGGAGAGAGCTGAGCCCTCAGAACCCACCTGAGTCCTCGAGGTGCTGCTGCCTCAGCTCTGTCCCAAGGGCTGAGCAGACAGGTCACCGCTGCTGGGTAGGAGTTGGGAGGAGCTGTGCTCACCTATGTCTTGAGTGTCACCGTGCAGGTTGGGCAGCCCAAGGGAGGACATCAGCTGGAGGAACAAGGACATCCTCTGGGTACCGGCCGCTGGCTGTGGTTCTGCAGGGACCTGGAGCCTCTGCTGCTGCCCACAGCTTGGAGGAGGGCAGGACAAGGCTGTCCCAGGCTGTGCCAGTGTCACATTGCCTCTCAGGAGCCTCTGAACTGAAGCTGCTGAGCCAGAGCTGTGAGTCCAGCTGCTGGCCCCTGCCCGTCCTGCCACAGCGTGCCACACCGTGCTGCAGGCAGGGCAGGCAGGGCAGGGCAGGCTCCGGGAGTGCTGGCCTGGCGGTCTCCATTGACAGGCTCTTGCTCTGTTTTCCTTTGCAGCAGGAGGGAGCAGCGGGAGGAGGACGAGGGGGCTGCCCTGGCCCTTTGCTCTGCGGCGGAGCCCGGCCGCTGCCCAGGCACCAGGGCAGGCGGGCTCCTGCTGCAGGAGGGGGCTCTTTGGCCAGCCCCTGGCAGCCCTCTGCGGGGAGGACGTCACACTGCCCCAGCCCATCCAGGTAACCAGCCTGTACAGGGGATCCCCAGCCCTCCCTCCACCCGCTCCAGAGGCAGTGAGCCCAGGAGCTCCGGGGTTGGGGGACTGGACTCTTCACTCCCAGAAACACACTTCTTTTGGGGGCAAGGCGCCAGATGTGGGGCAGAGCTCTGGCCACCACTCTCGGAAGGCAGCTCCTCAGCCAAGTCACTGTCCTCCTGCCTCTCCTCAGGAGCTGCTGGCAGTCCTGCAGCAGGAAGGACCGACAATGGAGGGGATATTCCGAAAGGCTGCCAGGGGGACGGAATTTCGGGAGCTCAGGGAGGCCCTGGACCACGGTGCGGATGTCGACCTGGGAAGCCAGTCTGCACTGCTGCTGGCTGTCATCTTGAAGGTGAGCACTTCTGACCTGCAGCTGGAAGAGCTCCTGGCTGGCCTGGAGTGTTCCGAGGCCCATGGCATTGCAGGACTTCCTCCAAAGCATCCCTGGCAAGCTCCTCGTGACAGACCTCTCTGAAGACTGGACGGCAGTGATGCAGAAGAGCAGCAAGGAGGAGATGCTGGAGGAGCTGAAAGCATAAGTATGGGCAGCAGGCTGGCTGTTGAGCAGGAGCCCTGACCGCTGACCGAGAGCACTTGGGAAGCTGCACAACACAGCCACGGGCTCCCACCTCCCTTGGGCAAGCTTGGGGGACTGCTGCGGGCAACAGCTGCTTTATGAACCTTGTGTTCCTGTTTCCTCAGGGTGGCCCAGAAGTTGCCTGCAGCCAACCTCCTCCTTCTGAAGCCGCTGCTGGCCCTGCTGCAGCACATTGGCTACAATGTGTCCACCAGCAGGATGAGCTTCCGCAACTTGGCCATCTGCCTTGGGCCAAACCTGCTGAGCCCCACCAAGGAGGAGCTGCTGCCACTGGACACCATGCTGGAAGTGGCTGAGAAGGTACGCTGCTTTGAGCAGATGCCCAAGCCTTCCTGGCCCATGAGAGCTTGGCTGTCCAGAGGTCCCTGTCTGCCTCCTCTCTTGAGCAAATGCTGGTGAGGTGTCTGCCTGCAAGAGCAGCCCCACAGCCATCTGCGCATAGGCAAGGCTGGGGAGGGGGAGAGGCTGCTTGCTCTTGTTTCAGGCAGCTGTCTTGAGAGCAAGGCTTTGATGTGTGCAGGTGAAGGTGCTGGTGGAGTTCCTGATTGACAACTGCAGGGAACTCTTTGGGGAGGAGACAAGTGACCTTTCATGTCCAGCAGACAAGGAGTCACCAGCGCCCGCGAAGAGATGCAGAGGTAAGAGGTGGGACTGAGAGTTGTCACTGGCTGGGGCTTGGGACGCTGGAAACCTCGGTGTCGTTTCTGGTGGGGCTGTGCATTCAGGGTTGTCCTCTCAATCCTGCTTGTCCCATGGGCTCTGTTTGGCCACTGCCTCTTGAGGCACGAAAGCTGTGCTCTGCAAGATGAGCTGAAGCCTGCAGACAGGGCTGCAAAGAGAAGCGGTGTAGGGCTTTGGGTGTGTTTTGCTTGAGTCGTTTTTTACTTCCAGCAAGTCACTTTGCTCCACGTGCTTTTGCTTTCCAGAGCTGCATTTGGAAGAGCAACGTGTCCTTGTAGTCCCGGCAGACATGGACCATCAGGCAGACAACTCGCTGCACGCATCCCCCTCCCTGCTCGGCATCCTTGAAGAAGCTGAGGGAGATACAGTGGTGGAGTCTGAGGTGGGAGAGGTACAGCAGGTCCTCAGACACCGTGACAGTGTGTCTGGTGTAGCAGGGCCGTTTCCGATGAGGCCAGGTCTCTTCGTGGCCTCTGCCTGACAGTAGAGCTGGTGTGTGCCCGGGTTATTCCTCCACCCACCGTGATGACAAATGGTAAAAAAACTGGCAAGGTTGTTTCTCAAACATGCCAGGCATGTGATTAATATATCTTCAAAATACCTACAGAAAGACAGAGGGGAGAAGCCAAAAACTTCAGAAGGGTTTCACTCAGGTCCTGCTTCATCAGAACTTCATCAAGTCTGTGTCGGGGCCTGGGGCTGGTACCAGGGTGTCCCTACCCGGGTCCCGGGGCCAGGGATGGGGGAAAGGCAGATGGGCTCTGAGGTTCTTACTGCAACTTGGCGATGACCATTTCCTCTTGGAGGAGGAGAAGGCGGCTCTCGCTCCTCTTGTGGCCCCGGGTCAGCTGCACATCCGTGCTCAGCACCAGCTCGGCATCGGTGAGAGCCTCCCTGCGGAGCAGAGAGTGAAGGGCATGAGAAATGCCGCTGCTGAGAGGACCGTCCCTGCCCGCGTGTCCCCGAGCCTTAGGGGAAGCCTACCTGGAGCCACAGCAGCAGCTGGCTTGGCCCATCCTGCCCGGGACAGGAGGACACTCGCCGTGCACCAAGGATGCGTCCCATACGGTCACAGCGAAGATGGGAAGGAGGTGCTGATGCCGCCACAGTGATGCTTGGCCAGATCCTGCCTCCTCCCGGCGCTGCTGAGTGCCAGCACAGCTCCGTGCTGCTCTCTCTGGTGGCTGGTGGCTCCAACTGACCAACAGGCCGAGCCCAACGGAAAGTGGGAGGGGCCTGGAGAGCACCTGCCTGGGGGTTCTCTCCAGAATGCCCATGGCTGCCTTGCACTGGGGAGCCCAGAGCAGGGCACAGCCCAGGGGAAGGACCATCTCCCCACACCTGCTGCCCATGCTTTGCCTACTGCAGCCCAGGAGCCACCTTTGCTGGCTAAATATTGGTCAGCTGGGGGTCCACCATGACCCCAGGTGTCTGCACAGCTGCTTTCCAGCTGGGCATCCTCCAGCATGTACTGGTGCAAGGGCTTGTTCCTCCCCAGGTGCAGGGCTTTGCTCTTGGCCTTATTGCACTGCAGGACATTCTCATCAGCCTCTTTCTCCAGCCTGCCCAGGTCCTTCTGCTAGGCAGCATGACCCTCTCCCCCAGCTGGTGTGCCACCTGCCAGCTGCCTGAGGGGACACTCTGCCCCAGCATCCAGCTCACTGAATGGCAACAGGACCCGCGGAGTGCAGCATGGGGCATTGCAGACATGCACCTTGGGATGACGAATTGTCATGGAAGTTTCGGAATTTAGAGTTACATCTCTTTGTAGTGCTGATGTTCTGTGTAACATGGGATCGGGTTGCACTCTCGCATAGCTCTTTACCCAGTGAAGGGTACACCTTTCCAGGCCATGAGCTGCCAGCTTCTCCAGGAGAATGCTGTGCAATATGGTGTCAAATGCCTTACCAGAGTCTAAGTATATCCGCAGCCTTTCCCTCATCTACTAGTTGAGTGGGTCACCTTGTCATAGAAGGAGAACAAGTTGGTCAAACAGGACTTGCCTTTCATAAACCTGTGTTGACTGGGCCTGATCACATGGTTCTCTTGTATGTGACGTGTAATGTTACTCCAAATGATCTGCAATTACCCTTGATTAGGAAAAGAAAATCAGAAAAAGCAGGGAAACTGCTTGTCAAGTGTAATAATAGGGATCGGTGGGAGTGCACGGTACAGGGGCTGAGCATGCTTGAGTCCAAGGAGATGCACAAAGTACAACACAGCTGAAGAAAGCAGAAAGTACAAGACAAATATTACAAGAATGACAGAAGCTGCAGGTGGTCTAGGAAGTGTGTAGTTGTACTTCCATGAATAAGACAAAGAGCTAGAAGGATTCATACATTGACCTGTGGCAAAAGAAATACAGGATGTTGTAGAAAACACTTCAGACACATCTTAGTGTGACTCAGTTAAAAAAAAATGTATTAATGTTCAAGTTCATAAGCTCTGAAATGTGTTGCTGTTTCCACATTGTTCATAATAATTTGGTATAACTTTGTTTTCAAATCATTAACTAGCTAATAATTAAGACATTCCTATTTATACATCATTACAGGCTTTAGCATCCCCTCTACCCTATTCATAAGAGGCATTTACAAATTATGAAAAATCTAAATCCAAGCCAACTATGCAAACAACTAGACACAAGCAGCTTGCTGTGCATGTCTGACTGTTAAAGGGACCTTTATAGCCTTGTTTAGCTCTTCTAATTGTGCCAGGTTATTCAAAATCAGCAGTCCTTACACTTCACTCCTCTATCCAGCTAGATTTTGTTCCACAAATATTATAGAAAACATAACACACAGTAGCAACAATAAGAATATTTACTCATCATGGTTCAGGCTAGCCATGAGTCACTGCCAGGATTTTTCAGTCTGTTTGGTACACATTCAGCAGCCTTGTTGTCCCTGTTCAGAAAAAAGGGAAATGGTTGTCTATTGTTAGTCAGTCTATCTTTTAATAAACCAAGGAAGCAAACAGCCTTTTAAGACTAGCACTGGATCTCTAAATCTGTAAATGTAGGTCACAGAATTGTGTTCCTGTTTGTTTTGTTGGAAAAGACTGTATACTTATAAGGTTGCGGCATCACACACCTTCCCCACCTAGTGAATGCTGTTCATGAAACATCCATGTTGTATAAGCATGGGTGCTGTTGTAGAAGACTATGAGATCCCACATGGCCATGAAAAAGTAAATAGCTAGCAATTTCTTGCTGCCTCCTTCAGTATAAAATATAATAAGCATCAGATTAAATTAGTTATCTTTTCAAAGCAAACTCATTAATGTAGTTCCATAGGCAAAAAAAAAAAAAAAAACAACTGTAGAAGTTCGTACCGCAGCTTTTTGTGGATACTAAAATTTTACAGGGTTTTAAAAAGCAACAGCACAAATTACTGGAAAGAAATTAATCAAAAGCGATTAAATACAATGTGAAAACCTCTGACCTAGGAAGTCCTGAGGCTGAGAGGGTGTTCTGCAGAAGTGCCACCACTTCCCTGGTCTCCTCTTTCCTCTCAGCATCTGTTGCTGGCCACTGTCAGAGAAGTACGAAGCTGTTCCTCTGTTCTAATGTACTTAGAAGAACAATGTGGTGAGTTAAACTGAGTTATGCACCACAGTTTTACCTCTTCCATAACTCAGGTGTGCCATTATTTCAAATCTGCCTGTCATTCCTATTGCCACAGTCCTGGCACACCTGACTGATAATCTGTTCTCATGGGGACTTTCCAGCCTCTCCCTCATTAACCTTTAGTGACTATCTTGGACAGACAGAGCCAAATTTTGGATATGGAAAGGAGAGGAAGGCTGTGCATCCCTCCAGCTGTGAGGATATTGTGCTATGCCAGGGCTGATGGAGCCCATTTGACAGTACTGCAATAGCACTGTGAACTCCCTGGACCTTCTTGCCCCCAGTGAATCAGCATCTGGGCTGAGGGCTGGCAAATAAACAATCTCCATCTGCTGCCACAAGTGTCTCTGTGCCAGAGGACATTTCAACCTTTGTGAAATTTGGGGTCACTGGTGATTTTCCTGGATTTGTACCACAGTCTATCACCGCACATTCTTCAATGCTTGCTTCCTGCTGCTCTGTTGCACAGTGCTGTTCAGCAAATGTCTAGGACACCTTGCCCTTTTCATACACTGCCATCATCAGCCACGCCACCTGGTCTCTACCACAGATACACTGGCTACCCCAGGAGTAGAGTCTGCAGAGAGCTTTTGCCTGTGGGCAGGCTGTGGTGTGCTACTTATCTCTCTGGGTCCCTATTTCTGATTGAGAGATTGAACAGAAAGGTGAAAAAGCATTATGAAAAATTTAAAACAGAAATGTCAATGTCAAAAACTGGGAAAAACATAGTGGGTGGGAAGAAAGGCAGTTACAAGAATTTGAACCCGAGCTCCTTGTTGATATCTCACAACACACTTCCCCGAGGCACTGTGCTCAGCAGAGTTGCTAGGGCCAATAGAAAGTTTGTACACCACATCTTTTGCCAAATGGTCTTTCAAGGGGAGGACACTTGGCACTAGTGAAGGCAGTTCAGCAATTGCATCTCTGTCCTTCCAGTGCAATGTGTACAAGCTGTAATCAGCCCAAAGTCCTGCCAGAAGAACTTTCTGGTGTAGACATGACCTCAGTCCTCTACAGGAAGAAACCCAGGCTAATATTTCTCTAACAAAACTATGCATGCAAAAATATAACATCTCTCTTGTAATAGCGCTGTGAGGCTGAATAACCAGTTAGATGGTGAGCTGACTTGTTCATACAATCCTGAGAACTGTGCATACACATAAACTATAATCAAGCTATACAAGTTATAATCATGCCTTCTTGCACATAATATTCTGAAATTTTGGAGAAAGGTACATTTACCTTTTTATTTCTATCTTAATTTATCTCCTCAAGAAAGGAACAGTTTTTGTCTGCCTTCAGTAACACTCTGGTCATTTAATAAAAAGGTATCACATATTCATACTACTTTTATTATGTATGATAAAAAGCTATAATACTGTTTCATTATGTAGTTGATTATGAACCTTGCTGTTCTTCAAGGAATGGTGTAGTTACAAACATAATTTCCTCCTTTTTGTGTGAGAACAACTGTATTCTGAATTCATTCTGTTAAGCAGCAGTTTCCCATGAGTCATAGATACTGCCTTGTATATGTGGTACCAAGTCTTTTTATCTGATTAAGTAAGATTAAAGTAGAAAACCTTTTAATCAACATGAGTACTAAATTTAAATAGAGCAAGTACTTGTGATCAGCAGAGATATCACGTTCCCCCCTCTTGTGATTAGAGGGAGTGACACGTCTTTGCCACAAGCTGACTTGTGTGTCACTTGTGTTGCCAGCAGCACTAGTTCTATGTGCTGATCCTAATGAATTGCAACATGTATTGCTGATTGTTCTTACATGAATTTTTCTTTTGGAAAGATGTCATGTATGTCATTAGTGAAGTACTAGCCCAATAGATAGCTGAATTACAGTTTTCAAAGATAGTTGTTCCATGGAATATATATTGAAAAGCAGCTTCAGGTTAAGAATGTAGTTTTTGCTCTGTATGAGGATGAGCATCTCATCATAATTATTTTGGGATAGCTTTGGAATGTGCAGTAGGGTAACATACATGAAAATCAATTTGAGAAAACACAGGACTGGTATCACAGTGATGTAAATACATACCAGACAAATGACTTCATTTTTATTACACAAAGATACAGATGAAGTCAAAATAGTAAAGACGTGCATTTGAGAAAGTGAGGGAACAGTTAGAGCAGGCAGTGGGAGGTCTTCAGTCTGCTGGTGTGTGATCAGACTAGTTTGATCAGCAATTCATCTCCTTTGGCATGTAGAACTGAAGTTCCACTTCAAAAAAATACAGAAAATATAATCAACAAGGCTATTTAGAGAATCTCATATAATATAATGGCCTTCCATTTTCCCACTGAAAGGAACATATTGGGTCCTAAGAAAATATTGGGTCTAAATTTCTCACTACAGCTCTTTCAGAGTGGTGCTGGGAGATGGTTTTTCTAATTGGAAAAAATTTCTATTGAAATTCAGTAGCCACTGCCTCTATCACACTTGCAGTATCCCTGCCTGATACCCATAAAATATGTGACTGTCCTGGCTAGCTAAAAGAGGAATGGAAAGAGGGAACATTTTCCTTTGATGTAGGCTATAATAACAGACAATACCCTCTCAAGCATATACTATTGCCTTGTGGCTAGGCAGTGTGCACCTCTGAAGAAAAATAAAACAAGTCAAAGTATTACAGCAGAAAACAAACTGTAGTCTTTTTTCAAATACAGTCTCTCTACTTTTTTTCTGTAAACCTAGAAATAATTGAACTGGATTTCAGTCTTGTGTTATGTGCGACTGCACAGAAGGATAGTCTGGCTTTATTGAACTACTGCTTTTGCTATAATTGATGCTATTTTTCAGAGTTGCTCTACATTGATTTCTGTACTTTAAAGGTTTTCTCTTGCTGTCCTGTGCAATAAGATATGGATTTACAGCCTCACAGAAAATATTTAGTAAGGAAAGGTGCTATGACTATAAATCCCAACAATCAGATTTCTGTACAGATGGATATCCAGCTTTGTATGTCTTCTTTAGACCCAGAACAGCTCTTCCCTTAGATGCTATTCATGACATGGACAGCTAATACATTAATAATAGATTCAGAATAATTGTATAAATAACCCTCCTCCCTAAGTAGACAAAAACAAACCCAAAACCTAGCTGGAATGTGTCTGATTAAAATTAGTTTTCTAAATCCTTTTAGAAATCCTTTAAATACACCAGCTATTTGCAAGACATGCTTTTCTGAAAGAGCTGCGTGAGTTTATAAGTCAGACAATGCAATCAGATGGAAACAAAGAGATACTTCTTATTTATTCTCACTTGTGTACTGTACTGTGGTTCATAATCTTTTAGAGAAACACAGAGAATACTGTCAGTAAGGAAATCAACATTAGACACCACCGATCCCAACAATGCAGGAACATCCTACTGTTCCCTGCTACAGTTATCGGTGTTTTCAGTCTTTCTTAAATATTTTTGCATAAAACCAGTAGAAACACCAGTGAAACTTTTTACCTAGCAGTTTACTTATGGTACCAGAGCCTATGACTTACAGCAGCAGTGGGGATGCTCAGAGAATAACAATTCAATCATGGAACAATTCTGAGGTTTTGAAATTTTGGGGGAGACTCCATGTGGAGGTTATGGAGGAAGATGGGAGAGCTCCAGCTCAGTGTAACCAAGAGGTAGATGGGCCAGTCAGATGAGAAATGAGACAGTCTATAACGGCTCCTCTGGCTGACACAGACAAATCATTTGAAACTCATAGAAACATTCCCAGTTAGTCTAAGGACCGGCACACGCTCTGGGCAACATTTGAACCTCGATGTGAGGAAATGTACAAGTGAAATTTTCATCAGACCAATAGACTTTCATAAAATGCTTTGATATTGGTGGAACAGCAATTTTGATACAGATTTTTTGCTGTGGGTTTTGTTAGTTTTTCTCGAACTAGAGATACTATTGAAAATGTGAACTGCCTGCTGTAAACTGTAGGAGTGTCTGATACTCTCCTGAAAAGAGAGCACTTTTACTAAAGGAAACCCTTTGGCTTTTTAAAAATGTAACTAATACCTCTTGGTTTGGCTTTTTGCTTGGATGCTTTTAGGTTTATAGCATTAGCCAAAATGAATCAGATTATTTCTCACAGCTCTGTACCTCTTTATAAAGGTCAGTGTTTAGTTATTGAAAATGTTGGAAAGAAGATACATGTAACATTTTATGCTATTGATCTGTTTTTAATGTATCATAGTAGCCTCCAGTGCTTTAATTTCCTTACTAGCCCACTTTCAGTGCTGCCGTCAAGGGGGGTTTTTATGGTTTCCCTGAGTTTCTCTGTCCTTACCTTCTGCCTGCATTTCACCACTTGACAAAGTATTTTTATCTTTGGACTGTGCTTTCTGTATTCAAGACAGTAGTTAGTTGGTCTGTAGCCCTTTTTACTTCATCTCTCATGCCTCAAAGAATTTATCACCATATGAGCTATATTATTATCCAGTACACACTGTGGAGAGATGAGATGCTGAAAATAATGTAAAAATTAAATATTCATTGACTTGAAGGTTAATTTGACTAGGATTGCATGTGTGTAGGAGTAGTATGCTTGCAAGCTCTATAGTAAGGAGCTTTTCAAATTATATAAGTGACAAGCTGATTTCAGAGTTATAACATATCATCTTGATGACCGACAATGGAAATGGAAATTAATATATATAAAAAAAGGTCTTGTGAATATACTGTGCTAATGGAGCAAATCCATAACAATGAAGCTAATCTGTATAAACATAATATGCCTGGGCTCAGGGTGAGCTTTTACTGATTTGGTCCTTAGCACCTATAGCTGGTGTTTCTAAGTACCTGGGATAAAACTTTTGGTAAAGCTGAAAGCCCTGGCAGTAAGAAAACAAGATGGTGCATTCAAAAGTTTTTCATATTGCTTCCCATTCAGAATTTGCACTGTCAGGTAGAAAGCTGCTTCTATGGGAAATGTAGAACAATATTCTGAATGTGAATTAAAAATTAAAAACTTCATGGAGTTTTACAGTACATGGAGACTTCAGATACAGGAATAGGAATGAAAAGCAAAAAAAAAACTCAAAACACAGTACCATGTGTTTCTGGGTGAATAAAAAGAGGTGTGGCTTCCATGGAGAATAAGCTGAAAGCCCAGAAAAGCAAAAGGACTAAGTAAGCCTCTCAATTTTGGTCTCAGCCTCTCTGGAGACCCTAGTGAGTTAGAGATTAGGATGCAGTTAGTAGTTTTCCCAGCCTGCTCTTGGACTTGGGGGCATTCAGAATCCTTTTTAATTAACTCACTACTGTTGGTCTAAGAGAGTTGGATTTTTTTTTTTTTTTTTTTTTTTTTTTTTTTTTTTTAATTCCTCTGCACTACCTTTTAGCATATTTACAAAATGTGGTCAGAAGGAAGATTAAAAATAGATCTGAAATATATTGGTTAGCTTCATCTTGGAGTTCTCCCTTTGTTTAGTGGTCTGCCTAGGACAGAATCTGATTTGTTCTAAAAAGCCATTTAATTTTATAGACTATGTGATCGGGTGTTCCTCTCACAGGTTTGTATTTTCACCACTGACATATCTGACACACAGCGCACCCATCATTAGGAGTCACTGCTTACTTTAAATTACTGCTTTTACTAGTATATAACGTGTTGGCTCCAATTCTCCCTCGGGATTACCTAAGGCTGCAGAATGCCTGCCCTGTACATTGCCCAGTGGTGTGGTGCTTGGGTCCATTAACAGCTGGTGTTCTTTCACTAGATAGTTCTCTCATATTTTTCATGCCCTGTGTTCCTATACGTGCTTCGAAGGTGTCTTTTTAAGACCCACATACATTCTGAGAAAAATTTTGGACTTTTTAAAACTATTTCTCACTCATCATGTAAGTTCAACCTTCGTCGTATTTGCCCTCTAAACATTTGAGCTTAGTAACATCTCAAGTTTCTGCCAAAATATTAACAGTGAAGACTGCGTTTTCCTTCCTCTCAGTGTCTGAATCTGTTTTGTTGCATGTGGATACATGCATGAACCTTTATCTCTCTGTATTAGTTAAACATGCAGGGCATCCTTTCTTTTTTGAAGAGTGACCCTTTGACCAGAATTCAAGAACTAGAGAGGAATTAAAATTGCAATTAACTTAAAGGTATAAATTAGAACGAAAAGTCACATCAAGAGCAAACTAGCTTCAGTTGAGCTTACACTGGAGAGCTCTGGTTGCTTCTACTTACCTCAGTTGTATTGCTCTCAGGATAAAGGATGATAATATGACTTTTTCCCATTATTCTTAACTCTGGTTTTACCATTCAGTGCAGGATCAGACCCAGCATTTGTTCCTAGTCTGGAAGAAAAAATTAACAAAGCTGAGGATATGAAAGGAATTAGAGCAGAAGTCAAGATCAAAATAATCAATATTTTAAGAAACTGAGAGCTGCTGCCAGAAGTTGTGCCGAGCTCAACGGCCAGAATGGCACGGACACCATTTACCTCAGCACGGACAGCACAGCTGGGAGAAGGCAGCTTTCACGCCACAGGAGGTCCGTGTTATGTCCAAAATTAATACACAGAGCTGGTAGAATACTCACACAATTACCACTTGCACTTTGAATTAATCCTCAACCTAAGTGCAGGTGAAACTCTTCTGAAAGGGCAAAGGTAATGGACGAAATACATCAGTTCCTGCTGCTTTTGGGCAAAAGTACAGCTGTAGACTGTGAAGAAAGGTTAAAACTGACACAAATGTGAGCAACGTAAATAGAAACTTCTGTATAGTCCAGTGCCTGCTTTGCTTGGAAGAAGTATGAATAAACAAAATGCAGAGATTAAATGGTGCCCAAGCGAATAAGAGGACAACAGATCATGCTTTAGTGTTGGGTGGCAGTGGAGGGAAAATGAGAGATAGTTATATTTTTACCATGTGGTTCTTCTGGGGTTCTTCATTTGCATACTTCTTTCCTAACACAACTTGCTCCAGCATAATTTGAAAACACAATGTATTTGTCTCTCTGCTGCTTGCTTTGCATCTCTGGGCCACACTATTTGAAAAGGTAAATTAGGAAATTCCTTCTGGTATTGTGGTTTACTCTGAGAGAACCAGTCCACAATAAATCCTCTTGCATTGTCGCAGTATCTGAAGACACAACAGTCTATTGTCTATGTTCCACGGAATGAGAAGATAAAAAATATTGTTAGCTCTGTCTCTTCTACTGCCAGTTTTCTCACTATTGATTTAAAACAGATTCCTTGTCTCCATTATAAAACATTATTTTAGAGAACATTGGTATTGCATTGAAAGCTTACACTTTTTATTCTTTTTTTTTTTTTTCCCAAGTGGTGGAATATTTTATTCCTTTGATGGAGATTAGAGACTTAATAGTTCTGGCTACAGTAAACAGTGGTCCTATGTGCATAAATGGACATACCCTCCAAAATTCCTTGTCAGAGGGTAACAGATCCACGCTAAAACTGGACTTTTAATGAGTGTTTTCTCTCATTTCAGTATTACTAATAGAAATAGAACCTTGTTAGCCTCTGATGAAAACACATTTCATATCTGAAAGTTTCAAAAATTCTTTTCCATACCTGCAGTGAACACTCTTTAGAAGTAATACTAAAGGACAGTTTTAGATTAAGATTTCAAGGTAACATGCAGAAAACTTTGTGATGTGAAGCTAAATAGTCCTAAAAAATCACAATTTCTCCTCCACAGCCCCCGATAGAAAAGCAAATACCAGATTGCAAACTTCATCAAGTATTTTGTATTTATATTTGGCTTTTCAAAAGTGATCCGGGCATGCTTTCCAAGACCTACTGACAAACAGATAACTAAATCTGAAGAGATTTTCTTCCTAAATGGTGAACTACTCATGCTGTGTAAAACCTTTGACATGCATTCAGCACTTTTGCTCATTATTTTTTTATTGCATGCCCTTTTTCTATTAAAATTTTAGTTTAAATTGCCTGGTTGATCAGCAGGGTATCATATATGAAACTTAAAAAGAAAGGATTTCCTTTCTTGTAGAAAGGAAAATAGCACAGGATATTGTCTGTATTCTCCATTTGCTTTGATTAGACACCAGAGATCTTCATGTACATTTTCAAAGCTAGGAAGATGACTTTTCAAAGTACATGTAACCTAAATGGCATTAAAGAAAGTGATGGCACCAGTGGTCAGTGAGGATACAGAAGAAATAGGTGGAAAGGTTTTCAATGAGAAGGAGAAAAAAGGGCTTTTTTGTATGAGTTTGAGTGAGAGAAATTCTGTGCTTGTCAGAGGAGAGAGAACTAAAGCAGAGTTTCTTCTTTTCTGGCAAACCTCTTTTTAAATTTGCAGTCTGGATAAAGAAATATGCCTTCTAAGAAGTAATTAATATCTTTTATTAACATCATGTCTCAGAACGAGACAGTAATTTTGTTTGAAATTCTCTGCCAGAGATAAATTAGCATGATTGAACTGGGAAATGTGAAAGCCATAATTCATGCGCTTTATTCAGATAATTATTTAAATTATAGAAAAGCAAAAGAGGAGGGACTTACATTTTAATATATCACAGAATAATCATGTGTCAGAAAAGTACGCAAAACTTGAAAAGAAATGTCTGCAAATTAACAATTTGGAGTTCTTCTTTCCCTGAAGATAAAAGCACTATATATAATCTGCAGGCTACTAGTGATGCAGACTAATAAATGCTGGCAGAAGGTGGTAAAAAATTCCAGTACTTTTTATCTTTTTTTTTTAATTATTATTTTATTCAAAAATTCAAGATAATTTTTAATAGAGATGAGCGAAAGTCATGATTAAAATTCATTTTAAAAGCCTCTCTGTATTAGAGTGCAAAGAGGAACTTTCAAAGTATCTAAACAAGGGGAAATCTACAAACCCTACACTTTTTAACAAATTATGAACTTCTATTTAAAAAAATTGGAAATGAAATTGAGCGTGGAATTCCAAAGTTTATGACTTGCCATATCCCATGAAACAGACTTATTGTTTACTTTTGGTTTGCTGAAAAGCTCTTTGTAACATGTTTTGGAGTGCTTGGAAAAAGAAAATTCCAATGAAAAACAAAATGGCAAGTAAAACCAGGAATATGTAGGGGCAGAAAACTCAGAAAATTATATTACTGGGATTCTACAAAATTGAATAAGTCTGCTTTAGATACAGATTTTTTTTCTGTACAGCTTTGTATCACACATAAAATGAGTGAGACTTCACCCAAAGCTTTTCTTTCCTGAAGAATTTTCTACAACTATTATGTATTGTTGATTTTTTTAGACATTGCAGCTTTCTTGCCTCTTGACATCAACAAACAAATAAATAAATTAATTTAAAACAAATGAACAAACACCTTGAGGAATCAATGCAGGTGAGTTTCCTGATGGTTAAACTACTTGCTTCTGGTAGTGTCAAAAATTCATGTTTAAAGTAAATTGAATAGTACGGTGAACTTGTCCAAATTCAATTTGCTCCACATGGTCAATGTTAGAATTCTGCCTCTGCTGTTGTACATGGGAAACCAGTTTCAGGACAAAGTAAGAGCATAGGACTGTTACAAAATCTTTCCTAAGCCCTACAAGTGTATGGCATGACATGGGATTACTGTTGTGCCCATCTTATTTTACATAGATAATCATTTCACAGTTGTCAGAGCAGTATTCTGTTGATTTAAAAATCCAGTGTAAATGGGCAATAATAATAGCAATTTCATATAATAATAGCAACCTCTGTTAAGGTTTGGCTAATATGATATTAATTTAGTGCTTTGAAAATATTGTAAATGCTTAATGGAGTTCAGACTTTGTCCCCAGATAATGTTTCCAGACAAAGACAGGAACACAGAGCGTGAGGATGAGAAATCATTCCTGCTCATTCCCTCTGAAGCAGGATTATGGTCAGAGAGAGATGTGTGGGACGTGAGCCCCAGGCAGCTCCTGGAGCCTCATCCATCCCCAAGGCTGGGCCTTCCTGGGCAAGGTACCAAAGATGGACAAGCATTTCTTTATCCCTCCTGGTCTCCAAAAGGACTCTTGTTGGGTGGCATTTTTTCCCTTGGGTATGCTTTTGGTACCCAAAATCCAGCTAATACGTGCAACTGAATGACCAGTCCTAAAATTGCATTTGGCCCTGTGAAGGCAATTGTGAGGCTCATGTGGGCCCCGATGAAAATGAGTTTGACACCCCTGCTGTTGAATTGCCCTCGCTCACCAGGCTCAATAGCTGGCTCTAAACAAATTATTTATGCCGTGCATCTGATGCTCTTCTTTTTGGCAGGCATCTCAAGCATATGCATAAGGTTAACCACAGTAATTTTTTTTATAAGCTTAGTAGCTTCGGAAGCTATTTGGTCTTTGAATGCATAAGTGATTACAATGAATGCAGCCATCATAAAAATATTATGGAAACTGTGTCCATAAAGTTGATAAACAAGCTCATCCAGATATGAGGGTGTTTGCAGCCAGAGTTCCCTACTTGCTACAACAGTCTCCAGTGCTGAAATACTATTATTAAACTGTCTCTTCTGAGATACAGGGGTTTGCACTCTGTTATGTATACGAAGTTGTATAATGGCAGTTGGTCTGCTCAAGAAGCCTCTCTGCTCCAAAAAGGCTTGTAGTCTATGTTAAAGCAAACTTACTTACAAAATAATGTTACAGAATATAAAATCTTTCACATTCTCAGTCTAGAATATGTCTAGAATATGTTAGAGACTTTGCCAGCTAAAGGGAAAACTAACAATGTATGTCACAGTAAAAATGAAGAGACGGATTACATGTAGGTGTGTCTTCATATGGTTCTGTACTGAGTAAAATCTTGTTATTTTTATATATTTTTATCATCATTATTACCATCAGGTTTTTGCCAGGAGTAATGTTAATTCTGAATACTGAAAAATTCCTCTGAGATACAGGTACCAACTGAATGCTGTAGGTGATCAGTAAGAACTAAAAGTCATCCCTTTACTGACACAGTGGGAGAGGAGAGAGAAAGGACCATGAGAATAAGTTCTGTGGTGATGGGGGTGAATCACTTTACATTCTGAGAAGACTGTCCTTTTTCTGGAAGGAATAGGCTTGCAGTAGAAGCTACATCAAAACCCAATTAATAATGAGTCTTTTGTAGAGAAAATAGGTAGCAGACAGAAGATACAGTCACAATAAAAAGCGAACAGTTTTGAGGGCACCTGAGAGCAGTGTGCTCTTTTCACAGCCCTACCTCACTAAGGAGCACAATTCCATGCCCTAGCAGTCTGATAAGCATACATAAAATGATACTGCTAGCAAGAAACAGACTAGGGACTCTGAACCATTTTAATGTCATCTGCCATTACACAGAACTGGAAAAAAAATGATGTAAACAAAGCAGTGACAGACTGAGAAAGAAGAGGGGACATTTCTAATATTTCTGATTCTGGGATTTATTAATGCTGGAATAAGGCAAAAGTACTGGATGTCACAGGTAGAATGTTTTTATAAAATCCTTTTTTTTTTTTCTTCAAATTGTGAATTTTTCAAAACTGATTTTTTTCTGTTGAAAGCATACAGATTGATTTTCTACTCACATAAGTACCTAACCCAATTACTAGGGAATTCCAGGGTCCAGTGCATAATCTACTGACAGTTATGTGCCTATTGTTTAGTTTGCAGTGGCATTTTTGTATTTTCATTGTTCATAAAACTGTTCGCGGTTCTCAGTTTCATGTTTATTCAGATCAACAAAGAGCTTTGACTACCCAGAGGCCTCAAACTTCAAATATGTTTTCAAAAGCTTCTCTACTATTTCCTAGGCATTGTCCCAGTGAACACCATGGACATTTTCACAACTACTGCATGGTCCTATGTTGGAGCGATAAAGGACTCAGCAAACATTCCGATTCAATGTGAATCACGCAAAAGCCATTTATTACAGAAACAAGTTTCCTTATATATGCAACTATATTCTAATCATGCATCCACACTCCAAGCATGGATTCGTTAAATGAGTATCATGGGCTGTCTGTGCGCTGGAGTCTCACTGATGATACGTCCGATGATTCACGCCACGCCAGGACCCCACTGATTGAGGAACGCCCCTCTTTCTCACAGCAGACTCTGCACTCAGCTTCTCGAAGCGGCCTTGAGATTCCTTTGAGCCTGACTAATTCAGCAACAAATCTTTATCTATCAAAATCCCTCCGCAGTCCTAGATTAAAATGAGGGAAAGCATGTCAAAAAAACCCAGTTCTAACATGTAATTCTATACACTGAGTGTAGCCCCCGAATTTTATGCTTTTAGTGCATTCAGCCTTCTCTATAGCAAAGACTTGTGCTGATTCAATAAATAAATAACCTAAGAACTCTCTCTAAATGATAAAAGAGAAGAAAACCTCATTTACTTCCATTGAAAATTTGGCAATACATTTAAGAATCCAAACCATGGACCTGGCAAAGTTTGCAGTTCAGGAATGGAGAGAATTCACTGGGTGCTTATGTTTCATTCTCAAATCCAGATATGTCTCCTAATTACAAAACATGATTCAAATTGTTAGGTGATGTCAAGTGGAATAAGTCTGGCCTTTGTTAATTTACACAAGGCTGAAGATTTATCCTAGGGATCTGTCTACATTGTGCCAGGTATTGCCTTGTGGAACTGCTTATGTGGGGAAGCAGTGCAGTCACATCACTGGGGCTTTTTGTTCCAGCCAACACACCTTGTGTTTGAGCAGAGCTGGTTAGCTCAGCTTCCTGGCTGATGATGTCCTGAGCTTCCAGGGCACTTCTTTGGATGGCACCGCAGGCATAATCAGTATTTTCATAATGTTCTATTATGTACAGCAAAAAATGGTTAGAGTTGTATAACAAGAGTTATGCAAGTCCTTTGCATTACCTGGTAAGACTTGGTTAAATGTATGTATTTTAAGCTACACTAGAATGTTATTTTTGTGCTGGTCAGTCAGAAAATGTGGAGTAACTCTTTCACTTAGGAATTTCACTCACTTGTCTGGACCGCATGTAACCTGCCAGAGGGATAGCAGAGATGGTATTTTTTATTTGAATGACTGTTGGCTTCCCTTTATATTTTAACTTTCCATCCCATCTGGCAGAGATGCCGTTGGAGTTAAGTTAGCTAGAATCACATTAAATCAATTCACTGCATACAGGCACAGATTTTTTTCGTTAGGCAAAGACACAGTTTTTTAGCATGTCAAAAAAATCAGGTTTAATTTTTTTCCAGAAATTCTAAGTCAAAAAAAGAGAGGGAAGCTAATAGGCAACTACCCTCATGGGTGGAATTTCTTAAAATAGGTTAATAAATCAGCAAGGGGAATGTTATCTAACATAGAACAGAAAGGGAACAAGAAGGACTAAGGAGTAATCAATAAATTTTCATGTATATATATATATACATATATGTATATATGTGTGTATTGTGAGAAATGCAGTTGTGATTCATGCTAAAATGTTTAACCTTTACAAACATAACCAAATGAGCCACAGGCTCTGAACCTGGAAAAAGGAAAAGGTGGTTAAGTTCTATGTAAAAAGTTATGAAACTGGTTTATGAAGTTATACTGGTAGAGGGAACTAACATTTTAAGGGTTAACCAGCCACATAATAAGGGCCTACTAACAAACTAACACTTTAAGCCACATAATGAATATCTAGTTTAGAGCTGTATGTAATCAATTGTGTTAAGAAAAAAAGAGAATCTCATCGAATGCCGAGATAAGAAGTTTTACAGCACCAGCTGTAACCTTGAGGAGACAAGATAGCCAAGATTCACAGCAAAAAGGGGGCGCCAGTCTGATTTCAGTCGACTTGGCAGCTTGGGTTCCAGCCAATTCATCATAATGAGCCAAAGGTAAAAACTTCACTGTGACGAAGCTGAAGGAGCCTTCATCCAAAGACCCCTCCTCAAATTCACCAAGTGACACTGCGCAGGCGCAACAGGGGAGGGTCAAGGAGGAGACTATGGAAATGGTTATCTGAGACTCATTTTAATAAGAAGCGGGGAAAGGTTATGAATATGTATAGTCATTCCTGGGGTTACTATGAATATGTAATACCTTACTGTATTTAAGCACACTTCTTATTGTTAAAAGGTGTGCGTGGTGGGCGGAGCGAATCCCCCGCGCACTCAGTGCTGTTTTGCTTATGCTCTAATGAACACGTGTTTCAGGAATACAATTAAGGAATTGGATTAAACGCTGTTTAATCATAGAAAAAGTGTAAGTTATTTATTTCAATATTGAATGTATTTTCTTGAAATAGTTTTTGCATTTCACTGACAAGTGCCACCAAGATCATCCACAGTAGCTTTGGCAGACTGAGACAATTTAGGGATTAGCACTGCCAAATATATATAGAGTACATCAGTCACACTTCCTATTGAAAATGAAGATACCAGTTCAAATGCAAGGCAAAGCATGTTTTAGCACCTTTCCCCTTTTAACCGTCTCAGAATAGAGCTCTTAGCACAGCCAGCAGCCTCATCAGTAAGGTCCTTGTTTCTTGTTCTGCTGCTGTAGGCTGTGCTGTGATGAACTGGACAGGCCACAGCACACAGCCTTACCTGAATGGAGCTTGCTGTAATTTGGCTACCAGAGCAGAGGGCACAGCAAGGGTGGGAGTTGAAGGGAGCCCACCAGAGACCCTGTGGAGTTGCTCCTGTAGCTAAAACTGGGTTTTGTGGGCTACACCTGCCCTAGTAACTAGAACAAGCCGTGCCTGTGTGCTGGCCCCGAGGGCAAGTGTCACAGCACAGCTCACATCTGCACAGCCCCATTCTCCTCATTTCCCAAAATAGGGAGGCCTGGGCTGCAGCACCAACTGGGAGCCATTGCTGGCCTTTGCTGTCCCCAGCTGTCCCCAAGTGGCATTGGCCAGAGCTGGGCTAGGGAACGTGGCTGCAACAGGAGTACACTGGGCAACCACGCGACCAGGCCTGGGCCCAGGGAGTCCTCTCCATCAAGTAACATCTACAGACATGGACACAAATACTAGTACCTGAACAACCTAAGCTACAGCTGCCCTATACGTGCTTCACCCAACCTATCCTTGTAGATTGAAGATAGGTACAGCCTAGTGTAAGCAAGAAACTAGCTGAGATTAAAATAGCATTCACATAATTGGATATCAGCTGTAAACACCATAATATCGGTTTTTGCACTTCTCTGTCCTGCTGTGTTTGTTATACAGGAAGGGAAGTCTAAATCATTTCTCTGTGTTTATGAATTCCCAATGTGCATTAACATTCAGTGCAATAAACTGGAAAATGCCAAGTGCTATTTTAAAGCTTCTTTTTCCAGAAACACTGCACTTCATATTTGGTTCTTTTTCTTGCAGGCTCTATAGCCACAGCAGGAACAATTAGACAACACGATTAATAATATACTTAATTTGAAATGTTTTTGCAAGTTTTTACACGTAGATTTCTAAAATTTTATTATGTTAAAGAGAGCTATTTCAGTTTGGGTTTTGTTGTTGGGTTGTTTTTTTTTTTTCTTTAGGGCAAAAGAAGGTGTGTTCATATTAAGGGAATGTTTTCTCTATTTTTTTATTTTTTTTTCCTACAAACTGATGGTAATATGTAATGTTTTCAGATTATTGGAGATGGAGAACAGCAAAACTTTTTATTTATAGAGGTTTATAAAAGGATCTGATTCATTCTCCAGAAATCAATTATTTGGTATAAATAATAGCATGTCCTTTACCTACATCGCTGAGAACTGTTGCACTGCTTACATGGGAACAGATTAGAGTTTATACTAAAAATCTCCCAGAACCCGGGGATAAACAGAGATTGGATGTGGTGACCGTGACAACAGTAGGTGGACATTGAGTGGGAAGAATGTAGAAGGAGGGAAGTTGAATGCCACCAGTTCTTTGGAGCTGAGAAAGGGAAGAACTAAAAACACCCTGGCATTTATCCTTAGGATGTCTTTGGATGCAGGCACTCACCACTCCCAGTGGCAAATTCCCAGAGAAGCGGAATGAATTCGCACACTCTCATGTTTGCTATGATTAGGGGTGGACATAGCATCTTTGAGAAGACAGAAGTTACTAATACTGCAGCTTTCCAAGCAGAGGTAGGGACAAAGCTCTAGCAGAACAGAAATCATGTTGCATCATGGCATCAAGGTACCAATGGACCTTCTTTTTCTATATTAAAACTCCAGTTGGAGGGAATGAACTAGTGGTCAAAGCATCAGGCTGGAGCAGATTTGCACATATCTCCTTATTCCCTGTTACCCAAGTATGTGCAATCCTGTTTGCTAGTTCCTTTCCATGGCCATGCTGCCAAATTCTCCCACTATGGTTACACCCACCTGAGCACATTTAGTGCCATCAGTGCAGTTTCTCAGTCTTGACAGCCGGGTAACTGAATTATCTCAAGTCTGAATTATCTCAAAAATAACATCACAGAGTCAAGGAAAAGCAAAAGCTCAGAAACTCCACTGCTGTTTTCTAGGAGAAGCTTATGGAAGTTGAGGAGAACAGGCAGAAATAATTTGTTTTTCTTTTAATAACATAGGACAACTTACTCCACCATTCCTCTGCTGTCTTTACTTCTGCATCATTCAAATAGTGAAGATTTGGGGTCGGGACAGATAGCAAGCTTGGATACTCTCACCCACTGTAGGTTTTGTCTCATCAGTATGACTTAATAAAGCACTGACAAGTTTTCATTTCTGTAAATTATCAAGTATTTTGCAGAGTCCAAAGCTTCACAGACAAAGGCATATATTTGTATGAACTACCACTCAAGACACTAGAGAACTGGTAGTTTTTTTCTCTTTTGAATTATTTGGAAGGATTATATCCAAAAGACACAAATAGATAGGACAACTGCAAAGTGCTTCTAAAGCATTAAAGCAATTTTCTGTGATTTCTGCTAATGGCAGAACCTAATGTTCACTGAAATGAAATGGAGAAGCATAAGAAGCAGAGATACTCAGGACCAAGCCATAGATATGCATAGATCATAGTCTGATTTATCGTGTTTAGCAAAAACATTCATTTTCCACATTAGCAGCACTAACCAGCAGGCAGGTTTCAGAGAGCTATTTACACTACAGCAACCTCAATTACTAAAAACCTTTGAAAATGTACTGCAGTACTTTTCCCTAATGTAAGTAAATCCTTAAGAACAGCTGACCCAGGTTTCTAAGATAAATGAGTATCTAAGATAATATGCGTCACTCACATAGTAGTCCATACAGGTATGCCAGAAGCCAAACACCCTTGCAGGTTTTCAGTTTAGAGTGATTTAAATGTATCCAATGCAAACACTCTCTAAACTACACTGAAATTGCAAACCAACAATAGTGCTTGGAAAAAAAAAATAGCTTCTTATAAATATAGAATTACCTAAAGGACTCAGGTCAATCTAAACTTTAAGTTATAGTTAAATGCTGATTGTTTGCCACAACAGGGCAGCTGTGCCAAAGGAACAACTGACTACAGGAACAAATCCGATATGTGTTATAGCCACTTATAAATGGATTATGGGTCTATGTGTAATATGAAGTGCTGAGAATTTATGTTTGATAATAAAATTATCCTTGTCAAATTTGCAGGCTGTATGAACACACTGTGCTCCAAAAACATGGACAGTGAATAATTTAAAGGACAAAAAATATATTATCAATAGTCTGAGGCAAAAAAGTATTCCTTCTTTTCTCATGAACAGAGACACAGCTATTGAAAATGCCCTCCCATTAAATGGAAAAACAAAAGGTAAAATAGTTGAGACATGTAAACATATCTCAGCTTTTGCAAGGCTTATCGAGAGAACCACCTGCACATACTATTGCTAAAGATTGAAGCATATATGCCCATTGCAGGAAATTACTATAAAAATTGTTATGAGGGTATCAAGCATGCACAGTATATGTATAGCTGGGTCAAACAATTTTGCTACCCACTTCACTATGAATCCTGTTTCTGGTACTTCCACACTGCATAAATATTACAATATAATCCTGGAGATTTTTGTTGTTTGAATGAACCAGCTAGCTTTTTTCAAAATCAAAACAAATCCATATAGCATGACCACAGAAGGTTTTGTACCCTTATATGTCCTCTTAGTAGATCTATCCTCAGTTTCATGGTAGAAAAATATCACTAGGTTGAGTTACAGCTGAGTAGTCACACTACTACAGACACTGAACTGAAAAAAGTAACTCTGCATAAAGTAATAATTATGCCTGAGAGCACTAGGAGCACCACGTGGAGTGCCAGGAGACCCAGGGCCTAGTGCTGTGAGACAGGGACATGACCAAGCCATGCAACAGACTCCACACTCTCCCAGTTCCCAAATTCTCACCTTTTTCTAAATACCATTACAGCTACCAAGTCTTGATACTATAATTTGAAATAGGTTTATAGTTCCAGGCTTTTAATGAAATTGAAAACCCACAAGGAAGAAAAGTAATGTTTCGTGGATGCATAGGAATGCTGGACAAAATACTATGAGAAAAATATGCCTAAAGGGCTTATTAAAAAGGAATAAGAGGCTTGCTTTTCCTTTGCTAATATATAAATGTGTCTGGAATATATTCCTTTGCTCCAACAACTGCAGATTCTCTAAGCCTTTCACTGATTGCCTGAAAATTCTTTAGATTCTGCCTTTAATCAAAATCTTTCCCAAAGCATTGTGAGAAGGTGCATCCACTGTAGCAGCCTGTTGCCAGACAGTTCCTAGCACTGTTTTCAGTACGTAGACCAAAGAGAACCATTCTCATCAAGACTGTACCTCATCGTCTCTGCAAGGAAGCAAACAGCAGCATTTCAAGTGTGCTCAAAGGACTTTGAAGCATGAGTCCCATTAATATTATTTTGTTGTGGTGCAAATGTGACCCCACACTTAGAAGCTTTATCTTTACTCCTTCACCTTCTACAGAGCAGGCACCATCCAGGCCTGTGAGGAAACTGAGGCACGTGTAAGAGTCACGGTGCAAGTCCTGATGCCCCTGTGATGGACCTTAGAAGCCATTTCACAGCACACTGCAACACTGTGCAATAGTACGGGACTAGATTAAGTGCAGAACACATCATTCACCACTCATCACTTGACTGCAGTAGTTGTTAAAAGTGTTAACAAACCAGTGAAAAGAATATGATTTAAAGATTGAACTAGAGCAGCTTCTAATTCTGTACTCTGTCTGGATGGTAATAGGTAGAATTCAGTGGGCCTCTATTACAAGAATACACTTGAATCCTAAATTAATTGTCAATATACTTTTCGTATCCTTGATAAAGTGAACAGGAAGCTTTAATGAGTAGTAAAAACCAGGAAATCACCAGAAACTAAGTGGGCAGATTTTTTACAGATGGAGTTTAAATTATTATCAGTGCATAGAACATGGAGCTGTTCTGTGAAACACTTAAAAGGTTAAACCACTGTCAAACAATTACACAGTATTCTCAGCACCAATAAACATAAATGGTATATGCAGGTAGTGTAGGAGAGCAAATGAGCAATAAAACATAGAAGACAACCAGTTCATCTGCAAGAATATAAGAAGATAAATGGACTTTACACCAGAAGATAAATGTTTATGAGTCTTTATAGCCTAGCATGTTAAGCAGCATTTGCTGTCATCAGTATAAAACTCCATTCTAAAGCAGTGGTAACTATTGTAAGCTGTTCTCATTCTCCAGCGAAACAAAGAATTCACAACGGAATTTCAGGTTATTTTCTCCTCCTTTCTTATCCTACCTCTTCTAAAATCAGTTTGTCTCACCATATTTTCTCCAAGACATCTCAGATACTATTTATTTGGGTTTGTTTTTGGTGTTTGTGGTTTGTTTGTTTGTTTGTTTTTATTATCTGAAGGTGGTTTTAAATCTGGGAGTGGTGAAGGCCACCAGAAGGAAGTTATAAAAATAACTACAGATTTCAGGATATGAAATACTTCAAAACCATTGACCTTTTCACTCTGGCTTTTGGAGCTTTCCTAAGGTTTCCACTACAAAGAAACCACGTTTTTGAAACCCATCTCAAGACCCAGGGTCAATGTGCATTAGAAGGTCTCTGTTGGTGTGGTGGGTTGGCCCCAGGTGGCAGCAGAGCACCCATCCAGCTGTTTGCTCATTCCCACCTGCCCAGCAGGACAAGGCAGAAAATAGGGAGAACAGGGGTGAGAAAACTCATGGGTCAAAACAGAGACAGACAACTCACTCACCAAGTACTGTTATGTGAATACCAGACTGGATTTGAATAATTTAACTTGATTTATTGCCAGTTCTGTGGCACACAAGGGATACTAGCCAATTTTTTCCAGGTAGCTTAAGGGAGGTTGATTTTCTTCAGGTAAGGGTCTGAGCTTCTTTGGCCCATTTGAAAAATCCTTGCTTCTGGTCTTAGTTGTCACTCTTTTACTTTACAAAGTCTGACACTGTAATTCCTCACATACTTCTCAGGGAAAGCTAACTCAATAAAGCACTTTCTGCATGGATGGAGAAATGAGGAGACAGGGGAATTATTCCTTTTCCCTCACATTACCTATTTATCACTGACTGATTTGAAAAGGCCACACCTCTGTTTTAGATAAGCACTAAATTAATTTATGATCATGGAATAGGCTTCTACAAATATTTTTCAAATGATCAATATTATTGAAAAGAGATATTGGTTTAAGAGGATGAAAAGATTAAGGCAAGAGAAATCTCAGCAGTCTTGCCATGTTCAGCCATTGCTGAAAGTTACATATCTATTGTGTTATGAGAAGCTATGGCTGCTGTTTTGCATGTCAGCCATTTGCAGTGCTGAACTAAAGGGATGGCAATTTTAATAATAATAATAATAATGTAATTGCACTTCGAGCAATTGTGCATATTGTATTGAATTCAAAAGCTCTGACTTACAGCAGCATCAGAAAATGTCTTGATTCTACAAAGCACAGTATGAAGACTTTCATCAGCCTACAGCCTTCAGGCTCATAGGTCTCTTTCCAAAAATAGGTTAACTCCTTCTACCAAATGGAGAACACCTAAATCAAAACTCTTCAGTGTATTTGTCTGCTATGTATATCGTGTAGCATTGGGAGTACTGTAATTAGTCATCCCTTCCCGATGGTAATTACTGGAAAAGGTTTAGACTTCAGGAACAGTGTGTCTCTTTTCAAAACCTATCAATCATTTTTAAAATTCACAGATTATATAAAACAGTTTGCATGCTTACAGTCTGTTAAATTTTATGGCCACATCGAGCCTGAGGAATAGAATTCATTGGCATTTTAGTAATGCAGGGGAGTTTAAAATTTATATGTGAAGTTGTTAACTTTATTAATAGTAATATTATTCTTACTACACTTTTGCTGTTTGCTTCATTTAAGGAGTTGAACATCATAGTTAAGTGAGCCATTAGCATCCCTGTTAAGTAATATTTGGTAAGGCAGACTGTCCAGACAAACATTTTGATTTTAAGTTCATTATTTTATACAGTTTTAAATCTTTATATAAGTAACTTGTATAAAAGAGATACTACATGGAAACCTAAACCAATCAACAAGCTTGCAAAGTTCTATTTCTGAAGCTATAAAACCACTTTTGCTACTGTTCTGCAGGTGTTGGCTAATAATGTATTAATGTTTGCTTTTGAACAGCACAAAATACTGCTTGTCCTATCAAAGCATAGAAACCATAAATAATAGTGTGGGGCAGTCCTGGTCATAAAAGTAGCATTAGCTTCTGATGAAGGCAGTGAACTGGAAAGGATGTGGTGGCAAAAAACAAAGATTGTGTTAACCTTGATGGTAGAAGTGGAGGAAAGCTGAAGGTATAGTTCCTCTTGTGAGAGTATGAGTGGAAGCAGCAGGATAACAAGTTGTTTCATATGAAATTTTCAGCCTTTATCAATACATCCAGGTGCTGGGAATTAAACAGCCCCAAAACCTCTTTGTTTCTATTTATCTGGGAACCTGAAAAGGCTAGTTAATCAACAATGAGCAGACTCTTTACTTATTGAATCACAATAGTAGCTATGTGTGTGCATGATGGCAAAAACAATATGCACCACAGTGCAAGATTAAGAAGGGAATATTTTTTAGAAAGTAATATTTAACTTTATCAGAGAAGTTACTGTTGACTCTTTATTTGTTTTAGGATAAGCCCTCACACACAGTGAGAAAAGATTGCACAGAACATTGTAAAGCTAAAAAGCTGTGCCAATACCCTGAATACCTCAATACCCTTCCATTTTCACAATCATAGCCTGTGTTCTGCAGCTGCATCAGGGGCACATTGTGTGCCCCCTTGTGGATGTGTGTGAGGCAGGGCAGGGCAGGGCAGGGCAGGGCAGGGCAGGGAAGGGAAGGGAAGGGAAGGGAAGGGAAGGGAAGGGAAGGGAAGGGAAGGGAAGGGAAGGGAAGGGAAGGGAAGGGAAGGGAAGGGAAGGGAAGGGAAGGGAAGGGAAGAACTGGGCTGCACAGGACAGAAAAACCCACCGATGACCTAACCTAACCAAACTGTTACTTTGTGCCACTGTAGGGCAGGTATATAAAAGTAAATGCAGTATGTCACGTAGTTTTAGTGAGATCTCATTAAATAAGCCATGGGAAGCAGGGGAGCTGGTCTAGCATGCTGCTCTTTCTTGGTTAGCAGAACTTGCTACTCATCTTTTTCCTGTCCTTTCCAGGCATCTTTCCAGACATTGTCTTATTGTCATAGAGATACACACAGAAAATTATACTATAGCCCTAGCAAGGAAAAGTCCTAAATAGTCATAAAACCAGGTCTTTGCAGTGAAGTCTTCCTAATTGTATTCAAAATAAAATCCAACAATATGACTGTACAGAGGCAGCCATACAAGATATATGCACTCTTCTATCAGGAGACAGATCTTAAATAGGGCAATGACATTTCCAGTACTTTACTATAAGAAGCAATGAGCCAGAGTGGAGCTCTCTTGAATGTGGCATTCAGAAACTTGCAATAGTTTCTGAATATTGTTATTTCGTATTTTCTCTTAGAGAAATATTTTCAGTCTTACTGTAGCTAGTGTTGCTATGGTTCCACATGCTGGAATATGTATTTTTCTGCACATTCCCTGTTGCTGAGGAGATGCACATTTGAAATCTTCATCCTCCAGAATGGGGAACTCTAGAGTCTGCTGATGTAGACTACTTCAGAATAATGGCCTCAAATACACTACCAGGTAGTCTGAAAAAGTGATTTAGGAAATACCTCAATTTTGCAATGAACTGTCTTCTAAGTTCATAAGCTTAGCTCTGAACAAGCTGGTTCATTTTTATAGCACAAGAAGTACATCTCTGTAATAAAATGTGGTACTACACAGAAACTTTTCAGCTCAGTCCATGCCAGTTAGCACAGATTCCAGAAACAGTATTGTCTGCTGTTCTGCTTGGGCAGTCTCTCTGTCCTAATTCAAAGTGGCTTTCAGTGCTCTAATGCATTCTGAGATACTGGCATCTGTCCTGAACATAGCAGAATTGTGTCAGCATGACTCTGCACCACCACCAGTAAACTCAGCCCCATGCTACTATTGCTTTACTGCTTCAGCAGACAAACCAGTTTATGTGGAATCCACTGAGTAGCTTCACAGTAGTCCTTGGAGAAGTACTGAATGTGTCTACTGACTATAAAGTACAAGAACAAAACAGAGCCTTCACTGAGACTGTCCTCTACTTACAAGGAGAGTTGCAGCGAACAAAACATTAGTCAAGGTTCAGGATTCGCTGTTCAGTGTCATTCCCCCAAGGCTGCTTTTCTCCTCTGTGTTCCACATCTACATGCTGCAAGAAGAGAGGTATTATAGCTGATATCGAGAAACAAAGGCTCATGGGCCTCAAAGACACTATCCCCAGACAAGCAGCCCTCCTGAAAGAGGCTGGAATGGCTGTGAATACACTTTGGCTGTGTCAGGTTCACTTGCAAACAAAGTTCAGGCAAAAAAAAAAACAACAAAACAAAACAAAACAAAACAAAAAAAAAAAAAAAAACCAAACCAAAACAAAAAAAACATGGAGGGAAGGGTAAAAAGAGCAAACAACATGTTTTTTAGTTCCGAGTGACTCTCCTACTCACTGACTCTGTTGTCCCACTCACTGCTGAGAACAACTCAGGAGGCAGTTCTCCCTCACAGAGTTCCACAAGGACTGGCCTTGGCACTTACTCTGTCATCGCCATGGTGAACACTGCATAAAAGCCCAGCACAGCACAAAAAGTGCAAAAAACCCAACTCAGCTAGACCCCTGGGGGAAGAAAGTTCTTTGTAGTCTTCCTGCCCCCTATAGTCAAATAGAAACCAGTCAAAAACTCCCCCTCCCTGGCTTTTGCAATGTGAGAAAGTTTTCAATTCAATCTCTTCCTCTTTGTTTTCCATGCAGCACTGACCCAAGTGTGCGCTGTGCAGCAGAGTCACACAGAGCAAACAGTATTTTGTTGGGGCAGAATTCAGCCATGTTTATTTACATAGCTAGACTAATCACTCCAACCTTCTGATGGTCACCATTTGTCTGGCAAGCTTCAGCTGCGGTGTTCTGGGAAGCTACAGCCTTGCTTTCTCCCATGCATTCCCTTGTGCAGCCCCAAATGAGAGGGAGCACTGTGAGACAACGAAAACCCAGCTTCTATACCTACATATTAGAATTGCTGAACTTATGCTCCCTCCTTATTCTTCCTGTCCACACCTTGCAAATCCAGCAACCGCTTGAGACTATTCCTCCTACAGAGTAGAATCTGAGGTGAAACATTTGTAAAAATTAGTGCTGCATGCATTTTCACATGAACTATCGCACTTTGAAACAAATGCTATTTAAAGTGGGTTGTCCCAGGAGTCTCTCTCAGTTCGCACAATGCACTTTCCCAGAAGGGGTTCAATTTCAGGTCTTGAACTTGTCCCACGCTCCCAGACCTTCTAGGCCAAAGAGTGTGGCAGAGTCATTAAACCCAAACCCTGGCTGGGAGCTGGTACTCTGATCGTTTTGAGCCATTTGAAAAAAAAAAATAACGTTTGTATATCCAAAGGGGGAATCAAACTTGGCCTTCCTCAATTAGAAGCCGACCCCCGCCACTCCAAGGAGGGGAAGTGGTGCTCTAACCACTCCTGGGAAAGAAAACAACTATCCTTCCCACTTTTTCCTTTCCCAAAGAAAATCCCCATGGACAGCCATAATTACAAAAAGGGGGAAACTATAAAGAGCAAAATGAAAATTACAAGGCATTTTGCTATCCTTATTCATTTTTGCTATAAAGCTGTCTAGAACCTGGCTTTAACAGATGTATGATTTTTTTTTTTTTGTGGTGCTAAAAATCTGCCTTTTGTGGAAAGTGTTCAGTTTTGAAAGACATAGGGGTTGAAGCTGATAGGGAATGTGAGAGACATAAGAGGTTAATCAGTGCTTTGCAAGAGAAGGCCCTTAGTTTTGGGAATTCTCTTGTTTTTTAAAAATGTTCTTGCAAACAATGCAGATGGCTGACAGCAGTCTGTTTCCTTTCAAATCAGTGATGCTGAGCTGATTTACACCTCTGGGGAAACTCACAAAGGTAGCGACAGTCTAATACTTGTAATCATCTGCTGCAGTCTCAAGAAAATTTCTTATCAAAGGTTTTCTGTCTGGCTTTAAAAATATTGTTACAATTTTTCTATGTTCAGGAATGCCATGCATCAGCCACTTTATGAGGGCTAAGATGATGGAACAGTTGAGAAACTAGAGCTCAGTTTTGGTATTATTGTTTTCAACACATATAAGACAGAAGTCGTGGACTCTCAGGAAACACTTTCATTAATGTTCTGTGGGAAGAGGACAGAATTAACCTCAGCTTTCCCAGTTTATCTCCATGATGCATGTTGCTGAGTTTCCTAAACATCCACTAAAAACAACAGAAGCTGGACGTTTAACCACTGTCTGGGAATCTCAGTACATGGACCAGGATACAGTTTGATATCATAGGGCATCTATGCATCCAAAGATAAAATAATTGATACAGAAAAGGGCATGGTATACCTTTCTAAATACTCTTGGTGGTCAAGAATAAGTAAAGCCAGAGGAAGTAAATTGGAACATACTTTGGTTCTTACCAGTGACACTTTAGGGACTTACTGAATATCTATGCAGTGGCCATTATTGGTTGGGGAATGAAGTGTCAAATTGAGAAGGAAGACAAGAGGGAGGAAAGAACAGCGAGGGTGGCAGAGACAGGCAGCACAATAAGAATTTTGTTCAGAAATTCAATATGCAATGGGGCCTTCTTCTCTTAGGCTGCAAAGATGTACAGAGATGTTAACAGAGAGAGTTTTCTCAAGCTGGAGGGACAGCAATAAAGTGGACTATAGTGTGGATCTCAATATGAATCAGCAGCTGTAGCACAGAAATCACTGGACCTGGCTGATGATAAGCATCACAAGATAACCAGATAACCCTTCAGAAAGGTTCAGTGATATTCACTCCAGCCACCAAGCTGTCAGTATGGTGTGCGTGTGGGGAAAGGTCCTATATTAAAAGAGACATATGCACTATGACAGGACAGAATTGAGTGAAAGACTACTGCCAAATAATATCCAGGGTGTGGATGTTTCACTAACTACTTATTTATATTGGTACTACTTTTAATTAAGCTGGTATCATGGTGTCTTTCCCTAAAAAGTCCTTCCTGGTTTATATGCACAGTGGAAGTCTTTGGGTAAGGACTGTGCTGCTTAGTGAAGGCACCCAGAAAAGAGTTATTACCATGCACCCCTGGCAGGATTTCCATTTAATTTGTTCCATTGTTCATGTATGTTACAAGTACCTGACTGCAGAAAGAAAATAACTTAATTTTAAGCTCAGACACAGACAGGCTGCTGAAAAATCAATTTTAAGACTAGAAGAAACCTTAATAATCTCAAAGACTCATCTTCCGCATGCAAGCAATAGGGTTGGCAGACAGTAGACCTGTGCATTTTTTGCTTCTAGTGGATATTCAAGGTTAATACAAGCGCTTCAAGAAAATGAGAATCATTAACAGACATCTTCTAGGAGATAAATGGAATGGCCACACTACCATCTCTTTAACAGCTGCTCTATATTTTTTGGCTCTCTGTTGCGGCAGACAATGACTAGCTGCAATCAGTTCATGTATTGGTACTTATTTAGGCTAGCAATTTAATTTTTATACAGTGCTAGAGTTTGCAATGTCTGTGTTAGTAATTTTGAAGCTAAAGTCAAGGGTCTGTTCCCAGATGGAAGGCCTCATGTATATCCTCTGGTAACGAAGAATGGCAAAGAGACCCTGGTAATAGCCATGATAGTGAGAGTAGCAGAACTGACCCAGGGTGGTTGCCCAGCTGGGATGTTTAGGTTTACTGATATAGAGGGTATAACTACTGTGCCTCAGGCTCTAGGATTACATTGTTTCAGGGCAGTGCCTTTCTATGTGAAGGAATAGTCATGATCAAGCACATTTAATGCTCAGGCAATAACCTCTTCATCTTGACATGTCCCCAGAAGTTTATATTCTCTCAAGGGAGACAACCCTCAGGGCACAGGCAGGATTGTAGAATGAAATGGGGTGACAGAACAATGGTTCAAAATCTTTCAGCAGGTTGAAAATAGTTCTCACAATACTATTTTGAACAACTCATTTAATCTCTACCTACAGAGGCTTTCTGGGCTAGTACTCAGACAAAACTACTATTGGTATGAGAAGATAGGTGAACATATGAGAAAGGTTGTGCCTGTTCAGACTTTTGAAAGGTTACCAGTAATCAACAGTGATTTATGCTGCTTGCAAATTCCATTTGCAGGCTTTAGTTTAATCTCTTCAAATCTTTTGTATCTTCTACACTACAAGTGCTTATAAACCTGATAAAGTGGATTTTTAGAATATGGAGCTAGATAGGAGTTAAACTAGGCTCTAGGGATAAGGAATCCCTTCTTTTTCATTTTGATTTCATTGGGACTTAAAGTTCAGGAAATATATTTCAGAATCTATATATTCCAAGATTTAATTCATCCCTTGGGTCCCAATTATGCTCTGATTTATACTCCACATAATTCCACTAAATCAGTGTTCCTACTCCACTCCCTGTACGTAGCTACCAGCTAACGGTCTGCTTGTTCTAATATCACGTCTCTCCCACACAGCTCTGCAAACCCTCTTGCTAATCAGAAGAGAGATGGTGCATGTTCCAGTTGGGCTGGGAAATGAAGCTATGACCAGAAATCCTGACACCACCACCATACGGTGCATGGCCCCATTGTTGCACATGGCTGCTGACAGCATGTAGATATGCCAAAGGGCACAACACAGTTCTCACTACATAAAAGCAAGCAGGAGAGCTTGGTGTGTAGTAACTATGTTTACCAAAACCATCTCCCTTGTGGTCCGTTTCTTTTGAAAACATCCATATAAGAAATTCAGTTAAAGTGCTTTCAATTAAGGTGTTTAAAATTAAGTGGTTTTTCACCTTCCCTCAGACAAGTGACAAATAACAGCACTTTGCTGTCTGCAATATGCCGTCTGACCTTTTACTGAAGCAGAAGAATTAGAATGGTGAACAAACCCGTTCTCCTGCTGAAGTAATTTTGCTTTTCCTTTACCGCTAAGAGGGGCAGCAGAAAGTGAATGTTTTTTCTTCTGTTTCAGAGGACCCTTGATTTTTGTCCACATATTTAAATAAAAATAAAGCTGCTTGGCATCTGTGCCAGCATGTGACACTGTTTCTTGCTACAGAGTCATGAAAAATTCATGCATTATGTATTGGTTAAGAATGTCATCCTTTCCTAAGACCCAAGAGGCAATACTTCACTTAAACATTGATTCAAAATAAAAATATCACAGAGACTTGTCCTCAGCATGGTACATTACACAAGCACGTAAAATGAAGAAAGGAAGAAAGGTCACATTAAAGAGAATGCAAGATGTGTTTAATCTGGATAAACAGAAAAACTCTCCAGGGCAGGAACTGTCTACTTACATGTCGGTGTAGTGCCTGACACAGCAAAGCTCTTACCCAGTGGAGCTTTCAGACCCTGGAACAGCAACAACACTCAGACTATGGGAGGTAAGGGAAGGACCAAGCCCGATATTTGATTTTCATTGACATAGCTGATTTCCTCTGTTCTTTGTTTGGAGTCTTTGCATTTCACTGTACTTAAAACACAAGCAAACTCTAGTGCAAGTTACATTACAGACAGTATGCTATTAAGGAATACCATTTTTTGGTATTTGTTGTGTCACATGGGCCTTTCAGTTACGTATATGGAGAACTGTAAGACAGAGATAGAAAAATGGCAAAATAATTGCATATGATATTTTAATGAAAAATCCTCAGAGAGGCCCAGTTTGTAATATAATTCAAAGTGAAGAATTGCAGAATAGAAAGTTATCTGCTTAATAAAAACATCCCTGGTTTCAGCCCTGATGTGAGTTCCAGCTTATTGCCTTTTATTCTATTTTATTAACAGCATCTATACCAGAATCTGTGTATCTCTGTAAGAACAGCTAAAAAAATAATTTCTCTGTTATAACAATAATGGTCTCTAACCAGTGACTTTTGAAAAACTGAAAACAAGTCTACTGAAGAATTCATGCAGTTGTCCATGTTGCCCAGCAAAGTGCGAGTCTCACTGCACACTGTCTAGGGGTGGGGTGGCTTTGATATATGTAAGCAGTAAAGGTGGAGGAAGAATGAGCCCAAGACCAGGGCACCAAATTCTTATGTGCAACCTTAATTTCTGTTTGCCAGCAGTTTTTCTGGACCTAAGCCCCAAATTATTCTGGTACTACAGTGTTTTTCTAGTCCTGCTGGTGGAAGGGCACTGGCAAGCTTTATGAATAGACTGAAAATCACTAGACCTGCTAACATAGCTGAAAGGTAGTAAACGTGTTTTTTGGTAGAAATCCCCTTGTTCAGGTTTTACAGTTTGTGAAACAAAGAGTCTGTCTAATTTTTCTAAGCACACTGGCTGAGTCTAGTGAGCAACCAACCTGTGAGCCTACCATCTAAGTCTTTCTCCCTCTTGCATTCCATTTTTTCTTACACACTATTCTAACCAGCAAGTCAAAAACACGCAATAGTAACCCTGCTTCTCCGTTTTGACTATTGCTTCCCTCCTGTGGTTACTTAGGCTTTGGAACAGACGAATAATAAAATGTATCATTTCTTACAGTAAATTTTCCGAAATGGCTTTCTTTCCCCTTTCCCAAAGGCGAACAATACATATTTAAATAAGTCTTGACTATCATTTTCTGAATGTTTATACTCTGTATTTTAATGAGAGACAAGCTGTGCACTAAGTAGCAGCATTTTAACGAGGGACAAGCTGTGCACTAAGTAGCAGAGGGTTAATCTCAGAACCTTTTTATGGCTCAAGTGATCTCATCTTAAAAGTACATGAGCTATAAAAGACACTAATTAGACATTAAACAGATATGAATGCAGATGACGGTTCTCACATATAAAAAGAGTACAGAATTAGTTTGATAGCTCTTATCTTGTGCATTTGTGATATTTTCTCTGAGATTAGGATAGCCCACCCAATGAGAGAGTTTATCCATATTCTAACAATTTGTTTCTCATTGTCTTGCAATTTAAAGAGTCACTTGCTAAACCCTAAATTCTGCACTTACATGGTCATGTTCTCTTTTTATTGTTCTGCTAAATTTGTATTCCAAACAGTAAGTGTCTTTCAAGGCTGCCTAGTTTAGCCTCAGACAAGTGATTTTTCTACCAGGAATGGCAGCTTTACATTTAAGAGTTGGCATTGACATTTTTTTCGTTACAAGATCAAACCCAATTTAAATCACATAGATTCCATCTGTCAGTTTATTTTTAGAATTTAGTATCTTACTATTTGTCATCCATGTTTAGTAGTTAGGAAGACCATGGGACTCTTTTCAATATGAAGAGATAACTTACTATATATAGCTCCCACAAACACAGTGTCCTTCTTGTACTTTTCTGAAAAAAACCTCACCTCAATCATTTGGGAATACTACTTTTCTGCATTTGATGTATAAACACTTGTCTGATTACAAAGACCTTACTTAATCTCCAGTAAAGAAAATAGACACAAATATTTCAAATAGAAACTTTGCTAAAAGCTACAAAGAAAGATTTCCAGCTGATGGTGATGTCCTGCGTTGGTCAGGTGGGTGGTATGTCTTAATAGGCATTACACATGAAGCTTCTTGTACCATTGTTCACAAGAAGAAGACATCTTTGCCTTTTTCCTTTGACTGGAAATGAAGAAATTATTAAATGCATCCTGCAACCTACCTATTTTGAAGTTTCTCTTTTGGGGAATGAACTAGCAAAAAAGGTACAGATTTACACTTCCTATCATTTAAACGTGGTGATGCATATAACAGCCTGTCCTTTCCATCAGAACTTCTATTCCATGCTACCCAGAAATGGCAGTCCCTCTTCCCCCCCTCTCAGGCAGGTATAAAATCTCAACAATTAGACCTGGTGATGTGAGGCCATTTCACTATATAAGATCAAAACCAGACATGCCCTCCTTTCAGACTCTGTGTGAGATGCTTTTATTTACATGGATATATGTGCTTTATCATGACCTGATCAATCAGGTTTTTCTGTTGGGGTGACTGTTACGTTGGGCAGGCAATTCAATATTACCGAGCACAGCTTTTTCTAAGTTCAAAGTTCATATCCATCACCCCACTTCCTTAAGTTGTGGGAAGGTATATGTTTAGATCACTGCCAATTGAAAATCCGTAGATATCCACTTACATGAGGCGATAGACATGGAGCTACATTTGGGACTAAGATGACAGTCCAAAGACAGTGGCCTGGCAATGTTTATATTGAGTGGTGTTGCTGGTGTCTGTCACACTATGTTGAAATGCTCAGCTCCTAATTGTTGGCAATTCCGAGCAAGACAGCTGATGGTGGTTATTTTGTTTAACAGGGGAAAAAACAAACAACAACAACAAACAAAAACACACCAACACACCAAGATGAAAATCTTAATTCCGTTTTCTTCACCTGCCTTTCACATCTTACTGTTACATTCAAAGACAAAGAACTCCTCTGGAAATACTGTATATTGCCTTGTCGAAATTGCATGTGACACAGTGGCTTTGTATTTGATCCTTAATGACAGTGCCTACTCTTTTGTTATTCAGCATGCGTTTTAGAAAGAAATACACAGAGAATATTAACCTGTTAATATTAGCTTCTCTCAGAGAGCAGTAATTCGAGAATAAATTGACCAATATGGGTCTCACCATTAAAGAATTTGTGTTAGTGAGATAAGAAAATGACCGCAATGCCAGATCTATCCACATTATCCTCCTTGCCTTTAATAGGTTGTATAAGGTATGCCATGCAACATTCCACCCAGAATCCTTAAGTGATTATCTGTACAGAGCCAGTGACACATTAGAGGTTTTAGCCTAATCTAAGCATGATTTCAAATACATTTCTTTCTGACAAACTTTGAATAGATTTAATTATAACAGTAAGAAATGTACAAGACTTGTAAGGAGACAGTTTCAGTAAAGGTTTCAGTCACCAAACACACTAGATATTTTTCTCTGCTTTCTGCCAGGATAGCTCAATGCTTTGTAACATAATTTGGTTTTCAGTTTGAAACCAAACAAAAAAGATTGCTTGTCATTCTCTTCAAAACCCATGTAAATACTGCTTTGCCCTTCTGCTGTTCCTCTCAGATCAAAAGCATCTGCAAATATTTTACAAGTATTGTTCCAGCCCCCTTGGAGGCTAGTTAATTAAATTGCACAGCTTTGGAGACATATGTGGAAACAGAGTCTGAGGTTAAATAATGTGCCAGAGAAAAGGGCAGAAGTCTACATCTTAATTATGAACAGAAGCCAAACCATGCAGCTACTAGCCATCCATTTTGCGTTATGTGACTGCTTCTCATCTTTCGATTAAAGCTCTTTCTTTGACCATACACACATGACAGTACAGTGAAACCTGATGAGTATTTATTTTCCTTACTGTGCATCATTTAGAAATGTGTGCCTAGTTTAACACAGGTTTCTGGTATGACCCCTTGATGGAATAATTTTAGCACTGTCCTGACTGCTCCATGGAGTCCCCAATAGTGACTTTAGAGGAAAAAACAGAAAACATGATCTCCAAACTGAGTTCCTGCAACTGAATTTGTATAGTTGAGTCAATTCCAATTTTACAGCAGCTTTACAAGTTTGCCATCTCACAGGAAGGTGCTTCACATTTACAACTGGATGAATTTACTGCAGCCAACACCTTTATCCAACAAGCACCCAGGAGCAGTGGTGTCCAGCTGGCAGGATTCTGCTGGCGGGGAGCAGCTCCCACCGCCTGGGTGCCCGCCCTGGCACTGTGCTGGGGATCACAAGCCAAAGACCCGCACCACTGGTGACAGCAAATGGAGGAGGTCCCTCATGTTTCCCATGGAAGCAAGGCTTAGATGGCCCTTGGCTTGTGCTCCATCACTCCTAACCCCTGACAGAGCAACTGCTACAGCTTTCATTGCTGCATCCGGCAGGACTTCTTCTAGCAGCGATGAAGCCAGGACACCAGTAACAACATTTTCTTTGCCAGTTTTGCTCCACAAGGACAGAAGCAGATTCATCCTCCTCAGAGATAGCAACGCAGTATTTTTTGTGGCAACCAGAACTATTCTAAGCACAGAAGCTGTCAGATGGCAAATATTTAGATGAGGCATCACAAAAAATATGATGTGAAAGAATCCTGCTGCTTTGGGATTAACGCAATATTCATCATCATCCAAACTCTAGCATGAGGTCGGGCACCACTTTGTCATTGTATTAATCATTTTTATGTCTCAGCTCGAGTCACAGAGGAAAAGGAGTTAAATAACTGAGTTTACAACTACTAAAAATAAACTTGCAGACTTGCTGGATTCTTCCACATTAAAATGTAAACAACTGTCAGCTCTTCTGGAAAAGCTAGTTTTGCCCTGCCTGTGACTTCCCCAGGAGAATTTCTGTATTTTTTAAAAAGTTTTATGCTGAAGATTTGTTTCCATAAATGGGACTGGCCAGTTTTCTCTCAGAAAAAAAATGAAAACTAAACTCTTTCCAATTAAAACAATTGCTCCTAGAACCATGGCACACAGACCATGTAGAGCATGGTGTGAGCTGCTTGAGCAGGGATTGCAGCCAATCATTTTCAAATTTAGGTGCCTCAAGCGAGGCAGCCAAATCCATATTTAGACACCTAGATTAGAAGTGCCTGGTCTGGCTTCACAGCCAGCACCCACAGATCCTATGGTTGTCTTCCAATGTCTTTCAGATTCAGGATATTCGAAAGTAAACCTATTTGTTTAGGGACCTAAATTAAGAAACATTTTTGGCATTAAAAAAAAAATCTCAGGCCAAAATTTTAAATGCTTTGTTCAAGATGTTGTTCTTATGTTGTTACCTGCTTTCTAAAACTTCATCAGACTGAGTGTATTAAACATGCTTATTGCTTTAGAGCACCACAAGGCACCACCTGAGATTACTTGGTGCAGAAATAGAAGTCCTAGGGTAAGAACACAAATAAAATATAAATTATGTACTGCAAATTGATTGACATACTGCACTTTGCTTTGAGTGGGGTATTTTTTGCATGGAAATACTTGGGCTATTTTATCAAAGCATGCCCAAATCATTGTGTAATAATACGACAGTTTGCCAGTCAAACCATTCATCTGACTAGCATATACTTCCCTATTATTTAAATTGCTTTGGAGGATCTCTTTTTAGTGCTTCTTTTCTGCATGGTTTAGATTGCAGAAATCACACCTGTCTGTTATAGATAACAGTTATCTTACAGGATGTTCATAAATCACTCATACTTTTTTGGATCTGGGAAGTAATGGGTTACGATGTACTACACCAACTTAGATAAATGGATAGGAAGCATGAAAGAATAGTCATTAAAAGCCAAAGTAAAAGGAGAAATAATACTTCTTCTCTTACTCTAAGGGAAGGAAAATAGCAACAGAACAGATATAAGATTAGGCTGTCCCTTAATAAACAATGTAAACCTTCTCATATCAGAGTAGCATCACCCAAGATTACTGCCAGTTCTGTGAAAGCCTTCCAAGAGTAGAGGCCCTTCTGGATCTCCATGAAATTTCTTCAAGTGCTTCCCTACCATTAGAAATGTATTCCTGCTATTACCTAGTTTACTGACTGAAGCCATTTCCTTTTTGTCCTAGGAGGATATGGAGCACGGTACCTTACGTACATGCAACAGCCTTTCAGGTACTTGAAAACCTATGTCCTCCCTCAGTGATCCAATTTTTATTTACAACAACATGACTTCAATCTTTTTCTGTAAATCATTGTCTCCTAACCTCTGATCTTTCTCTTTGCTCTCACTTGAATGAAAATCTCTATCAAATCTGGGCACAAAACTGCCCAAACCTTTGACAAGAGGCTTTGTAACTTAAGTAAACGCTGTCTGAAGAATCACTCTTCTTTTGAGTCTGCCATTAGCTAGTTTAATTTGATGTCTCCTTATTCAAGCATTAGAAAAGATGGTGAACAACTTCTGACACTTTCTGTGACATGCTCCCTTCTGCACAGTGGGACAGCAGCTGCCTCTTTCCCAGCCAGTGTAGCCTTAATCCAGTAAATTACTCATCATGCTGAAGCTGTTCTAAAACTTAGACCTTTCTCTGTACTTTTGTGTTATTCCCCTGATTCCTTTTTAAAAAGTCATCTTGCCCTTCCCATTGCCACTTTATACTGAGGTGGCTTTAAGTAAGAATTTACATACCCTGGCTAGTACTTCAGCCATTTCATGTTTGCATTCCTCTAGAACTTGGGCAGGTGCCATCCAGCCCTGGTGGTTTCAGTATTCTGTCAATTTGTTCTATAATCTGTTGCACTGACACTTCAATTTGTGACAGATTCTCTAACACCTCCTCCAAAAAGGGATTCAGCATGGAAACTTCCCTCAGTTTGTCTATGGCAAATGCTTTTATGCCTTGCTTATCTACTGGCTCTCATGCTTCTCTGGCAAGCTTCCCGCTCCTGATGTGTTTGAAAAGGAATTTATTATTACTTTTTATGTCTTTGCAATTTTCTCTCAAAATCTACTTTAGCTTACTTTCACATTTAACCTGCAAGTGCTTGTGGCCTGATACCCTCAGTTGGACAGGACTTCAACTTGATGGAGGCAGCCTTCTTGTTCTTAAAAACTTCCCTTTACCTTCAGTTTAGCTATCCTTTTAGGATATGTGGCATGCATCTGATGACCGCTTCTGATACAGTGTCTTCAGTCAGTGAAAATCTCTACCAAATCTGGCCACAAAATGTCACCTACAAAAATTTCATACTTTAGGCCACCCCTTTTAGTAAAAGTTAGAAGAATGCTTTTGATTTAATCCCTAGAGAGTTCATAGTCTCAAACGGTGGTTTCTTTCATGCCTGATGTTTTTCTTCCATTCTTTTTTTTTCTTTTTAATTCTCTTTCCTAAAAAAAAAAAAAAAAAAGCCTCTTGTAACATTTTTTATCTTAAGTATTAGCAGCTGGTTTCCACTTTGCTTTATATGAAGTCTTTATTCCCTTCCTGTACAGGCTCCTTTTGTTTCTAAAGTGGGCTTTTTGTCATTGTTTGTTTGTTCCCTTCTCCACCACCAGTTCCTAGTAAACCTGACCCTACTTCATTTTCTCAACATTGCAGCTTTTCTTTTCTGCTTCCATCTGGCCCTCAACATGACAGGAAGATTTCGGAGACTGTGACTTTGAACATTCTGGTTTCGTGATTCAACTTAACAACATTATCTTTTGCTGCAGAACCTCTCTCCAACCCCACTGCTGGTTTGAAAGCCCAAAAAGGTTAAATCTTCCACTTTACATAAAGTCTTACTCACCTACATGCCATTTCAGGATTTATGTGGTAAGGGGGTTGCAGAAATGTGCTTGCAGGCTCCTTCAATTCTTTTTTTTTGCTGAAAAGATTTTGATTAAAAAAATTTGCATCTGCCCAAAAGAATTAGCTAAGGAATCCATCTCTAACTATGAGAGTGCATTTTATGGATTACATTATTTCTGTACACTTGTGCTGGAATGATGTTTTAAATCTAAGATAACTAGATTAAGAAATAATAGCACAGCAGCACTCATATAGGGGATTAATCAATGCAAACAGTCTATTGAAGCAAAAATTGTTCTTACAGAATGAGGCTTAATTATATCTCATATTGCACAATATTAGTTGGGCTTCCAGTGCCCTTAGTAAACATTTCCATTTAAATTATTTTGCAGTGATTACATTTATTTTTATTTTAGTTTGGAATTAGAGGCAAAGTCAGCACAAATTATTTTTGTGTTCTATTAGTAAATAGCGCTTATTATGTGGATATAGTTCAAATTATTGCTTTAGAAGCAATAAAACTTCTCTTTTTTAAACGTTTTAATTTATTTTTCTTCTGTTTAGTGCTCACTACTTTTGAGTCATAGAATTGGAAAAGACTTTTAAGATCCCCAAGTCCAACTGTAAACCAAACACTGCCAAGTCCACCACTAAACTGTGTCCCTAAGCACCACATCTACATGTCTTTTAAACAACTTCGGGGACAGTGACTCCACCACTTTCCTGAGCAGCCTGTTCCAATGCCTGATAACCCTTTCCGTGAATAAATTTTTCCCAATATCCAATCTAAACCTCCTCTGGTGCAACTTGAGGTCATTTCCTCTCATCCTATCACTTGCTATTTGGGAGAAGAGACCAACACCCTCCATGCTACAACCTCCTTTCAGGTAGTTGTAGACAGCGATAAGGTCTCCCCTCAGCCTACTTTTCTCCAGGCTGAACAGCCCCAGCTCCCTCAGCCGCTCCTCATCAGACTTGTGCTCCAGGCCCCTCACCAGCTTCGTTGCCCTTCTCACCTCAATGTCTTTCTTGTAGTGAGGGGCCAAAAACTGAACACAGGCTTCAAAATGCAGCCTCAGCCGTGCAGAGTGCACAGGGACGGACACTTCTCTAGTCCTGCTGTCTTCAAGGTGCAACCTTGAAACATTTGTATTGGAAATCCCATTTGATGGTTTTGTTAATATGCAGCTCTATATTTGGCTCCAAAATAAACAGTTGGATCAACTCCTCTGTTCTAGAAAGAATGAACAGGAGCAAAGGGAAGGGAAAATTCCTTGAAACTTTCTTTGTTGTGTTTCTTCTGAGTTCTCCAAGGAGTGGGACAAGGCTTTGATCTAGTGAAACCAGGCACAGCATGTGCATCCCCAAACTCACATATTGTGGTAAACTTGAAAAGACAGCATCGTATTCACACACATCATACAGCATCAAACTATCCCAGTGCTGTTTCGTAGTGTCACAGCTGTTACAGAATTGTGGCCAGAAGTACCTCCCAATTCCTGTTGTTCGTGGGAAGTCATTAAAAGGAGGGATCAATGGGAAAGAAAATACAGTCATTTTTCCCTGTCTAGAAGACATTTCACATTCTGCTTCTTTGCCCATTACAAAAGGTTATGCTATTACACACTGAATGCCAATAAAAAGTTCAGCATTAAATGAAACATATATATGTGTACTTTTCAAAAGAAGAATCTTCCAAGTAGACAAGGTAATGCTATGATAATAGATCAGTGTGTCAGTTCTGGTGAAAATCAGCATCAGTTATCTTGAGCAGCAGTTTCACCTAAACATAATTTAATCAAGAGTTGGAAAACTCTTTCTGGCAACAACAAACAATCATTAAGGTGCATCAGCCTTCTCTTGTCAATTAGAGTTGATTCAGTATAGTACACTGGGTGCAGACAGGAACCATAAACAACCATCTGTGCTTTTAAATGAGGTTTTCCAGATTCAGATCCTCTTCCACACAAGTAAATGTACTCACCCCAGAAATCAGCTTGAAAGCTTGGAGAGAATATGTTTATATCTGGCACAAACTTTGGGACTCCAGCTCCACCTGCTCATACTTTTCATCAGTTCAGGTTCTGTCCCTTCCCCAAAAAAAAGACTTGATGCAAATACTTTATAAGTAGTTTTTATGAGAAGTAGTTTCTTAAAATGTTCATGAAAAAGTATTTCCAGATGCTCCGTTGCCTTTGATATACTGCATATAGTATGATTTCTCTGTTTCCTGCAAAATTGGATTGTTCAATAGAGAAGAATTACCAAGGGCTTTTTTTTTTCTTGAAAAATAATGATTTTGTGAATAAATTTTTCAATTTGTGATTTCTTTTGTGCAATTGTCACAGATGTCATTTTTTTAAAAAATTCAAAATGAAATTCAAAACTCTAGCATGTCAAGCTTTTGAAAAGTCAGAAAAAAAATCGAGACAATCTTAACAGCAAACGTTGAGACTATTTGAGAGCAACCCAGAGGACACAAGACATGTCTAGCTGGCTGGACATATCTGCAAAGAGAAAAAGGAAAGGTAATTTGTCTCTTTGAAATTTACTGCCAGAAGAGACCTACTAAACATTAGAATAGAAGTTGGCAGGTTGCTCTGAACCACTTTGCTATGCTGCTATAGTTGAGTACAGTGCTATAATTTCTGCAAAGCAGGCTGCTTCTGCCACTCTACTTGAGATTTTCCACCCAAACATGACAAAGATAATAGGAGTAAAGTAGGGTAATTATTCACGTAGGTAACTTAGTAATACAGTAGTAGAGGCCACAGAAAACAGGAAAAAGTATATAACATTGGAACTAATCAGGTCAAAAGTTCATAATGAAAAGTCATTGCTGGACAAAGAATGGCTGGCTCATTTAGGATAATGCAGTATTAACAAGGAACACGCTGACCAGGCTCCAGTGAAAATTAACTCTGAGGAAGAAGAAAATATTCTCAAACCATCAGCCTACGCAGCTTCTCAGCGATACTTCAGTTTCACCCTCAGGTCTTGGAATGCAACTGCTTCTGGCATTAGAAGCAAGAATACAGTGAAATGGCTCCCACCTGAACCACAAATATGCAGCTTATATGAAGCCAGTAACCCAACAATGCAGAGACAGATGCATTTATTTTTTTTCATTTCAAACCTACTTGAATACTATCAGTTTGATATGATGTGGCCACTATGCTTCTTAAAACTTCCATAACTTGCAAACTATAGTTGCAAACTATTAGTAAGAACAGAACCAATGGTATTTAGTCCAAAAGGCTGAGGCATCCAATTGGTGAAGAAAGTTTTCCTTGGTTGTAAAACAGTTGCCGAATACAGGACCCTCTGAAAGGGCCTCAGTCTCACGTCACAGTCTGTATGTGACTCTCTCCCCAGAAAGGTTCTGAACATGGGAACTTTAAAAGAAATTTAATTGTAATGAGATAGACAAGAATTGTGTTCCTACTTCAAAATACCCTTCAATTACTTTAATCAATCTATTTATCTGCGCTTGCTTGTCTTTTATTTATTCCCAAATGTGGAGATTAGGTAACAGATCACATTGCCACAAGGAACTGAAAATGCAAGTAGTCTGCATTTTTTAGCACTTCTGTATGAAAGTTCCACAAAATAAGTGTGAATTGTGATTTATGTTCATATTGAAGCTAGGTGGGATCCTGCTTTGGGAAAAGCAAAAAATATTGCCTCTTAAAACTACAAAATTTACATAAATGTTAAACTAACATGATAATATGATTAGGTTGTATTTTAAACTCTTCTGCATAAACATGTATTTGTACCTAGATATAAGATATGTTTATTTTGACTCATGAGGATGCAGCTCAAATATTAACAGGATTTCAAGGTATCTAACTTGAGTAAGACAATAACTGCAGTTAATGAAGGTATGTATGTCTACTAAATAATCAGACAAAAAAAATGTCTATGTGCAAGCCAAACCACATAAAATTTCACAATTATCTTAGCAGATAAAAATGAGGTACACTTAAATTTAAAACAGAATGTAACTTCACAATCTTCTCCAATTCCAGCAGAAATTTGTGGAATATATATTTAAAAAAAAATATTCAAGTGTAAAATCCACTTCGTTATGTGTTCAGAAAACATGCAAATATAAGCTATCATTAAGTTTTTAGCTGTTTGAAATCAATCCTGTGAAGGACAATCAGAAATTGAAAAAAATAAATATAAGGTACTTTTATCTTAATCATCAACTAGTCTAAATCACTGTGGATGTCTCTATGTGTTCAAGATTTTGACAGAGGTGTTGGTATTATTTTTGCTGAATGCATAATGAAAGCATGTACCGTCTGCAAGGCATAGTCATTTCTGGATACATGCCAAAAGAATGCTGTCCATGGAAAAAAGATAGAAAATCCTGGCTTCCTTTTTCTTGGAGGACAAGGAAAGCTTGCACATTTTTTTGGGTGTGTTTTGTTTAGTTTTTTTTTCTTTTTTGGCAAATCTTTGCTTCAGGGGAATGAACAGTCACCTTCACTGGCAATCCAACCTTTTGTACAGTTATTAGCAGACTCAAGTCAAGCAGATGAGCAAGGCAAGTGTGAGGCAATTGTTCTCCCTTAATACGGCAAATGTAAAAGCCTTACACACAGTTCAAAGATGGGCTTGTTTTCAGAGCAAATTATTCTCTCTGAGAAGCTGAAAAGCAAGTTACTTCTTGGTTTATGACTTTGAATGACTTCAATCTCTTAAATGAAAGCAAAATACATATTCTGAAATGCCACTCCATTTTCCTTCTTACGGTTACTTTCACCTGGAAAGTCACTATGTGTTTAACCTTCCTAATAACACTATATGTAGGAGTTTATACTTGACTTTAAAAATTCTCCTCCTCTACCACCCACACAAAATGAATTACTGATGATCATTTTAGTCTTTGGATACTGTTTAGAAAAGTAAGGGGAAAAAAGTTTCATAATGGATTAACCTTCACATCTTGTCTGAAGTAGGAGTCCCAGGGAAATAAATAATTGGCAGTTCCTGGCTCTTTCAGATTCACAAAACCTTCGCATATTTCAGAGCTTAAAAAATCTCTATTTATTTGATATAAACTAATACATTTCTTCCAACAAAGTCCATTTGCCAGTAAGGTAGGGAAGTAGAATAAAAATTTATTTGATGATTTAATATCAAAATCAAAAGTTACTTGCATCTGTATGCCAGTAAGATTAATACATCTAAAATAGGACATTGTTGTGAGAACCATACAAAATGAGGACACTAAAATGAAAGGGAGACAGACCTCAGAGAACATGAGGAATATGTAGAATATTTTTACATTCCACTTTACACTAGCCCTCTAAAGCTGAAAGCACTCACCTACATTTTACATAAGACACTGTTTCAGGGGCCAATGTTGTTTATAAATAAAACCAATAAAGTTTCACATGCAGGGGCTGATTTTTCAAGACACAGTTAACCCATGTGCTTGGTGTTATCCGTACTAGTGAGTAGAGGAGAACAGAAGTTCTCTGCTCTTACCAGAGGCAAGAACTGGGCTTCTACTCTTCATTGAGTTTGACAACACTGGGATTTTTCCAGGTTTCCAAATAAGTCAAAACTTATTTGCCTTTCCGATCTTGCCAAAAAGACACAGATCAACTTCCTCTTGCTGCTAAAACCACACAGGAGATATATTTGTATTTTAAAGCATGTATTAAAAAGAGAGCACAGAATGTGAAGTGGTCTTTTGGCAGATCAATAAATCTCACCTAACCAACATAGTTCATTTGTCCCTTCACTCTCATTCAGTGAAAAAAGCCAGCGTGATCTTTGCAGCTGCTACTTTTCTACACAGACAGTATCTCAGGGATACAGGTCCACCAATATGTGCTGCAAACTTTTAAATGTTCTGGAGTGTTGTAAAGGAATAAATCACACAATAATAAATGTATCATACAATTTTTGAGATGAGGTTTGTGAATATACACTGTTATATAGACGAATAGAAACTTTATAGTGCTCCTTTTCTTTTCTATATTTTAAAAATCAGCACACAGGCTGCGAAGATTTTGCTTTTAGCTATTTTTTATATCTATATTGGGTTACAATTGGATAACTGAAGGAAAAAAGCTCTGTTTTGCCATCATCTGCCAAGGAGGGAGGCATAAATCGGCTTGACAGTAATAATTTTAAGAAAACAAAACAAAACGAAACAGAGATATTTTAAAGTCAATTCTAACAAATAAATAGATGTTCAAGTGTTTATTTTTAGCCAGAAAAATGCAAGTTTGAACTTTCCTCTTGCATGCAACCTCATATAAATTAAAAAAAAAAAAAATCTAAAAAGTCACAGAAATTTAATTTTAAATCAACAGAAAAATTCAAGTAATAATGCCACTACCATTGCCTTCTTACCTCAGCAATGAATTATACCACAGGCAATGACTACAAGCGCCCTGAATGACAGACACGAGGTGTGATCTTGAACAAGTCACATATTCTTTATGCCTCAGTTCCTTCTCTGCAATAATAGGATAGCAACACTTTCTTCTCTCATAGAGGTTATCAAGAAAAATACATTAAGAACTGTGAATGATTGTCAGATAGCCCACTCTAATTATCTGGCTGACTATGAAATTTAGCTAGATATATGCCTTTGTGATAGGGAAATGCTTTTCTTTTTATGAGGGGAAACTAAGCACAGTTTTTAACATGTTTCTTATTCTCCTATCCTTTCTATTGAATATTCTATTTAAATTCTTCTGTAACAGTTATTGTAGTCATGTGTTAACATCACACAAAAGCTGGTCTGACCTCCCTTCTTTATCCTCCAGTCAAAGGTGTAGCTTTCCCTGTTGTGGTAAATTGAGTGGGAAGGTTAATATAACCCCATGAGCCTCACATTTGGTGTGCTCATCTAGGGACTAGTTCCGGGTTGCAATCCCATTTTCGAACACACCCGACACAAACACATCAATTTGAGGGGCATTTTGAGGGCGATTACACATAGACAGACAACTGTTACACAGAGGCAGGGAAGGGAGAAAGCACTTAGAAGGTTTGCTGACATTTGTTGTCTTTGACTGAACTGTATAAATTGCTAGCTTATATTCTCCTTCTATTTTTTTTTTTCAAATACATGGGAAAAAAATCAGCACAGAATTGTGATTAAATTCTGCAAGTCACTGTAGCTAAGCTGGAATCCTGTATACAGGAGAAATAGCATTTCTTTCAGGAATGAGTGAAGAAATACAGTAATTTCAGCTGCAGATGTGTGAGCTGGCAGAAACAATTGAAAAGGTCTGGAGCAGAGACCCTTAACTGATCTAGGAAGAAATACGTTCTGTGAAAACCATCCTTGTAATGGCTAGTTCTCTACATCATTCATGCCCCAATAGTAAACTGTTTTTTTCTGCAATCTTACATTTGTCTTTGTCCAGTTTCTGAGATCAGTTAATTACCAGCACAACCAGAAGATAGGACCATGTATGCACGATATGACAGTGAGAGCTTTCCTCTAAGTAACATGGGAATTTGTGCGATGCTGTTCATGGTCTCTTAGTCTTACCACAGAAATACCAGGTAGACTGTTGGGAGCAGTCCTTCTGCTATGGATGAGAGTTTATAAATCCCTAGCTTTTCTGCCATCTTGGAGGCAGAGGGGCTAAAATATAAAAGGAGCTGATGGACCTTGCTCTGTCTGATTTTACATTGCTTGTTTCTAATAGTCCTTGATACATGGCTTGGGGAATTCTACAAACAGAGAGAGGACAGTGTAATGCCCTTTTCCTCTTCCCACTTCTAGAAGTTTATACAGTTGGAAGATAAATCCACATTTTTCCCTCTGGTCCATAATAGAAGGAAGAGCACATTTGGTCTGAGCTTTCCCAAGGCACTGATCCTGCGTAAGGCAGGCAAGCACCGCTGGTGGTTGTTTGTTTGAAGAATCTCTTCAAAATTACAAAATCAAAATTTACAGTTATTCCACTTCCAAACTCCATGCTGCCAAACGACAAGAAAGGAATCAGGTCGGCTATTAGTCAGTCTGTCTGCTCCTTCCTTCTAGCCAGCCCACTGGGGCTGCAGCATTATAGTACTTGGACTGATATTTACCTGGTCTTCAGTCTGCATTTAAACAGCCAAAATAGAAAAGTATTTGAAATCACTTGTCATTCTTTATGTAAGGCAAGTAAAAATCCCTTCTCTGTAAAAACAATGTTCAGTACACAGTTCAGTAGCGTCTATACTTGGGATAGACACATGACAGTCTTTCTCTGTCAGATACACTATGTGATTATTAGTTTGCCCAGTTCAAACAGGATGAGATGGTTTCTGAAAATAGAATTAGTACTAATGAAGACATAATTTTATCAGAAAATGAGTTCCTGATCATAAAGCTCACTAGTTACTGTCACTCTGAACCAGCAAGTAAAGGTGGCATAGTTGGTGTCTTTGCTGGTATGTATCAGGATAAACACTAAAAAGGAATATCAGCTGTTCTTAAGACTGGACAATTAGATATGTATCAGAGAAATGATTGGGCTACACATACAACTGAAACTCAAGAGCCAAATTCTGGCCACGCTCCAGTTGATAGAATTGGGAAGCGAGTGGCAAAGATCATGAGAGTCATGTAATTTTTATTTGAAAACACAGAGGCTCTTTAACAGGTTTACTAGCAAAATAGAAGGCACTATATTTTGTGTAAAGGAAAAGAATGAGACTACTACTTTCTAAAAACTAGATTTTAAAATTATTAAAAAGGTGAAAAAATTAATCTCTCTCATTTCTCAGCCTTCATCATACCAATACATACTAGAAAATGACACTGTGATTCTGTGATTCTGTGATTGTTTCTGTTGCTTTAATGGGAAACTTCTGCCAGACAAAGTATAAGCTTTGCTGAATCTGCAACATGCAATTTAGGAACAGCACAAACCAGAGGGGACAGCTCTATGGCACAGCCAATAATTCAAGTAAATAAGAGTTTTCACAAAAGGAAATGCTTCAAAGTTAGGTAATAGAAAAAATGGTTAAATATCACAGCAAGTAAGAAGAAATATTTATGTCGTTTAAATCTTTTGGCTGGTGAGCCAGTTAGAAATTAAATTTAGAAACTGGTTGCAAAAAAAAAAGCACCCTGAAGGAAAAGACTAGGAGATATTTCTGTTTGAGCAGAGATTAGGGAATAACCCCTGACACTACAGTGGTAATTATGGTTTCTATCATATGTACTGAAGAGAGATTACAAGAAGGGATAGGAAAGTCTCCAGCCAATTCCAGTGGTGTAAAACAGTCAAGAGTAGAAGCAGACCCTCCACACAATATTCTGGAACAGTTTATCTTTTTTAAGGGAGGTGCACAATGTCAAGATGACCTATTGATTGTTATGGTTTGTCAAGGGTAAGTAATGGCTCCACTTTTTTGTTTAAATATTAGCTAGTGGAAGGTATAGACATTTCTATCAAGCAATGCAATCAGTTTACAAAATGTTATGGAGAATGAAGGGCTTATCTAACAGTCTTAATGTCTGTGTTGCAGTCAGAGAAAATGAGGTGAAGTAGATATACGCATACATAGGAAAAGAAATCTGGTTTGGCTCATTTTTCAGTAGATGTTAAAAAAATGCAAAGCCAAGCCCTGAAACGCACAGTCTGTAATAATACTGGGCTAAGAATTACATCAGTAAAAACTGAGTATGTCTGGAATATTTGTTCCAGTAGGGTTCAACTGGTGAAAATATCACTTCTGATTAGATTTATAGCAAAATTTGACCACTACACAAAGCAGTTCAGTTGCAGAGACAGAAAAAGACAAAGCAGGTCTCTTAGAAGTATCTTAAATACTGTGTAGCTGTCAACTCCCATATAGACTGGGACAGATGACAGCGTTATGGGATCTTAGTAAGTGATTTGAGATCTGAAAAAAAAGTTCGGTTAAAATAATGAGTCTTTTTGGTTGAACAAAAGACTTCAGTATGGTAAACCCCAATTTAAAAGGATGAGCACTTGAAATGTGCTTTTGTATCCAGCTGATATTTTCTTCTTTAAGATGTCAAGAATATCAGGATTTAACAGAGCTTTGCTGTATTAAAGTCTCCTCAATGACACTCATCCACTGTAATTCCTACAGCTTCTCTGATTGTGAACACAGCGCCCAGCATGGTGTTCCCACTGCCGCAAGGTACACAGAAATCTGGCCAGGTTCTTTTCTGGGTTAACCCCCACTAGAAGCTGGGGTTTGAAGACAAAGCTGTCAGCAATGTTACTTCATCCCTGACTATATCAAGATGCAAATTAAGGGCACATGCAAGGGAGGAAGCTGCATTATAAATAAGAGCATTGATTTTTATTGTTTGCAGTTGTCTTTGTCTCCTCAAAAAATTCTCTCCCTGCCCTAAATGTTCATCATAATAGCTAAGAAATTGTGACTGAACTGCTTTTAAGCTTTAATAATGGATCCACAAATGGAGGAAATAGGTTTTGTCTGCAGTTCCTGAATTTTTTTTATTAGCAAAAATTACTTCACATAATTCATTTATGTAAATATTCCCATGGAGTAACTGCATCAAACTCCTTGACAACTTAAAACTACTATGCTTGTGTTCCTGCAAAGTATCCTACTGCCTGACAGCTTTTGGCAGAAATCTAGTAAACAGACATAACTCAATTACATGAATTTTAATACAAAATTGGATTATTTTATTCATTATATTGAGGTTCTATGTGTTTATTAAACTGTCCTGGTTTGTTTTCTTTTGTTTTTTTCTGTGTTGATGAAATGGAAGTCAAACTGTTTAAATAATTGTTTCAGGATATTATGCTGAATTCTCTGCTGATATAAATTGGCATAGTATCAGGTTTGGTCCGGTAGTTTCAGTAGAGCAGCAGAAATTTAACAATCATGCCTTATAGCATGATAAATGCTTACAGCATTTAAGCATAAACTTGAGCAACTAATAAGCAGACTGAAGAATCCAAGTGTCTCTGGTCTGTTTCCTTTGTTGTTTTAAATTCTACTGGGTTTAGTTTATTTCTGAAAATGAATGGTTGCTGTAGAAGAAATTCTAAGAAAAGGCACATGTAAACTATTTATTGTGAGCAAAAATGCCCTTAGAATGAAGAAATACATATTAGAGCTTTAGCAAAAAAAAAGCACCATCAACAAATAAAAAATGTGAGTTTCTTCCTACCAAGAGCCATATGGCTTTAGAACTGATTGATGGATGCTGTCACATGCCAAAGATAATGGTGGCATTTGCACATTTAATAAAAGCACATATTCCTTTGTCCTTTGAAAGTCTCATTTTATCCACAAGCACTGTGAGTACCTCACTGGAAACTGTACATTCCTGCAGGATCAGATCAGTCTTGGCTGATACTGCACGCAAGAAAAATCTCCCTGGAAATTTTTGACCAACCAGGGGAATTTATGAAAGGTCATAATGGACAAGCAATAGCTCCAGCTTCTGACAAACAGCCTTCCCTCTCTCTCCTGATATAGGGCACCTGCTACATCTTAAGAATCTAGAACAAAACTACTCCTTCATTTATCCATTACTTATTATTTACTTATTACTTACTCATTTATGGGCCCCAGTGAAAATGAGTCTGACACCCCTGATCTAGAAGCAGGAAACCACCTTTTAGACTCTGAATATTCTGCCACTGCTACTTTTGAATGTGAAATGGTCACTCCCAAGTGCCAGTGCTAGATTAAGCATAGCTTGTATAATACAGAAAAGACCCAAATGGGAAGCTAGAAGATTAAGGGATTTGCAGATGGGCACAGAACGGATAAAATGCTCACATCTGTAGCAGAGAAATAAGAAAGAACAGAAGGCAAACTAAAGTGGAGAGGAAAGTCACATACTGCTGTCTTTTGATTAATTATAAAAATCCTGTTCAGTGGGGAGGGCAAAGTCTGAGAGAGTGGCCGTGACAGGGAAAGCAATGCTTGCAAGACTGTCACAGACACCTGTTAACCTCGAAACCAAGGACTTCTTAGCACAAACAATGGAGATGAAAACAAGCATAAAGAAACTCTACCATCTGTTTATGGGTTTCCAAAATGCTCTGAATTATGAAAGCATAGTAGGTCTGAATTTAAGCACTAAGGCATCACTTAACATGTTCATGTTTTGGAGAGCTGATATATATTTCATCGCATTTGATTTGGGTCCTATTTTGGTCCACTGTGAGCATCAGCATGATTCTAAGGTTGTTCCAAAGATGGATCTACCAACAATCCAAAAAGGAATTGCTTTGAAGTGGTAAAGAGGGAGAACTGTCTTTGAACTGCCTTTGTATGGCCAGTCTGCAATGTCATTTTCAGCACTGACTCCCAAATCTTCCTTGCAGGTTACTGTAAACTATCAGACTAATGGACACGCTGGGTCTAACAAATTTTTGTTTGCTGTTGATTAATATTTTTGTTGCAAACACTGTTGTACACAGTAGACCGTACCCTAATTTTTTTAAATGTTTTTCTCATACAAAGCTAAAGCTGACATGCTTAAGGAATCTAGCCAGAAAAATGACTTCTTATAATAGGGAGTAAAACTCTCTGTAATCTATCTTCAGCTACTACTACCAGGAATGTTAAAGGATTTACACAGTAAATGATCGATTCCAAGAATTAGACATCTGAATATCCTAGATATCACTGGCAACAGCATATGAGACTATGGTGAAGCAGCAGTAATCCTGAGTTCATAGCCCAAACAGAAACATAGTTTTGTTGTTGAATGTTTGAAATACAATGACTGTATAATTTGCTTGGAACAAACATCATTATCTTAGGTGACACTCAGAACTCTTTTCATCTCAGTCTTCACTTAAATCAGATGTACTCTGTCCTCAAGGATATTTAGAGACTTTGACTAGTAGTATTGACATGTTCCTAAATATTTCTCTCAGATACTTGCTAAATTATTGATGCCTGTCAACTCAGTGATTATTTCAAAGAAGAATATTGACATAATGGAATTAAACTCAAAATCAGATTAAGTTTGACATATGTGTCAACAAAATGCAAGTAAAAAAAAAATGACTGAAACACAACAGGCTTTTGAGGGTGGTCTGGAGCACAGCCTAAACAAGGGCTGCATGAGATGGAACAACTTGGGATTTTAAAGGAAATGAATATTTGCTGAATGGTTCACATTGCTCTGGAGGCAGTTGGTTGTCATTAACTTCTCTAACAATTAAGTTCTTTTGAGGTAATTTGAGAATACGTTCACAGGGATTATAATGGAATACCCTCTCAATTTTTCCTTTGGCGAAATAGTACTTGTATCACAGTGCAATCTGACCACAATAATGGTTTTCTCTTACTTCTCAATTACATGTTTATGTGGAACAGTGAACAGAATTAATTTTACAGTGAAACTCCAGTTTCCTGCAAATATCTGGCTGGAAACTTGTATACAGAGGAGCTGCAGTGATTTAATAAAAGATGTAATGCTAAGGCAGTTTATTTTAACTGGTGCAAGTTTGTCTGTAAACATTTATTAGTTTTGCTGCATCTCTCTTTACAAAAATGATAACAAACTTCTCTTGCATCCCAGAAAGAAACAGCGTCACACCAAGTACTTACCGATTGTGTACAAACACAAAAGATCCAATTAGGAACAGACTGGTCTTCTGACAGCTCACAAAACACAGAACATACTGGGATCCACCACCAGTCTCACAAACTATTTAAAACTTGAACATTTAACCCTGATGTTTAAATATCCTGGTTTATTTTAGCACTAGCTTGTAGCTTTCTAAGGGACCTAGCCTGTTTCCCACAACTTGGAGCTAGTGAGGCACCAGGTATCCCAGAAAGGTGTAATTATTTGCAGTCATCTTCAGCAGTTCCTGCTGGCTCAAAGGAGAGTCCCAGATTTCACCCCACCCCATCCCAAGGGCAACGGGGATGCAGCTCAGTTCACTTGGAGGTGGTACCACAGGGCTCTCTCACAGGTGTTGCCTGTTGAGAGGCAGCGTCAGAGCCTCAGCAGGCCCTGTTGTCCCACAGTAGCAAGAGAACATTCCTGTAACGTGCCGGGAGAACTCTTCAGTCAATGCCATAGATTTTTCACAGATTATAATCTCCTTTCTAAATACTAGCCTGTTATGATTAGATGTGTTGTTTATAAGGTTACAAATTTTAGAAAGAGATAGCTGCTAGGAAAGATAACAGCCTATTCCAACTTCAGGCATTTGGTGTGCAGGAAATGTCAAAAAATACTGCATGTATCAGAATGGAGGACTACCCACCCTCCTTTTCTTCACAGCCCTTCAAAGCTTATTTAAAAACATGTACAGGTCAATCAAATGTGCTTCGTAAACAAGTATTTTGTTGCAGATTTTGAAAGGTATTTAGCTCCTACACACATAAAGAGGTGCTTTGCACTTTCATTAGCGTCACAGGAGAGATGAGTAAAGCAGGGTGCTCCACCAAGCAGCAGATGCAGAGTCCACATGAACGCCCTGAGGTGCATGGGGTGTGGGTGAAGTGAGAGCAGATTTATGCCAGTACTCTGTTCCTTTACCCCACCCTCCTTCATGTCTGAGTTTCTACATGAAAAAGACAGCAAGCCATGACAGGTGCGCAAGGCTCCATCTACAGTTAAATCCACTGAAGTCTGGAAGGGTCTGGTATTACAATAGTTTCTGAGAACCTCTGTTTGACTGCTTCTGAATGATGCAAAATGTTTGGAGACAGGTTTTCCAATCCAGATCATGTAACATTACTTAGAAAAGGAAGTTAACAGGGAATAGAAATTGAAAAAAATCTACCATTTCTCCAATGATTTCTAAACATCTGTACCATGTGTTTGCCATTTTGTTGCTTACTGCTTAAGTAGGTACCTATTCAATTAATGTACCATGTGTAACGTTTTAAATACCTTAATGTATGTTAATATTACATTCTTAGGAGTAGTTTACTTAAGAACCCTATTCCTCTTTTCTCCCTGAATGTTTGAATTTGTTCTTTATTTAGGTGGAAAGCTTGGAGGCAGGAATATGTATGTTCTGGCAACTATGCTGTCAATACATACTGGGTGCTATATAATTCAAGCAAACTAAAAAATGGTCCCTCTTCAAATTATTTTGTTCTAACGTACACTTGCTCAACTTTATTGTATTTGTGTACAAATAGATACTCAGTTATATTGGGTCTCAGTCTATTCACACAAGAAGTACACAACTTTCCAGAATACTTAAGCATTCCCTCAGGGATAAATCCTAATTGAACTAAAACCAACACACAGTTAATTTACTAGTCAATCAAGCTCTCTGGCTTCCTATATATTATCTAAGTAATGCCATTTTTTCCACTTTTAGCTGTGGAAAAAGTGTGTCAAAGCAAAACTTCACAGCAGTTTCCATTATTAACACTCATGCACAATACCCTCTGAACAGTGATTAATGGGAACTATTATAGGAATTCTATCAAGCTTGAGAATGTCTACTGGCTGAGAGATATTAAGACATATGAAGTTATTGAATACAGTCATACAATGCCTGAAAAAAATATTATTTTTCCATACTACAGAAACAACAATACTAGTATGCAATACAACACAGCTTCACAAGTGGCAATTTCCCAGTATCTGTTCTCTTAGTTTCATTCTGAACTATGCCAGCATGTTTTCACTTCAGTACCTCTGAAAACTGAAGTCAGTAATTTACAAATGCTCAACCTAAGGTGACAATGTGGGAACTTCTCTGAATGTGAGCAGGAAGAGCAGTGCTGAAATGGCAGAATGGAGAGCACATCATTATATACGAGTATTACCGACACTGCTAAAAGAAAAATAAAAAAGAAAGTATTTCTAACTCCCATAGTGTTTATAGACTCACTTCTGAGCTCCTGAGTTCACCCTATGAGTTCTGCCACTGTGAGCCACTATCCAAAAAAAACAAAAAGTGAGCTTTTGTAAAGATTCGGATAACATTCTTTGACACATGAATAATCCGATCAATGTAAATAAACCCTCTTCCTTAGATCACATTGAAGATGATCTCTTGTATTTCAATTTTTCATATTAGAGAATGAATTCTTCTTGCCAAGACACTGGCAAAGCAGTTAAATGGAAAATGTCCTGTCAAATTAATATAGATGTCTACTTGGAAAGTCTGAGTTACTGGTTGCACTAGAGCAAACTTAATATTAAAAACAAACAAACAAACAAACAGAAAGCTCATCACAGCATATTCTCATTGGAAAAAAAAAAATAAAATGCACTGTGAAATGAATCATACTTTATTCACAGTGTCAATTTGCAAAGAGTGTAAGTGTAGCACTAATAAACAGCATTGATCCAAAGCTTATTGCATGAAGAACTGCCTGTGGCCTTTGTGCCAGTCTTAACTGAAAGTAGTTTTAATCCAAATATTTTATTTCTGCATCCTTGTCTGTGCTGCTTTCCAAGTGTGAGACTGTCTGGATTTGCTTTTTTTTTCTAAAAAGTTCCTATTTTTTTGTATATCAGGTTGCTAGTATTTGGGGATGGGTTTAAACTATGAAAAAAACCCTGTGTCATTGGCAGCACAAAACATTCTGACTGTTCAGAGGAAACTACAGGAAAGATAACAAGTTTCCCGTATTACAGAGCAGAAAGTGGTATCTTGTTGCACAGAATGGAAGATGTTCCTATATGGACTAGCAAAATTCCTGTGTGCTGAGTTTATCTCCTACACTCCATTAAGTATCATATAATCCAAAATGGCAGCAATGAGAAACAAGAGTTCATGTTGAACATAAACAGCTAAAATGATATTTTTATAAATGCACATAGAATGCTTATTAATATTGCACAAGCTATTCTACTACATTGCTTGTTCTCTGTACAAACACCAGACCAGATAAGTCATGCTACAGGTGAGCCATTACCAATTCCATAGGGTGACTTTGGTCTAGCAAAGTAACTTAAGTAGGAAAAAGAAGACTCTAACTTTACCATAATGTCATAAACACAATTCTGTCTGCCACAGGTATAGATTTTTAATCATGTATTTGTCCTATTCATGTTGAATTACACGATTCAGGGTCCTCTCTAGCAAAATAGGAATACCTGACCACATCCAAAATTGGCCTTAAGATATGTTGCAAACCTTCCCCTTTTCTATCTGAACCTCCTTCGTTGACTCAATGTTCCTGCAAAGAGGCCTTGTTCTATTTATATTGCTAAGAATAGTAAGATAAGTAAAAATCAGTACTGATTTAACATTACCTCCATTCACCTCTACATTTTGTTCTCTTCCTGAATATTAGTTTATTGTTAGTATTGATGATAAAGCATTGGTATTTTCTCTAACTTTTGGCTTCACTTTTTGAAGCAGAACTTCAAAACTCTCCAATAAGAAATCAGAAATGGAAGGGTTAGTGCTTTAGCCATACAAAAATCAGCCTTTTCATCAGTTTCACTAGCAAGTATTTCCTCTCTGCCAGCCTGTACTTTACAGCTTTCCTTTGTATTTCTGCATTTACCCTGAGCTGTAACAAAAGTATGTGTGAAACACAGGAACAAAGTCCCTAAGCATTTAAGTGCTTTACTGACTATAAAAAAAAAAAAAAAAAAAAAAAAAAAAGTCAGGCAATAGCTCCTTTTCACATTGCCCTGCCCAAATTTCCAAGCTGGATGTACTAACAAGAATCAAGGCTTCCACATTAACTCTGCTTTTCACAGGTTTTGAATATCATCCATCCTGTCAAAGACAGCAACTTGCATTTTTCACTGAATTTCATTATGCTGAATACATAACTTGATAAAATGCCAATATTCTGCTCAAGTTTGGCTACTGTACAGTGCAATTACTTTTGTAAAGAAAGGACAGACTGACTCCATTTTAGTACAAAGATATGCACATGCTGCGCACATGAGGTGACAGCCTACAGGACTCGGAATGCGGGAGCAAATCTGAAAGGACTCATCCAATGTGAAAATGAGAATAACTTTCCTGTCCCAGATCCTTTAAGATTTTTCCAATAAGTGGATCCACTGTTGATAAAAAGAATACCTTGTAAAGACCATGTTCTGTCATGGTGGTCATGGACATATATTTTCTATTGGCAGATACAATAGATATCTATTTCTACTTATGTATAAGGCATGAAAAGATACTTTCTTGCCTTCTCTTCATTGTAAAACTCACACACAATGCATCTGTAAAGTGCAAGTTTGCTATTCATGATCATTTTAGAACATGTATCCTCCAAGGACAGAAAAATTATGACTTTTTAAACAAATTTTCAGCCTCATTCTCCAATATTGATACTTTTTCTGCCTTTTTTTTTTCTTTTTTTAAATTTTTTTTGAATTTAAAGGAAACTAACCATTGAATCTGAATGGTAAGATGTTAAGTAATGAGACAAAGGGATTCATGGAGTGAGACAAAGTGATTCATGGAGTGAGACAAAATCTGAAGACTTCCAAAAAGCAGCAGGAGTACCAAACTATCATGCAGGCAACCTGGAAGTCAATTAATAGATTCAGAGTGAAATCCAGCAACATGGGTCCCAAGCCCATTGCTTTTCATCCTAACAAACATATCTTCTGCAAAACTAAAATGTTTGTTATATGGAATGAAAAACCCCTGGATGTATTGTTTGACAGTAGATGTGAAAGACCATTATGTATACAGTGGAGCTTGAAATAACATTCCATATGTGCCTCTGTTTCCCTATGGGCCTGAGCACAACAGTTTCTGGATGGCTGCATAATCAGCGAGTTTGGCATGTGATGGATGTGAGCGGAAGCCTGGGAAACAGCAGAGATACATAAGGACAACTGACCACCAATGGGACCCCACTCCTTAATGTACCAAGATAAAACCCCATTTTTGAGACTGATTCAGTTTTAATTAAAACATGTATACAAAACTGGTGCTAGAGTTAGTCATGGGGTGGGGAAGAATGTCTGGAGAAGCACAGACTAGATTAGTTCACTTAACTTTGCAAGACAAACGCCAAGTGCTCTTTATAGACCTGCTGTCTGGTGTGTTTTATGTAATACCAGTGGAGAAAAGAACTATCAAAGCTATACAAGAATTATGTTAACAGCACAGCAAAATTTTCAAAAAGCTAAAGCTTGCTCTGTGTAACTTTAGCCGGGAAGTCAGAAGGAAGTTTCTTACTGTTAGAGCAGCAAGGGTATGGAACAGTTCTCCAATTAGAGTTGTGCCAGGTAAAAAATAAACCCTTAATTGGTTTCAAGACTCATAAACTGATCTAGTTAAGAGGAATTACAAGAGCATGTTGCGTACAATAGACTGGTTCCAGCCCCCTGCTCCTATTACAGCTCTGGCCTCCTTTGGTATTGTCCTAGCAAGGGACAGAAGCCTTACAAGGACCATTGTGGCATCTGTAGCCAAACCTCCCTTAGGAGAATCAGAGCTGGTATCAAAACTACCTGGACTAGTACACATCTCCTCATATCTGATTACCTCTCTGAGAAACCACAGAACAGAGCAAATGTGGAAGCCTTGATCCCAGTTCTGTTTGTTTTCAGAGTAATTATCCCTGTTGGCAACTCTGACAGAGAAGGAATGACTCAGAGTGAATCAATATGTCCACAAGCAAAAGCAGAGTGTTTACAGATAAAACAGGACACAGCTACAGTTGCATAAGCATATCCATACTATAGTCATAATAGAGGAGCTTATCATACACAATACAAACCAAAGTGCTTCTTTATTCCTCACTTGCATATCCTCTATAAGTACTTGTAACATGAGGAATCACATCTGGATTGTTGCTAACAATGGAATTTTTTTGAAAATGTCATTATTGCGGTCTTTCAAATGTTACAGTTTCACTTATGCCAAAATTTTGGGTTTCAAAAATGCTTTTAAACTGTATCAGTAAAGTCTGAAATCCTGGACTGCCCAATCCATCCTGACTAGAAAAATAAATCTCTGGTTTTCTGTAGGCAAATAACAATTTATAAAAACCTTTTGTTTTGTGCAAAAAGTTGCACCATTAGAATACAGTGAAAAGAAAAAAAAGTCTTTGCAGTAGTTTTCAAACAAAATTCTTCTCTGGTCAGCTGTGTGACAAGATCAAATTTGCCTGCCATTAATGTGCACAGTGCCCACCAAACCTGAAATGCTATTATATTGAAAACTTTGACAAATAACTACCTATTATGGCTGCAAGTGATGTTGACACCAGTTTTGTACTGAGACAAATCAGGATTTGCATATTTCAAGAATTTAAAAAAACACCTCATGTATCAGGATCTGAGTCAAAACATCCCAGGTCCAGAAAAAAGTTCACGTGACTATGGCCGTGATTTGTGGTCAGAATCCAGTAAAGGTTAGGTCACTGGCCCCTGCTCTCAGAGCACTCCACGTTCATCAACTGCTTCATGTAAAACAGCCTTCCTCCTGGGACTCCCCCATCCAACGGAGTTTCCTGCACTGTGGCATAGTTCAACCAGGGGAAAAAAGCATCTGTCTCAGAATAACATGGCATATAGCTTGTGGGAGTAGCACTCTAATGCAAAGCGGAACATTCAAGTTGGAAGTCCCTCAGGCTCAGGAAGATTAAGACACTTGGTTGACTTTCTGGTCTAGCCCCTTGGCTATGAAAATGAGGGTTATCATCAGTCAGATGACACACGAAAATAGTGGCTGGAGACAAGGTTAAAAATCAAGATGGATCTGGACTATTGGAGCATGGTTGTGTCTGTGAGGAGCTTAAAGTCAAAGGCAACAAGCAAGGTACTTAAGGGACTGAGCAAGTTGTCTGAATGTAACAGTTAAGGATTTAAATACAATTTATGCACCTAGTTCCACTTTGGATCCACTCCCCTATCCCCAGGTTTTATTATCAAACTCTTACGTGCCCTGTGGTACTCACTGAAAATATGCAGTTCCTGGTTTGCCCTGGATTTGCTTCAGATTTTTGTTAGCTGCTACATTCCAGCATGGTCTTTCCCCTCCTTGGCAAGGTAAATTTTAAGAAATACTGGGGCAGTAGAGCCATGTTTAAAGTGATTGTTAATGTTAAGGCTATTTAGCCTTATAGCCCACAGGAAGCAAAGGAAATGTGCAGTTAACTACTCCCTGTATGATGGCACACACCGAATATTTACCAAATAAACCACAACCTTAATGAAAGGTAATGTTCAGAGCTATTGCCTAACATTTAACATGCAGTGATGGGCACATAATTTGTCAAGTTAAAGCCTTAAATATCTTTATCTCCTTTAGCTCTCCACACCATTATTGAGAGTTAAAATGAGGTAATGCTTTTGTGTGTGTGTGTGTTTGTTTGGCAAATAGATTCTAAAACACTAACTGCTTGCAAAAAAAGATAGTCACACACAAATGGACACCAGGTAGTTGTTAAAAAAAATCTCTACCAATAGGAAAAGCTCACATTGCATTGCCAAATGGAGCATTTTTTCAAAACTCCATATATTTGCAGTGATCCAATAACAAAATCTCCCTTCTATAGTCCTAAGACCTGCCTGAAACCTCGTGGTGCCACTTTGCACACCGATTCCTTTTCTGAGAATGCTATGGAAGATGAGAACAGCTCTGCCACCAAATCAATCCAATGAATTTATAGCAAGTTCTTCACATAATATGAAGAATCCTTCATGTTAAAAGTCAGCCACAAGAGTTACAGTATCACAGTATCACAGTATGTTTGGGATTGGAAGGGACCTCAAAAGATCATCTAGTCCAATCCTCCTGCTGGAGCAGGAACGCCGAGGTGAGGTCACACACAGGAACATGTCCAGGTGGGTTTTGAATGTCTCCAGCAAAGGAGACTCCACAACCTCCCTGGGCAGCCTGTTCCAGTGCTCTGTCACCCTCACTGAGAAGAAGTTTCTTCTCAAATTTAAGTGGAACCTCTTGTGTTCCAGCTTGATCCCATTACCCCTTGTCCTATCATTGTTTGCCACTGAGAAGAGCCTGGCTCCATCCTCGTGGCACTCACCCTTTATATATTTCTAAACATTAATAAGGTCACCCCTCAGTCTCCTCTTCTCCAAACTAAAGAGACCCAGCTCCCTCAGCCTTTCCTCATAAGGGAGGTGCTCCACTCCCTTAATCATCTTTGTTGCCCTACGCTGGACCCTCTCCAGTAGTTCCCTGTCCTTCTTGAACTGAGGGGCCCAGAACTGGACACAATATTCCAGATAGGGTCTCACCAGGGCAGAGTAGAGAGGAAGGAGGACCTCTCTCGATCTACTAACCACCCCCCTTCTAATACACCCCAGGATGCCATTGGCTTTCCTGGCCACAAGGGCACAGTGCTGGCTCATGGTCATCCTGTTGTCCACCAGGACCCCCAGGTCCCTTTCCCCTACACTGCTCTCTAATATGTAATTTCCCAACCTATACTGGAACCTGGGGTTGTTCCTGCCCAGATGCAGGACTCTACACTTTCCCTTGTTAAATTTCATTAGGTTATTCCCTGCCCAACTCTCCAGCCTGTCCAGGTCTTGCTGGATGGCAGCACAGCCTTCTGGCGTGTCAGCCACTCCTCCCAGCTTAGTGTCATCAGCAAACTCGCTAATAGTGCACTCTATTCCCTCGTCCAAATCATTAATGAATATATTGAATAATATTGGCCCCAGTACTGACCCCTGAGGCACTCCACTAGATACTGGCCTCCAACTAGACTCCGCACCATTGACTACCACTCTCTGGCTTCTCTCCTTAAGCCAGTTTGCAACGCACCTCACTACTCAGTTCAGTTCATGACTACTACAAACTCCTTGCTGAGACTTCCGACTGAAGTTTGAGTTTACTCAAATAGTTGCTGGAACACGGCAGTATTGTTTTTTCTAAGTGCCTGAGACTCAAATATTAAAATTTTGGACTCAAACTGGACAGATTGTGTGCAAATCTTTCCTTCATTTAGGTCTCTGCACAGGAGACCAGGTACACTGCCAGCAGGCTGTTCTGTTCAAATGGTATGCAAAATACTTGGCTGTATACCAGTCTATTCTGTAGAATATTAGGAAACTGGAATTTACAAGCAGGTAAACTAAAATCTTCATTTGCTGGGCAAAGGAACTGTGTTTAATTCATCTCTGGAAATGCTTTTCACATGAAGACACAACACTTTGTACCTTCTGCATCACTGTTCTATGGCTCCATTGTTTTTACCACACATAATGTCTGAATTTTTTCCAGCATAGATGAAAACAAGTGAGTTCTGAGTTTCAGGAGCACTAGAAGTTCAGTTTCACTATTGTCCAATAGGAGATATGTCTTTAAGACATATTGCACAACACACCCACCATGTCTTCATCCACACAGTAAGGAGATGGTTTGTCCATTATTCCTTTCGTTCTGATATACTGCTGAACTCTTCCTTACACAGAATAGTAATTCCTGCCCAGCTTAAACAGACAGAAACCTCTACTAATAAAGAAGAGTTTGTAGAATTTAAATAAGCTTATTAGTTAATTTTGCCAGGGGAAAATAAGTTGCAGAACTAGAAAATGGAAGACATTTCTTATATTTGTATTTTTCTATAGCACGATTTTCTTTCCTGTAACATCAGAGAGAGGTTTCAGCAGACCATTGAGTGTATCTCTAGCTGTGATTTACTTTATTAGCATGATAAATTCTTCATTATATGGAAAACAAGCCCCGTCTTTTCATCAAGCTCTTAATCATCTGGCACCATACATTTTGTAGCATAATTCATTGACTTTTAGATATGGACACTTTTTGGTATTCAAAGGTGCATCCACAAATTTAGTTCCTACCAGGAGTGCACCTTTAAAGTGAATCTCCTAATTGCTCCTACTTACTGTTTATGGATCACAGAAGTGTCTTGGTGTACATTAATGGGTTCCTTCTGGATGAAATGAAAGCTGAAGATGGAACCTAGGAATCACCTAATGGACTCTGACCACAATTGGCCATTCGGTCCACAGGATCTTGTCTGAAGCAAAACCCTTTGAGAACTGTATAGAATGGACATTAAGGGCCTGATGCCAACCAGCCCCACTAGGCCACAAGATTAACTAATACAAGTGTAGTCTAAGTGCATCCCTGTAAGGTTTTGTGGATCTGGAGGTTAGCTACCAGCAACCACAGACCCACTAACAGGCTTCTGACATACCCAGAAACAGAACTTCAGGTGAAACAAGAAATTTAGTACCCAATGCATTCAGGTCTCAGAAAGCACAGATTTCTCACAGGCTTGACAGCAGCTGAGCACTGAATGACACAAACAAGAAAAATGTTTTAGGTATTTAAGCCATTATCTGGTCAACAATGTTCCCAGCTGGACAGGTTAGGGCTCTTTCAGTTTTGTTTGAAGAGCCCCCAGCAACCTCTGTGCATCATAAAGGAAGTCTCAGCAGTTAAATAAGGATGTTTATCCTCCTGCAGCGGATAATCATCAAAACGAATCACAGTCCCCCATGCTTTGACTCTAAAAATCCCTCAATGTGAACATATGTGGCTCTGCATCACTGCGAGGAGCTGTTATATGAGATTCTAGAAGTGTGCATTAGCACACCACTGTGCCCAGACCAATGAATCCAGCTTCTCAGAGGACTGCCCAGCCAAAGTGGCAAAACCCTCCTGACACCATTTCATTCCTTCCAGGACCATCAGCTCAGCATCACATCCAACAGCACAGATGCAGCTTCCGTACCACAGGGCTTTGGCCTTACATGGCCAAATGTGGCAACAAAGACTCACCAAAAGGAGGAAAAATAAAACACCTGACAACAGTGGAGGTGGTCACACCACTTTGTAAAAAAATAACTCGAGATTGCTCCACAGACAAGTGTATTATTTGCATCTGCCTTTTCAGTTATTTGAAGCGGACCTGTGTAATTGAATCACCACAACTCTGATGCATCGAAAAGACCAGCCTCACGCAGTGACAGAAACACTATGTACCTACGCAAGCATAACCGGTGGTAGTTGGCTAAAAAAACCTGGCCATGCTCCTCACACCTCAGACTTCCACAAAGGCGGCAGCTAAGGAGAGCCAGACCTCCTTCCAGCCTCTGGTAAATTCAGAATAAAGGAAAACATGTATTTTTTCGAATCTGCTTCCTAAATCAGATGACCGCCTCTCACAGAAAGCAGAGTGCTTTCTGTTGTCTTCGATGAACTTTTATCAAAACCTGTGAACTGCCACCTTCTTAACAGAAAATCTCTTTCTTCCATGTGGAATATTACACATTTTAAACTTTGAATTATATTAATGACCTAATTAAAAAAAAGATTGGAAAAGAATCCCGAATATTTCTTGCACCTTTCTTTTACTTGTAGCTCTGGCAACCTGGCATCAAAGTAACAGTAGGGACACTTAAAAAATGCTCAAATCTTTGTTACAAAAGCAAAAATATGAATCTCTTTTTCAGCAATGCATTTTCCACAGTGACCATACAAGATCATCTGTTGTTTGTCATATGCTGGTGTAAGACACCCACTTTTCTTGCTGATGTCAAAACAATAAACGAAAACTGAGAAATCCTGGCATGTGTTGCTTCGTGTTCTTAAATATAGATATGAAAATAGATATCACTCATAATTTTGTTTAGTATAATCTTTTGATACTCTGACAGAGAAATATCACTGATAGATATATAGCCTGATCATCGAAGTTACTGAATACGCCTTCTGCTAAGAGCTTCAATAAGGAGGTTAGCACAGGCACTGGAAGCAGTAGCAGGTATGTTCTCCTTACCACATTTCCAAGGCTTGTGGTCTGGAAATATGATCACTGTAAATCTGGCAGCACCCAAGAGCCCCAGGCAGAGGGAGAACTGACTGTTCTACCCTGTATCAAACAGTCACTGACATGTCCCCAAAACTACCAACTGTGTTTCACTAAGTTTCTTTGTAGGTCTAACCTAAACTGCATTCTCCATAAATAAAATCATGTATCTTGCCTGAACCAAAGGAAAACAAATGGTAGTATCAGTTAAATCTGCTTAATTTGTTTCCTTGCAGGCTGGTAATATTTTGTGTTCTTAGCCATTCCAACTTACCATGTGCCTCTCTCTTACTGGGAGCTGCTACTTAATCATTGCTTGTATGTCCCAGTGCGTATATGCAACTTTTACTATCTGGTGAAATCATCCAGGATTTGGGTTTTTTAAATGGAGCTCTAGTCAATATCATTAATTTGTATATTAAAAATGAATTTGCTGTCTCTGACTAACAGTTTTGCTAAACTGAAAACTTGACACTTTAACTAGCAAATACACATGGCATCCACATTTCGAGATATATTCCATTAATAAATGGAAGCATAAAGTAAGTCTCACATTTGATCCCTGCTCACAGGAAATTTATTCACATAGGAGCAGACAATGCCAGTCTTGCATGAAACAGTTGACAGCCATTGCCAGGAGGCTAGATTTAGTCTGAACTATCTTTGACCCAGTGCCTTGCATTGTACTTTAAACAATGCTCCAGGAACTGAGCAGTCTCTCAAACTGTGGATGTAAACCAGCCAGTTTTATACCCTTACCTCTAAAGTGGCACACTGTTTGCTTTCGGATCTAACTATTGCCTGGGGGGGTAGGGGGCAGTTAAGTCCAAAAATAACTATAGGGAAATTAAAATGCTATGTTGCTCTGCCAGCTACTTCTATTATTACATCTAATTATCGTGAGAACCTTTCCTCAGTTCTCACCAGTAATTTTTTCACTTAAATAACGTGTCATAATAGCTGCCATCAAAGCTCTTCTTTGATTCAACTATAACTATTTTAAATTCCTTAATTGACACTTGGAACTTTCTTGAGACAACTTTTACAGTGACATAACCACTGCACAACTCTGTCAATGTCAGAACAAAACCTGACTCCCTGAGTCATTTTTTTGCTGAAAATGATTGTATTGAAATGCTCTATGCTATGGATAGGTTAGGAAGTTCAAGTTTCAGTGCTAGTCTTAGATGTGAAATCAGCAGATGAAATGCATTTGTCTCAATGTGGTTATTGAATTGCTATTAGTGTTCCTTTATTGCGCTTACCCTGATTTTACAAGTTCCCTGTGTGATAAAGCAAAAATTATGAAATAATAGAGAAGTATATTAGAGAAAACGTAGGTATAAATTACGGGTGCTCTGTGCTGTGTTAATAAAGAATATTTTCTTTTACCTATTGAATTCTGTTAATGTGGCAGTAACCTTCAAAGAGATTATAAATATTTTCCTTATATACTCCAATGAATCATAGAATTAAACATTTTCTTTTTATATATAAGCACAAATTTCACTCCATGCATAACAAAGTAGTTCCTTTTTTTCTCTTCTCTTAATAATTCATTTGATGTGTTCACCTCCTAATATAATGTTATGTGAATTTATGTGTATATGGTTAAAAGCCATCATGAAGTCCAAACAACAGGAAACATTAGACACAGAGATTTGCATGGATGTTAGCTAGTCAAATCTGAGTTTTGGTAAGCTGTTTCATTTACATTACTGTTTTAATACAGAATTTTTAGACTTGCTCATCTGAATCACAAATGACAAAATAGCAGGTCAACGGGACACCTGTAGTTCAGCTTTGGTTGGTGCTAAGTAGGTGTCACATGGAGGCTTTAAGGATTCAAGTCAAGTAAATAAATTGGATTGCATTCCCGAGCCAAATTTAGCTAAAAGAAGAACCTTCTTTCTACCAACAATATTATTCAAATATTCCTATTTTGGTAAGATAAATTGATTTTGTTACTTAATTCATATACCAGCAGACTTGTAGAACTACTTAGCTGGTTACTGATTGGTTTTGGCTGATCTAAGTTGATTTCTACTGAAAGACAATTGCTGCAGGAAACAGGAGGTTGGCTTGAAAACATCTGAGTTCCAGCAAGAATCAGGAGAAAAATTCAGAAAACTTTCCATCGGATTTTCCATAAATATTGAAGAGAATTATATAAACATGTGATATCCTCCACTGTGACCACCAGGCTTGAGCTCCTCTGATGTTATATCCCTGGATTTGCCTAAATAGCTCAGCATGTCAGTTACATGGCTGGTACTTTGTTTTATCCTCCACTCTTGTATATATACTGATCATCCCCTAAAAACACAGTTTCCCAGGGATTTATGGAATTACATAGATGAATAGTTACAAAAGCAGTAAGCAAGGCACATTACAGATCAGCTTCAGAAGAAGCTTTCTGCTTCTTCGCTTTGAAAAGTATTTTTACCCCTGAATGATGACAATTAAATTTCTCAGAATACTGCTAACATTAAAAAATTATAAAACCCAGTAATAATGTATTCTTTATGTTGCAGTGCACTGTTGCCGTAGGAGAAGTGTCCTGCTTTCACAGTGCTTCCAGAAAGGAAAAGCCCTCTTGCTCTGGGCCCCTTGCCTCTGTATTCTGTCATAGGTTCTTGCTCTCTCAGCTAGGCCTCAAAATTTGGAATATAGTAATCAATTAACTACAAAATATGCAGACCAGTGATGACAGTTGCCCGGTAGATGTAATAAGATTTTATATGTCCATTGTTTCTTTCCAGTCATGTCTGTAAAGACTGCTTAAGCTTGACACTTGAGAAACAAACTAAAAGGCGGTTCCTCTACCACGTTTTTAAAATCTGTTGCATATTTTTGTATTTTCTCATCTCACATCATCAGCAAGGCCTCCTGCCAGTCTCTGGAGACATATTACTATATAAGTGTCAGTAATTTTTTTCTTTAAAATGCTGTAGCAAACAATATCTTAAGAAAGTTTCTGGAGAGTCTTGGTCTGTCAATAGGAATAACAAAGTACTTAGTACTTAGTACTTTGTCAGATTATTATTATTTTTACATGGGTTAAATGCTACTCCTATTATACCTAATCTTGTCATGTTTGAATAGCTGCAAGTGAAAAAGGCCAGTTGTAATCAAGATACAATGTTTGCAAATCTTGAATAAACCATTTATGCAACTCAAGCAAAAGTGGAAATAAACTCTGGCATTTTAGTGCCTTATGTGGCGATTTTTCTTTTTTTAAGCCAAATTATTATTTTGTAACTTCTCATAGTGCAGAGTACAAGCACCACATGAAATGAAATTTACTTTGTGTTGTTATTTTCATGTTTGTTGCATTGCAGACATTAACAAATGTCCAAAGTGATGACGCTGTGTTTAGAAGATGTCAGTGTGTGTAGTCATGGCAACCGAGCACCCAGTGTGTACCAGCCTCCCCGGTATTTACAGAACTTGTCAGGTGATGTCAACATGCATTGAGTTACTTGCTGCCATAGTGTACATTTTGTCAGTACCTAAGGTGGTTATGCTAGTACTAAGCTAAAATCCTGTGAGCAACTAAGGTGTTCTAAAAGTCAAAGCATCATCTCCTTCCAGGGGTCATAGTCAGCTGTGCTGCCTCTCCTGTGCACTCTGATGCTCAGGCAGAAAGTATCCTGCCTTAGATTTATTGAATACAGATGTAGTTCAGCCAGAAATATCAGCCCAGAGGGAAAAAACAAGGACGTTGCCCTGCAAAATACAAAATCTGTGGGCACCATTGCAGATGTGCCCCCTACCCAAAATACTGAAATGACACAAAGTTAAATGTTTGGTGACAGTCAGATAAAATACAGTATAACAGTTTCAGTCAAACTACCTGAAAAGAAATGCATCATCTTGATATTCCTGATAAAAAATGAAAAAGGACAGAAGCAGCAATCTTTCTGAGCACAATTTCAATGTTATACTCTCTGAGTTTTCTTAAGAATTACTTTTAACCGTTCAACGGTATTTAAAATTATTTTAAATTACATTGTTTATATACCTTATTGAACAGCAATGTATGCAAACATGCTTAAGCAACTGTTTTTTTGCATTTGTCCTTTGTGCACATACTTTTTTTGCATCTGTCCCTTCAATAACTAGCCTGTGGATGACTCTTCTCTAAGTTGTGTCTACTTACAACAGTCAAGAGCAGGAGTAGGAAAGAGACACGCTGCAAGTCAAGAGAATTAAACTTCTATGTTGATGCTTAAAAATTTCCTGTGCTCAAGTAAAGTCTTACACATAAATTCTAAAAAAATGGCAAAAAGGACCGTAGTCAACCTGATACCAGAAATGAAACTGGTTTTCCAGGGGCATTGGGAAGGCATCATTGCAACATTAATGGTCAATGAATGTGGATTTGAGGAAGATCTTAGAGACAGCCACATCTGTCAGTGTAAATAAAGATCAATGAGTAACTATGCCAGGGGTCCTCTGACACAAGACATACAGTGATACAAACTTAAGAATAAGCCCTAAGCACTGCCCTTGCAACACTAAATGGATACTAGCAGATTCTGAATTCCTTGCCCAGACATATTTTCTTGTCTACATTTAGTATATAAGCAAATTACATTAATCCCAGAAGTCCTATTTCTTAATTCTTATGCATGGTGTCCACTAGCAATATTATCAGTGTCACGGAGGCACCCCAGAAATCCATTTAGGCAGCCGATAAGCTTCAAACAGACTTTATTCTACACAGAACTGTCTAGCAGAGAACTAAGTAGGAACAGGGTTTATCCAAAATTATTCATCACTCTGGCAACATTCCATAAACCGCAGGTTCGTTGTTCCAGTTGAGGATATTATTACTGTATGACCACACAAGAATAATGATCCACAGGGTGCACACACAAAAAGAAGAAGCCTCTTTCACTCAAGGGTACCCAGAAGAAATAATTGTTTGCCTGGAGTGGGCAAGGGCTCATTCAAGGGTAGATCCATAAGAAATCACTCACAAAGAAGAAAGCGAGGGCTCTCAGTCCCTCAAAGGCTCCCTAGATGGTGATCCTGATCTCAGGGGAGGGCTTTGATCACAGACTCACTGCTTCCAGAAGACCACTCCAAGGGGGGCTTTGGCAGGGGCCCTGTTTTATAGCTTGGTCAGATCTGGCTGTGCTGATCACGAGTGTGGTCCAGAAGCTTCCCTGGGCCTGGGCACCTCCTTGGCTGAGGACCCAGTCTATTGACCGGGGGTCCTGCCCTTCCTGCCCCCCAGCCAGGGGAGGTGAGCGTGAGGAGTCACCATGCCTAGGGCTGGGGGTTGAAGGGCCTGTCAGAAACTTGGCACCAAGCAAGGTGTGCACCTTAGGACAGGCACCATGGGGCACAAAAGGTGCTAAAGAGCCATCAGCTGCCCTATTGAAAGCTCCAGATCTCAGCGGGGTGCTCAACTGCCACAACCAGGATCTGCCAGTACTTTTTTTTTCATTTTTCTGTCCCTGAAGCCTGCTGTGCAATTAGTCAATGCAATTAAAGGCTGCAGATGACTGCAGATCACAACATTTTCTACAGATATCTGAAGTACGGTCTCAGATCCCTTAGTGTGTGCATTCCAGCTAAACTGGGCAATACTCCATAACGAATCCCAATCTCTGTCATCAGCATCTACTAATAGTAGCTAGGGGCACAGCAGTGCACTTGGTGATTATAAAATATTATATATATATATATAACGTATATATATATATAACATGGATATGCGTAAGTACACTGGTTTCTTAACCAGGTGACTTCAGGTGTTTGGGTTTCAAAAAAAGTAAATAATATGGACAAGTTTTTTACTCTAATCAGTGGCAAAATATCCTAACGTGTAGAAGAACCGATGAAGTGGAAAAAAAAAAAGGAACAAAACACCACCAAAAAACCCCAACAAACCTCCAAAGTCTTAACTTCACTGGTATTTTTAGATATTTGTCAAACAGTATGAAGAATTTCAAACGATTGACCCTTTGGACCCCCCTCCATCTATGCAAACTTGTAACCCAGTTTTTCAGTTCACAGAAAACAACATTTTTCTCCTGTTTTACTTGGCTTGCATTTCAATTGGAACTTCTCTTTCCCACAGTGTACTCAGAAGTGACAGAGAGAGAGAGATCAAGCATTTTCTTAATGGATGACGGAGTTAGCAGTAAAGGTCTGCAACTTGCTAGTTTTCAGTCAGCAACCTCTTCAGTTAGTGAATGTGCTAATTCATCATTGTGCTCTTCAGATTTTAAAATGTATTTATAATGTACCCTCAGGCAGCCTGCCGTGGCAAATCTGCTAGCCATGCGTTAACGCGTGAGTGCACGAATCAAACCTTTACTGTAAGACACCCAGCCAGCCCCTGCAGAAGAGGCCAGAGAGGCACCCTGTACTGCAACAACTCACAAAATCTATTTATCATCAGCTACTTGGATTTCAAAACAAACCAATAAAATGTTCTGAATCTTCTCACTGCCAGTTGGGAACACCGAACAAAAAAGCAGGTTTTGTGTGGTTACTTGAATGTCATTGCGTGTGAAGCTGTGGTTGGTTTATAAAGTAAACTACTCTGATGAAAAGTAGTGATGTGGTTCATGTTTAAAGCTTGCAATAAGAGTAAGTAACAAGATACAGTGAAGGACCTTATGTTAACTTCAGCCCAAGTACTCTGTTTGGGTGTGACGCGAAGTGGAACATCTCCTGAAAAAAAAGGCAAAACGGGGGAAAGACAAATTGCAGCTCTGGACAAACTCCAAAAAACATATCTCGTATACATATTCCAGGAAAGAAGGATTTGATTGAACCTTCACTGAACAGCAGTCTTCACTCTTCAACTGTCAGAAAGAATTCAACCACATAGCTTCGATTTTCTGGCATTGGTCTGGATATCATGTACTTCTAGGACTGTAGCTGCAACACTACTAAAATCAAATTTACTTATTTTTCTCATTATAACTGTAAGTGGGCTTGGACTATCATGTAGCTATTAACCTACTAGAAATGCCCTCTGACTTGATCATTGTTGTATGAATCTATGATACAGACAATTGATTATGCCTGTACATCAGTATCAATTGTGGTTATGACCTTTTTAATTTACTTAGCAAACAGTAATATTAATTCCTGACAGGTACTATAATCCACATTTCCCAAGGTGCTGTCAGACATTCTGATAAGAGTAACACTGTGGTTTACCAGAGTAGCAGCCAGATCGATGCTTATTCATAAGCACATAAAATAGAAAGCCAGTCCTGTGAGAAGATCTGTGCTGTACCCAGAGAAGCAATTCAGTGTGTGTTTGTCTTTGAATACAAGAGCAACCTCATTATTTCTGTGAGCTGACTCAGATGTTTAATATCAAGTATATGTTGACCAAGCTGGCAGAACTGAAACCATAAAGCCATGCACTTTGCAAGGCTGAGCCCAAGGGGCCTTTCATCTCAACAAACAATGATTTCTGATCACACCGCAAGGTCAGCCACTCACTACTGTTACATGCTCAGTATCAGTCAGCTGCACAAAATTTATCAAAAAGCATTTAGAATAAATGAGATTATTGAATATTTTGTTGAAAAAGACTAGACAGAAGTACTAAAAATTTTGAGCCAGATTGTACCATTATAAGTTTACATACAGTTTCCAATGACTTCATATCTGCTGACTGCAGGGGAGCCACATGCTTCTGTCTGAAAGCAGAATTTGGCTCTATGACAATTTAAAAACAGAAAGAAGGCTTTCAAACCAGTTGGTGGATAAATACATTGTACCAAAGGCCTTTGTATTTCAACCAGAGTGAATCACCACTCTTTCTGTTTAGACAATACTTTTTCGAATCAAGTCAACCTTAGGAAAACCACAAAATCACATATGCTTATTAAAATACATTCTTTTTTTCCAAATGAGAAAAATTCTAACCACCCATGACCTACATAACTATTTTCAGCTAGATAGGGATTAGTCACATTTACAAGGCACTTTACTAATTCATCTTTACATTCCAATAGCAGAAAGCCTGTTAATGGAATTGAGACACTATAGCAACTGCTTAAATGCTTTATATATAAAACATATACAGATGGGATGTACTCACTTAGATGATGGCAACTGATTATGAACTACATTATTTACCCTCATTAGTACGATTATACAAAAGCTAATAACTAAAGAGAGCAGTCAGAACACAGAATTGACCGATGGTTGATAAACATCTGTATCTTTAAACATGCCAAACTCCCTGGTGTGATCTGGATCTGCTCCAGCCAGCCTTTTCCCAAACAGTTCAGCTGACAGCATGGGCCAGGGACTGTTCCCAGTGATCAGGCTGCATGTGATCACCTTCTGAGGGTAAGAAAGTCCAGATGCACAGACGTGAGTATGTATGTCTCAGGGCCAGAGAAAAATCCACAACCCCCTAAAAATTACAGAAACACGGAATAATTTCAGTTTGAAGGGACCCCCAGGTGGTTACCTGCTCCAGCCTTCCGCTCACAGTAGGGCTAATTTCAGTTGCTCAAGCCCCTGTTCACTTGTGTTTCCAATATTTCAAAAAATGAAAACTCTGCAACATCTCTGGGCCACCGGTTGTAACATTCAACCACACTCACTGTGAAGATGTTTTTCCTTTCAGACATCAGAATTTCCCTTGATGCAGTTTGTGTCCGGTTTTGTGTCTGTTACCTCACCTCATTTTGCTGTGCACACTGTGAAGCTTCTGGCTCCATCTTTTCTGTAGCCTTCCATGAATTAGTGAAGATACCAATGCAACCCTCATGAGCATCCTGTCCTCCAGACTGGACTCCAGTTTGTCAATGTAGGTACACTCCAGCCTGAAAATCGCTCCCTCAGCTTAGTCCCATTCATTAACTTCCTAAGTGTGCTTTCCATGCTTTTTTTTTTCTTTCATGAGCAGGGGTTAATGGTCCCCAAGAGATACTGGCTTGGCCATTTCTCTGCAACATTCTCAGTCTGGGCCTGCGACATGCAACAGACCTCTTGAGACTGCTAGCGTACGGCTAAATTGACTTGTACATAATGACTAACACGCATTCAAGATAATGATCTATATTAATTGTGCCTACAAAACCTGCTTTAGGATATCCAGCTTTTTACATAGAGTCATACTGGCAGTAGAGCAGATACTAGAAGCGATATAGCAACATTTCCGTTGAAGCTAATCCAATTGGCATTTTAATGCACAAATCCTTTGATGAAAAGCAGCATATATTAATCCAACCAATAATCTTTGCTAATTTGGTTTTATTGCTTTCAGTATTCAGGCTCCTCCATTTACACATAACTCTGGCAATTCTACATTGTACTGCAAAGTACAGCATAGACATAGTCTTCAGCTGAGCCAACTGTATTCACTGTGACTAGAACCTGAAGAGCTTCCTTCTCATACCAGATGGCATCGTTTTGGCTCATGACACAGAAAGGAACTCATAGCTAGTCTTTAATGCATAAAAAAAATATGCATGTTGCTTCCATTTTGAAATCTGTTTGATATCTGCTTTTTTTCAGTGCAGATAGTACTTCTGACAGCCCACTTTATAATTAATCCTGACATCTTTGATGGTCTGTTTTTACATGGAGAAATGGTGTTTTCTTGCTACACTGGCATTTCACATCCCACTGAGTTCAGAACAAAGGTGTTTTTGCTGTGCTGCTTGAATACTAAGCTTAGAGTAAGAGATGACAAGGTGAATGTAAGCCTTTGATTAGGTGGATCTATTTTTAAGATATGATTGATATATAAAATCTGCATCAGATTCTTATTTAAAAAATGTCCAGCCCTGTTAAAATCCACAGTATTTCCTAGAACAGTGCATGAACAGGATAAGTTCATACTGCTACTGATAAGTTAACATTATGTGCTAGATAACACTAGTGTTAGCTCTCTTATAACTGTTACAAGTCTGGTTATGAGATTTTTTTCTACTTTACCCATATCTGGAGCATGTAATTTTGTTTCAAACTGACAAAAATCAGTCTCGGGAACTTTATCACAAGTGAGGCAGTAAATACTTGAAACCTGGAGGCTTCATACACTCTTCTGACTCTGCATGCCCTCTATGTGATGGCATCAGAAGAGTGTAGGATATGGCTGCCTTTACTTGTTTGGGACAGAGGACCAAGTAAGATGCAGAATCTGTTCCTCTGTCTTTACTCCAGCCAAGGACAATTCAACGCTCGATGAGCTGTCAGTTAGGAGCTTTAAAGCTTCTGTGCTCTACCATGTAACACAAAAATATTATATTTTCTGTCTCATAACATATCACACTAAGTTATTTTTCAATCCTTTTTCCACAGCTTTGCTGGGGTAGTCATAAGGGTTTGGTAGGTGATAAAGGTTTAATTTTATTCCTTTGCAGTCACTCTTATTTGTAGATTTTGCATTGTAATCAGCTAAGATAGGTGCCGTGATTCAGCTTTAACCATAATTATGGTCATTTAAATGATACTGAAGAAAGGTTTATCATCATGTAGCTAGTAGAATCAGCTTTATTACAGAAACTTAATGCCTTTGTTAAAATTAGGAAAACTAATAACTTCTATGAAATGTATAACATTCCTCCACAGTAATAAAGACCATTCTCTATCTATTTTATATTTTAGTGCAGAATTTGCACATGTACAAAATCTGCATCTCAACAACAAAAGACATGGTTAACTGTAGATAAGCTTTTTGATATGTACTTAATATTGTGTCACAGCATAAACACCAAGTTCATCTTTAAGTTCTAAGTACAAACAGGACAATGCTAAGTTCAAGCCTCTGAAAAGCATGAAAAAGTCCTGCACATTCAGATTATTGCTGTCCTGTCTCTGATCAGTAAGACATATCAGCATACAGCACTTTTAAGCAGATCTGATGAAAGCAACTATAAGCAAACCAGACTGGGCATGTCCACTTGCAGTGTTGTATAAATTTATTTTTGCATATAGGGATTTTTTTAGATTTTACAAGATATTCTCATATTGCAGGTTTACACCAACCAGCAGACTTAAACAGCTTTGTAAAGATAGAGACTCCAGAAAAAGACCTTGCTGCAAATATTTTTGTAACCTTCTGAGATGCATGTCTCATACTGGGGGCCCAAAAATAAATGGCAAGAGTACACCACCCACACTGCAGCGCTTCTTATGCGCCAGGGTGTGGAACAGAGAAGGATTGTCCTTTCTTTGTTCTGCCTATTTTGAGCAACTGACATCTTGTTTGTGAAGTTGTAAAGAGCAAGAGCTTTCCTCTACTATGGGATATTGGATTCTTTAATTTGCTAAAACAAGGTTCACTTATAACATGCAATAAATGAATTAGATGGTTTTCTATACATAAACATACACACATTTATAAATTTACTTCCGTACATAAATCGGAAAACTGTTTAAACTCCTGCACATCTTTTCTGGTTTGTAAGACAAAAGAACTCATGAAGCAACTGACTTTGACTATAGGAATCCAGTAGCACTGTACAAAGCAAGGGATACAGTTCATAAACTTGCACGTTTGTTTTTATTTACTGCTGAGAAGTAAAGATGAGAAAACTTTGCTTGGCTCTTTTTCTCTTATAGATTAATAAGTTAATTGCCATACAAAGGTAAGGTCTGAATTTGGGAGTAAGTACCTCTGGAGAACACTTGCCAAATGGATTTGTGGACATAGACTGAGTCACACTATGGATGATCAACATCAAAACTGTTGTCACTGTAACTGATCCTTCTAGTGATATTTACTGAATCATTATTTGGGTGCACTGCAGCAGAAAGAGGAATTTGATATGTGCCATCTCGCTGCATCCAAGAAAGGATACAAAAGCCCACCTTTAATATGGTGAAGTGAGGAAGCCATGATGGAGCTGATTTCCATTCTCATTACAATAATTGTCATTCATCACCCATTATTTTCCATTCCTGTCAGAAACTTTGCTGGAAATTAGAGATTTTTGGTTTAAAAATCAAGATGCCCAGACCCCTCCACTCTCTCCAACATTTAAGTGAGAGGTACTCAGCATTTCAGAGAGCTTGGCCCAACACTTCCCATGTTCTCTAAAAGACTGCAGAAGAGTGAAGCACTAAAGAGAGGGAAGGAAAGGAAAACTCAAATAGCTACCAAGAGAAAGAGAACAAAAGACAGAACAGTCTCAAATCCAGCTAGCAATACATTAATTCTGTCTGCTAGTGGTAAGAAATAATCAGAAATAAGAATTTAAGGTGGCCAATAAAGGAAAACAGCAGCTAGAATGCTTATTCTGATATAATACAACCCAGAAATCTACCCTAATCTTTCTCTTACACTATAAAGTCTTCCCCATTAAATACATTGTTCAGTCTATTGTCCACAATAAATCTGTGTGCTTGATTTTAAATGGCATGGAGATTTTTTTTTTTCTAACGCAAATAGCTCTTAAGTGGAGATTTCATAGTAATTTGATGAAATTTCACGGACTGTTTTCCCTAGCTTTGTGATCCCTGGTGAAAGTCAGAAGGACAAAAATAGGATTTTTTCATAAATTCTTCTATTTCACTTTTTATCACAGGTTTACTCTTCTGCAATTTCTATCCTTCCTTCCTCTCTATTGTGCAACTTTATTCAATAAGGCTTTACATGTACATATATTATACTTTTTTACAATTGCTTCCTATAATTATGGCAAATGGCTTTTGCAACATCTTCTGAATGTGTACTAGGCTGCTGAAGTTTTGTGCGTGAATCCGTAGCAGGAAAGCATGAACATTCTTGACGGGTTTTCAAACTGAAGCAAACATTACCAAAATAAACAAACCACAACGTGTTCACAATTAATTAGTTTAACCAGGGCACTTTTGTTTCTCATGAACAGAAATTTGAATGAATACAAAGAAAAATAATTTAATTATAAATATACTTGCAGTTGAAGGTAATGGTGCCATCAATTTTTTAGCAGACTCTACATTACAGTCCATGGGGGATCTGTTAAAATATTGATAGCAGGATATGACCCATTAGGAGAATACACAATGTGTTCTATTTTAAACAGAGAATTAATAAAGATTTGTTTGAGGAGGATGTAAGAGGAATAAACTGTAAGCTTTATTTCAGTATATCACTGGAGCATATAAGGTAATCTAAACTATTGCATTTCACTTCTTTTTGCCTTGCAACATGCATGTTATTCATAGGGGGGGAAAAAGGGAACAGTGTGAACTAAAATATTTCCATTACATATATATTTTTTTACTTCTCTTACATAGTAAAACTAAACTCCTCGAATGGACCCTAGTACTCAAGGAAGTGAATTTTTTTCATCCAGGTTTACCAGAATGGAAAAAGATGTTTCCATTGTTCTGAGGGAAGGAAATAAAAGCCTCCATTTTCAACTCAACTTCCTTGAAGCCTTATGGAACACATAACAGATACAGACACTAATCCAGTATTTTGTATCTTTTGTCTTTTCCCCACTTTGTTAGAAATAATTGAGGTACCTTTTGTAAATGTTATCTAACTGATACTTTCCAATGCTTAAAAGAAAATAATATAACACTGGTGGCAACTTAGTCTTATGTGATAATCCTTTCTCATTTTACATTTTGTTCCCACACAAAACATTCTTTCCTCCCCTTAATTTATTTCTTCTACTGAGGAAAGGGAGAGAAGCACACGTGTAGCAAGGAAGCAGAGGGTTAACACAGCCTGTCAAGCCAGCACAGTCCTTAGGACCCAACAGTTCAGAGGGACAATCTCCTTCTGTCTGCTGTATGCTGGGTTCATCTGCCACTTTTGGGCAGCCTTAAAAGCCTATTTTGGAAACAAGGGGAATTTATCACCTTTTAGACAGGGATCTTGAAAACCAATGATCAATTCCTTTATCTTCAGGTTTCACAGTTTAAGTGAAGTGGAAGCTTATGTAAGGTATTGTTACTTATTTTAGCTAGCACAATACATGAAGATAAGCTCTGTGAAGACAGCCAGCTGACAATGACAAGCTTTTGGCTGAAGCAAGCTTTTGGCTTTCCCTGTTGGCAGGGCTGGGATATCTCTCTGAGCAGCAATCAGGAGTTCACAGCTCCCCTTGCCCCTCAGAAGGGAATGAAATCCGGTGTGTGTGTCACAGCTGCCAAGTCCACTTTGAAGCTGGAAACAGTTTATGTCAGGTTCACTATGCAAGGGCAATTAGAATTGATAGGTCTTGGAAATACATGTGGCACCTGTACAAATGCCAAATCAGCTTATTAAAATCAGTGAGATTATGCTAAATAATCATTAAATTAATCAGATTTTTCTGAGCTATAAAATAAAGGGAAAATGTGTATTCCTGAATACCCAATATCTGAAGTTACCTCAGCTTCCTGAGTTTCCTGTTTCCTTTTTCTTCACCTTTTACCTGTGTTGTCCAAGTCTAGCTAGTATACTGTGATTTAATCCTGGTCTCACTAACACCAGTTTCAGCAAGGCTGGGGTGAAGACCTTGAACCTATTCAAACATGGCAACTGAATAAGCTCCAGCTGACTGCAACTTTGTACAGAACCAAAACAAGTGATCTCAGTGGGACCAACAGTCACTCATGCTGATGGAGTTCTATTAGCACCTGGTGCTGAGAGCACGTTCCCTCCTTTTACAAAAGAGGTCAAGATGACTAGAATTAGATGGGGGGGTCTCCAATAGCTGCATCACAGGATGCAGTTTTCTACATCTATACTTCAGTGTCTTTTTAAAAATTTTTCTTTTAATGCAAGCCTTGATATAATTACTAAGACCTTGTTTATATGGGAAGATGTTTACATGGAAGATCTAGAGGCCTCTTGAAAACTGAAACACAGAAGACTAGACTTTTTGTGAGGGAAAAATTTATACCTGGTCTAGTGTAGCCACACAAAGAAATGGGTAGGAAAAACATATTTTTTCATCTGTCTGAACCTGCATCTAAAATGTGGATAGAGACTACACAATTTCTCATAGGAGTAAAGTGCTAGCAGGTTGGGCATGCTTCATGAAGGCTCTTGGCTTCAGAAAATACATAAAATACCACATCTTGGATTTATGGAGATGGTATAAAGATTGTATTTCACCATAGATTTTCTATACACAATTTTATCCTAAAATTGAATTGCTGATGTATTTTAGCTACTCCACGGAATGCTTGCTGGTGATTTGCAGAAATTCAACTGACTTACTGCTGTTGTTCACTCCTATTTTCTAGCAGCTGAGCTGCATTACAAGATGTTTGGAAATAGACAGAATACTTTCCCAAATATGACCTACTGTGGAAAAATCTGCTGCTGTTGTCACAAGAACCTGAAGCAGCTGCAGAGGAGAAGAATGGTGTCTGTACAGATGTGGGTTGGAGGAGCAGCATGTGCAATTTACCAAACAAGGTCTGCTTTAAACAACTCATCTGTATGAAAGGCCAAAAAAGAAGGACATCTGGTGACTTCTCCTCTGGTGAGTAGAAGCCTTGAGAGGTCCAAGGCAATGGAGGGCAGGAGGGGGAGAGACCAGCCAGGAATGAGGTGGTCACAGCCAGGTGATCAAAGCAACCTGCTGCATTGTAAAAAGGGAGGATTTGCCCCAGATACACAACTGTGGTTCCTAAACTTGTATGACACTATTGAGTGCATTTCCCTAATCATGTTTAAAAAGTAGTTTGCCTGTGCGCTGCTCCTTCAGGAGGTTAGAGATGGAACTGTGGTTCAGTGGCCCCAAAGCTGTGTTAAGCAGCAATTTTTCAAAACCATTTCAAAAGATGTCTATGTGTTTAATTATACCAGGAAGTAAAAAATATTATAAATGCTTTCTACATGTTGTATCTATATTTAACATATGTTCGCTTTCTTCTTTCTGTGAAATTTTACACATGATTTTTCTGCTGGTGATATTTTACAGAGTCAATAAAGGAGATCGAAGAGCAGAAGAATTCAGAATTATTTATTCTCCTCCCTCCCTTTCACACTTCCCATTTTCTGTCAGTTCCATTTAATTTCTACTTTTTCTCCTTCTAGTAAATCTGTGTCCTTTTAAATTCAGCCAAAGCTCTGACACTTGATACTATTTTATTTTTCTGATATACCATTGATAATAAAGACTCTATGGGTCAAAAATTTCTGTTACTTACAGAAAAATAAGCCATGACCCACACATTAGGTAATCAGCAATTTCCATAAAACCTAGTATTCTTTTATAGGGAGAACACACAAAGTTTCTTATGTTTCAGAGATTAGCAGGCACATGCCCTCTAAACAACATTTATTGTTAAACTTTCAGTACTCTGTTATTTGATTGTTTTTCTTTTAGCCTGCAATTCAGAAGTCAAAGGTTACATCTGAATCTCAGTTCTTACTTGAAAATGAATAGGAATAATTAAAGAATATTTAGCATGTTATTTGAAATATTTATCTTCTTAAACTAAGATAATGATTACTTAAAATTCAAAGCCCTTCTATTAATGTGTGGGATACTAATAGATAATATATTTGATGGTTATAACAACTAGCTTTTTTAATTCTCTAGGAGCTTCAATGAAGAGCCAAAATTTGGACTTCACGGTAGTCTTATTAGGTGAAAGAGACTTGTGTTGATCTCCTTCAATGACAAACTCTTCAAATACTACATTAAGCTCCAAGTTTGTGAATAGAACCAGTAATGTTGGGGAATAAATATTTGGGGCCAAAAGTCATAAGCTTGACACTGAAGAGATATCATTTAAAAAAGTTACAGAGGGTTCCTCCCAGGTATGTGTATTCATCTCCATGTGTCTTTTGTCAATATTTATAAAAGAGCTTGCCTTATTCTGCTAAACTGAATATTTTGTGCAATGGTCTCCTAAACACAGGTGTGAATACGACAGGTACAAAAGAGCACTGCCACCCTACATGTCGGAGAAAAAAAGATTTTTTGCTCATGACTAAAAGCCTTTATCTCTCTTTCAATAGAGTCCTTTTGAACTTGCATAATAAGCTTTCAAATAGGCCCCATCAATCCTTCAATTCAATTAGTATATTAAATTGTCCATCTCACAAAGTAATATATTTCCCATAGAAGAGGATAATTATGTTTTTAAATGTACTTTTCTGCTGATTTGTTTTCTTTTACCTAGGAAAAATAATCCAATCTCAAGCATATAATCCATTCCAAAGGAGCATGGGAAAATATATTCACGAAACCAACCCCAAAGTTAATAGACTGATTAATCGTTCCAAGACTCAGGTGTGAGGTTTTTGGACAAGAGGCATGGAAGCAACATTTGAACAGAGTAAGCCTGCAAAGTTTGATGATGCTGACCTCATCTGCCTTCTAGCCTGAAACACGTTTTTGTGTAGTTTTCCATTTATCTGTAGAAATTTATACATTCCTAGTAAAAGATGCCAAAATCTCTTGAAAATCTCATTTCATGTTGCCTCTTTCTGCTTGGAAACCTGTTAAATGTATACTATTTGTATAATAATATATGTCACATTTCATACATTTCAACTATATATTTTGATAGATTTATTTGCATTTATTTTAAACCATCTTCCACTGGCTAGAGTGAACTAGTTCAAGTTCTGCCCTTACCTTGATCTGATCAAGACATTAAGACAACAAAATAGCATCATTTTAAGTTTTCGCTAAGGTTGCTTCAGGGCATGGATAAAACAGACTAGTTGAATCATTCAGGTTGGAAAAGACCCTTAAGATCATCAAGTCCAAACATATATGCTGAATATCAGTTTCTGGCACAGTCAGTAGCTATCACTGCAAAAACAGTTATGGCAATCTTATTTAATATTTAAAATAGCACAGTATAACATAAAGAAAACTGTAGCTATGGTGTAAATCTGCACAGACAGGGATGAACAGGTTTTTCACTTTTTAGAACTGATTGGTTTCCTCATTTGCCATTTCTTTGTGAAGTCTCCCCTACAATACAGCTTGATTATATAAAAATATTTCTCAAATGTGTAAACTGACTCTTTTCCTTTCCCTCCTTCAGGGGCCCTCCTGATATTTTCCAAAATTAGGAATAAGAAGAGCAGGAAAAAAAAGTGTTATTTGGGCTCGGATTTTTAGTGGTTTTGCTGCTGTACCTTAAAACTCATTATTTAGTTCTTTCTGACTTTAACATAACGAGTAATCAAGCAAGTAGCAAGGAATTCTATAACACAAACCTGTTACTGAGTGTCCTCCTCTGACTGATATTCCACAGGTATAGCAAGAGGTACAATATCAAACACAGGACACTGTTACATCTTGCTGCATTTCTGTGTGCCGCATAGGAAGCTGTTATTGAGAGCAATCCTTCCACGCACAAATCCTACTCTGTGTAGCCACATACAGTGCATAGGGATGAACAAGCTTCTGCCATGCCTTTATTCTGAATGTGGGATCCTACACTCAGTTATGACTCTTAATGTTGACAAAATGCCCTGGATAATAAAGTAACTTGCATGTTAATACAACTAACAGTTTAATGGGAACCAACAGTTTAACAGAAACACATGTGATTGGAGATATATATATATATATTTTATTTTTTTTTTTTTAACAAACAGCCTTTTCCACAATAATGTTATTTTTTTAAAAAATAGATCTTTCATATTTTGCTTGGTAGACAACACATTGTTCCATCCAGTTTAGTTCATTACCAAGGGATATTGACTTTTTCGCTAGAATGTCTCAAGTGCTCACTCCTTCCAGGACTCCTAGAATAATTAAGCCCAGAAGCCATAGGATAATGAAGAACGTAGTTGTGGGGTTTTTTTCTCCCATAGACATAAAGATCTAAAACTACAATGTAGGTTCTTGCATATATTTTTCCATTATTTTTTTCAGTCATCAAACATCTTTTGCACCTTTATTTCACATTCACCCATCTGTGAATGTTTTATTTCAAATACGCTTATATGTGAATGCTACCTGCTCTTACTTTCTGCATGAATAAGTCAGTGTCATGCTTGGACCCAAGGCCAAGTAAGGTCCATTTGGATGCTTTGAGGTTCCTGCTGAAGTCAATTAGTCATTTCAGCTGTTGCTGTAGAGACCCACACCCTCTCAGAGCAGTAGATACAAAACCGCACACCACAGCCTGGTCTCGTCATCTATTTCAGAAGTTTCCCACAAATGGATTGCTACAATAGGACACCATCACCTGTTATTCTGGCACTGTTAGAGAGATATTAAAAAGAGACTGTTTTGCATCACAAGTTACAAAACCACCTGTGGGACAGCAGCAGTTTATACATTGAGGTGATACGTGCAACTGAAATAGAATTAAAGCAGATGGAGGAAACTTGACCTCTGCTTAGAATGTCTTATGCATATGAATTGTCTCATCTTGAGAGATCTCTGTTATTGTGAGCTCTGTGATTACATTAGGATTAAAAGAAAGGAAGCGATGCAATAACATTTCAGTTTTGACAATTCTAAAACTGTGGCTGCTAGGAAAAAAATTATTACAGAAAATTTTCAATTCTTTTCCAGCTCATTTCTAAAAGCAGCAAGCAGATACTTTTTTTAACCCATGAACATTTATAAGCAGCTATAAATAGTTCATTTACTGTAGACTTGGTCAGAAACTGGATTGACTATCTGTGAAGGCAAGTAAAGGAACAAAAGCTGGCTAGTGAAAAGGTGCACTATATGAACAGGAAAAGCAGATGTTGTCAGGATTTTTCTTGAGTGTAGGAAAGGATTTGAAATATATGATTTAAATTATAATCTGATTCTAGACATGTTTTCACCACACACAAGTAGGCTGGCTTGTAAGGTTACCTAGTTCAACCTTATGTTAACTAGAAAAACTCAAATAGTAGTTACCAAGAACTTAAAAATGCAAGCCAAGGGTACAAATTAAGCACAGAATACCTGGGGAAAAATGAAATGGATGAAAATTCTCAACCTATTCTAGAACATTTTTGGTTTTATTTATTTTAGTATACAGTCAAAACCTATCAACACAAAAATCTCTTTTCCAGCAGCACCAGCTCCAAACTGTTCAGATATAAGGTGTGGCCATTCTGTATAACAACACAGGCATATTTTGTGCTCAAAGTCAGCATAGACCAACTGTAAAAAATAATTCCAATATGGTAGTTCTGAGATTTCCTCTGATCCCTGATTCCTGTAATTTTGTAATAGAATGGTTAATACTGAGTTTAATTTAAAACAGGATTTAGGTTGTATATGTTGACTTTCCAGAAGTTACACTGCCTTGTACATTGCAAATTAGTATTGCTCTGTGTTATGAACATTTTTAGTCATCAAGGAATTACTTGTTTGTGGCTGGCGAGGTTTCAGGAAGAGTGTAAAACAGTAGATATATAAGGCTGGTGACTTCTCATTTGGAAAGGTTAGCATTTGGTTCATTGCATGCTACCTGCCCATATCTCTTCTCATATTCTTTCAGTCTTTATCAGAATTATAACTTTTTGAGAAAATGCAGAATTATTTTCTTTTTTAGGCAATGGGCAGCTCTTCAAAGAGATGAACCATCACCTCCCAAATGTCTGAAGCAATTTTTCATTCTAAAGTTTACCAAATTAAACATTTTTCTGAGAAAGGATGGCAGGTAAACAACCTTGCTGAATCTTTTCTTCCTGGTCCTGCAACATTTTTCTTACCTGAATATGTACTGGAAAGGTTTATTATTATAATAATTCTTTTGACTAAGAAATCAAACCAAAAGAGAATAGGACAGACCAGGATCTTAAAACTATCTTTAACTTCATCAGAACTTTTTCTTTTTTCAGCCTTCTCTTTTGATTGTTTGTTTCACAGTGTGTGATTGTGTTTTTCTTAATTGGAAAGATAACTAAATACACTTCTGAGGTTAGGAAAGCATTTATAAAGAGATGCTTTCACATACCACCTACAAATGATACTAATTAAGCTACAATGGTATTTATATCGTGCCTTGCTAACTGATAACTCCACAGCTTTGTAAATAACTTAGTTTGTGGTGCTGCTGCCAGCTCAGCAGTGGGCTCATGTATGTAGGGGGAAGATCAGCCAACTCCCAGACTCATGTACCTACCCAGACACCTAAACTAACCGTAACAAGTAAAACCTTAAAAGTACCCCATTGAAGGTTCTTCTGTCCCCCATGTTTTCACTTTTAAAACGGGTTTTAAAGTGAAGATTGTTTAAATTCAGATTTAAGGTAAAGGAGCTGTGGTTCTGTTGCATGAAATGTCACAGGGTGATCCTGGTGGCAGCATCTGGGTGTGCAGGAGGAAAGTGAACATCAGTGCATGTGTCTGTAATATCATGTATGTGCTTTGTATTTTCCTGGTTGCTGGTGTAGAGTATACAATTTGAAAATATTACAAACATAATAAAGTATACTTTTCACTGCGCTTTCTTAATATTTTTCACCAAGGAGCTATCTCAAGAAAATCACATTAAACATAATGATACTGCATAAGTACTAGGGGAAGTGATGAGGCTAACAACAGATGCACGTGACCTTTATTATTTGAGGAAGAATGCCTTTTGTCTGCTGGCTGAAGGATTTTTTTAAACTCTTGTTTTAAGAATGCATGTGCTGTGGAAAACTCCCCTGACACAGAGCTCTAACTTTCAGGACCTTTATGATATCAGACTAGTTATTATAGGAGTGATGATATAAAAACATACATCTGAAGTTTTTTAATTTCTCCCTCGTAACTTTGTGAGCAGCAGTTTGGACAGTGCAAGCCTGGACAGTGCAGGGACATATTTCTACTATTGACTATCTTGCAGCAAGTGTAGTGGCACTTGGTGTAATTTAGCAGTGGAAATTTTCATGGAACAGCTAATGTGTATGGAATTTGAAATACAGAGACAAAAGAATAAAATCACTCAAGTGATGCTACTCTCTTATTACTATTCACACTTTTTTATTCTTCTTAATGATATTCATCTCTTTTGCTAGGTAGCTGTTCTAGCTTTTCAGAACTTGGCTTCTTTTATCTTTTCCTTATTCTGGTTCTAGTCATTATATTAAGTCAATTTCAGATTTCCTTCTTTTGTTGTCTTATTATCATACTTAATATTCAAAACTAAGAGCATAAGTGCTACTTTGTACCGATTTATACAAAGAATCTGCTCAGAAACTTATTCTGTGGAAAGGTCTAGAGAACAAAAGGAGTGTCAGGCTCATTATAGGACAATGTGCGCTACAAAGAACTAATTCTTTGTGACAAATCCAATTGTGAAGTGAAAGGAAAATGACAAATGTTCATGCCTACCATAAAAAAATGTTTCTGCCGAAATGTGGGACATATTCAAAATGACTTTAGGAAGTTTCAGAGTGAAGGGAAAATATATATTGGGGGGGGGGGGGGGGAGGAATAAATAAACATCTTATTTTGTAGAAAATCAAAGCTTCCTGTACTTAATGTGTCAATTCAGGTGATAATACACCTTTATCTGTATTCAGTCTTCAACTAATTAACATGTGGTTGTTCTTACACCATGAGTGCGCAGCCAACACAATGTATTGGCCTTCATAAAGATTACCGGAACAACTCTTTCCTGGTGTTATTTCATAGGAAGTGCTCTGCTTCTGCTGCAGAGAGGCCGTAGGCAGTTCTACTGTCGGTTCTCTGTAAGCCACCCCATTTCTATTTCCCTATAGTATGTGTGTTATTCCTTACCAGAAAAGTAAAATGAGAATTAAGAAGCACTGAAAGAAGAGATGAAAGAAGAAGAAAGTTACCTGACAGTAGCCTGCACTATTGCTGGGAAGTTAAAGAGGGGGAAAAAAAAAAAGAGATGAGTGAATTAGGAGTGGGTTGGGGAGCAGGGAAGTGAAAGGGAAAACAAAGAAAGATCTAACAGGGAGGAGGAGGAAAACTATAGGAAACTGCTTGAGAGTGCAGTTCCCATTTGCTTGAGTGCTCCCAGAGAAGCAAACAGGACTGCTTGCCTGTGCACAGTCCACAGGAGAAGACCTGTGAGAAAGAGGTTCCTTCTCTGGTATTTTTCTCAAAAAGAATAACCTGGGGGGGGAAAAAAAAAAAAAAAAAAAAAAAAAGACTGAATTATCATTTTTGTCTCCATATGAATTTGGGGGTAGGTTTCTATTATATAGTCATGATTTCTCTGACTAGACGAGTTTAGGTTAATGACGTCACTGTAGCTCAGTATTTATTTGAATTTACTAAAATTAAACAACACGGTTTAAGGGAGGGGGGCACTGCACACTTTTTCTGATGAATCAGAAAGCCAACTCCATTCAGTTCTTCACAATATGATGAGCCTATTCAAAATTTCCAGAATTCAGTAAGAACTGCTGAGAGCTACATGCTGTTGATGATAATGCCTTTGTTCTGTAAGTAGCCCATTCATGTCACTCCATATGAACCAAGCTAAGAGGTTCCAAACTAAAATGATCCAAGAACAAATACTGAAAACAAGAAACTCTACCCTGTTTACAGTATGGTCAGTAAGTTTTGCCACGGTGGGTAATTAGAATAAGAGAGAAACCTTTATCTATACAAACCAATGTTTGCAAAACTGAGGTCAACCTAATTTTATTTGCAAACAATACTCTTGCTTTCTTAGTGGTGATGATTCAGTACTGTGTTCCATTTTCTTTTGACACAAAAGGATTTCTGGAATAAAGTCCCTTTAACTATTCATGATAGTTTCCCACAAAATCAAGAGTGGATCCAGATGTTTGCAAACAGTATCCAAAAGAGAAGCTTCACAGATCTTCTCAAGAATGCTTTCATAGGTGATTAGATCTACAGAAAATTGAGAGATTATGTGTGTAGAAATTGGATCTTGGCATGTATTTGTATTTCCATAGCATCCAAACATGTAAAAAATGACTGGAACCCATTGTACTTGACACAATGCAAACAGAATCTCCTTAACGAAAAGCTAATGAGTAATTTCTATAATGATGTAATTACGGAACTTTATATAATTTAGAAGATCAAAGATTGAAATATTGAATGAGAACTACTGTTATGCGCAAGAATAATACTTGATCATATTTTCGATAATGCTAAGACAGAAGCTAAAATGAGTGCCAACTTGTGCAAAGGTTTTTTTCCTTCTTACATCATTTTAACAGTTAAATTAAGCTGATATTCAGAGACTGGGGAGAAATGATGGCAGTCCAGTGGACTACCATACATAAACCAAATATTTCTCAAAACTGAGAAGTTTAGAAATAAATATATTTTCTGCATAATAACTGACTTACAGTATCCGTGAAAGGCTGCTAAATAGCAGGAAAATCAGTTTGGAATGGCTGCTTTGTCCCAGTGCAAGTTTTCCACCACTGGCTAATATAGTTAGAATCGTAGAATTGTTTTGGTTGGCAAAGACCTTTAAGATTATCGAGTCCAACTATTAACCTAACACTGACAAGTCCACCTGTAAACCATGTCCCTAAGAACTTCAACTATGTCTTTTAAACCCCGCCAGGGATAGTGACTCAACCACTGCCTTGGGCAGCCTGTTCCAATGCCTGACAACCCTTTCTGTGAAGAAGTTTTTCCTCATATCCAATCTAAACCTCACCTGGTGCAGCCTGAGGCCATTTCCGTTTTGTTTTTCCTAGCTGTAAGAAATGGATTGAATAGACGAATCTTTATATATCAAGTTTCTTATATACCCAGAAATACCAAAACTTTGGCCAGACTTGCATTCCTGTACCTACAGGAATCAATTCACTAATCTGAAAATAAAATGTTAAAAAGGCTAAAACCTATTGCAGCCTAAACGCATTTTATGGTGTTTGTTCCTCACAGTCTGAAGTCCCTGAGCTCTGTGCTTCCTTTGGGAGTGCTCTGCAGCCACGTCCTTGACTGCTCACCTGCCTGGGCTGCCTTTGCGTGGAGATCAAGGCACAAGGGAAAAGAATGTGGTCACAGAGCTCATCCAAGACAAAGGGTGTCATCAGGGCACACACCTGGAGCAGGGAGCTGAAAAATTATTCTGGATCACACATCATAGGCATAGCCAATGTTTAGTACAACGCATGACAAAGATTTCATAACAACTCGCTCAGGACAGGAAGGATGCCGTAACAGTTTAAATTAGAGGAGGATGCAAAGAGCTTGCAGTTACCCAAGCTGGAACTTGTATTTAAAGTTGAGAGCTTCCTAAATGTGACCTTAGAAATGAAATACATCTGTCCTCTGGCCAAGTATCACTGCTTCCTTGTCTAAAAAGAGGCATTAATACTTGATCAGTACAAACAAGCATTACACTTGTCTTCCAACTGAAAATAAGAATGCTGGACAAGAAAACAAATCCACCTGGCAAGAAAAGTTTTCCACAGGAAGTCTGACTGCTTGTGACTTCCAGTGAAGAAGAAGGTCGAGAATCCTATTTGTCTGTTGCTGCTGTTAGAACCATTGTAATATTTCTGTGATTCTCCATGGTAAATCACCACAAGAATCTCACAACCTATCTTTCTATACAAGATAGAGACGTATAATCAGAAGATATACAGTAAATCTAGCCTGCAGTTCAGGAAACGGTGGTTTCCTAAGAAAACTTGCAATAGCAACAAAAATGCTTTTGATCTTCAGAAATCTTGTGTTCAGGACAGCTTGCTTGCATGTGCATGAAGTCTATGAAAGAACAGGGAACCTGTGCTTTTGTTCATTCATTGAAACAAAACCCTTCTTCAAGGTAAATTGGAAATGTCTTTGGTGAAAATGTAGACATCACTCGTGATCAGTACGCAGATCTGACTGACCAAAGCTGAGTAACAGTAAGAATATAACATGTACCATTTGAAAAGGAGCCTTTCAGTGGAAAAGGGCAAAGGAAGAACATTTTAATATTGATACCCTTTTGAAACACAGCATATTTCCAAAGAGCAAGACATGTTCCTGAGGAAAGTATTTATGAACCTTAAGCAGTTTTTAACTGAGATGATTTAGCATTGTCCAGAAAGGGACAAATTGAGCTAGATGTGGATAAATCTCTGAAACCTCCCCTGAATTTGATATAATTTTAATAAGAAGTCCAGAGGACGCCTTCAGGCACATCAGTGGTAGTAGGTTTTCCACAGCGTTTTCAACTCCCTATAGGAGGAAAAAGTGAAGCAATAAAATAATACTAACCAGGTGGCAGAGGTATCTAAAACCCATAGCTAATTTCAATTCTGATGTCTTTTATGTAGTGAAAAATTAAATTAACTCTTCAGTTTGCGGCACACCTTTTGGCACTTTGATCTTAGAAGACTCTTAAAAAGATACAGTGTATGATATAATTTTTTTTCGGTTTTCATATTCCTATCCGCCTTCAGGAATACTTGTAATTTCTTGCTCTGTAAAACCTGATTTGATTACTAGTGCCATGGATCAGGTGACTGTCACCTTTTGGTGTCATGTGCATCTCCTCTGCATTGGAATGAAAAGCTAATGTGTTCCTCACATGAGTATCTGATAAATGTCATTGAATGGCAAAGCTGAAAATATATCATTATGGAGTGGAGTAGAAAGTACAATTCCAAATAAGAAACATGATTAAAAAAAAAAAAAAAGTCCCAAACAATCAAAGCTACAAAGCCAAGCATTATAGTTAAGGCAAGAATTAAGTTTGCTATGCCTTGAAAAAAGAGATGCACAGCATATCCACATCACTCCTGGAATTAGCAACCCGCAAATTAGAGGTGAACTGAACCAGGGAGTCCATGAGGACTCTAGTTGACCAGGTTGGATTCAAAAGCGGAAAACCTAAATGAGCGCAGTACTACAGCCAAATGGAGTATTAACTGAAGTGAAGCACTGCACAGTTGCAACAAGGCTATTTCTAGTGCCAGTGATAAATGCAAATAGTATCATTTGGGCTGCAATAAACCTTATATGGCCTGCAATAGGAAGACCACACCACAGACAGCAGGTGGAGGGAGGGAATGCCTCCCTTCTACTCAGCAGTGGTGAAACACATCTGGAGCACTGGGCCTATGCCTGGGCTCCCCAGTACAAGAGAGACATAGGCTTTCTGCAGCAAGTCCAGCAAAGAGCTGCTAAGATGATTAAGGGATTGCAGCACCTGATATATGAGTAGAAGTTGAGACAGCTGTGACTGTTCAGTCTAGAGAAGAGAATGCTCAGGGAGACCTTATCCACATGTATAAATATCTGATGGGAAAGAAAAGAATAGGGAGCCGGACTCTTCTCAGCAGCATCCTCTGAAAAAAACAGAAGGCTGTGGGCACAAACTGAAATACAGGAAATTCCATTTAAGCACAGGAAAAAACTTTTTTGCTGTGAGGGCCGTCAAACAGTACAACACGTTGCCTATGGAGGTTGTGGAGTCCTCATCCTTGGAGATACTAAACACCTGACTGGACACTACCCTGAACAACATGCTCTACTTGACCCTGCTTTCAGCAGCAGGGCTGGACTAGCTCAAGTCCAGGGGTGCCTCACAGCCTCTGTTTTCTGCCAGCCCTGTGATCTGCCAGCATCTGCAGCCCCATAGTGATGGTGCCTGAAGCAGTAAAGGCTGAGCCATCAGTTGTTCAGCACCACAGCTCTGGGCTGCAGCTTTCTGTACTTTCAGAAATTTCAGTTGTCACGGGGGAGATGATAAATCTGAGAGGTGCTTCTTTGAAGACATCTGATTTTTGAGAACTTGATTTATATACAACAGGTGCCAGTAAATGGCAGTTTAGGAGTACTGATTATGCTCTAAATTATGATGCTCTTATATTTGATTTCACATGCATCTTAGCATCATTACATATAATATATACATATAATATAAACTTTCTGTTTTACTGGTCAAAACCAAATCTTTAATTTAAAAAAGAAAATTAAGGAAATGTGGCAATTTTAAAGTGTGACATAAGTGTTTCTTGATGGAAACACAATTTCTTTTTAGTGTGTGTAAAATTTTATGAAATAAATTTATCTAATCTAATCTTGCTTAGAGAACCAACTTTTCAGTAACTAAAGTAAAATGAATACTGCCTTATATTTATATTTCAACTAATCTAATTTGAAACAGTATTTTCTTCTCCCAGTAGTCATTGCAAAGGTCTTACTTATATGCATTTTTTTTGTTTCTTATTTCATGCAAGTTTGCAAGTCATTACTAGTACACTGAGGGGATGAACAGTGTTTTTTAAACAACTCTGGGAGACCTTTTGGTGCTGATGATCCAGTTACTCACCAAATGTCCAAATTCACCCGTTGCCTGGCATTAATTCATTGCACTGAACACGGCAGGTTTACACTGCAGTGATCACCATATCTAAATTTGCACAGCGCATCCCGGAACAGTCATTCTCTGTGCAACAGAAGCTCTTACTCCTTTTTGGTACAGAAACTTGATAATGGAATTCATTTATATCAGTTGCTCAGAAGCTGGTTGTACACTTTTTTTTTTTTTTTTTTTTTTAACAGAAGAAGCTGGTTCCTTGAGGCAAGAAAAGTGGGACTAAACAGCAAGAGTTAGGGTAGTTTGCAGATGAGGGCAAACATTAGCAAGACCATGCCTTGCCTTGAGATTAATCTTTGGTTTTGGAGGCAAGAGGCCGCATCAATACATTATCTATTAATACAGTAATTTTCTGAAGTACACAATGTCCTAGACTATTTAGCACTCAATTAAGCTTCACACTGCTTGTCAATAACTTCAGAAATGGCAACAAAATGGGTTTTGGTAGATTATTTTCAGCTGACTAACTGGTGGTTGAAGGAATTTGTCAGTTCTTTACCCTAGCTGACAGGTTTATCTTCTTTGAACACTGCAGGGAAGGAAGCATGGTGTGAAGCAGATATATTTATTAAACCGTTTTTCAGTTCTGACAGTCAAGGAGGCAACAAAACATTCACATCTTGAGCTCTTGCGTAAAGCAGGTCTGTTCAAAACCACTTGGTGATGTGCTGCTTTTCTTTTGGTTGATTTCAACTCTCTCTTCTGCACTAGCTTGTTAAGCTACAACAGAGAGCTAAAATAAATGATTACCCGTTCTTCTCTTGCCATGTAGGCATGGTGCTCCTCCAAAAGCAGACTTCAGCTTACAACAGCTGTATTTCTTCGTGAAATCTTCTATTTGCTTCCATGTGACTTGATAAGGCAACTAATCCTAGTGTGAGGTCAGTCACTATTAATTGTCCAAGTCTAACAAAATAAAGATTTCTGACCCCGAGCTTCCAAAAAACAACAACTGTTTTCATGGTGAAAATCCTATAAGTGTGTTACGACGTTAGTGAAGATTTAAAATTGTGGAGTAGTCATTCTGTTTTGTTGGAGGTATGTAAGAATTAAGAGTATGATTTCAGACCTGGCCAACTCTATAAAACGTGGTTTATGAATCTGCATTTTAAATTGAACTTAACTTGGCTCTCCAATATTCCGAAGTTCTTTGGATTATTTTTGTTTTCTGTGCTTATTTGGAAAGCGTCGTTTCCCTTCTGTGAGCATGCAGCTGTTAGCCATGACAGTCACACTGCAAAGCCACAGTAAAAATGTATATACTATGGATTGTATATATTATGGATTGTATATATTGTAGATTGCACAGAGTATCACTAGCAACAAGTAAATCAAAGCCGTAGTAGAAAAGGTGCAAATAAAACAAATATGGTAGTACACAATTTTCAAATTGAAGAGTAATGGGAAGGACACTTGCGTGGAAAAGACACCAGTAAGCACAACGCCTTGCAACCCCTGATGACACTGGTTCCCACCCGTGCAGAAGCTGCAAACGGAAGCTCCTGCCCCTGCGCAAACTGACATTTCCCGAAATCTAAATTCGTGCGGAGCTGCACGAAGAGGGGGAAACACCCCAACCCCTCACTCCCCGGCCGTAACGGTGGAGCGGGCGGCAGCCGGGCGGTACGTGCCCCTCCGGCAGCCCAGCTGAAGCCCCGCACCGGCAGCCACCACCGCGCAGGGGCCGCGGAGCACACCGGGGCACCGCGCCCCCCCCGCGCCGCCGCCACCGCCCGCGCCGCGGCCCGAGGCCGCCCGCCCCGGCCCTGATTGGGCCCGCGGGGAGGCCCCTCCCGCCGCCGCCCCCCCCGCCCGCCCGCCCGGGCGGCCCCGCCGCCGCGCCGCGCCCGCTCCCCAAATACACCTTTGCGGCGCCGGGGATCGGCAGCGGCGCCCTGCCCAGAGCCCCTCCGTGGGGCTGCGCGGCCGCGGGCACCCCCGCGCCATGGTGAGTGAGCGGCGCCTGAGGCGCGGAGCGGAGCGGAGCGGGGCGCGGAGCGGAGCGGGGCGGCGGGGACCCTGGACAGCGCTGGGACGGGGCGTCCAGCCGTGCCCGCGGGGAGCGGGGCGCTCGGGGCAGCGCCGGGGCCGGGTGTCTCGGGCGGCCATGCCATGTGGGGCTGAGCCCCGGGATCGGGGGGAAGCGGGCAGCCCCCTCCCCTCAGCACCCCCAGCCCCGTTTGCAGCGTGCCCCGCGCCAAATATGGTCTTGAGCGAAATATGTCGCGATTCGGGGCTGGGAGCGACGTGGGAGCTCGTTGAGGTACTCGGGAGGCCTTTGTGCATTGTGAGGCTTTCTAAGAATTTGCGAACTGCTCGTGCCGGTCAAGCTAATTGAACCATTCAGGCTGGTTTTACTGCATTATACTTAGGTAAGGTTTCTTATCTGGTGTTCAGGGTAATTCATATCATTACACTTCATGAATTAGACACAAAACTCATATTTAATCATATACTTGGTGCTCTAACAATAAATTCATTTTTGCATTTCTTATTCCATTTTTTTTCCTCTAGGAAGAATAAATGAAACCCCAAACTATGTTACGTTCATTATGATAGGCAGTTTACTTTTTCCAGTCGATTTTCTTGGCTCCGCTATTCCTTCTGTTTTTTAAAGACTTCAGGCTTGTAATTAATTTTCTGAGTGAATAGAGTTGTTTCTGTGGGTGAAGTTCAGGGACCATTACAAGCCTAGGGCTTGTGTGTGTGAATGTGAGACACTTGAAAAGTTTTTATCTTGGATGTGAAGGAGTACTTTTTATACATCTTGTGTACTTGCTCAAGCTTGATCTAATGCTCCTCCTAAAATGGCTTTGTCTTCGGAGCTGGTCACTTATTGTCTGTATGTACTGACAGGGGTTTCTAACTTCAAAGGATGAGTTAACAGGAAAAAAAAGTCCTGAGGGAGGATGTGTTATTACTATAAATGAGTATTGGGGTGAAATGGATTGTTAGTAATGCTGGATTTGGGCTGTGCACTTTCACTGTACTACAGGATACACTGTGCTGCATATGGATTGGTCCAAAGAGAAATGGTAAGACTTTTGGTAGCTGAAATACTAGTAGGAAAAAATAAATCTGTGTTCGCTCACATTTTCCATTGTGAAGTCTCAGAGTACAGAGTTACAGAGAAATGTAACACAGCAATGTTTCAGAACAAGTGTAAGAGTTTAATTATCTTTCTACGAATAGAACAAAGTGTTTTACTTATTTGGAAATGGTCTAATGTTATAGTTTTTCCTAAGACAAATCTCCCAATGGAGCCACTCCCTTTTCTTTTAGTTATGATTCAGATGAATTGTTTCCAAATCAGAGAAAGTAGGCACAAGGAAGCATACACTTTAGATCACATAAGTGGGTCTACTGCTTTTCTAGGGTTAGAAACAGAAGGTGGTGACAGCCCATGCTGGAAAGAGATTTTGATAACAGACTGTTTTACATAATTAATCAGAATTTAAGCAATTTAAGCAACCAGGGAATGCATGCAAATATGTTACAAATGCAAGCACGGGAAGTTCTCTTTATTGTAGAGAAGTTTATTTCTTGGATTGTGTTGCTCTGGGGCACCACATATGGCCATACATTCTGCAGCTCTGATTACTATTCTGTTGCTTTGCCAATAGCAAGAACCTTAAATGAACTAGGTGATTGTAAGGAAGCATGACAAATACTGTATTGGTGATGTAAGAGACTTTATGCTCCACATTCTCAGAAGAGAGAAGCAATTGCTGAAATCATGCTGGTCTAAAGCACGCAGGAAAAGTAAGGAAGGAGAATGAAGGAAATCACATCCTGAGATCTCCTGGTTGTATTTTTTTCCATGGAATTATGTAGCTTGTATTATGAGTCATGATAGTGCAAGATCATAAGCCAAACATTGGAAGAGAAAATTAGTTCTACACTGGGTTTGTACCCTTTTTTGACATTGTCAATAGAATGGCTCACCATCCCCTCTCCCACTGGTTCACTCGCTGAGTATTCATTTAAATAATTCAATTAAGTTTTCGATGAACTGTTAGAAAGGCGAAGTCAAGGTTAGTCTTTGATGCCATGTCCATAAAAGTAAGTGCTAAAGTCTTGTATATTTGTCTTACTCTGATTAATGCTTTCTTTAAAAAATCTGTCTTTAACCATTCTATGACAGTTTGTTTCAAAACAGATCCCATAGTGAAATCAAAACATAAGTAGAGTTTATAATAAAATATAATACTCAAAACATCAGCAGCAGTGAAAACCTGGTTATATCGTGTTATAAAAGGTAAAATATCACAGCCCTTATCAAGATAAATGCCTCCTGTTTGAAATGCTAGAAAAAATACTGGGACTCAAAGTAAGCAATCCAACAAGTCAAAGTAGAGTCTGTAGCAAATGCGGCTATTTTTTTTTTTTTTAACTGAGTTGTTAAACCAAAAGATGTAAACGATCCCTTAATGTTTTGTTGGTTTTTTTAAAAAAGCATGTCAGTAATCTAAGGAAACAGGCACAACATGCTAAATTATCAACAAGGAAATATGTATTAGAAGGTACTGGCCATATTTTCTATCTACTCTGTAGGCAAGCAGCAAGTTTCCTTTTTTTTATACAAACTCATTTATCTAAGAAAAGTTCAATATAAGTAAAAAGAAGTGTTTAAAATAGCTAACTGGATATGTTTTAAGGAATTTAGTTGTAATGATATTTAGGAATCATTACATTTTAGCTTGCACATTTTATTTGCAAATGACAATTGAGCTATGGAGAGCTGCCATTAGAGATTCTTTGCTGAAATTCCTCTCATATTTTGTACTATTTCCTTCTATAAGATCTTTATGTGTTTATTAAAATTCACTGCATTTATTTAGATGTTTAGCACTGCAATTAAGATGCTTAGCACTTGGAATTTAAATTAAGCCAAATCTCACATTTGACATTACTCTGAATACTTTTTTCAGCATGTTTTGAGCATCTGAGATATGGCCATACTGCGTATGATATATATTCAGCAAGTGTTGCATGACTAGTTGTACCAGGAGTAAAGATTCAATTTTACCATTTAATAAATATTAATATTTTAAAGTCAGTGATCAAGGCATAAGTCTTTGTTCAAGAAAGCAACACTGGTCAGGACAGAATATTAGTATCTACGTAATTTTAAAATTCCAATAGGATTTAAGCATGTGCATGAATGGGCTAGGACTTCTGGCTAGGGCTTCTAGCTAGGGCATAAACAACATTTTTTTTTTTTTGTTAACAAAGGCAGCAAAATTTGCTAGAGACAGCAGGTTTTTTGTTAGGTTTTTGCATATAGAACCACCTGCTATGAAACACTTGAAAAGATCACGTTAATATCTCTAATGAAGCCTTTTACTTGTAACATCGGTATTGATTGCTACTCATTTGGTAACATGCTGTTCTTTCAGGTTTTTGGTTTTCCTGCTCAGCTGATGCCACTCTTAGCTCAGTGCTAGTGTTTCCTTGTCATTTTGGCTCCTCATTTGTGGACGCTTTTTTATTTTTGTAGATGCAGAGTCTGGAGCAAGTTGACATCTACTTCCTTTACGTAGGAGCGCGGGTTTCAGTGCTGTCAGTTCTGCTGCTTCATGACCTAAATCAGAGCAAATATGGTCTCTAGGGATTAATTTTACTTCACCACACGGAGACCTCACCAAGTCCTGTTCTTTGCTTCAGACCTCAAGTAAAGTTGAGCTTCAGGGCTTCCATAGGCCTTCAGCCTTTGGGAGAGTCTCACCCTATCAGAGAACGATACTCCCTTCCACTTATATTTACTATTACACTTTAGTTTTGTTAAGTGGAATCAATGCCCTTGCTAAGAATATTACTGCTTTCAGGTGTAACTGTGGGGTATTTTAACTAACATTCACATTTGACTGAAATGCTCCCTTCCGCAGTTCAGACCCTCACCGCTAATTTAGGCACCCTCCTTGCTTGTCAAACTCAGCTGAACTGTACTAGCCATTATTCTTGATTTTACTGCTCTGACTCCTTAAATTAGTTCCTTTGTGTTGCTTAAAGCCAACTTGTGAATTTATTTTCTCCTTGCATATTGATACTAGAATAGCTGTTCCAAAAGAATGGTGCCCTGCTAGCAGAAGTATTCAAACAAACCACCTCCTCGTGCAAGTCAGCACCAGCAGGCTGCTTTCTTACAGGCAGCACACTGAGCCTAGAGAATAACCAAGTTGTGACCTTCTGTATTATTTCTGAGAGGGCACTTCTTTGACAAGGCCCCTGGTCTGTGCATCCTGTGCATATGGATCTGCCCGAATGAGAACAGAATGCTACGCTCTCCCTGCTTGAGTGCCAAGGCCACGTGTTCTCTGCCCTGGGACAAGGAGGAAAATGCCAGAAGACTTGCATTCCAGCTGTGGGGCACAGAGCTGTCTGAAACCCTCTCTCGGGACTGTTTGCCTATGCCTTGCACTTTACGCATGGCTGTGCCCATTGATTGTTTCAGTTAAGTCCCTATAGGTCAGCCATGCAGTTGCTTCGGAAGAGAGCTTTGGTTGTGTGGGTTGGAGTGTAGAAGCACACATCCTGCATCATCATGGAGGAGACTGGAACCAGTACTGAAGATTTTGTCAAGTGTCATGGAATCTAACTCTTAGACAACTATTTGTATTAGGGAATTGCAGGGAATATCCCATGCAAGTCATCCAATTGTTTCAGTGTGAGGCAAAAATTTCTTTCTATATGGCAATGTGCTAAAATCCTTTCATTATTTTCTCCTCCACAAATGGAAATGGAAAGAAACAAATATTTATTGAGTCTCTTCATCAGCCACATTCTAAGGTATTCAGAACAAAAATATATCAGTCGTTTGTGGAAAATGTATTTTGTGGGAATCCTCCTGGTGTAATTGTAGAACATCATTTATTCCAGAGGATGTGGTAAACCTTACAGATTCTATGATGCCACATACAGTAGTTGCTGCTAAACTGTCCACTTCTAATGAATAACAGCACAGTTACTTCTGAGATGCCGGAAACAGATTTCTCTATGGCATATTAGATAGGAGTGTGATGACTGCCTTTCTAATGGTGATCAAGGTAAACGTGTGTTTAATTTCATTTTAACATTGCATTTCACTTAGCACTTGATACAGATGGAGATTGACAAAAGTTGTTCAGGGAAAGCTGATTTCCCTCCTCGGCAAATACAGAAACTCTTCACACATGAAAGAGCATTAGAAAAGGCTGACTACAATGGAAGAACACCTCAGTGAGATTTCCAGTCTGTTGCTTCGAAAAATTGGGATTTTACGTTTGCTCATAATTATTTCTGTTATTCGAAAACAGAAGACAATATACCCAGTTGCCATCTTCTGGTTAGTAGGGAGGGGTGTCTGCTTATTAATAGCTGTGTGGCTCCCTAGTCCTGACTGCAGGCACCCAGGAGCCTAAAATACTCCCTGCAGTTCCTGTTTTAAATAGCATTGCTAAAAATGGCAAAATTTCCATGTCTTTGGAGAAAGCATGCATCAATCTAACTTTAAATGTCTTTTTTTTTTTTTTTTCCCCCAAAACTGTCTTCATAGTTGTGTGTTTGCACTGGTAAACTGAGAGTGCAAACCCACTTGTTTCATGTTAAGAAAAAATATTTGGTGGATTGATGAACTGTTCAAATTTTGGTGAAAACGTAGCCACTAGTCCACAGAACTCACAAAGCATGTTTAGAGGTAGGATTTTAGAGTTTGCACAGGGGAAGGATGGTTTTGTGGCTTAAGAAACTTCGAAAGGCTTTTGGTCAATGTGGAAGTTTTTTTTTTTTAAAGTCAGAAAATCATGACAGCAATAATTACAATTAATTTTACATCTAGTTAAATGCATATTTTGATGCAGTTAGAGCATGCCAGACAGGTTGCATGATATTAATAAAACCAGCCAAGAGGAAATGCCTTTCCTATTAGCAATTACAGAGCCTTCAGATATGAGAGAAAGAAGTTAAACCTGGTGTGTGTTAGGCATGAAGCTATAAGGTGAGGACACCTTCCTTGTTCTGCTTTTTTATATATAGTATGTACACCCTTTTTTGAATCCTACCTGCAAAATCTATTTGAATTTCGTTTGTAGAAATGTGCAAGCGTTTCAGTCCCATTTTTATTTTTAAAATCTGGCTGCAAATTTTGACAAGGTCTTTGACCTGACTTTTGTAAATGACTCAGATCTACTGAACTCCTGGCCAAAAACCTTCTGCGGCTGTGTTCAAGAGATCTGGATTCACTTCTTGGCTCAGCTGCAGTCTTTCTTCTGTGATCCCCAGCATGCCTTATTTCCCCACTTCTGAAAGAGGCATTGTAACGCTTCCTTTCATATCCCATTTTTTCTGTCTTAGTTATTTAGAGGGCAAACCCTTCAGGTCAGACATAATCTTTCACTGTATATTTGTATATGGCCCTGATCTTAGTTTTGGCCTTCTGGGAAGTTAAAATAAATAATACACCTAGCAACAGTGATAAAGAAAAAGCAGAATGTAAGTTAACATTGGCACAATTTCTCTGCTGAGCAACCTGCCCAAGGATGAACTCACCAGACAGAAGGTTTAATACTAGTATTTCCATTTAAGCAAAGGCTTCATAAGAATTTTCACATGTTGACAAAGTATCAGTCTTGCTGATTGAATGGTGGCCTACATGAATGCTAGGAGGTATTAAAATAGTTTGCTTCCCAGACAAAAACATTTGGTTGTGTGGTGGCAATGAAATAGCATAGAGGGGACCAGTCTTTCAGCCAGAAGGTATGCATGGCTTGCAAAACATTTCGATGGGCTAACGAGGCAGAAGCTACATTTGTAATATGATACCGAACATTTACAGCTGATCTGAAAATGAATATCAACTTAGATCAGCTCTGCACTTGCTCTGCATGTCACACACTCCAGATCTGTGGGCGATGCAGCATATTAGTCAGCTATATGTGGAAAATGTCATTGACCATAACAATAGTAAGTTTCAGAATGGCTTAGTCAAAGTTTGAAGTGTGGAACGATACCATGCTTGAGATGATGGTGGTGAGCACCATGAAAAGATAATTATTCTCTTAGAAGATCAGAGACTGGCACTAGTAAATACCAGTAAAAAATGTTTTCAGTTGTTGATTAATATAATATATGAAATGTAATTTCATTATATCTTCCAGTTTCTCTTTGAAAAGATTGTAATTTGCAGTTCTAAGCAATACTAAGTTGTAAGCAAAAATAGGTTTAAACAATAGAGGGGACTTAAAAGTATCTTTTCAAATTGACCTTGAAACTGTGAAGAGTAAGGACTACTGATGGAACACAGGATTATGACTTACATGTAGCAAGAGCTAAAAAAGAACATCCATCCCTGCCTGTGTTGTGGGCAGATTTTTGTTAGCAATAAATTGGAATAGGAAATAAATAAGATAAGAAAATTAAATTAGAGTAGTAGTGGCAGAAAAGCATCTAATGGGGTTGGTGTATTTAAAAAGATATGGTTGGATTTTATTGCAGTTTTTGTAATGCACTGTATTGTAAATGGCTGATGTGTGAAATGCCGGAATAAATATGCAAAAAAGGGCAGTTTTGCAAGTATTTGTATAACATATTCTCACTGTTTTCTTTCCCAGCTGTTACTCTACAACCATGGAAAACCCTCATAATCTTTAGTAAAATATTAATAAATGTATTCAGATCTTTAATGCTAAACTCAGGTTTGGTACCCTGTCTTTCAGCAAAGAAGCTGCGTTACTTAGGAATGCAATCCTGTTGTCTGTTTAATGTATTATGGGGAGTGTGGGATTTAGATGCCTGCTATAAACAGTTGAAAACCCAGAGCAAAGGTTTACAACATGAATATTCTGCAAAGATACTTGTGATACTGTGAGGACTTAATTTCTCCATTGTCACAGGATACTTGTAAAGTTAGCACTTTTGTCTCGTTGGAACTTGCCAAGTACAAATATTTACAACAAATGTTTTGAATTTTCAACATCACCTAAACTGTAAGCAGAAATGTCAAAAGTTTCTGACCCCATGCAAAGAAAGACTATACACAGTGCAGCAAACTTTCTTTCATCTTTTTTTTTAACCTGGTGAGAGTGCACAGTCTGCAAGATTCATGGTGCTTCCAGATACTCCAGAAGAACAAAAGGCTTAAAAAAATATTGTCTTCATCTTGGCAGGAAAATCTTCATGACAGAGATACTACCTTTCTTTACCATTAAACTTAGGTCTTTGGTTATATCCTCATGCCTCTCATTCTCTCCCTCTGCCCCAGCTATACACATGGTCCCTCAAACTTTTCATCTTGGAATTTCATAGGTTTCTAGAAGAAGGGAGAACTTCATATGTAGCATCCTTTTTCCGTGCACATACATACACAAACACAGAGGTGCAGCCTATTATTTATTACCAGATTTCTTTGATCAAGAACCCAGTTAACAATAAATCTGCCTTGCCAGTCAGAGAAGCATTTCTTTTCAGGATGATACTCAAATGACATTCAAAACCTATTTGAAGTAATCCTCTGAGTACATATGGCCTTGCTAGGGCCAGAATTGGGTTTTGGTTCGTTTTTAGGTTTTCTCCCACAGTTGACTGTCCAGGTTCTCTGCCTTTTCACCTCTGAAAAGGCTGAACTGTTTTCTGTGCTGTCTGGGAGCTGCTATTCACAGCACCAGTATGCAACATAGCAAGTTGGAGACATCCTATTACCTGGCCCCATTTTTGAAATGAATGTTGTTTCCTAATATAATGAAAAAAACCACCAGGTGTTCAGCGGTGGATGCGCGTTTTACAGATTTAGAAAACAGCACATACAGAGTTGTTGTTCTTTAGCATTCTGGTGGGAAATAGTACTTGAGGGTCTTTGATGGGGGACGGCTCCTACACTAAGAGTGAGTGTTATGATATCTGCGTAGTTTATCTATCATTGCACAAGCTGAAGTGTTGAGACAAAGATATTTAACAGTTACATTTGATATTAGTTTTGGTTCTCAACCTAGTAGATCTGAGATGACCCCATTCTCTTAGTAAAGGCAATGCAGCCGAGATCCTCAACAGTCCTTGGTGCCACTTCGGGGTTCAGATTTCAGCCTGCAAGGATGACTGGCACCTCATGTCCACTGGCCAGCTGTCATTCCTACCTGCTGCTGCTTCTCTTTAACTGACTCTCTCATTTGGAGCCCCAGCCTGTAGGGCAAAATTCTTATGCTGTGTTCCGTGCTCATTTTGCCTGAAGACTGAAACCCAAAGACTCCCAGCACTGAAGCATAAATTGCCACGTTGTGAACAAAGAACAGAGTGCCCTTGCAGTTCCTTACCTTCTCTGGTGGCACAGCGGGAGGAGGTTATTGGTGGTTTGCAGCTGCTGGAGAGAGGAAAGAGGTGCCTTATAGACACGTTATAAAGGAGAAGTGTAATATCTTTACAAAATAAAATATAAAACTATGAAATCTTAAATCAGGAACAATGTGTATCTGGACTTTAACTTACAAGTCAATGCCATTTATAACAAAATACTAGAAAATGGCATGTGAAATGTCCAAGCCTAGAAAGTTTTTACTTCTTTATTAACAGGAGGTAAATTCATCACACAGTGCCGCAAAACAAGGTGTCTCATGCCCTGGCTCCTATTAGATGCTAGTGAGTCAAAACACTGAAAGTAGAAATTTGGTCTTGGCAGCTGATTCAGGGTGGTAAACACTTATCCTTCCTTAATTGTGCAACACAGAGTAACATATAACCAACAGAGTTGGTTAAAACACAAGCTGTAACTACCACCAAAAACCAAAAATCCCCTAAAATCTAAAATATTGCTGAAAAGCTCCTTGAAATTATCATTTCAATATTTTCTATATGCTACACTGACACATTACAGAAAAATTGTTTGCATGAGTACCCACCATACTTCAGTGCATTTGTTTGTGAAGAAAAAGCGATATATCAATAAGAGAACTGTCTGCCTTTGCAAATTGTTTTGTTCTATTACCCATGTTTTCCTTCTTTCTTACCTTTCTTTTTTTCTTTTTAATCGTCATGCCTTTCTACAGCCTTCCTCGTCTACTTTATTCTGTTTTTGACTCCTTGCTCCTTTATTCTGTCTGTATCTCCCTTCTGTCATTTTTCTTTCTCATATAAGAACAGCAGATATCTCAAAATAGCACTAAAATAGATGATAAAAACTATGCTATCTGAGAAATGGAGCAAAACCGTAATCCTTCAGACTTCGGTAAGAATGCTGTGATGTTAACATCGTTGCAGTCAATGCAATTATACAGGTTGTGAGCTGAAAAACCATGGGCAGTTCTAGGTACTCTACATAGAATAATTCCAGGAAGATTACCCTGTGGTTCACACAATGCACAAAGTTCAGGTTATGTATCACAGAAACATATTGTGTATTAGTTTGAATGACAAACATATTTTTGGTAAAGGTTTTCCATATGATTCTAGTCTTTTAGAAAATCCAAATCCTCTGCTGAAATCATTTTACTTGTTTTATTTAATTTACCTCCGTCTTTAAACCCTTAATTTGTACCTCAGTTGAGAGGCTGGTGATGGGTACGTCTGAGCAGAGATTCTGCATTGGGTTCCTTTTTAACCCTTTCTTGGACTTCCATCCTCCAAATCTCTTAATCTGTTTAATCTCTTTTAATCTGAAATGCTTGCCACAAAAATCAGTGAATTTCGATTGAATTTACAAGCATTTCAAGGCAAACATGTGCTTCTGTGCCAGTCTCTGCCTGGCACTAAAATATCCAGAACTGAAGCAGACATTAGAGTTTTAAAAAAGCTGGATGACATTATTTTTACCGTTGTGGGATTTAATATTCAAGTTTGATATTGCTACAAGAAGCTGCAATTCAGCAGCTAATGCACTTGAATCAGTATAATGCATGGTTTGGAAAATGCTAGATCTTTCTAAATGCATCTGATAAAACCGAGGGAGCAGCATCGAGGGAGGCTTCCAGTATTTGATGATTTTTTAGCTGTAAGGGTGGATCTTTTCTCTATTGTTCAGCATTACTGAAGCTTTGGAAAAGTAGCATATATGTCAAGTATTTGCCTTTGCCTCATGATCAATGCCTCAACAATCCTCTGATTTTCACTGAAATTATTATTAAGATAAGAAGCTACATTTTAGTAATAGCTTGAGAAATTTCTTTGTGAAGGATCTCACATTTCTAGACCTGAATAACCTAGATTTCTGCTATAGTCTGTCTCACACATTTCTTTTGTTTTTAAATAGAAGTGTCAAAGCTGAATAACCACCCATAAATATTTTCAGCTTATTTTCCACAGGGCTACATTTTCACCTCAGTCTTTACATCAGACTGCCACCAAGGACAAGGGGAAATTCCACATACAGAACATGTTGTGAATAGGGCAGTTATCTGTGAGTTAGTTTCACCTGCTGCCTTCTCCCTGTTGCTGTCATTTGCTTGTGCTGGCTTTTCCTGTGCAAAAGTAATCTGAGAAACACTCCATGCAAATTCAGTTGTTTTCATATGCTTAAAAGAGAAGTAGAATAAATGGAACAGAGGGATTTAAAAGATCTGTAGATGTGGTAACTCCTGCAATTGCACTGGAGACTATAACAAGCATCACAGATTAAATGTTCTATAGGAAGCCAAAATCTGCCTCTTGATTTATTTAAGTTTTCGTTTTGTTACAGAGGTGGTATATACTAACAGCAGCCTAGTATTATTAATTAAGTGCATATTTACTGTGATTAATTAACAACATTAATTTGTCTTAATATCACATGTGCAAGGTCAGTATTTCACAAAACATCTCACCTTTACTTTGCTTCATCGTTTTAGTGAAAAAAAGAAGCCTGTGTTTTTAAGGACAATATAAATTCACATTTACCATATTTACCTAGCTTTCTTTGTTTTAAATGCATATCTGCTGTATTTTCCAGAAAAAGTATTAGGGAGCAACTAAGTGATAACGGTGAAATTAGTATTCTAATGTACTTGTAGAGCATTCGGTCTCACAGGATGTGCTGAATAGCCTCTGGAACTGTGCTTTGCAAAGGTAAGATCCACTGCTTTTGTGTGCTCAAATCTTGCTTAAAAAAGCAGATTTTGAAAGTGATGGGCTGTGAATAGGCCAATCAGCAAAATAAAAAAAAAATGAAGGTACTAATTTACAATGCACATGGCCAAATCAGCAATTTTGTTTATTTTAAACATGTTTTGTAGCAGAAACCATCTATAAGCATTTAATCAAAAAGAAAGGTGCCTGCTGGTCCTACCTAGCAGATACTGTGGAAGAGAATAATGGGGAAAGTGGCGGATTTCTCCTTTTCTTCAGAGCTGCTTTCTTTGCTGTGGGCTCTAGTTAAAGCGAAATCAGTAGATGCATGATGGCTGTGAAAACACTTCTTAAGCCATCTATTCTGGCTGAATACAGCTCTTCAATCAAGATATTTTTCCCTATCAGAAAAATTACAAGGACATGACCTCACTGCTGCAGGATAAACCATTTTCACTGATTACAAGTTCCTGTTATTAGCTTCCCATGCATAGTATTTAACTTTTCCAGAATCTCAAATGAGTTTAGTTCTGTGTTTACCATCATGTATGCATACCTACCTGAAAAAACCCAAAACAAAAAAAGCCAAGGTTATATTTTACTTCCAAAATATGAAAACATGCAAATCAGTATTTCTGTGACAGCAGTCACAGATCTGTTTGGTTTAATCCTTATCCTTCTATAACCAGAAACCTGCTATTGACTTCGACGGGAGTTGTCATGAGTGTGTAACTAGGAATAAACATGAAAGGCAGTTGTCAGTGATTTTTCAGCGCAAAAATGATTTTGTAGACATTCATTGTAAAAAGAAGCAGCAGCTGGCACATAGTAAGAAATTCTGCACTTGAAATGTACTAATAAAACACTTCGCTTTCTACAGACCTAATTTTCAAACAGTTCTCCAAGATCTACAGAGTTCAGGGAAACTTTTAGTACTCCATTATTTATAAAACTTGCTGTTCATTATAGTTTAAAGCTGTGAGCACAAAGGGAATATTTAACCATATGCGCTGTTATAAAAACACTACAATCAGTGTTTTATATTGCTCTACAATACTCTGGTATCTTTGAGAAAACAATAATGGTATTTATGCAAGCTTGTGTGTCAGTTGTGTAATCAAATACTCACATTCAGCTTCAGATTGATGAGTACGTGCATGCACAAGTCTCAGCAAGATAAGTGTCTTTGGAGAAGTAGGAGAATTATTTTATTGTCTCTGAAGATGCTTCACAGTTAATCCACACCATGGTTCTCAAATGAGAAGTTACTTAATTTGTTACAAATTTGGAAATTTTAGAATCCTAAAATCTGAATCATTTAGGTTGGAAAAGACCTTTAAGATCATCAAGTCCAACTGTTAACCTAACACTGCCAAGTCCACCGCTAAACCATGTCTCTAAGTGCCATGTCTACACATCTTTTAAAGACCACCAGGGATGGTGACTCCACCACTTCCCAGGGCAGCCTGTTCCAATGCCTGACAACCCTTTCCCTGAAGAAGTGTTTCCTAATATCCAATCTGAAGCTCCTCTGGTGCAACTCGAGGGCATTTCCTTTTGTCTTATGGCTTGTTACTTGAGACCAACACCCTCCATGCTACAACCTCCTTTCAGGTAGCTGTAGACAGCGATAAGGTAACAGCGATAACCTCCTTTTCTCCAATCTGTACAGCCCAAGCTCCCTTAGCTGCTCCTCATCAGACTTGTGCTCCAGACCCCTCACCAGCTCTATTGCCCTTCTCTAAACTCTCTCCAGCACCTCAATGTCTTTTCTGTAGTGAGGAGCCCAAAACTGAACGCAGGATTCGAGGTGTGGCCTCACCAGTGCCAAGTGCAGTGGCACAATCACTGCCCGAGTCCTGCTGGCCACACTATTCCTGATACAAGCCAGGATGCTGTTGGCCTTTTGGGCCACCTGGGCACACTGCTGGCTCATGTTCAGCTGGCTGTCAATCAACACCCCCAGATCCCTCTCTGCCAGTCATCTTTCCAGCCACTCTTCCCCAAGCCTGTAGTGCTGCCTGGGGTTGTTACGACCCAAGTGCAGGACCCAGCACAGCTTAAACAGTTTATTATTTCATTTATTATAGAATATGCAGCTGTCCTGGATGGTAAATATTAGCTAGAGATTTCAGTGACAAATACCATGAGATAAAAAGTTCCTCGGTTTCACTTTTAATAGTAATCGTAAGTACAATATTGCTTTCTTTCTTTGCTCTGAAAAATTGTTTTATGAGCTAAATAAAAATCAGATTTTGCAGACATTCAAAGTTAGAGGTCTGCTTAAATGAGTAATGTTATATGCATTTATATCTGGAAAGAATCAATAAGCACAATTGACAATTACTTCGCATGCTAGAACCACAGCATTTCTCCTTTTGTGGACTCTAATTTACATTCCATTGGCTTCTAGCAAGACTTTGATCTTTACATTTAACTGATGGTAACTGTCATGAACACCACATCCTCAGGATAAGTTTTGATTCTTAAAAAGAAGGAGTTCTGAAGACATGCATTTATTTCTTAGCTTTCCTCTTATGATTTACGTGAAAGTATTGTACTTTTGTGGACTGCAAATGTAGATTGAATGCTAAATTTAAAATGTATTCTGTCAAAGTGTGAGAATACTTTCCAGACACTTGGGATTGGTTTTGCTTGTCCTCACTGTAGTACCTCCTCTGTTTCAATTGCTTCCTCATCTGGCTACCCAGATCAGTTGTAGTGTCGTCAGTTCTGTCTGTTCAATATCAGGATTTCTCAAGAAAAAAAAAATAAGTAATGTATTCTTGTTACATACATCACGTTCTTTCTGGTGTCTGTGAGGTATGTTTAGCTCTATCTCAGGAAAACGCCTGTGAGCTGTAAACCTCAAAAGCTCCCGCAGTGGAAGGAGGCCCATGTTTTCAGGGGCAGCATCTCCATCGTGAGTTGCTCGGCTGGTGGCACGATGTCTGGGACCAGGGCTGAGGGTGCGAGGATGTTCCACAGCCGAGGGATGCTGTTTCTGCTGTTCCTGCCTGAGCGCGTGATGGGGGGAGCAGAGAATCGGGTGCTACAGGGCTGCCCGCTGGGCTGGCTATGGAGTGTTTGCACAGATCGGCTTTGACTCACAGGAACTGAGAATATTTTTCCCACGCTATCTTCTTCTCAGCATGCCTCCCTGTTATTTGGTCCTAGCGTCAGGAAAATATTTACCCTATGAAAGTACATGTGATACTTAAAATGACAAATATATATTTTATAAGTAACATTTGGGAATCGGTCCTTCCTTTAGCTACATGCCAAAACATGGGTGTAATTAGGGTTCCTTCTGTGCCTTTAATTGAAACCAGAGATGTGGCTTCAATATAACTTTCACATCTGGAATCTGGGCTTCTCTCAGGGCTATATTTGGATCCTGGGTTTTGCTTCAGACCTTGAAATGAGTCAATCACAAAGTCAGTATCTGAAATTCAGTGATACTTTAAAACTGGGGGTTTTCCCTGTCTTCAAGAACACTGGTTTCAATATCAAGGTATAGAGCTTGTTATTACACAAATGCTAATATTTTAAACCAGCAGAAATGTCTGTCTTGTAGTGACCTTAAAATGAGACATAATAGCAGTTTTGAAGTTTACTTATTCCATGAAACTTATTTTCTGCTGATTACAATAGGGACAAGATGGAAAAGGATGTAACTTATTTTCTTCTCAGAAAACAAAGGTAATTATTTTCTTCATCTCCTGTCTTGGTAGCTGTCTAGTGTTTCAGCAATACAGATCACAATCTATTTGACACGGACCACAGAAGGAACACTTCATTGCGTTTCTCTGTTTTTTTAAAACCCTTCATAATGAAAATAGGTAGAAAGCTGAGGAAATTCCACATTATGTGGGGACAAAGCATTTCTTGTAAGCAAGGTCTAGATTTTTAGCTTACCCTAAGCAGTCACATAGGACAGTCACTGGGATGAGTTACTAAAATGTTTGGACTGTTAAAATAATAATGGATTGCTAGGACTTGTATTATTTTATCATAGTCACTTTACTACCTTGTATGTAGCTTGGTAATCACTGTGGTCCCACTAGATAATTCAGTAAGTGCTGTGGTGTGCTGTGGTATTTCCTTACTACCAAAAATATGCTGTCACTTGCAGAAAGGTTTCAAGCATACTCAGATATAGATAGCCTCAAACAGAGCTACATCTGGCAGTAAAGACACTGGAATTGGGTTTGGTCAGCACACAATGGCCATTAGTGCTTTGGAGTGAAAAATGAGAGGGCTACTCTAAAGGGCTCTGGGGTACAGACAGATCAGAACAAGGGATGAATTGTCAGGGTGGAAGTTTGGGGGAACAAGCAGAAAAGTTAATGCCTGACAAAGCGTATTCGTTTTGAGAGCTGGAGTGGAATCTGAGATTGCTGAATCTGGTAATTTCTTGGGTACCATTAAATTATTGTGAAGTTCTCTGTCAAATATCATGTTTCATCCTGATCTACAGAGATGATAACAACCTTTTCACCAGTTATTGCCTTTAGTCAAGTAAGAAAAACCAGTGCTGTAAAAGAGCCTAGAATCTTTCTGGAGAGAAAAGGTACTACTCTAGGATAAGTAAAGCTAGTATGTACACAGGGGTGGTAGTGGTTTAGGATTGAATGGTCACCTATATTAAAGATTTGCTAGAGCTCAAGTCCTTGTTTTTGCAATTTTCTTTTCATAAAGTTATATTCTTTATGCAATTAGGTCAGATAAATATTCTAATTACATTTGTGTTGTTGCTGTAGATTTAGGTATCCTATCCCTACTGTGCACTTTACCTAACATGCAAGTTACACGTGATATGGTTTTTAAACTATTCTTATGTGTTATTCTCAGTTAATGCTGAGCTACGTTAGCAAATGTATTTGCTGTGTTAACAACAGGACCAAATTACCAGAAAGGGGTAAATGAGGCATCTTCAAATTTCAGTTGATGGGTTAGTCACTGACATGGGAGGTGCTGGACAACGTCTCACTCCTCTTCAGAAGGACACATCTTTTCCAAGATGTCCTCTGTCTAAGCCAACAATTGGCACTTTTCTGTTAGGTATGACTCACTACTACTTAGAAATTTGTCAACAGGTTTGCATGGCTCCTCCAGTTACTTACATCTTGTGCTCTCCAAAGCAGCAACAGACCCAAACAAATTAAGGTTTTGAAAGTGTGTGCACTCTGAACATGTTTAAGTTAACAAAGAAGCAGCCAAAGAAAGCTTATTTATTTGTATAGGATTTAACAAGATTAATAAATACTTCAACTTCTTAAAATATTAACTTATATATTGGTGCAGACTTGAGCAATTTCCTCTGTGTATTTTAGAACCCTCCTTAAAATTCTTGGAAACTGACAAATCACCAGGGCTTTCATTTTGTTGCTACACACAACACATGAATTAGAAAAAGTGAAGTGCAGATATTGCACTTCAGATTAGTAAAATGAAATTATAGAATTTAGTTATTTTCCCTGTGTTTGTCTGCTGACAGGCACAACAGCTGAATCCATAGTCAGCTGCTACTGATAGAGTGATGGGTACTGACCTGTCTTGCTAGAAGCCCGTTGTGTTTTTCTGGTGCATAACAGAAGCAGTTCCTGCCTTGGTCTGTGCAGAGCTCTGCTGACTGGTATTAGGTGAAAACCTGTGATTTCTGAATCCCTCGGAGATCAGAGCTCAAGGGGAATCACGAGCCTCCATTTTACATAAAGACAAGTCAGAAGTTAACAGCTGCTTCTCCTGAAGCAAGGCCTCCCAGACCACACTGAACTCCTGCAGTTCACCTAACAAAGTGACATGGATGATTAAAAATAAAAAAAATATAGCATAATACCATATTCTGTCCTACTCTGAGCAGAGGAATCTGCTCATAACAAGAAAAACATATTTAATGTTGCTTCTAATTTTTGACCCATGTCCATAAAGTAAGATCATAACCCAACTTTAGCTACTGTTAACAAGTGGAATTGCTTAATTCTTATAAATGGCTGCGTTAATATTAGAGAGTTTTACTGTATGATTGATTCATTGCACTGTATTTCATGCCATTGTCAAGAAAATGTTTTAGCAGAGGAAAATATTCAGAAGCAACTAGTACAAATAAGCATGCAGGAAGGCATTTTGGCTGTAAGACAAGTATAGATGTAAATATACAATGAAATGTTTGCACAAAGCATTTTAAATTATTCTGCTTCTATGACTATACTGTGTAAAGTCATCTTAGTTTTTCTGAATGGCACAGTGCCATGTTGCATTCAGGCAGGCATTGAATAAATTGGCTGCTCATAGTTTGATCTCACAGCAGATGATTTAGTTTTAATTTTCAATTTACTTCCCAAGGTAAATATGACAGCAATTAATATGGCAGAGACGGAGAATTCACATTAAACATTGCTGCTCCCCTGAGATGAGCTCTCTCAAAGCATATTTGGAGAGAAATTAAATCCAGAAACTTTTCCCATGTTTCTTATTCTTTTATTATGAGCAGAAAATGTCTTTAAACGTTGTGAACAACGAGAGAGCTAGTGTTCCTCAATTTTAAAACACATCTGCAAATGTTTCACTTAACCTGTGATGTGTGCCATCTCCTTTATCATACCTTTTTAAGGTCCCTTATACTGCTAAAATTCCTTCTGTAAACACTACAATAGCAATTTATTATCTTTTTCCCATCAGACCTTTCAAATCACTGTCTAATTACTGTGTGAGTGAGACAGGTTTTCCTATAACATAATAGACTTCTTTCTGAATTTTACTTATATTACCACATGCAAGCTTGATGTTTTAATAAAGGAAGACCTAGTATATGCATGGGTTCTTTCAGTATTTGAGTCACGGAATTAGGTTTTCCACTTTGTTTCTTTAAAGATGTGATTCAGGGAGTCTTGTCCTTGCAGAGGTCAGGAAGAGAGTCATGAATTGCTGAGTGTTTGAAAATTGTTATGCCTATTAAGTTGACTTTAAACTGCAATATATGTTATCAAAGACCCATCCCACTTTTTTTCTGGGAAAACAAGAACTTCAGGATACTTAGCAAATAGTTCTGCAGGAAGCATTCTTTAGGAACTCTATCATCATTACTTGGAATTTAAAGATCTGTACATTAATGATATTGGTTTTGTACAACAGTGTTATTACTAGAAACATCGTGGATCTCCACTTTCCTGCAAATCAATAATGATTTTGTCATAAATAACAATTGGCAGGAGCCCAAGGTCATGTTCAGAGCAAGGGCACAGATTCCAGTCCCTGCCAGGGGAGGAAGAGGCTGAATGTGGGTGTCCTGCAGCCCAAAGGATGGCGGGCTGCATTGCAAAAAGCAGGTGCAGACCCAGTAGCTGCATGTCCAGCAGCTTTGTTGACTCAGGGACCTTTACATCTGTGCCCACTTTGCCCCTGAATAAGTCCTGGCCCATGACCATCTAGGACCGCTCCTTCCCACCTGGCAGCTTCTGGAGACTTCAGGTTTTCTAGGTGTAAAAGAATGACATCACTTCCTTCACAGACCTGATTCTACCTGCTTGGGTATTTTTCCTACCACATCAAATGTAATTTAAGTACGATACAGTATGATAGCATGGAAGTGAACCCTCAAATAATTCCAAATTATTGTCCTCCAGAAACACAGAAGTAGTTTCAGCAGCAGGAAAAAAAAGAACCAACACCAAAACTACTGGTAATTGCTGAAGGTCATCCACTTCCTTTGTTCTTGGTTAGTGCAAATACAGTAAATATTTGCTGGTATCTAGTTTAGCTATTAATTCAGTCTGATATTCTTCACAGAGAGACAGACATTTGGGTTTGTTTGTTTGTTTGTTTTTAATAGCAGCACATATAGATGCAGTATTACATTCACTGGAAGATGTTTTAAATGTTTTATTATATGTTTTTTCACAAAAATATATTTGAGGTTTTTTTCTTCCAAAATGCTAGTATACTTTGTTTAAAAAGTTCTAGTAGTGTTATTTTATAAATTCAAGTTTTATCTTGAAATGTAAGGCCCAGGTTCAGCAAAGGACATGAGTATATGTGTAAGGTCCATCAAAGCCACATTTTTTTTTTATCCTTTGACAATTATGCCTGTATACATTTATGCTACTGTTTTTCTTAACAGTTTCTTTCAGTACTGTCACTGTTTAATTGCAGGGCGACAATAAACCATGGCAGATGCTTTGTTAATCCACTTCCTTTCCTCCCCCCACCATTCCCCCTTCCTACTAAGGAAAGGCAATAGGAGGGCAAAGAGAGACAAAGAGAGAGAGGACTTGCAAGCTGGAAAAAATTAAAAATGTTTTACCAATGATACTAATAAAATAGAGAAAATAATACAAAATAAACAAAAGCAGTCTTGAATTTCCCGGCTCTGCACTGATTCAGCAGCTGCAGGGCAGGCACCCAGAAGTCCTGGGTTGGAAACCACAGCAAACCGGAACTGGATTCAAGGATGCAGGATCTGTCACCAGGCCTCAGGTCACAAGGACGGCAGACAGGGTCCTCTCCAGATTCCGGCCACAGTCGAAGAGAGCATGAGACCCTCATGATCTCCTACGTTTATATGATGTATGACATGGATGGGATGGAATACTTAATTGTTCAGTTTTTGTCACCTGTTCCGTTTGCCCCTCCTTGCAAATACAGGGTGTGCATTCTTATCAGCGACATGGCATTCCATTGCTATGTCTGGAAAAACATGTATCCAACTTCAGAAAAGTGCAGTTACTTAGAAGAACTTAGCTGAAAGGAAAATTCACTGAAAGAGAAACTGGTCTCATTTTTAACAAAACCAGGACAAGTACACAGATCAGTCTTACTTCAGAAAATGTGGTTCTTTTCTGCTTTTCTTTTTTAGTAAAGTAATACAAGGTTACATAATGGCTCCTGAATAAAAATACTTTTACATATATATATATATTTATATAACGATGATTACATTATGAAGTATTATGTGTATTTATATATTGAGAATGTGGTTCTGGCTTGAATTTTTTCGCTGCCTCATTTGCTACACAATGGTATTCAACTAAAAAAAAATAAAGCATTACTGATATACATGCAGTAGACACAAATCAGAAATATGGAATGTCATGCAAACATTCTTCAGCCACTTGTTCTTAGCACTGTGTTTATTGATTCTTAATGCTTTAATAATATTGATAGATGTCCCCTGGAAGTTGGCCTGACACCATCATTATTACAGCATGCTTTAAAAGGGCCTTTCCTGCCAAATGTACTTTTTCAGCAGCACAGAATCACAGAATCACAGCAGGTGCAGCCAAAGCAGGTTCTGCCTATTCCTCCTCTCCTCCGTGCCACTTGTGCTGGGTCTGCAGCCCCCTCTGCCACGCCATTCATTCCAGCTGTTTCAAAGGAAGCAGCTGATAACCTGTACGAGGGAATTAGTTATTTTTAACCCTGGTACAGTTGCTGTGTGACTCTAAAAGCCCTTTTAGTGTCTCAGGGGCAGAAATAAGCAGTGTGGTGTGCAGGCTGATTAAAGCCATAGTGCCTCTGAAATAAATTGTCATTGTACTGTATCTCCAGAGAGACAAGTGTGATACTTCAGCTGCTTCCAGAGTCGCCAAAAGCTCTCAAGGATTACCTTGTTGGAGTATTGTATGAGGATGAGAGGATCTGTTTCAATGAGATCCAGTCAATAGAAAATGAAGCCCTTAAGGGAAGAGCTTTTTTCACAATAAGTCTTACTGAAATAAATGTAACAAACAGGGAACAATTACTAACATTAAAATTTCAGCCCCCTTTTTAATGTGTTATTTGAAAGATACCACCTTCGAAAACATAAAAATCCCTCAGTGTTTCCAAGCAACTACATCAGCTATGTGGTCATATGCCCAGGATGCCAGTGGCTTTTCCACAAGGTGCTGACCTTTGGTCTTGGATGGTTTGCTGTTCCAAAAGTGCGAGTACTAACTTCAGTCATACATTTCTCTGTCATAAAAAGGATATCTTGGGCATCAAGTAAATCGTGATTTAATTATCCCTAACAAATCAGTATCATTGTGCCGCATCAGGTGGTTTTTAGTAGCTGCTTATGAAGAATTAAAGAAACCTTTTTATAATTTTATAATAAACCTTATTATGAAGTTTATAATAAACCTTATTATAATTTTGCTCTCTATTCTTTCAGAAACCTCATCCATCAATGTGACCAAAGATATATCAGATAAAACAACTTCTCTGCCTTAATCTCTAGAGCCCCAGTTCAGCCAAGAACTTAACCATGCACGCAGCTTTAATTACCTGAAGCACTGAAGTCAGGAGGGATTGCATGCTTAAAATGGCACATGAGGCTAAGTGATCTCCTGAGACAGATCCTAGAGAAGCCATTATTTTAATGCACATATGATCAGACTGTCATGTCACAGGAATTTGAAAGAGTACATAAATGCTTTTAATTTTTTTTTCATTTCTTCTTGTTTTGTAGGGGCACATATTTCTTCCTGTGGTGATTTATAGCTACCAATAATCTTCCACAGTGGTTGCCTTATCTACTATTCTGGCATCTTCTGCTCTTGTTAGTAAACAGAACTATTAAACACAAAGCCAAGTACTGTTAATCTGAAGAGAGACACTTCGTACAGTATGTTCTGTACAAAACTGAAAGACTTGAAGATCACAGGGGAGTGTCCTTTTTCCTTACTGCCTCAAAGTCCCATTACCGAGGACCATGACAAGGACTGCACAGAGAACAACTCTAGAGCTGCTTTGCCCATCTGCAAAGAAGTCCATGAAAAAGATGCTCACGGAAATATTCCACAAAGGAAAACAAGCAGAAGTAGAGTGTACCTGCACACATTAACTGAAAGCATCTGCAAACTACTCTTTCCTGAGGTAAATAGATACTGCATAATAATAATAATAATTTAATAGCATTTAATGATAAATATTTAAAAAAGTATTTTATACACTCCTTTAGGTGTAAGCCTTTCAAAAGTTGCTTTCACATTAAAGGTTGTGTTCTTATGTAGTTCTGCATAGTTTATATCCTCATTTCATCCTCATACAATTTTGTCACAATCAGTTTTGCATATTTTAACACCATCCCTTATTTCACTATATTTTTGCCTTGTATTTGTAACATTCCATTGATAATTTTAATTGTTCCTTTTAAATCCATGTATTTCTGTAGCAATGAGAGAAACTGTCTCATTACTTAATGATGTAAATTATGTGCTCACCTCATCACTTCACCTAACTGAATCTGTACTGCTATGTGCATTAGTCATTATCACAGAGAAATCAAAATGGCTGTTTTCACCTGTTGTGATGCTAATCTCTTTGCCATACTATTTTTAAAAACATTACTGTCTGTGTTTGCCACAAAGGTATTCTCATGTCTGCTCAACTCAACTGAAAACAGGTACAGTGCATCCACAGGGATTTGCTTGAGTGGAGATGAATACCATGGTTTGTCTCTGTAAAAGGAATATGAAAAATGCAGCTCCATAAAATTCAACACTTGGGCTTGCCTCAAAGTCTGTGGAAAGTGTGAAGTAACTGACTGGTATATATTTGGACTACAAATGGCAACTGGCCAACTCTGTATACTCAATTACAATTCTATTACTTGACATTCAGTGTACCCTACTAAATGTGCTGAAGTTTTTTTAAAACTATTTGCCAATCTGTTTTTGCAAATCTTCATCTATTACCCTTTCATTAAACCTACATTACCAATTTTTGGTAGACCCCTTTTTACCTCTGCTGCACTTAGAGAAGTCATCCCTTTAAACTGATCTTTAAATGTATAAAGGAAAGAACTTTTAACTCAAGAATGAACTGGCAAAGCAGCCTTTCTATGGTGTCATGATTGCTGTATTTCTCTTCTAGTATATAGTTGTGGGTGAGACTTTTAATGAAGTAATTGGTATTTTTTAGTTTAAAGAATAATATAAATGTATGCAGTTGCCTATTATATAATCACAATAGGCTATTTCATCAGCTAGGTCAAAAGCTTGGTAAGGTCAAGGATATTATGACCACATACCTGAGGAGCTGCTGAAGTTCAAGGTTATTGTCATTGCTACTTACAGTTACTCAAGTCATATGCTTTGGAACTTTGTCCCTGCACAGTAGTCTGTTCTCATGCTGATTTGGGGTCAAGACCTAAGCATCTTCCCAATCCCACTTATTTTCCATAGAAGGATTTTGCTTCTTTAAAAACGTATTTTTAATTGCTTAGATACTTTATAGTGCCTTACTTAACCATCATCAACTAACATCATCTTCTTTCCAATTGGAAACTCCAAAACAGGAGATCACATCATGACCTCGATTGATTCATGAACACAGTCAGTTGTGCATGGAACTCCAGGACACAGTGAATCCAGAATAACTGCTCATTAAATTTGAGATATAATGCAGTGCATGTGATTGTTTTATTTGCCTCTTTGGGTGTTTACAGAAATATAGAGAATATTACTTGGAGATAAGTAATGAATTGCATGGCATTCCACTTACTGTACCAGTTTACACACAGATGTAATTTACATCGTGTTCATATATGTGGTAGAAGAGTTTTTCAATTTAGAGTTTTGCTTGGAAACTGTTTCCAGAATATATTCCCTTTCTTCCACATGGTATTTTCTTTGCATGTCCAAACTTTCCTTTTGAAAATACAAAAAGTAAACAATGCAGTAGAAATAGCTAGTTTCTGAAAAGCAAAGAAAAAACAGATCACAACAAACCTCACAGCCAAATTCTCTCATGGTATTATAGCACTTTTCTATGACCCTGTCTCTATGGGGAGTTTGGGTTTTGAATGATCAGATACTATGTACATAAAACAGCTTTGCTGGCCCAAACAGCTTGAAATATGCATGTTTGGAAAGTGTTGTATCTATTCCAATTAGGAACTACAGAAAGGATATGGAACCATGCAATTGAGATAAATTAAGGTAAATCTTCATGATACTCTAAAAGGGTCTTTTATGACAGAATCTTTTTACAAAGGTTATTTACAGTGACTAGATTTTCATCTGGCAGATATTTGAGTTTGAAGCATACAGAGCTGAAATTCTTTTTTATAGAAATATAAAATAAATGGTTTTAACATTGTCTGGAAATGCTATAATCTTGAAAACAGAGAAGAAGGTGATCTGGAGCACAGAATGTTATCTTGATCTTTTATAGCTGCATTTGAAACTCTGTCACCTTTTGCCATTTCAACCTGGACACTTCTGAAAATTGCCCTGAAAAAAAAAAATTTACTCTTAATATTCCAATAAAAGTTACTAGCTAGAAGAGCCAGTTTTAACTGTCTTGCTGTGGGCACATTGCAGAATATAACTGGCTTTTTTGTGACATATTTTAAGGTGAAAAGATTTTTTTCTACATTTTGCATGTATGGTAGGGTGTTTTTTGGGGGGAGAATGTCTAATAACAGAAAGTTGGAATAGTTACACTTATGTCTTAGCAGCACTGTCTTTATTGCTATATGACAGCTTAGAGGTAAAGCATATCACTATGTTTAACGTGCACAACCACTGGCGCACATCAGCTAAGGGGCGTAATTACAGTGGTACTGGAGCTGAAGACATCAACATAAAGTAGACTCCAAACACAGAAATGACATGCTGTTTCTAACAACTATACCATCTTGAAAAAAGACGTTAGTTCCAATGACAGCGAAGTAGTTATTTTCTGTGTAAAAATATTACTGATAATTATATGTTCAGCAATGACATTTTAATCAACATACCGTTTTTTCCTCCCCAGTTTGAAAGACTAAATCTTGCACTTCAGAGGACACTTGCAAAACACAGAATAAAAGAAACAAGGTACGCATGCATCATGGGTTTGCAGCTAACTTCATGGCAAAAGTGTTTTGCAGGCAGCTCATAGGGATTGGGGTGTTGGCTGGGAATCAGGACTTCCGGAACCTGTTTTCAATTATCTTGTCAAATTGGTGTGTAACATTTCATGTAATGTAAGTTAATAATGATTTTGTTTATTTTAAAATATTCACAAATATTTAAATCATTCACAAAGTTAACTTCATGGTCAAATTTAGCCATTTGTGCAGGGAAACAGGCAAGGACTTTGTTTAAAATAAGCAAGTGTTTCAGAGGAAGTCAGAGACTACGCAGGCATAGATGGAAATGTAGATATGGTTGTATATGGATCAAGCCCAGTGTTTCTAAGATTCCAGGAAAAGAATTTGAAATGCAAACAATTAGTATTATTAAAAGAAAAAAAGGCTTCTGATACAACAAGGAATCGTACACTACAGATCCTGACACGCCTGTGTTTATTGGGCTCCCTTGGTTTCTGGTTGCTGTTTCTGAGGAACTCATCATAGTACTAATCCAATATTAATCATTTGAGCCTTGTAGGGATTGAGAATTTCTTAGTGTCTCATTATACATTGAAGATTCAATGTATGGAATGCATCTGAAAAAGCAAGCCCTCAGTTTAGATCTCCTTTCAAAAGTGGAGAAGAATAATGAAGTTGGAAACTACATTATCGCTCACCTTGAGAAGGTTAATTACAATGTATGTTTTAAATTATACTTGATATTCTTAAAACACTTCATATGCATTGCCTGAACCAAAGACAGCTGGTCAGATGTGCATTGCAATTGCCGACTGCCTTATTGATGTGAATATTTTCCCACTCTTTAATTTTGTGTTGCTTCCTGCAGTATTAGTTTGAAACAAAAAATTATTATGCTATTCTTAATGCAAATATAAACCAAATCTAAATGTCCGTATTGCTGTTGCATATAAACATATCTAAGGTATTTCAAGTGAAGAAATTCAGAAAGTCTGCACCATTATTGGTTATAGGGAGGTTAGTCTAAGCTGCATGTCCTCATCATTTTTGGGGCTGACATTCAGGTTGACGTTTATTGACCTCAGAGAAGTCAGAGGTCTGCAGTTTTGTGTCACAAAATCTGGATTACTACCAACAAACAAGTAATTTTGAAGTTAATAGTTGTTATTGGTATTTCCTCTCAAAACAGACATACTTTCTCACCTCTTTTGAGTTGAATCTAATGTAATTCCAATAAATGCTAGAATATAAATTCCAGTTATATTTTACAATATGTTACAAAATATAGCTATGGCTTCAAGCAAAAAAACTGAACCAAACAAAAACCAGGACTGCTGCAACCTAGGAGTTTTTAATTAGTGATAGTCTATAGCATTTGTCCTCAATCATAATCAGAACTGAGACCACTAAAACTGTAATTTATCACTAATATGCAGGATAATCTAAGATCCTACCAAGACTCTTTTTTCAATTAATGAAAAACTGCCTATTTGATCAGCAGAAATTGGTCTGTACACATTGAAGGCAGTGTAGGTGACTTCTGCTTCTTACTATTTTTAGCATGTTTATCTTGATTTTTCAGGGATTTTATTTATATTTTTATCATCTTTACAGAAAAACTGAGGATAGAGAAGATTTTGAAAAAATAATCAGTGATCATGCTAATGCAGCAGGTAATGTAAGCTTGTTTAATAATACGTATATATAAATATATAGATTAAATGTAAGTTTCATATATAAAGTAATATATGTATATATAAGTTAGGCTAGTTATAAAGAAATAATTTTCTCTATGTAAGGGATGCAGTGATGCTGACAACACAGAGCCTAAAGGTGATCTCTGCAACTGACAGTGCAGAGTGTCAAAATTTGAGCTAAAGGGCTGAGTTTATCAAGTCCGAGCTGTCATAGAATCATGCACCCCTCAGGTCAAACATCTAGAGAGACTTGTAACACACATTCAATAATAAATTACAGTTTTATACTAATGAAAAACCGTTTGATCCTTTTCATCTTCTGAAGGACTATAGTCCATCGGAAGAGAACTGCTGTAATTTGCAATACAGAACTTTGTGGCTACATCCGTAATACTAAATTAACATTTCCAGGAACTGAAATGTGGTCTTCTGTGCCCTTAAACTGTTACGCTGGTCCTGGCACACAGTTGGCCTGTGACAGATAACATTTTTCCAAATGATTCCCAGTAACAGTTGGGGAGTTGGAACATCCCCAATAGTCGGTCTGCATGCAGTTATCCTGTTAAAATGAATTCACTAGCAAAGATCTGAGCTTTTCTGTGCCACTTGGCCTCAGTACCGTGGAATACTCCTAGGGTCATTTAAATTATTGTATCAGGCATAGTACGTATATCTGCACATGTGCACAGATCCTTTTTCATTCTTATTTTAATTTTTTAAATTCTTATTTTATTTCTTTATATCAAGCTAAGGGAATCAGCTTAAACTCTGTGCCAAAACCTACATGCATTTTGTCTACATCTCTAAAAAGAACACTGGATGTTGGATCTTTCCAAACCGCAACTTATTGTCTCCCTGTTTTCCAGGAACCACAAGTTTGTCTTTTGTAACAGCAGGACTCCTAAATGGAGGACCCTCAGGTGTCAGTGCTGGATCAAGGAAGGATATTGCTAATTATTTGATTTGGTCTAGCGTGAAAAAGATGGAGGTTAGCCTATGATTAAGCATGATGCATGCAGCTCTGACTAAAATGTGATTCCATGCAGGTGTTCCTGTGGAGTCTTTACGGGAATCCCTTGGTGAAGAGCTATTCAAAATATGCTATGAAGAGGATGAACACATATTAGGGGTTATTGGAGGAACCCTTAAGGACTTCTTGAACAGTTTCACTACTCTGCTGAAGCAGAGTGGCCACAGCCAGGAAGCAGGAAAAAAGGACAGACTTGAAGATGCCTCCATATTATGCCTGGAGAAAGATCAGGACTTCTTAAATGTGTATTATTTCTTTCCTAAGAAAATCACGAGTCTTATTCTGTCCGGTATTATTAAAGCAGCAGCTCATATTTTGTATGAAACTGAGGTGGAAGTGATGCTCATGCCTCCTTGTTTCCATAATGACTGCACTGAGTTTGCTAATCAGCCTTATTTGCTGTATTCTATACAAGTCAAAAGTGCAAAACCTTCCTTATCGCCATGTAAACCACAGTCTTCACTTGTGATTCCTGCCTCTATGTTCTGTAAGACTTTCCCATTTCATTTTATGTTTGACAAGGATATGTCAGTTCTTCAAATTGGAAATGGGATAAGAAGACTTTTGACCAGGAGAGAATTTCAAGCTAAGCCAAATTTTGAAGAGTATTTTGAAATTCTTACCCCCAAAGTAAGCTGCACTTTTAGTGGAATAATGACCATGCTAAATATGCAGTTTACGGTACGAGTCAGAAGATGGGATAATACTGATATGAAATCATCCATGGTAAGAGACTTTTTATAGCTATTATTTCTGTGAGAAAATTGTTTTCCTAAGACAGTTAAAATAGCCACAAAACATGGTGCATTTTGCATTGTCTACCTCTCAACATCTAATAGAACTGAACAGTAATGATTTATTGAGGGCACTCTAATGTAATTCAGATTCTGAAGCCAATATTCATTCAAAACTCTGCTTTAGGACTTTAGCACAAGTAAAATCCTACTGTTAATTCGATATTTAAAAAAAAAAAAAAGCAACAACGAAATATTGAGATAAACTCAATAAATTAAGACAAAGCCAATGACATGCCGTGCTGCTCAGAATAAGGGCATCTCCAACACAGAGATAAGGGCAGGGAAAGCTTTACTAAAATGTCCCTCAGTCATCTGGAAACAGCAGCTCTAGGATTTGGGGAATGAAGCAGACATTTCCTGTGCTCATTCAGCCTTTGGTATCTTTGGTATTTTGGTATCTTTGATATTCTGATGTTTTCATCGGATGCAGTTGCCAAACGTGTCAGTTTCAGCTGACGGGATTTCTTACTATCTTTGCTGAAGCTGGGTCTGTGGCAGGTGACCTAGGTCAGTAAAAAACATCAAATATTCAATGACTGCTTTTATTCATCACGGGCCCTACCTGAATTCCAGCATATATATGCCTGAGCCCTCCAGGATGAATTAGCAGTTCAGACTCAACACTCCAAGAACAGCGATAAGGGTTACACCCTTTGAAGAGGGAAAATATGTAGCACTGATTAGCTGCTTCATCTCGGATCTGTTTCTGCACTAGGCAAGAGTTCAGTGATTACAGGGGATGGTAGACTCTGCTTTGCTTTTGCATGTACTTACATATGCAAATGTCTATTAGCAAGTAACAGGTTTTCTTCAAAAAATGGTCTTTCAAAGCAATGTTAAGAGGAACTCTGCAGCACCTTGCACATTACACTGCTGGATATAGAAGGGACATAAAAACACTTTACACAAGATATTTCACCTTTTTAGATCATTAAAATGGGATATTTCTGCCATTTATGTCTTTAATTTTAAGTTGCAGGGAGTACTGAACATCCTGTGATAAAATTGAAGCAGATATTCTCACTTTATCTTACAAAGTGGTGCATGACCTAAACACTAGCGTTATTAGCAGAAATTCATAGGCCACTGTAGTCAGTGACATTTTATTAACAGATGAAAATGCACAGAATTCTTCTTTTTGTTTTTATTTTCTTCCTAAGCGAAAACTGGTGCTAATAATCAAAAATAATTAAGTGTTTATCCTTAAGCTGTTGTCTAACTTTTGTACCAGAAGGCTCAAGCAGAGTAAACTTATTTGATGGCTTTATGATTTAGCACCCCATGTTTTCTCTTAAGCAACTAAATGAAAATGTAAGGACATGTCTGATTTTCCTACCTTTCAGCAAAATGTATTTCCTCTAAAACTTCTTGCTTCTAAACCATGCATGTTTTGCATCAATTCTTGTTTCTTTAACTGTTGCAGGTAATGGATCTTAAAGGCCAAATGATTTATATCTTTGAGTCCAGTGCCATCCTGTTCTTGGGATCTCCTTGTGTGGATAGACTGGAAGATTTCACAGGACGTGGACTGTACCTCTCAGATATTCCCATTCACAATGCATTGAGAGATGTTGTTCTGATAGGAGAGCAGGCCCGAGCTCAGGATGGACTGAAGAAGAGGTTAGGAAAGCTAAAAGCAACCCTTGAGCAAGCCCATCAAGCACTTGAAGAAGAAAAGAAGAAGACCGTAGATCTTTTGTTTTCCATTTTTCCTGGAGAGGTTGCTCAGCAGCTGTGGCAGGGACAAGTTGTGCAAGCCAAGAAATTTAATAATGTCACAATGCTTTTCTCTGACATTGTTGGATTCACTGCCATCTGTTCCCAATGCTCACCTATGCAGGTTATCACCATGCTTAATGAGCTTTATACTCGCTTTGATTACCAATGTGGAGAGCTAGATGTCTACAAGGTACACAATTTATTGCATTTCTGTGGGGTTCTGGGTCAGGAAAATAAATGAAGACTAAACGGGACAGAGGATAATAGAAGTCAAAAAATTATTTTGCCCCAAACTTTCATTATAAGAACAACATATTAAGATAAATCACAAAACAAACAAACAAAAATCAACATAATCAGCTGTTCATGCAGCCATGAGAGAAATGCATCAAAACTTAACAGCTAATTTAAAAAATTAATTTCAATGACAATGCTATGAATCTGGAATAAATAGGTGTTTAATGTAGCTATGGGTGCAAGTGAGCAAGGAAAAGTATTTTAGCATCATGCCAAGCAGTAAATACAAGTTGTACAGTTTTTCCTTTTGAATGATACTGCAGAATTTAGCCCAGGACTTCAATAATTGAGCAGGACAAATAAGACTTAGTCAATATATAGGTGCAATTCTTGGTGAAATCACAAACTATTCTTTTTCATGTCAAATTGCCTAACAATAAGGCCTGTAACAAATATGCCTGTTTTAGGTTGAGACTATTGGAGATGCCTACTGTGTCGCTGGAGGTTTACACAAAGAAAGTGAAACACATGCTGTTCAAATAGCATTGATGGCCCTGAAGATGATGGAGCTGTCAGATGAGGTGGTGTCTCCCCATGGAGAGCCTATCAAGGTCATATATTTTATTGCATTTTACATGGCTAAAGTGGCATTTTTGTTTGTTTAGTTGCTTTTGGGGTTTTTGTCTCAAGGAAATTTCACATAATTGTATTAACTCAGAGAAGCTGGAGATTCAAATATGTGCAGCTGGAGAACAGTTCTGTGAATGAGAGTTTTGTGAAGAGGTAACAATGAAACAGAGATCTGAAAATCAATCCAAAATACTTGAATGCAGTGAAATCAATAGGTACGCACTGACGAGCTGCAGTTTTTGTCTCAGTAGCACTAAATTTGTCAGTGGCATGGAATATTGTTACTGTTTTTTAATGAGGAGACTAATCCTGTCTCAAAATTAGACCCAGTGAGAACATCTAAATCTTTTTAGGTAACAGGTATAAATATGATTTATCAAAGATATGTTCTGATTGCAGTAATCCTCACATCCTTAAAGGATTCTGTTGCTGTTCTTGTTTTATAGTCAGATTCTGAACCACTACCATAAGACAATGGTGTTAATGCTGTCAATGCAATTGTTAGATTCAGTGGTAGTTATATTTATGGGTTCCTTTTGATGAGGACTGACACATGTACTGAATTTTTCATGTAGGTTTACCTCTCACTGAGGGAAAAGAAAAGGCATGCGTGCATGACAAATGATGTGGGCCCTCTGCTAAGTTCAAATGCCCTGGAATGGGGTTCTATTATTTTTAAAACAGGTGTCTCTGTTCATGATGTCTTTCATTTGTTTGTTTTTAACATTTATCTATTCCTTTGTTCCTTTAGAAAACTTCAGGCTTCTTTGATTTTAGATTAAGGAGTATTTGTGTTCCAAGACAGAGAAAATGGTTATTAAGAGGACTACATTTCACATTTATCACAGAGAACAGCAGTATTATATTGTAAATAAATGCTGTTCTCTTTGTATTCACAATATCAAATTAAATTACACTTCAAAAATCTGGAAACACCTTGACAATATTATAACATGTTTATAATTTCCACACAAATGCTACCTCTATGATTTTGAATGAGGAATGCCACTACATTTTTTAAAGTAATATTAAAATAGGGATAAAAAATTGCAGAAACTTCTTAGAAGAAAACTGAATTTTCCTACTTTTAATGAAAGCATTCATCTATTTTAATGAAATGTTCATGAAAGCACTGGCTGTTTTGCAAAGCAGCAAACATGTCACACACCCTACTGTCATTTTCTATATGAATTGTCAAAGAAAAAAGCATGACTGCAAACTGCATATTTTAAATCAGACTTTTATTTCGATGTACATAATTCAGCCATCTTTGCTGCGTGGGTGGATTTTGCTTTTGTTGCAGGGTTTTCTGCTTTTCCACCCAACGTTAGAAATTGTGGCTTCTTCATAATGAGATTATGTTCTCTAGATACGTATAGAGTAGCACACATAGTAGATAAGCAAGCTTTCCGATATCATGCCAGAGTGCTACTCAGAAGAAAATGTCTATGTATGTATAATGCACATAAGAGAAAGCACACATGCCAAAGAAAAAGGAACACAGAATGGAGCACCAGCTAAGCAAAACTCAGAAATCTCAGTATGAGTTATAAAGAAGAGGTATCAAAATGTGTCGGTTGCTGTATTAATTATCTGTACTCTGGGCTTGGGATTTTACTCTATGTGCAACCTTGTCAATAGAGTTTAGTTGGAACTGTGTCACGTAATTCCTCCCAGGAAAGTATCCAAGTGTCATAGTAACTTCTGCTGATGTTTCAGATTAATTTACTGCTGCAGAGTCCAGTGTTACCATAGTCATATCAGATGAAGATCTACTTACTATAAATGCAAGGCAAGGTAAACTTCAGCTGGTTTGCTCTCCACGAGCGGTGATGACAATACAGATATTTTAAGGAAACTGTACTAACTCAGTTTATATTAGTAGGTCATTATTTCTTTCTTTTTTTTTTTTTTTTAATAGAGGAATAATTTATAAAACTGACTTTAACCATTAATTTATACCTAATAATGCTGTTTTCTGTCTTTTATTTAAAGATGCGTATTGGCCTTCATTCTGGATCTGTCTTTGCTGGAGTTGTTGGGGTTAAAATGCCTCGTTATTGCCTTTTTGGAAATAACGTAACCCTTGCCAATAAATTTGAATCTTGCAGTGTACCTAGGAAAATAAATGTCAGCCCAACAACTTACAGGTACAGTGCCTCATATCTGTAAAATGTCCACCTGAAGTAGTTACTGTAGTAGTTCATTATCCTCCAGTTTGTTTTTTTTTTTCCTCTGAAATTCTGCTGTTTGTTTTCCTTTTTCTCTTTTTATCTGATTGCTCACGAATGCATCATGGTTATTTTTAGTCAGAATGCAACGAGCAGCAGCAAGAAAAGGGTAGAAACAGAAGAGCTGATATTCATTTTCAGATGTCACATTTGGGACAATTTGGCTTCTTACCTTGCGGCTATACACCTCCTGCTTTTTTTTATTTTATTTTTTTTTTAACTTCTTCTCTAATATAGTTGGCTCCTCTTTGAGCTATGTGGCTTTCAGTATGAACTGGATGCCAGGCTGGCTGTAGGTGCCCTTCAAAGTAATAACCTAACTGAATAATTGTGAAGCATCACCCTACACACCCTTACTCTCGTTGGCTTCGGGAAGATGAATAGGTTGCAATGAATCAACCACACCAGTGTTAAGTTGTACAGGTCTTGATCCCAACTCAGTTTAAACCTTTTAGTATGGAACTTAGGCTATACTGTTTATCCATTCAAATCGGGCATTTTTAGTAATGTGTACTGTGTGATTATGTGTGCTCTCCCATGTGAAATACAGTGTCTTTGTCCTCCCAATCTCATACTCTCTTATTGTTATCTCTTTAATATTGCTTAAAAATAACCTTGCAACATGTTCATGGCCAAGTAATAGCGTCTTATAGGTGCCAGGCAAAATAATAGGAAACTGTTTTGAATTTGAAGGTAACAGCAGTCTACAGCTGAACTCCAGGTCCAAGTCTGGATTTTATACCACTGACCTCATAGAGACAATTGTTTCTTCTAGAAATTCTCCCTATAGATTAGCAACCTGTGTTTCAGATATAGAAGACCACTGGGTTTATTGGACCCATGTGTGAAAAAAACCAGAATTATTAGAATATTAGAATTGGTAAAAGGATCTGAATAGTTTAGTTAACAAGCTTTTCAGTATTTACTTAGTTGAAACATTAATTGTAGTGCCAGTTTCATGTGCACATCTGAGACAGCTTTCAGTACTAAATAATTTTTGAAAATATTTACAACAAACATAGCACCTACATGCAGACCACTGACAAAATAAAAAAAGAGAAGCATTACTCCTGTTCATGCTGGTGCACAAGTTAATAGGTTATCAGGGTTACCAAATAAACAGTATTATCTTATATTTTCAGTAAATAACATATAAATACTAAATTAGATTCTGCCTGGCTACATTCTGCTCTGCTGTACATGAAGAATTATCAAATGTCTGCACTTGTAGTGACAACCAGTGACTGATTCATTTTTAATCAAGATGATTCGTTTTTGTTCTAGGTTGTTAAAGGAGTATCCAGGTTTTGTTTTCACACCTCGCTCAAGAGAAGAACTTCCACCAAATTTTCCAAGTGATATCCCTGGAATTTGCTATTTTCTGGATGCTTATATTCAAGGAACAAACTCACAGACTTGGTTTCAAAAGAGAGATTTGGGAGATGGCAATGCCAATTTTTTCGGTGAGGAAACAGGAATAGACTAAATTGTACATTCACAAGTGTATAAAATAAATTTATAAATATTTTGATTTTTTTTGTATAAATTGAAAATTTTTAAACATGTACGAAACATGAAAGCACTTTAGATTGTGATCACCTGAAAGCCAGTATTAAAATTTCAGGAAGTATGTCACTGACTACTTTTTATTTTTCTTTTGCGTAAGAAACATAGTCACTAAAATAATATTGCAACTTCACTGTTGAAAATGCTACTAAAGACTACATTTTCCCTGTGGTAATTTGTAAGTGCTATGTAACAACCTTCTCAGTTCTCTCTGTGCTGAGAATTCTAGATGTTGTACATGCAATGTGTCAGGAAATGCGATGTGCCAGTGATGCAGCCACATGCAGTGTTGTGAGCTGGTGCTTACCCATGACTATTAAAAATCTTTTTTCTTAGTGATTCCATAAGAAAATATCCATTAAAATATTGTCATTGCTATCACATACTCCTTCCAAGTGCATCATTTGGGCCACATCCTAGAAGCTGCTGACCATCTTCTAACACTGACTGGAGTCCATGTGTTGAAGGTGCTCAGCATCTTCTGGATCAGGCTGCTGATTGTAGCTAATACACATAGCAGAGTTTGCTGCTTACTGTTTCATGAACTTTGCGTGTATAAAATGAATATAGATTAAAACACTGTATAATCACAATCTGAAGTCTCTGTAATGATCAAATAATACTTTAGTTCTTGGTTTTTTTAAAATACAAGAAATAATAATGCCCACTTGCTATTATGTATTAAGGCAATAAATGTTTTCTTTTTGTCGTCAATTACATTTGAAATGTTTTAAAAGAAGTGTAATAAAACATGCTTTGGAGTGTTTGCTTAGAAAGGAAATTCCAGTCAGAGTGTATAAAATGGAACAGAAGCACACCAGTTTAAAGCTCTGAACCTTATTCAAGGACGGCAATGTGGGTATGGCATGTTATTGAAATACCTATGGTATATTCACTTTAAAGTTGCCAGGGGAATATACAGGTGAACACAAATGCTATAAAACATATGAACACTTATACAAAGCATTAATATTACTACAGTACAAGCTTTTCTATTGTGGAGAGTGGAGACCTCTCAAGTGTCTGCCTCTGGAACTGGCAGAACAGGGTTAGTTACAAGTCCCAAGTTTAGGATTCTGCCTCTCCAAGTAGCAGATCCATCTGCACAGAAATGCCTCTGTGCTGCAGTTTGATCCTGGCTGCAGGCTGTGGAGCTGCACTGCTTTCACATACAAATATTTCCAGTAGTATCAAATCCTATTAGTTATTATTCAAACTTATTGACCTCTTGACTTTTGGCCTGTCAACCCATAAGTCTTTCTTCAAGCCACTTGCCACTGAATCATGTATTACTCCCTGAATATTTACAGAGAGCAATTACATTACATTAAGATGCCGTTCTGTTCATTTTCTGAACCTAACTGGTTCATTCTGAAGCCGCTACGCTGTTTTATCCTACTCATACAGAGCAGGTACCATCAGAACCTTGAGAAAAATCCTGTAAGAGACTAGCACTTAGAACATTTTGAATGCGTATTTTAATTAATGCTGCAAGCAGCATTTGAACAAAACTTGAAACATTGAACCCTGCTGTTCCTTGAGGTCTCCTGTATCCATCCAAGATGCTTAGAAATAATTCTGTGACACAAAGATGGAATCTGAAAGTCTCCCTATATATTATATATACACCTATCTCTTGCACATGCCATATATATGTATGCACATATATAAGCATATGAACTTGTAACATTTTTTACAGCAGTGTTTCAAGGAAACAAGAACTCTGCAAGTCTTGGCTACTGCTCTTTATGATTTTGATCAGAAAATTCTGTTCTATTGGCATAAATACCCAGGGGCTAGAAGCAGTCCCACGTGCATGCTCCTGAATTTAAAAATGAGTATTTGACTACTGACTTTTCAGTAGGCTCATGATATTGAGCCAGTAATGACTAAAGTCAGTAGGAATCTGTACATCCCTTTCATCTGTTGAATGTTGAAAAACAAAAGGACTTTTGAATAAAAAGGATTTCTTTCTCCGTATCTACCGAATGGGAGGGCCTCTTGGGAGTGAATGTCCTTTTGTCCCTAGAAAAGAACTATTGCCGAACTGGTTGATTCTCAAAGCCAGATTTCATGTAAGTCTGTAATTCAGTAGGATGTTCCTCATGGCAGTTCCTGACACCTTCCTGAGTGTATCTCTGTAAAATAAAATGTGCTGTAGGCCAAAGTTCTTATTACAGATCAAATTAATCTTCCAACATTACTTTTTATAACTCTCTTTTTTTAATACACCCCAGGCTACATTACCTAGGATAGAATTGCTGTAGAATTAATTTTATTTCACTAACTTTTTTTCTGAAAAGTTCAAAACATTCCCATGTCTTCTTCAGCCTTAGTTCATGGAAGTATCCTGATAAGGCATTTGAGTGTACATAGGAAGCAATATGTTTGAATCTCAGTAAAGTAAATAGGATTTAGGCACGTATTTAAGCCAGTGATTCAATAAAGTGCTTTAAAATGTACTTGTGTTCAGACTTGTTCTGCAAAAAAACCCCACAAGTGTATGTTTAGCTTTAAGCATAACATAAGAATTTAGGTCTCACTGAAGTTGTTCCTCTGTTCAAGTTGTTGTGTTGTTTTTTTTTTTCTGAATGAATATGTATTGAATAGGAGACAATTATTTTTAACTAATCTTTTCACTTAGATGTTAAATAGTCCTTTCACTTTTTAAATAACTTTTCACTTAAATTAAAGCCAATGGGAAAAAAAAATAATTGGAAAGCTGATAAACAAATTGTTGAGATAAACAAAAGCAAGGCAATTTAACTGATAGAATACCGAAAGATTTTGCAAGGAAATAAAAGTTGGTTTTAAGCTGATGTCTTGTATAGTATTATGTTTATGATATCATGAAAGTCTTAAGAAACTATGTAGTACTATTTATATAAATGCACAAATACCATAGTATTATGTCCAGAAACAATTTTGTTATTATGTGATTTTTAAATTTTATTGGTTTATGAAGACTTCTCTGGGGCTGATTCCTGTTCACATTTACACCATGTGATGATGGAAGATACATTTTTATTACACTGCAATTTCTTTACCAAAAAGCTATGAATGTCTCTTGAAATAAATAAAAATTGGGTCCTTTCAATCTTAACAGTGACATAGCACAAGTAAAAGCTATAGCAAAAGAATTCAACTAATTTTATTTCATTCAGGCAAAACCCAGTAAGATTTCAGGGAGGTGTTGGAAAAATGTCCTTGTTGCTGGTGTCAGAGGAAGTGCAATTAGTATGGAGCCAGTGTTTTCTTTCTCTCCGAACTGCTGCCCAAACCCAAAGCAAATGAACTCGCAGAAACTGCCTAAGCAGTCAAGCATACAGATCATCCAGCCCCAGGCCAGAGTTACTTTTTCCTGGGAAATCTTAAAAAGGAAGAATTCAGACCTCCTCCAAACACAGTTTATTTCTCCCATCACTTTCTTTTGCATTCTCTGCAAAAACAGCTGCAACAGATAATACAGGAGGCAAAATCAGTATTTCCAGCTGAAAGCCATCAGAGTTAAGGGGACTTTCTCTCGAATCTTGGCAAGGGGACCCTTTTTCAAACCCCACCCATCCTATAACCTAGCAGGCCACTCTAGCTGCTGCCATTTTTCATGCCTGCTCATTGTTCTGCAAAAGCAGTGGAAGGGGAGTTTTTGTTTCCTGCAACACCAATATTTTTTGTGGCTATTTGCCATATAGTGTGCAAGGGACTGTTGCTTTCAAACCTTTCAAGAAGTCAGCGTGGCAGAAACCAAATTTAACATTGAGGCTGTTTCTGAAATGAAAGCTAGGACTTTCCTGACTCTGAAGTGTGCTAGATGTGTGCTACAACAAGCTTTAGAGATCCCTGAAACCATCTCTGATTGTATGGCTGCTCACAAATGCATAGGAAGGAAATAATCAAATACAAGATAGATTTTTTGGTTTTTAATTTCCCAATCCCATTTGCATGAGTTCACTGTCAGTCCTTTTCTGCAGAACAAATGAAGAGAGTAAAACTCACTGTCTTATGTTACCCAGTGTTGCTCTGATACTGAAGCACAAATAAAAGATGGAAAATAATCGATGGTTCTGGAAACTCTGCTACATCCAGATGCAATGGTTTAAAGATATGTACTCTCCTGAGCACAAACAGTAGGATCTGAATGTTAAATATGCAGTTAGGCTGGAACATGAAGCTGGAAAGCCAGTCAAAGAAATAATAAACTGTGAAAGAATCTAAAACAAAGTAAACAACCTTATAAAGTTGTGTGTCATCTACTTCAGCAGATCTTTGATGCTAACAGTAAAATTGAGCCAGTGGTTTCCCAGTATAAATGGAGATGAACACGTTGGTTTGCGGCCCCATTATAAGGCCTCCTTTTAAGATCTGTGCTGAAATTTTTTCTCATCGTCTGAGGAGTAAAAAGTTACAAAATATTGTGCCACTACACCAACAAATGCCATGTTCAGATGAGTGTCCTGCACACGCAGCATGTAATGGGAAATAACCTAGAGGAATACGTGTAGTAACATCCCAAGGATGTGAAAAGGGACAGATTAAGTCATAGATACACTCTCACTCTTCTGATTTTTTCAGCCCAAACAAAACCTATCAAAGAAATATTGAGGACAATAATGTTGCTGGGAGCTTTGGACTACAAGCCTATGAAAATCAACAGGAGTCTTTCCACTGGTTGCAGAAGGTGTCAGAGAAGATCTAGACACATGATTAGTTTGCTCTGCATTGCAAAGATTAAACTCCTCTTACAGGAGGATGCAACAGAGCCCGCAGAGTTTCTCAAATCTACACAGGTTACTGCATTACAGAACAGCACTGGTATATTGAGGGCTGTTTCAGTCACAGCTTGTCAATACCAGTATTGGAAAATGAATGTAACTGTATAGTGAAATAGTGTATAGTGGTATAGTCGAAATAATGAATCTTGCTGAAGTGATCTTAAGAATAGATTTCTGCACCTGGGAAGTATTATTATGACAATCCCAAATGTCAAGTCTCAGACCATTATGATTTGAAACAGACAACTAAACAATACCCATAATTCAGTTTGATGTCAGTAAAGTAACTCCATCTTCTGTAAGTGAAATCCAGCAATACCATATAAGGCAGCGGTTTTATTCAGGATTAAAGTAACAATATAAACTGTAAGGGTCCAAGTCCAAACTAAAAAATGCAACTTATTAAAAAACTTTATTTGTTTTATGTTTGTGTATTAACACAAACCATATTGAACTGAATGTAGATGTTCTTGGCCAGCTAGTGGTTTTCCCAAAGTTACTGTCTCATTAAGTGCCCTTTCATCCAGCATAAAAGGATCCTAAAGCTACTTTTTACTTTCATGGATCTCAACAAGAATTTCCAGATGAAGTTAGCATCTCACATCAGGAAAAAACATGTATACCATCACTTAACAAGTACAACAGTTGTTTTTCTCCTGTAATCACTGTCTGCAACTCTTTTGGCTTTCTGACAGCCCATGCAGGAAACTCCTCCTGAGAAACATGTTCAGGGAGACACAAAGTGAAGAAACTGCCTTGTGGGATTTCAGCTACAGAAAACACTTTCTAAAAGGCTACTTTCACATCAGCATTCCATCCCATGCACATCCCAGTTGTGGCTAGTGCCTCAGTTTCTCTCCCACTGCAGAATACCGAAAAGCAGCTGGGCAGCAGCTCATGAGTTGTACCTAGTGCATGAGGGTGCCCAAATATGAATGAGATGCCATGCTGTAGTGAACAAGCTTTAGGCTTTGAAGTACATCAGATACAGTCCAAATGGTTGCATGATGTGCATAATACATGTGACCTAACGGTCCTGATACTGATAGGGCTGGGCCTTGAAAACAACCCAGTACTAACAGCTTAGTCTGATATGTGCTTTATCTTTGTGACTTAGAGCCTTTCCTTCAGCTGAAACCAAATCTTGCCTAAGGCCTACCAGACAGTCTTGATTCAGCAGGCATCTGGAATGGAGGCTGGTCCCTCTCCGCAAGTCACTTGCTTGAATTCCTTAATTCAGCATCTTCCAAACTTTTAAAAGCAGCTCCAGAAGAAAGTCAATTTCACAGTTGTCTAAAGCAATGTTGACCTTTGCAGATATCAGCACTTTTGAAGAAGTGTCACTCAGGTACACAAAATTGCCAGCATAATCTACTTTCTGAAAACCATATCAAAAAAGAATTTTATGTAATCCCTCCAGTATCATTTTTGGAGCATGAGGGTTTACCCTATATACAGGCTGAGCAAGTGGATTCCCTTCAAACTTGTGAAGAATGGGGATGTTGTTAACACTGATTCTCAACCCAGTCTTGTTATTTCCTAGCCTTCTGGCAGCATACCCTGTGGGATGTGCTATCAGGACGTCTTTCACATTTTATATCCTCAAAAATATTTTATAGGTGTGTGAAGACGAAGACTATGCAACATCTGAATGTAATGTTATGCCTACATGACCCAAAAACAGGGTTTCCTTCTACTGTTCTTGGAATGCCTATGATATGAGGTTTGCCAAATTTCTGATGGCTATCCTCCCATAATTTGTTTACCTACTTACTAGCAATTTTAACAGAAATCTTTACACAGATTCAAAAGTTCACCGAGCAATAGATGAGATTTCAAAAGATTCTAAATGTTGTCATTTAACTTACTGAGGTCCCAACCCATAAACTGCATTTTTTTTTTCATAAAGTGTCTGAACAGTTCAAATTTTAAACTTATATTGCACTATTTTACTGACCTCTGAACTGATTAGCATCTATGGCTCTATTGATTTCATGTAGCAAGGTCTCTGCCCAAGAGCTACTACAATAGTAGACATCAAGCATTTGTCCTATAATCCTTTTAGGTAATCTCTTTATCTCTTGGATGCATTTTGATTCTTTTTAAGCAAACAAACAAAAAAAAAAATCAGTACTGTCCCTGGGATTTTTATTGCATACACTGAGGCCAGGTCTTTAGGTGGCACAAAGGACTTTAAACTGAATGCATTTTTCAAGTATTGCAACATCTTTTTTGTTACACGTAATATGATAACATATGATGGAGCGTGTTATTTCTGGAAAGTCCTTGGTATGTTGCCAGTAATCCTGTGCTCAAGAAGTCCTGTTTTAAGGGTCATACGTTACTTGGAGAACCCTTCCAGAACCCATATGCAGCAGGTTACTGATACAATGCAGTGGTTATTCATGTCGGCTACTGACAAGGACTTAACACTAGCAAAAAAAAGTTACTGAAAGCACTCATTATTATGCCTTTAACTTCACTAGGCTTTGCAAAATGAATGCACAGAAACAGAAATGTCTGTGATGGCTTTGCCCCTCAAATTCTTCACTTTTTAGGGGACACTAAAAGCTAAGGGGTTGCAACTGAGGACATAGCTCTATTCCTGCAAAGGCAACCACTGCAAAGGGCACTGGCAGCAGAGCACACAGCCCTGCAGCCCTGCCTCCCTGACCACCAGGAACCCGCCGGGCACTTTGATTAATCTTCTCAGCATCTGGCAAGTCCCAGCAACTCCAGCCGGAGAAAAGCATTTGGAAAGTCCTTTTTGATATGCAGGAAACTGTACGACAGAGGTTCGAGGGGTTCCTCGCTGAGGTGAGCATGGGGGTAAGAAACCGTGCGGAATGTTCGTATTTCCTCGGCCTGTCCCTCCTTCTCTCCCCCGCACATGCCAGCCTGGGGCGACAGCAAACGCTGTTATCCCGCCGACCGCCGCCGCCTCAGCACCTGAGGAGGTGCAGGGGGAGCCGCAGACCTGGCAGTGCGCACAGAGAACCCACCAAGCTACCGGGGCGGTCGGCCCAGCCCCCTACCTCCAGCACTCCGCCGGCCACGGGCGATGGCGCCCGCGGCCGCTGCGGGACAGCGACCAGCTCCGGGGCGGCGGCCACCCGCGGCCCGCGCGACCAGCCCCTTCACCCCGCCGCATCCCTCAGCCACCCGCAGTCCCGCCTCCGCCTCTGATTAGAGGAGAGCATGGCGGCCTCTCGCGCCATTGGGTACTTTAGCAGCGGCCGCGCTCGCCATTGGATGGCGGCGGATGCCATTCGGGGCGGTGGCGGCCGGGGGAGGCGGTGAGGAGATCGGGACTGATCTGCTCCGCGGCTTTGGCGGTGGGGCGGCGGCGGCACCATGGTGAGCTCCGCCGGGCCACCTTCCCTACCCGGGAGAGCGGGGCTGACGGAGACGTTTGGCCTGGCCTGGTCTGCCCGGGCCCATGGTGGGAGGGAAGAGGCTGAATCCGCTTGAGGAAGAGGGAGCCATGAGGGGAGCCGAGCCCCAGCCCTTTCTTTTGGGGGGAGCGGGGTGGGTTTCAGAGGGGTCGCGTCCTGCCAGGTGACCGGCACCGGGGTGGGACGGGTGGGATGTGATGCTGCGGGGCGGCGGAAGCGGCTCCCCGGCCGGGTGCGTGACTGCGGCGCCGCCTCGCCTTGCCCCGCAGTACGGCTTCGTCAATCACGCCCTGGAGCTGCTCGTCATCCGAAACTACGGCCCCGCCGTTTGGGAGGACATCAAGTGAGTGTGCGCGTGTCCGTGCGCGTTCCCGTGTGCGTGTTCCCGTGCGCGGGTCCGTGTGCGTGTCCCTCCGCCCCGTGGCGGGGCCGGGCTGGGCCGGCGGGGGTACCTGTCAGGCCGGCCGGGGCCCGTGGGCGCCCCGTGTGACGCCCCGCGCTGCTCTCCGGTACCGGCAGGTCTATCTAAACGCCTGGCAGCGGTCCCCCGGAGGTGGCTGTCTGCCGCCACAACACCGGTTGTTGTTGCCGCATTTCGTCCCCGTCGAGGCCTTTCTTTACGCCACACAGTCCCACCTTGTGCCGTCTTTACCGGTGTCCAGGAGCCGCAGCGGAGATGACATTGATCCCCGTGGTTCCCTCGGTTGTGCAAAGTATGTGACAGAAGTACCGAGCGTCCAAAATGTGCCGGAAACCACAAAGGCCCTTCCTTGAGTCAGGTCACCAGGTGAACCGTGCAACAGCTACATCTCTTTGCATTCCTGAATGAACTGACATACAGTTTTTAGCTGGTAAACTCCATCTAAAATGAGTGTGAGATTTTGGTAATGTGTGCAGCTTGATATTTTAAAAGCTTCTGCTATGTAGAAGTATAACTTCATGTATTTGTAAGAATGACTTTCTGCTTTCTCCTATTGAACGTGGTTTCTTGTGTCCAGCCCTTGTTTGTCTGGCATTTTTCCAAGGAGAAAACTGTCTTCACTTAAACTTTTGATGAATCGTGGGATTGCATAAGAAGTTTGACATGGGTAGTGCAAAGAAAATTTACCATACATATGGTAGTATTGATACTTAGGAAAAACTACTAGAAATATTTAAAAAAATACATAAATGCTTAGAGTTCTAAGCCTGCATTGTAAGGCTTTATGTAGCTACATGATTAGAAGAAATGGTTAATGTAATCTGTTGATATCATCTGTTTTAAGGGACAAGTAGATAATCCAACTTGGAGAAAAGAGTCTTCTTTCAGCTGGACACCTTCTTCTGTACTCCTCTCTCCATTTAATTTGGGCCAGCTTTAATATGTAGCTGTGTTGTCATTGTCCTAATAAAATTTTCTGAATGAAAGGACTGCTCTTAACTCTGAGATTTCTGTGACCATGGCACTTTATTTTATTAATGCAGTCATTAAAATTGTGGTAATCTTACACAGTACTATGAAAGCAGAGCATCACATAAATGTTGGTTTGAGGACCTCTGGAAGTGAGCTAGTCCAGTCTCTGTTCCAGCCAGGACAGTCACTGGCACTAGATGAGAGCTCAGGTATGACTTCCATCTGGCTGAGTCTTTAAAATCACCAGAGATGGAGAGTCCAAAGTTCTGGTTTGGCAGACATTCACTGTTCCTGCGATCCCTGACAGTCTATAAATTACATTTTGCAAATGCGGTTCTATGGATTGTGTAGATAAGTCTTCAGTGAATGCCACACAGTTTTGGGCTGTAAGTACTTGAGCTATATACATTTCTTTTGCTTACATATCTTATTTAAACACACTGACCTATTTTAAATTCTTATGGTTTGATGCTGGTTTTATGTGACACATCTAAGTCAATGAGAAATTTAATAGAAAGATATGAAATATTTTGCTAAAGGTCAGCTGTGAAAATTCAGGAAGCTGCTACATCCTGTTTCTGTCTTTCAGCTGAGAAACATTTCTGTCTTGTAGCAGCCCAACAGGTAGGCTCTCCTATTAATTCACAGAGAAGATGAATTTCTGGAAGGAAACTGTGCCACAACAGAACCCAAACAGAAGAATGCAACATCATCTGCAAGAAAGAGCCAACATATGCAACAACTGCCATAGTTCCTTATGCAAAAGTGTTTGCAACAGGCTATTTATTTAGCAGGATTTATCTTAAAAACTTCTGTATCCTGGAGTTTAGAAACCACCAAACAAACCCCTATATATCACATTGGAACATATTATTGTGGTTGTGCTGGTTTAGGGGATAGTACAGGGTCAACTGGTAGCCACTAAATGCTTGTTGGTTTTGGTGCTTTAGGTTCCTGTGGTGCATTTGCAGTAGTGTTGTGGAATAGGTTAGGTGTTTTACCTTACGTAAGCAAATACAGACTCCTGGTGAATGCTTTGTTAGAAGTGTTAATCGTTTAGGAAACAGTAGGAAGAAATACATCAGTGTTGTGGCATGGTGGGTTGAATCAATTGAATCACCAATGCTTAAACTGTAGTAGTAATTGTCCAAGTCAAGGGTCTTTGATTGTTTTAAAAAACATGAGAGGAACTTTCCACTGTTAGTATGGTTGAATTTGCAACAATGTAAGCATTTCTGTGAAGCAGAAAGGGTTCTGGGTAGTTCAGTACAAAATTTGACATCTAAGCTTTTTTTTTTTTTTTTTTTTTGCTTTTTTTTTTTTTGCATTGATCTGAACACATACTGCTATTTTATTCTCCCTTAAGTCACCGCAGTAGCTGTGAATCAGCATTGCAGAGTGGTGGGTTGTGATTGCTGAGTGATTCTCAAATGCCAGTGGGTGAATTAGTACTTAATATTGATAGAAGTGAAAAGAAAACATAGAACTCAATAAAGTGGAGTAATGAAAACAGGTCATTCTTCAAAACAGAGAAGTACATTCAGAAAAGTTAAATAGTGAATTGAAAGGGTATGCTCCAGCTGAAGCACGAAAACTATTGTCTTCTGTAGCTTCTTCACTCAAAAGTGACATTGAGTGAAGTTCTTAAGTATAGATTATGGGAGACCAAATAGTTGAGTTTAATGCTTTTATGAGAGTGGTGTTTTCATGGCCATCACTTAATGTTAACTGAGTCAGAATGATGGTTTCAAGTGTCTGTGTCTGCTGTTTCACTCATTTCACTCATTTTTCAACATTCTTGTGACACCGCGATCTTTCTGAAAAAGATATACACTGGTTTTGTTTTTAAATGTCCCAGAGTAGAATTCTTGGGAAAGTCAGACTCCAAATTGTGTTTTTTTTTTCTCCCACTTTTAAAACAGAACATAACTAAAATAACTAAACAATGTTATTTTTTTTGTTGTTGTTTTTTTTTTTTTTTTAATATGAGGCATCAAGCTCATGGAAAAATTATAGTATATATTCTGAAATTTTACTGAATATCAGTTTTGTCAGCTCAATGGAAATATGGCTTGGTTTTGCTAAAGAACTAGAGTTAAAATGCTTAAAACCTGAAACAATTCAGACCTGTGTATTTCTGAATGAAGATTGCTGATCCCAAATAAGTTGAGTTCAAAATAAGGTGAAGCAAGCTGGCATATGATCAATGAAAGATCACCTTCATTAGTGGAGCATTTATTAATTTTCTTAACTGCAAAATCTCAAAACCTCGTTTCTCCTTAGTTTTCCTCTGGCTGCCACTCAGAATTGAGAATTTGGTCTTGCAGACAGTTTTTTTGTGATGAACCCTAGCAGCATTAGAGGGATTTAATGAAGCTGGATGAGAGAGGAGGAGTGAGCGCCACTGGGGAGAGTCCTGCAGTTGCTGAACTCTGCATTAGCAGATTTTTCCTAGTGGAAAGTGAAGATGGTTCAGCATAATAATTTAATTTGCTTACTGTCAGTTGCAAGCTGAATGTGGGCTTTGCATTGTAGTTCACTCCTTCAGTTCTTGGAAGGAGAGACTTAGAACCTGGAATACACAGAGACATGCTTCTTTGATCAACACTCCGCTAGTTCTGCAAACAGTTATTTTCTTAGTAAGTAAACTGTTACTTAGAACTGTTAACTACATCTTTGGTCAGAAGACACTTTTGAGTTGTCCCTTTCCTGCTTAAGAGAAAACCTCTCTCACATCCCTTATTTTGTCAAGGCTGTTTCAGATTATGTGGCCACAATTGAAATGGCTTGAAAAGATGGTTCTCAGGATTCCTTTCACATTAGATATCTTCAGGTCCTCTGCAGCCAGTGCAAATGTTAGCTGACATAAACTAAAAGCTTTCAGGCCTGACCATTCTCACATACATGCCATTGTATTCTCATGTCTGATCAAGGCCAAATTTGTACTGCTGGGTGATACAGTTATGTGTGAACGTGATAGTAAGTAATGTGTATGGAATTACTATCTATGTCAAAACAGAGAGATTACTCCCATTAATACAAAAAAAAAAATCCAAGGCTTCTGAAGATCTGTCTTCTCTAGTATGTTTTCTATGATGGACATATTTACAGGTGTGGTTACACATTTTTAAAGGGGGCTTCAATAATGATGAAATGTGAGCTCTTCTGCAACGTGTGTCGCATGTGGCTGAGCTGAAAAGCCAATGCATGTGAAATTCTGAGCACTCCATTCAGCAGCTCTAAAGGCTTAATTGTGTAACAAAAAAGAATTAACAGGGATGTCCTCTTGAAACAGCTTCAGGACAATATGTAGGAACTAGGGCCATGTTGTCAGCAGGGAATATGTACATAGTCATTTATCCTGTGTTTCCCAACAGTATCCCTTCATGTTTGATTAAATGAATACAGGCTTTTCCCATGGGCTCCTAAGTCTGAATTTAGGCGAGGTTAGATGCTCAAACTGTGACACTTTCAAATATATTGCCAAGAAACAGAATGAGAGCGCAAATATCATATTAAAAATGCATTAAAATGCTTCATCACAAGACTTCAGGATAAATTAGTTTTTCCACATAAAGGTATATGAAAGAACTGGTTTTGCAAAATGAAATGGGAAGATTAGTCAGCTACAGTCCTCATCTTCCTTCTGTTTGTATGGTAGAAGTTTGCACAAAACCATGTGTAGCCTGAGGAGCATGGAAAAACTTGAAGAGAAGCTGAAAACTCTGTGCTTGCAAAACTAACTACCTACAGTTCAAACCAATTGATTCTAGAAAATAACATCTGTGTTGAATCTTGCATAGTAGCAAAATAGGTATTTTGTGCCCCAAGAGCCACATATCCTTTGCTGGCTGTACCTCAGTGTGGAATGCAGAAGGCAATAGTCTTATTTTCGTGGTGCTCTATGCATAGCGTAGAATTAAGGAATTATCCTGCCTTTGTCCTTTTTTGTCCTCCTTTTTGGGTGGGTTAGGCTGGTGTGTGCTGTCCACACATGCTATTACCTGCCAAGACTCCAGCTCTGGGGAGCCCACTGGGTAGCACAAACTTTACATGGATCCAGTGGTCTGGAAGCGCACATGAAAGAAAAGCAAAAATATATCACTTGTCCAATGAGGAAGGAAAGTTTTGTTGTTCTGCTCCAAACTTCACACATTATCACCTACCAAAGCTGCAGGCTAGTTGACTCATCAGAATTTGTTTTCTGTAACTATGAAATGTGGAGGGTTGAGAAATTATCCTGGTGCAACCTAAGTGGAAAGCATCTCTTCTCAGTTTCAAGTTGGGTTCAACTGAAGTGGTAGAAAACCCTGTACAGTTTTGGGGAGGGAAATAAGCTGTAGGGCTATCGCTTGCCTTGAGAAAACAAAACAGACACAGAAACTTGTGCATCATGTTGGTAATAGTTAACATAGGTCAGACTTTAGTAACTCCGTGTGGCTTTTGCAGTAAAATGTAGGTGATTTAAGAATACATGCTCATTGGGGGACTTTTCAAAGGCATTCCTAGCAGTTAGGGACATCACTGTTGTTGCAGGTTGCCCAGTTAAGTCAGGAGAAGCAAATGCTTTTATTCATTTATGCATTTAAAAATGTCTGCCACTGACTTTCACTAGAATTTAGATATTTATGAACTCATTGACGGGATGTGATATTCTGACTAATTTTATTTGCAGCTATATTCCAAAATAGTAAAAAATAAAAAATCAAATAACAGAATAGCAAATCTACTCAACTCTGCCTTTAAGAGTATGTTCTACATTTTTTTTACAAGGGACAGAATTGGACTTTTTTAAAACTCACATTGGTTCCTGGGAATTTCTTGCATAGCAAAAACTGTACCTTTTTATGCTTCTTGAGCAAAGCAGATAATAGAAGATCTTTTGTAGCTGCAGAATAAAGGCACTAGCTTGACTTATTGTGTCTGTATACTGAGTTAAGAATGTCACCTTGTCAAAGATATTTTTTCTGCTTACTAAGATGGCAAAATACAATTTACATTTTTTGAAAAATCGTGTAAAAATCAAGGTTTTGGCCTGTTACTGTTGCTTAGCACAATGTTGAGATGTAATAATAATTCATACTATGTTATTGTTGGCCTTTTCAGAAATCACACAAAAGCTGTAATGACAGACTGTTGTTACAAGTGGCAACAGTAAGCTCTTAAGAGGTCTTGGAATTCAGATAAGTTATAGGTCTGATACTGGTGGCATGTAAGGTCCAGGAAAGCTGTGTTTTGAGCATTAAAAGTGCTGAGTACCTTGAAAAAACGGGTCCACCTGTCTCAAACTGGGCACACAAAGTTAATGAAACCTTTCTGATCTGTGGTAGTCTTGCCCGCTTAAAATGGAAATGGTATAATCAGCCTCTTGTTGGAGAGCTAATTAATGCTTGTGCATGCAAGTAAGTATAGGGATCAATTCCACGGGAATGCTTGTTACAAAGGAATAATTCTGTCTCAGAGCTGGATTTGAACACTGCTGTAAAGTTAGATATTAGATTAGAAAACTATGCTGTAACCTCAAGCCTCAGGTTACATATTGATGAATGGGATAAAATAAAATACGGAATAGTTGTGCAAGGGCTGAGCAGAATCTACCGTCAGTACGGAAAGAACTGGTAGCCTGGAGGGAGAGGAGCAGGTTCTGTGGGCTCATGGGGCAACTGGTGGGTTGTGTCGTGTGGGCTTCGGGAGAGCCAGGGACATGCGGCTTGGAGCAAACCTCACTCGTGTCACTATGAGTGGTACCTCAGTCCATCTCTCCTACTTTCACAAAACAACAACAAAAAGCTTATAAAATGCTTATGTCCCTTTATGAGACACTTGCTTGACTTCTTCATAATAATTCTGGAAAACACCATGTTTTCAAAGTTTTCAGCTGGCTGTAGTTTCTATATACATAGCAACCCTTTAAAAAGCATGTAAACCAGCACCATAGTTTATACCAATCTGTCTACAGTGGTAACTGTGTCACTTCTGTTAGGAGAGAAGGTGGATAATCATCAGCTTAGAATGTAAAGTTTTTGGAGAAACTATATTTATGTATTTATATGTGTATGTATAGGCATGTGCATGTTATGTCTACGTAACTACAGTGTGGCCTGGGCAATAAAAATGCTAACTAAACAGGAGATAAGAATCAAAGATCTGTACAAAATGTGAGGTGTGGCATTTTGGTTAGGTATCGTGTAGCTGAAGCAAATGAAAGGCTCTTCCAGTTTCTTGTATTTCTCAACAAGGGCTGATTGCAAGACAAACTTGGCGCCAAACTCCTTTTAAACATCTAAGCGTAGGTTTGGCTGTGCCTACCTAGGACTTCAATTTTTTTGGATCCTATTAATGTCTTTGGTATTTCTCCCATCAGATTTCTGGCTTTCCTGTTCCTTTCTTATGTACGTCTCTTCCCAGGAACAATAAAAATCTCCAGGTGGCTAAGGAGTGGCTTATGGATTTTCGAGGGTTTAGATTGCGGGGTGACAATAAAACCCCGGCAGATGTATTGTTAACCTCCTCTTCCACCGCTTTCCCCCTTCTTCCCTTCCCTCTCCCCTTCCCACTGAGGACAGGTGATCGGGAGGGAAAGAAGGACAGAGGGAGAAGAGTTGAAAAAATTAAAAATGTTTTACTAATGCTACTAATAAGGAGAAAATAATACAAAATATACAAAACCAATCTTGAAAATCTCATCAACTGCAGAGCTGGCACCCGAAGTCCTGGACTGGACTCTGCAGCCAACCGGAGCTGGATTCAGTCTCTCACTAGGCCTCAGTTCGCAGGGACGACTAGCAAGGTCCTTTCCTAATGTTGGCCATAAGCGGGAGGGAAAAGAAGGCAAAAAAGGGCAAAGAGGATGAGATCCTCGTGATCTCCTCCTTTTATATGAAGTATTCACATGAATGGAATGTTATAAACCGTTGGTCAGTTTCTTGGTCACCTGTTTCTCCTTGCCCCTCTTTCAAGATGTGAATCTGTCCTTATCAATAAGTTAGCATTCCATTGCTATGTTTACCAAAACATGTATCTGGTTCTCCAGGAAAATGCAGCTAATATGAAAGCTTTAGCTGACAGGCAAATTCACTAAAAGATAAACTTGTTTTTTAACAAAATCAGGACAAGATTTTACCACATAGACATGTGTAGCTCTATATTGCAGTGGTGGTAATCAGTCCTGTGTGAATCATCTCTCCTGCTTTGTTAAACTGCTATGAGCTTGCTCAGTATTTCCCTTTCCCAGCCCACCACTTATTTATTATAAAGAATGCTTACTTTACAGTTTACTTGAAATTACTGGGTTTTTTCATGCTCAAAAATGTTGCAGACATACTGTGTTAATTATCTTAATTGTCTTCTCACCATTAACACTAATGAAAAACAGACTATTCACTAGAGTTTTAGATTGGAAGTCCATACTTATTTTGGATCATGTAGGACTCAGTTATAACTAATTGCAGCGGTTGGCGGAAAAACATTAAAACTGATTTATTGCAGCCTCCATAGCACCATGTGGGTTTCCCCAGTGCTGAAGACGGAGTGTTCTGTTCAATCAATATTGTAACAACCTTGAAAAAAATACAGATTACTTATAAATAGATGTCAGAAAGAGACTTTGGAAAGCCATTAGTGGTGAAAGGACAATAGATGAATTTTTTTTTTAATCCATCAACCTCTTTAACATTAACGAGTATTTATCCAGAAAGTGGCATTAAGTAGGAACACTTATTGTTGGTTTTATTTCTAAGTCCTTATTCCATACTATTCCAAAGTTCTAAGCATTTTTTTTTTAAGTTTTCTTTAAAACTGTTGCTGAATAGATGGCTCTTTGTGGGTCTGGAGGTTAATGTTCACAAGATTTATAGGGTCAGGCCACTACACTTCCTGCTCCTTCAGTTCCTCACAGCGGAAGGATCTGCTTGGAGGTCAGGAGTTTAAATTGTGTGGATGCCAAATTCTCTAGTTTTCTGGGAAAGGATTAGCTGAAAGGAAATATTGGCATTTTGTGCAAAATGTTGTGAGTGTTCCTGCAGCATCTCTCAGGTACTTTGCAGTCTTCCCAAGATTGGGAAGTGCTTTTAGACCTGTCAGGATACCAGGTGTTAGAAACATCGCTCACTCTTATAAATGAAATACTTAGAAGAGTATTTTGTAAATACCATTCCTTTTAGTCCACTTGTGTAAAATGAAGCAAAATAATACTATTTTAAAAAATACTTTTAGTGTTTGGAGTACTAGCAAAGAATTTGTACATTTGTTAACTGTATTTTCTAGGATTGTCTTATTTTGAAAACCTACATTAAACACTATCATATCCAGCCTGTAAAACTGGGAAATAGCTCAGAGCTCTGAAGTCTATAAATACACCTATTTACTTTACCCCGAACGTCATTTTCCTGGACAGATTCCCAATTTTCTTTAATCTTGTAACTTAATATAATTTATGTTTTTCCAAGCTGGGTGTTTTAAAATATCTCTGACCATCCACAACATGTACAAATCTATTCTGTTTTGGTTTGTTTTCCTTTTTGGAGGAGTGAGAAGAGTTATTTCAATATTTTTAATAATTTTTAGCAAAGTGTCTTTGTGAAATACATGAAAAAAATATGAGAAACATTTTGAAAACACAAACCATCTGTGAAGTAATATAATGAGCAGTGAGTTTGCCATTTTAATGTAAAAGAGTTGCAAAGATGATGATTCTGGTTTCACTGATACCATCTTTAGCTCTGACACATGTAATTCTGCTTAATGGTGTTGCTCTTGGAATGGAATTAAACTTGATGTGCTCCTATCAGTGAGATCAGAACCATGCTGGGTTCCTAAGTGCAGTAGTGTTATTTTGTCATTAAGATTGTTTTGACTGGTCTCTTCAATTTAATGAGCACTTTTTCCATCCTTGGTACACCAGGAGTAGTTAAGCACAATGGTGGCACAAGTCCCAGCAGAAACAATACCAATCATGGAAGAAGTCCTAGGAGGTGGTCTTGGAAGTAGCTGCTGTTGTGGTGTGTCCAAGGTGACACACCCAGGGCATGCGCTTGGGTCTGGAGTTTGGAGAGGAAGAGATCCAGTTGTGCTTTTGGGACCCTAGATCATCTGTTAAAGTGATAACTAGAAGCTTCTGAAAAATAATGTTGCTGTATCACAGAGAAGCCTGTGTATCTTCAGGATACAAAGTCATTGTTCCTTGCAGTCTTGTTTTCATCCCTTTTGACTGTTTGTATCCATGACATTTTCTCAATATTTACTACATGCAGAGGTCTCTAATGGGAATGGCTCTTTTTCTGGTTTTTTTTTTTTTTTTTTTAATTCCAGCTTTATGGCTGACTACAGAGACAGGGCAGCGAGTACTACTTCACACGAATAATAAAATTCTGACAGCAGCAACCCTCTTCTTGATTGTGATTTATTCAATTTCATTTTAAATGCTACCGTCTGCAAAACTACAATGAAATCTGTTTTGTGCAGAGCAGGCTATGTAAGTAAGACCAACCTGACATGGTCCAACTATGTTGTCTCTAAAATCTCTAAAGATGGCAAAAGAAATCTTTGTTACATCAAAACAGAGTAAGTATGTCCTCTGAAATAAAAATGTGTGCAATCTGCAGTTTAAAATTCTGCAGTGCAGCATCTGTTCGGATTTTAAGAATGTTTTTTGTTGGAATGTTTGTCCACACTTAACATTTCATCCATCTCTGTGAATTATTAACATTACCTGTGAACATTAGTAGTGTGTTTTCAAATACTAAACTAGTTTCACAATGGGAAAGATTTTCAAAGGTCCTATTGTATGCACATGGTATCACCTGTAACACTATTCTGTGCTGATAGACCAACAACAGTTTGGGGTCTGTCAGCATGACTGATGGAGGAAAGGCTGCTTTAAGTCTTGGTCTTGCTTTGATGTACTTCATAGGAATTTTTCCATTGGTTTCAATGTCAAACCTGTACATGAAAAATGGCCTCTCTATAGCTGTGCTATTTTCCATGGTGCAAAGGTTAAGGTTCTTTTTTCCCAAGTAAACTTCCTCACGTTAACCTGGATAATATAAACATTCTGGAGGAAAACAAAGGCATTTTGGAAAAGTCTGGGCTGAAATATTTGTTTCCCACAATTCTAATAGCTCTGTGTAAGCATTCAAAATTAGTCTAGAGTAAATAAAAAAGGGCTGCCAGACTGTAGCAGTTAGGACAGGCATAACATAGGATGTAATTTTTGAACCATGAAATATTACATCCCATGGGCTGACAATAGGAGTTCGTTTGGGCAAGAGCATTAAAATCCTTTTTTTTTTTTTTTATGTTTTGAATGTAAACTTACTGGGGAGCAAAGCACAGCCTTTTTTTTTTTTTGTCTGTAGAAATGTAAATGAGACATTAATTGTAAATTCTGTTCTATTTGACATAGAAGTTATTATGAAAGAAAGGCCATATACAAGTTAAAAGTTTGCTACTGTAGTACTACTACTTCTCTAAAGAATTAAACAGGGCTTGGGAATTTGCCAGAGCTTGTTGCTTTTGACTCATTTCCAGTCAAGCCCTTAAGAAGGCCACCAACATGTTATTACTGTTAATGACTTTGTGATCAAACACCACGGTTGGCAGAAAACATTAGAGCTATGCTAGTTTAGTCCCATAATTTTATCTGGTCAAAAACTGGGAATAGAGACTGCAGCAAAACATTTCAAGGGAAATGCCACAGTTTTTCATGAAGTTATGGATTATGAAATTTTCCATGAAATATGATCAGCCAAATGTAAATTCTTTGCATCTAAGGATGCCATGTTATATTGCAGTTCTATCCCAGCTTGTGAACCAGCCAGGAGAGGGAAGCTGTTCAGATAAGAACAGTTGCAGCTTTCTGGTCTTTTAAAATTCACATACCCAGGTTTGTAACTGTACCTTGTTGTTTCACAGAGGCAAGTTTATTTTCATGCATGGTACTTATAGGTTACGGATTTAAAAACAGCAATGTCACACTGGAGGAATTACCAGTGATGGACACCCAGCCATAGTGGCTTCGCAAAACTGACAGAGTAGCCTCACTTTTAGCTTTACTTATAACAGTTTTCATAACACTCTCATATATGTTTTCATATCCCCCTTGTTTTAGAAGCAGTTCCTCAGTGTAAATGCAGACAGGTTTGATAGATTAAGTAAGGGTCAGGTAATTAGGTGAGAAGACTGCAGCCATGAGGAAACAGTTTAGGGTTTGCCCATTATTATTTCAATGACTTTGTTCTGTTTCCTGGACTGCTGGTGGTCACATCCTGGTCAACCTCTCTGGTGCTGACAGCTGTGATGCTGTGTTCTCTCAAACAAGTTTATTAGAAGACCTGCAGTTTTGTAGACTTGCTGAAGGACGAGTGCCTCTGTAAAAATAGGAGTGTTTTCACATTGCATTGGCCATTTTGGGTAAGCTTACAGCAGCATTTCTCCATCACATGTTGTCTTAAGGTTGCTGAAATATTTCAGAGAGAAAGACTTGAGTTCTCAGCACTGTCATGTTACAGACGGAGGCAGAAAGGCTTCAGAAGCTGCAGAGCCAGCTCATTGGAGGCAGGGAGAGGCTTCAGCTGGCTTCTCTGAACTGCCTGTCCTGTCCTCAGCCACCCTCTGGCTACCTCTTGTTCTGAATGCACAGCAACTTCTGTGACCAGGCAATGAAAGCAGACAGGGAAATCCATCCAGGACAAAAAATAACCCAGAAGAACAAATATGTAGGCAATGATTAAAACTTTGACAAAGTAAACTAGAGACAATTAAAATAAGAAGAAAGGAAGCATGGCTTGGCACAGAGAAGGAAATAGGAAAAGTTCCAGTCAATGTAACTGGAAAGAGATGCAAGAAGTTTGGAAAGAGACACCAGCATCATCAAATCGGGTCAAATTTTTAATACAGAAAATTCTCACACATAAAATCTGTGTCTACTGAACTGTGCAATTATGTGGTAGTTTTGAGGATTTTAATTGCTTTTACAGATGTTCGTGTTATCCGTTGTGGTTTGGCTGGGATCAGAGAGATGAAGAGAAAGCACAGTGTGTATCAGAGATGTGGGAAAGTTTGCTCATGCTTTGCAGACTTCCCTTCAAACTGTATCTGACTTCCAGTTACATGGCATGTTATGAGAATCAAAGAATCAAGATAGTTTTCTTTTCTCAGTTCAAGAAGGACAGGGAACTGCTGGAGAGGGTCCAGCGTAGGGCAACAAAGATGATTAAGGGAGTGGAGCACCTCCCTTATGAGGAAAGGCTGAGGGAGCTGGGTCTCTTTAGTTTGGAGGAGACTGAGGGGTGACCTTATTAATGCTTATAAATATATAAAGGGTGAGTGCGACGAGGACGGAGCCAGGCTCTTCTCGGTGGCAAACAATGACAGGACAAGGGGTAATGGGATCAAGCTGGAACACAAGAGGTTCACTTAAATTTGAGGAAAAACTACTTCTCAGTAAGGGTGACAGAGCACTGGAACAGGCTGCCCAGGGGGGTTGTGGAGTCTCCTTCTCTGGAGACATTCAAAACCCGCCTGGACATGTTCCTGTGCGACCTCACCTCGGCGTTCCTGCTCCATCAGGGGGATTGGACTGGATGATCTTTTGAGGTCCCTTCCAATCCCAAACATACTGTGATACTGTGATTTCTGTTCAGTTCTTAGGAAATGTAAATTCTACCTTCTTGTCCCTCACTGACCTCATATGCTTTAAGACAACATTTCCCACTAATAATTCCAGCTCTCCTATTTAGGAAAAGTAGGAATATGTGGCATGGGAGCTGTTTTCAGGAGTCTATGAGACTTGGTATCCTAAAGGCTGATCTGAAACTTTCAGTAAATGATCAGGGAAGAGGACGAGAAGTACTATTTTGGAGTATGAAAATGATGGTTGTTTAGGAGACTGTGTATATGTATACTATTTCTGCTTATTCTTTATAAACATACTCTTTCTTCAAGTAATGAACAAATTAATGTAATTGATTATTTTAAAAAGATAATACTGTACTTGACCTTATTGTATCTCTGAGACACTCCTGCAGCCAGTTTTGCCCTGATTGCTAGTGTCCATTCTTTCATTCCTTTTGGGAAGTTCCCAAAGACCTGAAGAAAAAAACCCAGCCCATTAAGTTTATTAATGTTTTTCATGCCATTGAATAGAGAATGATGTTCCTTTTATGTAGAAATATATAGGCTGGTTACTTTCACGTCCCCTATAGCCTTGTTGTATTACTGTGGGAAAATTGCTTTGCTTGTTTTTAGCTCATGATGCTCATTCATAGAGTAAGTATAAAAATGTATGTGATGAGTGGCAGTTACAAGACTTAATTAATTAATTAATTTTTAAAAAGTAGATATATTTTTGAAATATGAAAACAGTATAGTATAATTTTTGGTCAGCAATAAGAATTTGATGAGCGAGATTAAAGAAAGATGAAAAGGAAAAAGAAAATAATGGGTTCCAGGCTTCCATTGATAAGTGAACATTTTATCAAAGGCTGATGATTACTAATTGGAGGGCTAAATGACAAGTAATTTCATTTAGGTCAATAGGATACTACCATGTGAGATTGGAATCAGGTCTTATCAGCAATACTACATGCCATGTAGCAGTTGTAAGATGAACAAGTGCTCTTAATTCTCTGACCTCTCTCCCCTTTGACTAATGCAGAAAATGTTTCTGTTTGTATGGCTGGCTAATTCCACTACAACTGTAAATGCTTGAATCGTTGTGCAGGCATTATTATTTGGTATGATTTTATTTTGAAAATAAATTATGCCAGCTCTAGAAAATTAGAATCTAAGTTTCAGTCAAAGACTCTAATTTTGACCGATGGTTGATCATGTTATGATGATGGAGATGTAAGAGAGGATGTTGGATTTTACATAGCAGATTTAGAATCCACTTTTTATAGGTACATAATTCCTCTGGTGACCATTAAAAATTTAGAGCAGTTAGGGATATTCGCTCCTAAACTGTATGTTTCAAGTCTTATCTCAAGAAGCATTTCTGTCCTACTCTGGTGAAAGCCCTTCATTACCGTGGTACTAGTAAATATTTTGTACTCATGGTTCTCTTTCAGTTGTATATTAAAAAAAATTTATTTCAGTCCTGAGTTGAATATTTTGATTGGCAAGGCATATGCTTAGCTTTTTATAAAAAAATACTTCATCATCTGTCTTTTTAATATTTTTTCTAGTTCTAAGAAAATTTCTAATTCTAATTCTAAGAAAAAACTGAAGAACATCTCCCTATACTATTTTTTTGTGTGTCTGTAATATAAGAAGGTGTGATTCAGTCATTCTCTTCTAGGTTTTCGTACCTCTTTGCCTTTTGTCTTTTTGAAGTGTTCTGCAGCAGAGAGCTGTGACTAGATGAATCACAGTATGGTTGGGGTTGGAAGGGACCTCTGGAGATTGGGGTGTTTTTTCTTTTAATACAGTAGCTGTGACCCTCCACCTGCAAAGATACTATCAATGCCATGATCATATTAGTTTTACTGAGCCAAAATACATTCTGAGCACATAAATTAGAGCATGAATACTTACATGTCTGCTCTTTTGTCACTATTTCTGCAAAGCACATTATCTTTGTAGAAAGTCATCGTAGGCGAGATCACAGAAGGTGAACAGCTATAAAAGTCTTGTCTTAAACTTGGGATTGAGAATTGTTTCCTTTAGTGAAGAAATGTATGTTTTTATTATGCTTTACCTAAGTGCTGACACTTCAGTCATGAAGGACTGATGTGCTGTGCAAGAAAAATACCTTACAAAATCCTACCATACTTTTTTTTTTTTTTCCCCCTTCTATCTGCTGGGCATGTGCAGAATTCTGGGGGAAAAAAAAAAAAAAAAGAAAAAAAAGAGAAGTATTTGATTAGGTGGATCTGGATTAGGTGCAAATGTTTGGTAAAAACATCCCATGCCTTTTGTAAACAAAATGTAGTCAAAACTGGAAGGAATGGAAACACTTGCTTAAAAAGTGCTTAAAGAGCCATTAGATATTCCCCTATTTTAAATTGCAAATTCTGTCTTTACTGGTTCAACAACTTCTTTGTGAGGCTCTGTACAGAAAAATCACGCTTATTTTCTCACAGCTATTTATTATTTTCAGAACACAAGTGGTCTGAAATATTTGTATTGTACCTTAATGACTCTGAGATATGCAACAGATTTATTTTTAATTTTATGTCTTAAGTAACTTCTGAAAGGCAGAACCCACAAACTCACTTTATTTAAAAGACTTACATGAAACAATATATAATTGATTTATCGATATAGTGCTTCTCCCTCAAATAAAAAGATGTTTTTCTATTTTCTTTTTAGGAAGGAGGCACAGCTGGATGAAGAAGGACAGTTTCTTGTCAGAATAATTTACGATGATTCGAAAACCTATGATCTGGTTGCAGCTGCAAGCAAGGTCCTTAGTAAGTAATACGGCTATCTTCTTTGCCCATTCAGCACATAAAAGGTACAGCCCCCACCCCTCCCCAAAAAAATCCATGTACCAGAGCGAAACAGGATTTATCACAGAGTAAGTGAAAGCAGGGTATTGGTCAAAGAGAGTATTTTAAAAATCTCAGAAGATAGGATTTTTTTTAAATTTATCTAAGATATTTTTATTCCTTTTATTCCTTGAAGTGATTATTACTTCCAAAGTATTCCCAATCATAGATACTCCTTAAACTGTAGTAATGTACGTTGTCCTTAGAGCTTGGTATTACGAGCCATCATGAAGTTACAATATACTGCTGTAACTACCTTGCCAGTACATCCACGTTTCAAACACTGCTGCAAGAGTAGCCTGTGAATGAATCCCTGATCTCTTTGCTGAGCAAGTATGCAGAGTTACAGAAACATTTGTGGCATGGGCACATCTCATTTCATATCCGGGTCACATTCATTTTCAGTCATTGCAACTCTCGTCTGGAATTGAAAAGGTAGGATTATGCCCATTAGAATTATTTTATCTGAAGACCCAAGTATGGTATGAATTTGTTCTGAATCAGTAATTAGCCAATAACATGCTATACATTCATGAAGTGCACAATGTAGCAAGGTCATAGTGGTAATTGGTAAATTACCACCTAATGAAATTCCTGTATTGAATACTCATTATTTGCCATGTGGATTCTGAATCTTGTTTTTCTCATATTCTTGACCTACTGGATCTGGGTAGAGTTTAGGTACTGTCTTGTTTATTAATATGAGACTGAAGTAGTAAACAAAGTGCATGAAATGCAGTGTTTGGACTGAATCATATTTTCCTGTTTTAACTAGATCTAAATGCCGGGGAAATTCTTCAGATGTTTGGGAAGATGTTTTTTGTGTTTTGTCAAGAATCTGGTTATGATACAATTCTACGTGTCTTGGGCTCAAATGTCAGAGAGTTTTTGCAGGTAAGAATTTTGTGCCAAATTATACTGGGTACCAGACAGAAATATGGTCTAGTCAACAGGTTAGGTTGAGATTTGGAGATAACAGTTGTACTGTATAATCTTCCAGTTATTTGTGGAGAGGTGTCTGAAAACTTTCTTCTGTGGTATTTATATTCTGTAGAGCTTTCCACTGCTAAGCAGTTTTGGCATTGTTCTCTTTCCCTCTCAGTTAGTATATTATTCACTTACTTGTTAGAATAATAATTTCCCTGTAGCATCTTTGAATGTTCAATTTTATAAAAAAGGACTGAGAAGGCAGGTAAGCTGGGGTTGCAGAGACATTCATAAAACTGAAATTTCATTTGAAATTCCAAAGAAAAGTTTTAAACAGGAGTTTTTGTGTGTAACAAAAGTATGGAGTACAAGAGACATGAAAAAAACCACCAATTCAAATTTTCTGTGTGTGTGTTAAGTAAAAAGACTTACCTTTTTTACACTAACAGAAGATGTGGTCTTCAGATTTGTAGGATATTTCTTTTCCTTAGTTATCTTTTACTATAAATACTAGTTATTTCTAATTGTACATTATATACAGATCTAGTGCTCATACACAGCTCATCTCTATGCCATTATCCTTTATCCATAAGCTGAAAGTGGGCTAGAGCAGCAGTGAAGTGAGTTTTTGTGCTTTCCTAACTGCAAACAGTGTGATACTGCACTGGAAAACAAAACAAGAATGATTTTTCAATACCATGGAACGTAGTGACTTCTCTAAAGTGTGATTTCTACATGTAGAAAAAATTGGCTTATCTTTTTTGTCACCTGAAAATTGTTCACTTAAAAAAACACTTTTATTTAAGACTTATGGTATATATCACTCTTGGAGACAACTGTGTGCAGTAATGAATTTACAAACACTGAACTGATTAAGATTTCATGGGAGATTGCCCAGAAGCTAAGTGTCAAATCTCTATTGATTTTCACCAGAAATTTAGCAGCCTCTTGTCATCTGTTCCCTTAAAATCTCTCCAAGAGCAATCAGTAAAAAGAGCAGAGTGCATAGTTTACTGGAGTACTAGAATATTTACTTCTGTGTCTCATTACCTGCCCCAAAATCTTGGATTATTCCAGAGTACCCTAAATGAAGTCAACGGAGACTTCTTTTAAAAATCCCATGGACTGTAATTGCTGGGCAGATGGACAGGGTATGTCTGTGCTCAACATGTGCATACCACGTGTGGTCTGTATACTGTTGTCTGTCTGTGAGATGTGACATCCTTTATATTTCATAGCTTCATTCACAGGCTGCCCTCAAAGCAAGCCTTCAGGTGAATGTAAGTTTTAAAGATGAGTCACATACTGAAGTTGTAGATAGGATTGAGCAACAGTAGGGGAGGAATTAAAAAAAGGTGTAGCTGGCCCGGTGCTCCATCACTTTGGGTACACATAGGTGGGCCAGTCCTTCCCTGTTCCTTTCCCTCATCCCCTTTTCCATACAGTATACTTCTCTTTCCATTCCTTACCCTGTGTGATTATGTAAAGACTGGACATGTTTGTAGTACACACCAAACCTCTATAAAAATGTGAACAGCTTACATTTGTATGCTTCTAATGACAGTATTTTAAGCTGCTTTCTTTGAATTTCAGTGTTAACAGATTACTTTGGCTATTACATACTTCTGTAAGTTTTAACAGGACTAGTGTATTAGTAGCTGTGCCAAAAGTGTACTTTCTAGCTTTCTGTTGTTAAGGAAAATCAATGTAATCTGTGATTTATTACTTTTGCATCTTTCAGCAGTTAATTAGATCAGGAAACTGATTTATATACTTATTACAAAAATAGGTGCAGATTTGGTCTAATGTGCTGAACTTTTGTCTGATTCTTAAAATCTATAATAGAGTTCCAAAAGGTGCTTCTTGAAATCTGTACTGAGTCCAGGATGTATGAAAAAATTGAAGGCTGCAGTTTTTTGAAGCATATGAAAATAATTCTCATGTTTATGTCCCATTTCCCCTGACATCTTGGAGAAAATTTAGTTTTTTTCATAGGTGAAAAACAGGTACTTCAAGCTTCATGAAAAAGGAAAAAGATAGCATGACTAAATCTAGTATTTATATTTTCTATGAAACACACAGGCCTGGAAATATTGCAAAGCATATTGAAAGACACCATGCCAAAGAGAAGCAATGTGAAAAGAGTTTCCCAAGAAGCTCCAAGTGTGCTTTTATGTTATGTTCAGTAGCTTTCTACTGAATGAAAATCAAACACTGGAGTAGTGATTAGTAGTCTCATTGAGGTGCTTTTGCATTGTTCATAATTGCAGTGCAATAAACTTCAGGGGACTAATTCCTCTTTTAGAAAAGTTTCCAGATGCTCTGTACCACACAGAGCTCAACAGCATATCTTTGTATTTCAGGTGCCAATCACAACTCTTTTGCTTTTAGACAGGCCAGGATCAGCCTGATTTAGTGTCACTGCTTATTCTTGCTTGGAGATTCCTTTGTGTTTCACCACGGAGTTGATCAGTGCTCTCCAGAGCTCTAGAATTAGTGTCTCAGGACACAGCACGAGCTCTGACATACATCTGAGGAGCCAAGGATTCAAAGAGAGAGCTCAATCTATTATCATCTGTACCTGACCATACCTCTGGTCCAGAGTAGGTGAACAAACCAGAAAAAAAGACACATTTGTTCTTCCAGAAACTGCAATATCAATTTAGAATGGATCAAACACAATAAAAAATAGGAGTGGGAGTGACAATGACAATGTCTAAACAGGATCTGGAAGTGATTTCAGCTTCTTGATCTGGAAACACATCTCTATCTCATCTCAAGTATGTGTTGGAGCAAGATTTTGAATATAATAAGCTCTTTGCTCGCCCCATAATCTGTGTGCATAGAGAGAAAAGACACCTGGGGACTGGAAAGCAGCTGCAATACATCCTGGGCAAGTCCCCACTCTGGATGACTAGAGAGTAGAGACTGAAGGGTATATCACATGGGCTTGCCTGTAACACAGCTTGGACAAAGTCAGCAGTAAGGGGGTAGTAGAAGAATGTCTCAAAGAATGAGGGTACTGCTATTTGTTAGCAAGACGTGCCAGAAATACATGTTAATAATTAGACAGCAGTCTTGGAAAAGTTCTGTCCTTGACATTGGCTATTTCCCATAACAAACTCCTTTTGAAATTAATTCTTCAGGTGTTGATGATGGTGTAACTCAAAGGTTATCCTACTTACCCATGTATCTCCTTAAGACTCTTTTTCCAAAAGGTCAATAGATCTCAGCTGTTTCTGAGGCATATGTACTGAAAGAGCAGTCCTGCACCCCATTAAGGAGACTGTGAAGCTCCCCCTTGGAGCCAGTGAGATCTCTCGCTCTTTTCTCATCCACAGTATTTGAAAGCAGTCTCTTCCAGTTTCACTGTCTTAAACCCTGCAAAGATCTTCAGAGGTTGCCTTCAGGTGTTACACTTTTTGCAATGAATTAATTGAATGACAACTAACAGCTGGAATGAATTGACTCCCAGATTGTTGCCTCTTCAAGTTTTGATTTAGAGGTGTTGATATAGCAACAAAAACATGAATTTGAAACAAACTAAAAATCTGAAGGAGGAAGTTCCAGGTTGAGTGCATTCTACGGAATTAATTTCTAAGAGTCCCATTTCCTCTGGAGGCTTCCCAGGAGAAGAAGCAGCTGTTCGAGCACTTCACAGCTCACATGAAATCAAGTTCAGTATGCTTCCACAAATTTGATGGCCGACAGATGCTCATGAAAGGTGGAGAATGGCCCAGACAGCAAAATGAAAATATTTTCACCTCACTTCTCCTTGTGCTGGCAGAAAGCAATATGCAAAGCCTGGTGCTAGCAGTTACCTGAGAGGGTGGGAGAAAAACATCGGATCTGGACTTAAGATGTAAAGGAGTTGCATGAATTTTATAATGTAGGTAAAAATTATGTGGGTTGCGGCACTATCCAGGAAGGTTCCTCTAGGTTGCTCTTTCTGTGTTAAATGTACAGTAAATAGTAAACTAGAGCCTTGATAATTGCTTAATAATCAAAGTTGGAGCTAACGTTGTGTTCTAAGTGCGATTTTGATCTCGTTGTTCTCTTAATTGACCTTATTGGATATGCCTATCAATGTATCATTTAACTTTCCTCTCCAGACAGCAATTTTTCTGGTCAAAATTTAAAGTTAAATACATAAGATGTCCAGGACATCAGCTGGGAAAATAGAAGACCTCTTCCCTTTCTTTGATAACCTGTTCTGAAACATTATTACAGCAGCTGTGATGTGTTTCGTGTATTCTATGGATTTTTTTCAATTATTCTCAAAGGAAGTGTATATTTGAGGTTAGTCTTTTGATTGCTTAAGTCTTTTCTTTAAAATTTGAGACTTTGTCAGGCCCTGTAAACTTGGGTTGACTGTTATGATGTCAGAATTAGATTCATGTTCATTCAGACATGCGTATTTGTAGCTGAGTATTTCAAAATACAGCATAGTCAAGCATGAATTCTTAATATCTGGAGTAATTTTTAATAGTGCTAATTTTGATGACTTTCATTGTCTCAATATTGCCACAGCAGATGGAAAGATTATCACAAGCTACCTGAAAAGCCTGCTATGATGGCAGTTCTACAAGTAATAAGGCAAATACACTGGGAGTGTGAGCAGTAGGAGAAAGGAGATGTTCAGATTAGATAGCATAGGTATGTACTTACTTTCTTCAGAACTAGTAAGTGAATGCCTTATAATCATGTTTCTAATTTATTCTTCCAGAACCTGGATGCCTTGCATGACCACCTTGCTACCATTTACCCAGGTATGCGAGCCCCTTCCTTTAGATGCACTGATGCGGAGAAGGGGAAAGGACTCATTCTGCATTACTATTCGGAAAGAGAAGGCCTCCAGGATATTGTTATTGGAATCATCAAAACTGTAGCTCAACAGATCCACGGTACAGAAATAGATATGAAGGTAATGTCTGAAGGGATGTACACATTGGAAGTTTATGTCAGGAGAACAAAATCAAGAAAATGAAAAGTGAAGTGATGGCAAACAGTAATTTTCATTGTTGCTGTCCTCTGTCAAGCAGTGGCATCGGTACTGACTCAGGAAGAGCTGTCATGATTTGTGTTGCTTTAAGGACGTGTTGGCCGTGCGCTGTGCAGGTCAGCACTAATTTGCAAACAGACCCAATCAGGAACAGTTCAGGACAATATCCCCTTATTCGACAGCATGTACAGAAATTACGTACTGGGTTGTTTGGGGTGTTTTTTTCCACTTCATGTTTGGCATATATTTCTTACTGTCTATTGTGTTCTGTGAGAACATGGACATTTTGTCCCTGTGTCCTAGATTCTTCACCTATTAATATGTGCAAACTGTGAGACTGATGTGTGTTGATGAGACCTGGCTGCTGAGCAGAGGGTTTTCCTCTAGCCTGCATGCCAGGTCTGCCCCAGAACCAAGATGTGCTTGTGGATCTCACGCTACCACTGCGTGGGCGTGTGGCTGGATATGCACCTGCTGCCCCAGAAGTGGAAAAATGTTACTCAGTCACAGTTTACATAATGTCATGTGTGCTAAGTCCCTTGGGAGATGGGAAAGAGTCTGTTTTGTGTCCATGCAGAGCAACAGGAAGATTTAATTGATCAGGCCTTTCATATGTAGTAATATAAAATCAGATCTTGATCCAAGTTGCTGATATATCTGTGAAAAAACAGCAAATAAAATCTTTTTGCTCTTAGAAATATTACAACTGATACAAAATATTTTTCACCAAGTAGAAAAGAATCTAAGCAGGTACAGCAAGCATTCTTTTTTTTTTTTTTGACTGCCTGTCATGGTTTAAGGGACACTACTCCTAGTCACATTACATTTTTAGCACAGTTTCATTGTATACTTGCTCAGAAAATCCATTCCAGTTTCATGAGTGTATCACAAAAACATGGTAAGAGATTTACAAGGAACCCAATGACAAAGGAATTTGTATTGCTATTTTGAAGGATTTGCCTTTTATGTTTCTTATTATAAGCTAGCTCAGTTTTAAAGTGAGTGGCTACTTCTGCATAGTGATGGTTATATACTGAGTGTCCTAATTTGGATTCTACTTTGTAGAAATCTATAGCTCAAACTTTTACAGCAGGTGTTAGATACAGAAGGATGCAACAGAATCAAAACAATCTTCTTCTCATGTCCGTGTTTGTTCAAGGTGTTGACACAGGCAAGAACGACTGTGTTGGAAAGTTGGCTGCAAGGCTGCTGAAGCTGTTGCTTGACAGGCATTTGTCTTTGTAGCACAGGCAGCTCATGCAGTCTCCCTTCTGCTGCTCAAGCTTGTCCTACAACAGCTTCTTCAGCTGTGTCTCTCCAGCTGTTGTGAAGCTGTAAAATAAACTAGTCTGGGGAAATAAACTGGGTTCTAAATAACGGGGTTTTTTTTTGTCTGGGTTATTTTTATCCACATCTGTTCCTGTGTGTGGTTTGGTGTTCTGTCTATCAGAGTTCTGCCAGCACAGTTGAGGGGTTGTGCAGAGACAAGAAGGGGCAGTGTAGAAATATGGGTTGTGCAAAGCAGCTACCAGGACAAACTTGGGACAAACTGCATCCTCACTCTGAATGTTACTTTGTTGAGAAGATGGTATTGGAGGGTACTAATATCCATCGAGGACTTCTCACAAATAATATATGTACCAAAGCGGTTTAAATATTGGTTCTAAACTTACTTATCATTTCAAATTGACTTTGTTAGGCTTTTCTGAATATTCTATTGTTGTACTGCAATTAAGACATTTAAGTCAAACCTATTTTAAGTGAGCACAAAGTTTAACTTAAATTCAAACTATTCTTCCAGACCATCTCAGATAAAAGCACATAGGTGCCTAAAAATTAGTATTACCTCTAAACAGAAGAAAGTGTATATATTGTCTGTATTTTGTTCTGTCTGTTACCCTGTTTTTTCCTTTGTCCCCGTCAAAAGTCATGTGCCCTTGACCCAGAACTTTTTCTTGTGTCTGCTACTTAATAAGGCCTAGCCTTTGACACCTTCAGTGACATTAAATAGTGCTTTACTCCATGGGTACTCATAAACTTCAGTGGTAGATAAGCAAAGAATAATCAGCTGCTTGTTTCTGTAAGGTGAGAGTGCCAAAATTTGCAGCTTATCCACACAAACAATGAAAGCCTCTCCATTAGTTCACAGGTCCACTATTAATCATTAATGCTATAGAGTGAGGGTTTTAAAGCAGAGTAAGTCTGCCAGTGTGGTACCTGGCTAGTTTTGTGCTGTTTAAAAAAATGAGAACAGGAGAAAAAAATTGACTGACTTCTTTCATCTCCATCTCTTGCCTTGTGATTTAGTCAATGAATGCTTTCATGTTTCAGACATTGTTTGAAATAGCACAGCACAGAAAAACAATGGAGTTGCTTTTCACCTGCTTGGTTTTTGTGGACCAGTCAGGTACATATGGATAAGATCCTCCTGACCCTTTTGCAGGCTCAACAGTGCCAGCTTTTCTGACTGTCATATTACTAATGGCAATATAAAAAACAAAGCCAGTATACAGCCAGCTGCAGAGTTTACCTAAAAACTACTTACATAGTCACAGAGGACAAGAAGTACTGATCCGTTCATTGAAATGCTGGCTATATATGAAGATAGGTCCATCATGGAGCATGATCAGCCTTTAATTCTACCACAAGGGCAGCTGGAAACTTCTCCAGCTCCAGGCCTGGCTGTTTGGTGCAGTGCAACAGCCTGCCTTGAAACCAGCTGCCAGGGGAGACATCTCCATGGTTTTAACTTTGGGTGTGCAAAGTGAAGAGTGGCACCATTTCCACAGTGAACTGCCCTGCCTCAGGACCACCCTGAAACAGCTCCAGTGAAATTTGACAAGTAGCCTTGCACAGTCAGTCTTGATCAGAAGAGGTCGAGAATTTCATACTGTATTGACCTTTAAATGGAAAAAAACTTCACTTTGTATTAATTTTCACAATCAAATGGAAAAAGCTCTGTGTCCGAGGACATTCTGTCCCTCCCACATGCTGAGATAGGAGTACATCTTGGAGACACGCTTTTTTATCTATAGAATTGAATCTTGTCTTATAGATACATCAGTGCAAGGTTAACAGATAGCATGTGTTCATTATGCATGCTGTATCACAGTGATGCTGCTTGATTCGATACCTTGTACGAAGTTCACCAAATATATAAACCACAAAGTCATTTTAAATAGCTTTTCTCTGAATTGGCCTTCCCTGAAATATTGCTGTGATATTTCACTTGTCTAAGCAAGGACAAACTCTAAAGACACGTCTTCTGGAAAGCACGGGCAGGTTAGCAGTTAGATGTTATATATTCTCTTTGAAACCAGGAGAGTGATTTTTCCCTTCAGTTTTTTTAACTGCAGTTACTATGGTGATTGATCTCTTAGATGTGATGAACCAATGTCACTTCACCAGCTGAGACTGCAAGGGAGGAAGAATTAGACTCAATTCCTGTCTTTGTTGCTTCCGTCACTGGACTTTCATTTGTCAAACATTTAACAGAGGCTTCTTCAACAATATTTAAATGATACTGAAAGTCTGTGGCTTGCAAACTTTACTTGCAGAATGAAACAACAGATAAATTCTAATCTAATTAAGCTTACTGCAGAGTACCTAGCCAGGTCTTTATGCTGGATAAGTTTCTGGCCAATTTGATTTGATCTGTAGATACAAGGGTGAAAAGACAGAATGGAACAAATTATGCAAAATAATGGCCAGAATTACTAATTTTAAATTTGCTGACAAGGTAGATAAAATCATGAGATAGGAAGATTAGATAGTGCATAAATGATGTGAGCAGAAAAGACATAATGAAATTACACATCCAGTGGGAAGTTTTTTAAGGATGAATCAGTAGCTTTTTTAGCCTGGAGACGGATGTGGTTGTGGCATCTGTTAATAAGGGTCTGTGCATGGATGACCAGAGTCAAATTCAGTAAACCAGCCATGGCCACAGCATATCAGGTTTACCAGATGTGTGCAGCTGACACTGTGGCTATCCTATAGATCTGACAAGTTTTCATGTGTTTGGCCTGTTGTTCTAATCTGTAAAGGGTAGAAAAATAGCACATTGTATGCAATGACTGACTTCGTCACTGTGTAAACTTGTAGAATTTCCAGAGGGTCATGTCTCAAATTTAGCTAGATGTCTTGAAGCACATAGCAGTTCTATTTTTGTAGGTCCTTTTTTTTTTTAATCAACACTTGAGTTTTTTTTTTATTGATGCACCACTACTTTCTAGTAAATGGGAAGAAATAAGAAGTTACGAAGAACCCGTTAGGTGCTGCATGGTAGCAAGAATAAACCTGTATGTTCAGGTGCGGCTTGTAGTGATTAAGATGGTCATTAGGTGATAATGTCTCTGGAAGGAGATGTGCTGTTATTATGAACATTTCCTTAAAAATTATTAGATCTTTAAAAACGAATTTTAGGAGTGCTTTGCTGAATTAAGAAACTTTTCATCCAAAGTATGCATTTTTTTTCCAGTTGTGGCAAGAGCAACTCTTTGGAGTAAGATGCAAGACTGAAAATTACCTGGAAGCATAGATCAATTCTAGTGATAATTCTACACAATTTGAAAACAGTTACAGTGTATAATCTCAGCTATCCCTTGCAACAATAATAATAGAAATAAAATAAAACCTCTGGGACTATGCATGAGTGAGCATGCAAGTAAGAACTAAGACTCTGTGTTATGTCAATTTCCAGTATGGCCACAATCTCTCACCATTTCAGGGATAATGCTTTAAAAGAAGAGGAAGACAAGGAGAACCTTGAAACCCTGAATTCACATAAACTAGGTTTCCATCTACTAGACAAACTCACATAACTTGTTTTCCTCAAATTACCACCACGTATTCTTTCTGAGGTTTACCTCTTCTTAACTCATAATTTCCCACTTTTCTTTGCCACACACTGCCATATGGATTACCAATGCAGTTTCTTGGGGAAATTATGTTTTATCATCGTTAACATTTGAACTTGTTCATACATCCAGCTTTAGGGACCTACATTAGCTGGTAAATCTGTTAGGTTGATCTTTCTCTAAGTTACTGATGTGTACAATAGAAAGAGAAGACTAATGGAGCACATGGTACAGAGCACCTAAATGGGTCTTCTGCTCTGAACTGTCCTTCAGAAAAATCTTTCCTTTAACTGAATAGTCAGATAGGAGATTGAGGAACAATACCTTCTTCAATTAAGCATCATTTAGCAATAAAACATTGTTTTGTTGTTTTACACTCCTTCATTTTTGTAGGAACAAGTAAAGGTATCAGCATTCCCCAACATCAGCTAGCATGGCTGACAGTTGTGGAGGAGATATATTTAATAAATTAAACATCTTGGGAATCAAGCGCAAGGGTTTGTGCATATCTGTTCTGTTTTCTTATTGTAAATGTTCATCTCTGTGGTTAGACTATTTATAAAAGGCAGAATCAGGATGCATTAGAGATTTTAAGAAGTCTTTTTTTTTTTGCTTCAGTGACTTTAGGATCAGACTCTACATGAAAGTAGAATCAGTTACAACATGTTCCAAAAAGTTGCTGCTGAACAATACTGTGTAAATAGAATTGTTCTGTTTCAGTCATTAAATCCAATTAAGCTTGAGAAGAGGTGAGTTTGGCCTCTCAAGGTAAATTATGTGATTCCATTAGTTATTAGCTTTATTTATACTGCAATACATGACTCTCACTGCAAGCAAAATAATCCCTATTAATTTCTTTTTTTACTAACTTTGCGTAAAATGACTAAAGTGTGAAATTCTATATTGAAGACACTTATTTGAGGTTCTTTTCACATAGATGACCCATTTAATATGGAATGCAGCTCGGAGAAGGTTTTCATTGCTTTCAGTTTTATCTGTTGGTTCTGATATTGCCATCTGCCGGAATGTGTAAGGACCCTGTATTAAAACATCTGCTTCATCCATCTTTCTTCTGGCTGACTGTGACATGCCCATCCTCTGGCAGCTGTGTTTGCTGTGGTGTTAATGACATTGCAAACAGCGTTCATCAAAATAAGGATTTAAGTGGTCTGTGTAATTCATTACTTACCACAGGTTCGTTCAAGGGAAGGGGAGGGTCCTGTTTCCTGGCAGGTGCTGGTAAAAGCAAGTGTAACCTGAGCATTGACCCCTGATTTCAGGATGTGCATTTCATTCAAGCTTTCTAAATTGTATTTGGGTGATCTTCAGTGTTTTGTTCACAGAAAGAACTGTGACTGAGCAAAGACATAATTATTCACCTTGAATTATAAAGACTCTCTAAAATCAGAAATACTTACTAGAATACAGTGTTTTTCAATATACAAATATCATTCTTTAATTCATCTTTCTGCTCTAAATATATTCCTGTCTTCATAGTAGCATTCCAGTAGTTAGTGAGTAGCACAGCTTTCAGTTTTTCATTTTTGCTTCATTTTTCTAGGTTATTCAACAGAGAAATGAGGAATGTGACCACATTCAATTTTTAATTGAAGAGAAAGAGTCTAAGGAAGAGGACTACTATGAAGACCTTGACAGATTTGAAGAAAATGGTACCCAAGAGTCTCGCATCAGTCCCTATACTTTCTGCAAGGCCTTTCCTTTCCACATAATATTTGACAGAGATCTGGTGGTCACGCAGTGTGGCAATGCTATATACAGAGTCCTTCCACAGGTTAGATGATTCTCATGCATGTATAGTCATAGAGATTCCTAATGCTACATGCTTCACAGGTTTATTGTAAAGATGAATAAAGTAGATTTAGGATTCTCTATCTAAACAGCATTCCCAGGTAAGTGTGTAAAATTTACTATGTTATGCTCCTCTTGTTTGTAAAAGGACTGTGAAAATAGCCCTAATTCTACAACATCTCTGTTATGATCATGTCCATGTGAATTAAGAAAATAAGCTTCAGCTGACCACCCCCACAATTCAAGTGTTAGCTTGATACCCAATTCTTTCTTATAGCTCACTTCAAGATACATTTGCTATGAAAGTGGCACATAACTCTGTAAAGTGAATGTGAGACAGTCAGTACAACTTGGCCTGGGGTTCAGGAAATAGTCTTGCCCATACTACTGTGTAGCATAGCAGCAGGTACATAGCCTAAGTATATTACTTGACAGTAATGCCTTCAAATACTTAAGCTGTCAGATGCACAATAACTGAAGAGCAGAATAACCAAAATTGTAACATACTTTCTTGGCTTGTGCATCAAAAGTATCAGTATTAACTAAGATGAGCTAAACTGTTTGTGGTGTATATATAAACCTGTGTTCTCAACTGAATGCAGCTGCTGCAATTTCCTCTGATTATTAACAGAAAAAGAATACCCAGAGGTCCATTTAATATTCTGTATTCTGTAGATGAATAGGATACCTCAGTTCTTGTCTGAACAAGCTGCTTATTTTTTCTAAAAATAGACAACAGGTAAAAGCAGAAAATGAGAGAAGCAAAAAGGAAGATGATAAAAACATTGAATGATCTTTACAATTAGGGCAGCTAATAGCACATACCATGTTGATTCTGAATCATTGACATAATTTTCAAATGCAATTTTATGTTATTTGCTTTTTCTGCAATTTGTTTTTGGTGATTTCTCTCTGAATTTTGCAGAAAGATTTGAAAGAAGAGCTTTGTAAGTAGCTCTGCCAGATTTTTCCCAAGGGTGTTCACTGAGTGGCTATAACTAACAATTCAGCCTACTGAGGATGGTTGTCAGAATCCTTATTATCAGAGCTGATGCTTTACAGAACATAGTATTGAAAAGGGAGTTTGAAGGAGGGCACTTAAGAGGAAGACACTGGAATAATTTTCTTTACTATAGAGTAGGAACAGTGTGACAGAGAACAAATGTGATAGTCTAACACTATTTTACAAAGTCATCTTGCAGACTAGAATTGCACTTGAAAGGTGATATACTTCTGATGTAAAGTCCTTAATTTAAATACCTTGTGTTTTAATGGAGAAATGCATGAAGTATATATTCTCTTCCATTCATTATTGTAATCTAAGCAAACTGAATATAGTTACTCCATGCATATTTTTATTATAAAACATAACATTTTCTTTTCTTTTTTTTTAATTCTAGCTGCAGCCAGGAAATTGCAGTCTTTTGTCAGTTTTCTCCTTGGTCCGGCCTCATATTGATATTAGTTTCCATGGAATCCTCTCACATATCAATACAGTCTTTGTACTGAGGACCAAGGTAACTAGAGAATATTCACCTGGCCTTTCTTTAAGTACGCTTTGAAGAGATAAGAAATGCTGAAAGCTCAGAAGTCTTCAAAGAAAATTCTTTGCACTATAGTACTCTCAGTCCCTTTTGAGTCTTTAGCCAAGGAAAAGTCAGAGCTGTGAATTCATGTGTACCTGCTAAGTGGAATGCTTTATAGGGATGTTGAAGTACATATGCGTCATGTCTGATGTTTCTTTGCAGCAGGCCAACCCATTATATGGTATTGTACCAAAGTAGCTTAGAAAGGCAATTACATTTACTTTTGCTTCATAACAGTGTGTGAGACAAACATGAAATGTGTTCTTGCTTGGGCCCATGCGTTCATACACAGTTCTGTGTCCTTTTCTATAAAGAGGGGAGGGGAGGAGACAGGTGACATGAATGAATACAGCATGTAGAGTAGCACCCACTAGGTGTAAGAGCCTGTTTATTTCTAGAAAACTGGACCTGAGAGAAACCAACAAGCTTTCTTAGAGATACTTCCATGCACATATACAACTTCATAGATTAGGCAATACTTTAATCAAACTGCTGTTAGGAAATGACACAGAAGAGAACAAGAAATTATGAACATGAACGTAAAGGCAGATACCACGCGTTCTGTCTTTAAGGTAGCAAATCACAGTATCAAAATATGGGTAGTGTATGGTGTTCAAATGAGAAATTGATTGGTTTTTAATGTAGGCTGTAACTCTATTCCAAACATTCTGACTGCCTTCGTAGTGAAAACGCGTACATATGTGGCCTGGCGCATAACACACGTACCATTGCCCTTATGTAACTGTGACTTCTCATCACCAGGAGGGGCTGCTGGATGTGGAAAAGCTGGAGTGTGAGGATGAACTGACTGGCACAGAAATCAGCTGCCTACGCCTGAAAGGGCAAATGATCTACTTGCCTGAAGCAGATAGCATTCTCTTCCTTTGTTCACCAAGGTACTTTAAACCTTAAGAGTTCTATAACATTGATTTTCATTTTACAATTTTTGATTTTAAAAACATGAGAGTAGTACTACAGAGATTAATTGGTTCATGTATTGATTTTGTGGACTTTGTTATGTTTATACTAAAAGAGGGAGGAGCATTTACATTATTGCATTATTAATTTATTGAATTATTAAATAATTCAATATAAACATTGGGATGGACTGACCCTGTTTGTACAAGTGGGAATTCCTCATGATTCCATGATTTTTGGCAAGTTTTGTCCTTTATTTCTTACTCTGAGAGTGCTAAGAAATGTCAAATTGATTTGGTTTCCTCTGTGGATTCATATATTTTTGAAGTAGTTTTAGTGTAATAGAGCAGTGATGATTGTAAAGAAGTGGTTGGAATGGGGGATTGAATGGAGTGCTTCTTTAGCTAAGGCCATGTTGAGCTACCACATCAGATTACACAGTTATGATACGTTAATCTCCTGTATAAAAGGGGCAGAGTAGATGAAGACAGAAGGGGAAGAGGCTATCTTAGTGTAATCTCATATTTATGTATTGAAGTATGTACATTCGATATGTTAAAGAAACTCGTCAATGAGAATTTTGTGTTTAAATGCAAGAATCAAGAGCCAGGTGTTAACAGGAATGAACACAAATGTTGTAGAAGGGATGTGTGGTAAAGCTCATTACAAGTTCAGAGGCATAAGCTTTCTTCTCTTATTCAGCAATCTCTGCTGTTCATTTGACTTTTAAACGCTCCTTTGGCAAGTTTTATTGTAGCCATATTATTATATTTTTGTCCACATTGCAGTGTGATGAACTTGGATGATTTAACTAGAAGAGGTTTATATCTGAGTGATATTCCATTGCATGATGCAACCCGTGATCTGGTTCTTTTGGGTGAGCAATTCAGAGAGGAATATAAACTGACTCAAGAGCTTGAGATCCTCACTGACAGACTGCAGCACACACTGCGTGCACTGGAAGATGAAAAGAAAAAGACAGACACGTAAGAACCAAATCCTGATTTTGAACTGAAACAGTCACAACAATGTATTATTTATAGTTACCTTCTTCAAAAAATAACAGAATCTTGGAAGGAATAGAAGAGATACTCAAGGCTGTTAATTTTGGAGTCAAAAAATAGACTTTTATTTTAACACCTCATAGGGTATTTCTTTATGTAGCTTGTCAAATGTCATCTACAGTCTAGGATGTTAAATGTACAGGTGTTTTGATGGCTCTGTCTCTGATAAGGAAAAGTTAGGAGAATAATCTTCTTTGCTTCATGGATTACCTAAAACGGTAGTTTTGCAAATGTTCTTACATGCAGTCCCTGTAGCCAAGACAAATTTGATGAATGCCCAAGTGGTACTGTTTGACAGAGTTCGGTGACGCAGCTGTAGATGGCTTTGTCTTTCTGGACTGCCATGCTCATAGGTTAAATAGAACAGAAAAAGATATGTGTCTTGGATGTAGTCTGTATAGTTCTAATGGTTCTTTCTGTTTTGCTTGTGCCTTGCTTTTCTTACATGTTTAGATTACTGTACTCTGTTCTACCACCATCAGTGGCAAATGAGCTGAGACACAAGCGTCCCGTTCCAGCCAAACGCTATGACAATGTCACCATTCTTTTCAGTGGCATTGTTGGATTCAATGCCTTCTGTAGTAAACATGCCTCTGGAGAGGGAGCCATGAAGATTGTTAATCTTCTAAATGATCTTTACACAAGATTTGATATTCTGACTGATTCACGAAAGAATCCATTTGTCTATAAGGTAAGCAGATTATTTTCAATGTGTTTAATCTGTGACTTGTCAATAATTTATTATCGTCATTCTTTTCGATCCTTTGGATTTTAGGCTTTTCAAAATAAATAGTTACGTTCTCAGTCTTTGAATTTTGTTATCTAATATTGAATAGCTAAAGAAAAGTATGTTGATTATCTCTAAATGTGTGATGAAACATAAATGGCTTACTTCTCAGCAGGATGTCTGCAGTCAGCCATTAGGTGGATATAAAAATCTACTTCCATGTTTAGCACCTATACAAGCAGTTTGTGGTTCTGCTGGCCCTGTGCTTTAAGATTTTCAGTTGTACACCTGGGTCTTTTGGTTGTAAATGATTTGGTTATTCAATGTGAATTTCATTCATTCATTAGGACTGAGATGTAGTTGCAGATGCGGCTGTAGCAGTAGATAGGTAGAGAGATATATAGATATCCCATATATATGTACATGTGAATGCTTGTATGTTTATATGTAGAAGATTCATGTTTAGCTTTTACTGGAAATCAATTTTACATCCAGTACCAAGTGAATCAAGGATGTGAGTCAAAACGTAGTGCTCATTTTCTACAGAAATTCAGAAGACCCCAAAAGAAAGCCTCCAGTTCACACCATCAGTGTCATTTTAATTTGTTACATTGTTGGCATATGATCAGTTCTCCTCAATAACAAGCAGAGATTATGGGAATTAGGGTGATTTGAATGAAAGTAAAGGGAGACTATTTGAAAGGACAAGCAGTCTTGAAGGAAGCATTATGTCCATTCTAGTACTCTAAAGCCCATGATAATAAAGTAATTGAAAAATATATATATTGATAGGTGGAAACAGTTGGGGACAAGTATATGACAGTGAGTGGTCTACCAGAGCCTTGCATTCATCATGCGCGATCTATCTGCCACCTGGCATTGGATATGATGGAAATCGCAGGCCAAGTTCAAGTGGATGGTGAGCCTGTACAGGTCAGTAAATGTGTGGGCTTGAATGAAGAGCCCATTGTTTGAGATGATGATAACGATGAAGTCCCAGGCCACACAGGCTTTGGTATGGTTAGATTTTGAGTCGATATCTACAGATCACAGAATGTTAGGGATTAGAAGGGACCTCAGAAGATCATCTAGTCCAATCCCCCTGCCGGAGCAGGAACACCTAGATGAGGTTACACAGGAACGTGTGCAGGTGGGTTTTCAATGTCTACAGAGTAGGAGACTCCACAACCTGCCCTGGGCAGCCTGTTCCAGTGCTCTGTCACCCTCACTGAGAAGAAGTTTCTTCTCATATATAAGTGGAACCTCTTGTGTTCCAGTTTGCACCCATTGCCCCTTGTCTTACCATTGGTTGTCACCGAGAAGAGCCTCACCCTTTATGTATTTGTAAACAATAAGGTCACCCCTCAGTCTCCTCCAAGCTCAAGAGACCCAGCTCCCTCAGCCTTTCCTCCACTCCCTTAATCATTTTTGTTGCCCTGTGCTGGACTCTTTCCAGCAGTTCCCTGTCTTTCTTGAATGGAGGGGCCCAGAACTGGACACAACATTCCAGATGTGGTCTCACCAGGGCAGAGTAGAGGGGAAGGGGAACCTCTCTTGACCTACTAACCACCCCCCTTCTAATCCACCCGAGGATGCCATTGGCCTTCTTGGCCACAAGGGCACAGTGCTGGCTCATGGTCATCCTACTGTCCACCAGGACCCCAGGTCCCTTTCCCCTACACTGCTCTCTAATAGGTCATTCCCCAACTTATACTGGAACCTGTGGTTGTTCTTGTCCAGCTGCAGGACTCTACACTTGCCCTTGTTATATTTCATTACATTTTTCCCCGCCCAACTGTCCAGCCTGTCCAGGTCTCGCTGGATGGCAGCACAGCCTTCTGGCATGTCAGTTACTCCTCCCAATATAGATAATATAATGTAATATAATATATCAATACAATAATATATGTAATGATATACATTATATTATATTGTTTTGTATTATATTATTATATAAATATTATGAAGAGTCACACATAGGTGTGACATGTGCAATTCCCAGACCTTATAATCTAATTATTGTGCTTAACCTTTTAAATGACCAAATTAGATCTGCATCCTTTATGTCTTTTTTTCCAATCATTTCAATCTATTCAACAAATTTCCATGGTGCATCAAATACAATTTATTGAGTCGTCTTCATCTCAATGAACAGAACAATAGTATTCCCTTACTGATGTTTTTGATCATACTTCAGATCCTCATGTCAGCATGAGAAAATATTGCATCAAAAAGAACAGTAGAGTTCCATAGGCAGTTATGGCAATGGTTGCTGACAACAATGGATATTAGTGGAAGTTCACTTATTGTAGAATTTTATGAAGATGTTGCAGCATTAATACATAACTGGGGGAGACTGCATTGACCTGTCCTCATCAGAGTGTTGTGAGAGCAAAACAGGAAATGAATGTGATGCATATTTCTATTTATGTGAATATTATTGGTGCTGCACCTAGCTTAGATCTGTGTACTTCACTTTGTCATTGGGTAAAGAAATGAGAAGGCTTGATGTGGGGCATTACAATAACTGTAATGTTCTATAAGAGTGAGTTTCTCCATACCCCCCTCCTATCTCTTGATCTTTTAAATGCAAAATACCATGATGTTTCCTCTGGGAAGCATCTTTTTCTCTTGACCTACACCATCCATTTCTACATCTTCTCAGCACTAATAAACACAGACCTGCAGAGTATGCCTCTATTTCCAGTTTCTTTAATTTCACAGTACATAATAGCAGCATGGCATGGTGCATGTTCGAAAAATATGCAGTTTGTTCTTTCACAATTGGCAGATCATGACACTGCACTGCAATAAAAAAGTGACACAAAACGCAAGGCTTTGAAGGAGTAAGAGGGGCACAATGAAAAAAATGAACTCTAGTAGATAAAAATAGCATAATACCTGTGTTTAGTTAGAAGCATCAGATCAGTTACGTTGATTTTGAATATTCAAACTTTATTTTTTCTTTCTAAAGATAACAATAGGAATCCATACTGGTGAGGTAGTCACAGGTGTCATAGGCCAAAGGATGCCACGTTACTGTCTCTTTGGGAATACCGTCAATCTAACAAGCAGAACAGAAACTACTGGAGAAAAGGGAAAGATCAATGTCTCTGAATATACTTACAGGTGAGTGGTGCAGTATTTTTATTAGTGTTGATATCTTAAAAGAAATAAGAGCATAAGATGAAAGTATCTGTGGAGTTGAAAATGACAGGACTCCCCCAACCCATTATTTAAGTACATGGGTTCCCTTGAAACCATATGGCAGACTGCATTATGATATACTGTTATTGATATGCAAATATAATCATGATCTAGAGATATATTTGACTCTTTTGTTAATTTGCTCACCTATCTGTAGCATGTTTAGTATTTTATATAGTTTGTGGCATGGAGACACAGTACGTACATTTACATGTTTTCTTTTTCAATTTCAGGTGTCTCATGACACCAGAAAATTCAGATCCTCAGTTCCACCTGGAGTACAGGGGTCCAGTTTCTATGAAGGGTAAAAAAGAACCAATGCAGGTTTGGTTTTTGTCCAGGAAGAGTACAGAGACAGAGGTATGACTAACCAGAGTGTAATTTTTTTTTAAGCAAGGCATAAACATGACAAATTTAATCTAAACCACTGAGATCCATTTGCATTTGCAAAACTAAATGTTCCCTAAAAAAAAAAGGAAGGGTTTTGTACAACACTATTTCATTAATGTGTTTACTGTCTTGACAGCACATTAAAGTCCTTGATTATTTGTCTTTGCAGTTTGTGCAGTCCCCAAAAGAATACTTTTGTGTTTTAAAAAGTCCTTGAAGGAATGCTAAGTCTTTAAATATTTATATCTCCTTCTTATGGATTTCTCCACGGTACTAGATTTTGCAATATAATGTCCATTCCTGTTTAGCTTACATCTGGTTATCAGCACTTCAAAATTCACCATTTGCTTCCTTACAGTGAGTGAATAAATGTGCCTTCAAATATTTAGACAACAGTCTAGCAACAGCTTGCAGGCAGGTTCACACCTGATGTGTGTGGTGTTTGGCAACCCCAGATCTGCTTGTTCAGAGGCTGTTGCATGATAGAGGTCTTGCTTTAGAAATTACCGTGGTGAAAACAATTTATTCTAAATGACATATGAGCCTAAATCCTCTTCTAAAAATGATGTAGGGTAAAGCTCTTTAAGCACTGAGTGGTCTTTAAGCTTATGCCTCAGTTTCAGAAGTCTGGGCCTGTATTAACCAAAATCTCATTAAAAGCCAATGAGATCTAGACTCGTAAGTGTGCTACAAACTTAGACACTCAATGAGGTAACAGTATGCCAGCTGATTTGCGATAGCTGAGCAGGTGCATACATTCCACCCATTGCCACATGGAGAAAAAAACATTGATTCACACAGCCTGAATTTTATCCTAAAATAATATAAAGAGTTTTAAACTAACACTTGGCTAAAATAGTGACAGTCATCAGTTACCTTGGCTAAAATAATTCTTTTAAGTCACAGGAAATTAATTACTCATCTGAATACTCATGTGCTTCTGAGAATTAAATTTAGGCTGTTAAACTGTTTGGGGTCTTTAGGAGATCTAATCTGGATTTATTACCACTGGTACTCAAGTGTATGAATAATGACTTTTTAATGGAAACTCCCAGTTTTAACCCCCAGTGCTGAACTTCAGGGGAGAACTTGTGCTTTAATTCTGCTGAAGTCTGTATTTTAGCATATATTACTCACAATAATGTTTTGGGTGCCACTTTTGATAATACTTTTCTATTTTTATTTTATGTCAAGGTTAACAATAATTTCACATGGCTACCATTCTTTCAAATCTATACTTGTATTTAAAATATATTTAAATGAAACACCTTTCACTTTTTTTCTGCATTTTAAATTATATTCTGTCATTTGTAGCAGGGCACATTTTTATTTTAAATGTAAAATTTCAGAGGGGTACTGAGTCAGGTATTTTCCTTGTTTCAGCCTCATATGTGTTTAACATGAATATAGATTTCAAATAGTTTATAATTTTAAATACTACAATTTCATTTTAGATCTGTTGTACAACAGTTGTTTTTTAATTCTCACAGCAGTCCTGAGAGGTACTTGCTGATGCTGTTTTCTAGTAATAGAGCTTTTTAGAGGAGAACAGGGGAGCAGGAATAAACCTGACAGAAAAATGCTCTCAGACTGATTTTCAGCAGCACTTAAGACTCACAGTTTAAGCACACTCAAAGGCTCTCTGACTTCTGTTATTTTTGTTAATTCTGACCTTCAGATATACATGTAATTCTTATAGATAGGACTTCTCTCGTCATAGGTATCTCTTCTAAATTGTAGTAAGTTTGGGAGGAGACTAGATGTTCCATTGATGTGGAACTGATAACCGTTTTGTCAGAGGTGAATTTGAAAGGTGAAAGAATATAATTCTCTAATCTCTTACTTCCTTTCCACTCTCTGCACAATTTAATCTGTCCATACACAAAAAGATGCACTGACTTTTACTCTAATATTTTCTGAACCGTTTGCAGTTTGTCTTGTGAAGGTACTTTTCATGTTATCTCTGGCACTTTATAGGCTGTATATAATAATTGTAATCCAAAAACATAAATCAGATAACCAACTTTTTATGTTTGATTACCTCAGAGTAATCACTTTGCTTTAGGCAATGGTGTAGTCTTGATTTTCTTTTCAGAATCTTATTCTCTCTGACCTTTCAAACACAAAAATGTGTTAATGTATTATGTGCAGTGCCATCAATTTCGGGAGGGCTGTTCATAACAATAAGTATAGCATGTTAACGTATATTCAGAAACTATATGGCAAATTTCCTGAAAGGTCACTCCAGAATACTGGAAGAGGTGGCTTATAGAAGTAAACATGAAAATATTTCTTAAATCATCCTGAAGATTCTTCTGCTGATTATTCTTTTACTGTGAAGTTTTCTACCTCCAGTATCTTTACGTATAGGATACATTCACATTAGTGATTTTATTCGTTAAATCTCTTATAGAGTGATTAGCTCAGCATTTGCAAATCTATCAACATATTTTATCCTGAAGCCCAATAATTAATATATGGTGAGGAAAGAGGACAAAATACTTAGAGCTGGCATAGAGATGTCAAACCAAGGCTTAAAATATGCTGTCTCTCTGTGAGGCCTGTAGGAAATGACAAGATTGGAGCAGCTCAGCATACCTCAATCTTGGTTCCTTAGTTGGCATCTCTGTTTACCAGTCACCATGAGCATTAGTTACTTCTGAGAAAGACCTGATTTATAAGGATCAGTGTTGCTTTGGAGTGCTGCTCCTTTACTTTTTTCCACTTAAGATGTCTCTTCCATGATACCATTACAGAGAAAATTAGAATTGCATCAGAAAAATATCTAGAACAAAAGCAATGGTGATCAATTACTCATTTCGCATCTGCTTGTTTGCATGTTACAAGTTTAACTATTACTGTGATGATTATTTTAACAGAGGTTCAGCTGCAGTTTCTCTCTTGAGAAACGGATTTGTTGTAAAAAATAAAGCTTGCAGAGAACCTGCGATTTCCATCATTCCTCCCTTTCAGTTATCTTTCTCTTCTGCCCTGTCCCCACATCACTGACGGGATCAAGTTTAAAGTATCTCAGTCAGAGCTGTTAGTTCATCAGGGCATGTAGGAATTGTTACGTTCCTACATACAACTTCTACAAAAGAAATATGTGTGTTACCTATGCTGTGTTTTATTTTGATTATTTACTGATATTGGTTGCAAGTTCTAAAAAGTATTCTATTGCTGCATTGACTCACCATGTTGTTGCTTCAAAGAAAATCCCTTACTTCTCAAATTCTACTTGCATGCACTCAAGGAGACAGAGAGAGATGCTTTCTGAGCTGAGGGAAGAGGAAGAAGACGCTGGATAGGGTGCAGTACTGTCTCCACTTAGGTTGCAGGCAGTAAGGTTGAGTTATGGATGTTACTTCACATCATATCTCTCATTGCCACATGCAGTACCATTGTCCTTTGCCCTGCTCTTGAAATCATACTCACCATTTTTTCTCCAGGCTTGCTTGCTGTTTTATTTTTCTTAATGTTTGATATTGTTATGTCTCTGCTATGAGCATGTATTTCAAGCTTTCTTTTTTTTGATATGCATTTTTGCATGTCATTCATGTGGCACTTCCTACCACCAGATAAAACTGAATATAGTTTTGTAGTATGCACACCGCAATTAACCACTTCAAACTGATACTTCACATGTTCATCTTCATCTCTGAAGTATAGTGGTTATGTAAATCAGTGATGTTTCTGGAAAGTTAGGTATTTCAGTTGTTGGGCAGAACAATGAACCTGAAGAACTATTTTAAAGAATAATACCTAAAGCAGCATTATGAAAATCATTGTATAAATGCTGTTTATCAGATTTAGTTCTGCTATTACCATGCTTGCCATTCATTTTGTGAATAACACTTGATGCACTGTAAATTCCTGGTTAGAAAAAGGTTTCTCTTTTGATACCATCCTGCATTTTCCCTTTGTAGACACTATGTAAACATTTTCTGTATTGAAAAGGGGCAGTTGTTTGTCTGATACTGCCCTTTGAAGCATGTGCCAATGTACTTCTACTGAAATGCTGTTCACTTGCAGTGTATTTGTCATTGATTTATATTAACTGAATTAAGTTGTCATGTTAATAACAGATTGCTGAACAATTTTAGACCACCTGTAATGCTTTGATTCTTTCCTGATGGAGACCCCAGAATGGAAAGGCGAGCTGCCAGGACATGTTTTTCGTGGTTCCCTTTTGGTTTGGTCTCTCTGATTTTCAGAAATAACCATATTTTATTCCTTGGGAGGACCTGATAATATTGTAGGCATCATGGCATAATTAAAGGATGTAAAGCTTGTAAGGGAACATAGTGTCGTTTATCAGCTGATACAGTTAGTAAAAGTGGACGAGGTTTTAGATGCATAGACTTGCCATAACTTCAATACACAGTGCATTGTTATGTTATGTGAATAATATCCATTCTTATTTGACTGATAAATTCTGAATATTTGCATTATAAAATAGGGTAGTGCAATTACTTTGTGTATAAAAACTGTATCTAGTATACCTTATCAGCACAGAATATATATGTATAAATGTTTCATGTTAATGTGCAAAAGAAATTGCAATAAATTATTTTTTCCACTGACTTACAGAAACGTTGGGATTTTCTTTTCAGTGAAGGCTTTATTTCATTGTTTGATACAAAGCAAGTATGTTCTTCATTCCATAATTTGAAGTCCAAGTTTAAATAATTTATGGAGTCATTGTTCCAATGTTTGCAAATGTCCAAGAGTCTTCCATATTCAAGTTAATGAATCACATTGTCAGGTTAAAGTGGTGTTCAATATGTGTAGATTAACGCTCCAAAAATAGTAGATGAGGTCACAAAAGTGCATAGGTTCCTTTGAAACTCTTCGAAAATATTTAACAATCAACAATGATTAGCCATCCACTTTGAGCAGGACGTACATTGCCAACCAAAGCTTTAGGAATGGCAAACGAAGAGAGGAGGCCACAGACATTCCTTTCCATCATCTTGTTGGACAGCAACGCACCCCAGCGCTCCAGGAGAGGTTGCCCTCGTTTCAGTAGCTACACAGCAGCAATTTGCACTTGAAGTTGGTCAAGTTTACCAAAACTTTAATGGTGACTCCCAAAGACATGGGATGTGGTGGCTGTGGTTGTGCATTGACATAATTCATGCAAGTGGAGGGGCAGTAAATGAAGTTTCTGTATTACACTTCAAGCTGAGGGAATATGGCATGCCAGAAAACTCAAATAATGATCTGAGTTTATATTTTACCTTCTTACTCATTACAGAGCATTAAAGCTCCTGTTAAGCTACTCTGTAATAAAACAAAGTTCTTAAAGCACTAGAATAATAGCCCATATATTGTACTCATGTAAGAACTCTTTATCTCAAGAAAACCAATACAATGTAGGCACTTAACCACTTTTATTACTAAAACTGGCCTTCACTTAAATGCCGTGTTCAGCTACTAAGGTTATACTTTGGTTAAATGTTACTTCCATCTAACAATTAAAAACTTCTGTGGGAATTTAGTTCTTTCACGTGCTCTATTGCTTCTTTAACTGTAGTGATTTACTTTTTCAATAGAAACTCTTTTGCTGGAACATGAGGCGGAGTAATTACTGAAGTCTGTTTCAGAGGCATTTACAAATACGTCTTTTATTTTTGCATTTTTTGTAAAATTTGAAACAAGAAAGGGGAAAGCAACAATGAAATTGCAAATCATGAAATGCTTTGCTGCTTGTAATCTTCTGGCTCATATGCTTTTCTTTGAATTCAGGTATGCAAAAGAGTTTGGGTTTCTGTGGTATTATTAACAAAGGCTGTGGCCCTGCAGGGACTCTGCTACACTACTGCTGTCCTGAACTTGGCACTGTGCTTGACTTCCCTAAGCCAAGGCTGAGCAGTGTGATTGCTGCTAATGTTTCTTGGATGATATAATACTTTTATTTCCTTTCCTAATGCAGGTCTTGAAAGACAGCAGAAGGACTTTCACTGGATTCAGTAAATCTTGAGGCAAGCTTGTTAAACACATACTGTCAATCTTTAGAAGTTAAATTTTAAAGAATTTTGCACCAACAAGGCCATTTGATATTACGGCACATATTTTTAATGCTGATCTTTTCATTGACCTTCCCCATGTGGAATTCTATCAAAACTTGATTTTGTAAAATTCGTATGGGTAGAAAATACATGTGTTAACTTTTTTAGCAAAAGCATTATCAATTCTACCATAGTAACAGGGTTGTATTATATTATGTTTACATTTTGATCACTAATACACTTCTCACAGGCTCTGTTGGGATGTTACAAGTTATGAGCCTTATGCAGTCAACTTTTATTTATGTTTATGTGCCATAAGGTAAAAACTGTAAATCCAGTCCTTAGTGTGAACAAACTCTGGGAAGGTAATTTCATGTTTGATAGTTTTTGGGGAAAAAATCAGAATCATAAAGAAGGGATGAGATGCTCATTTGGATAAACTATTCACAGTATTATCACAACAGTTGTTATTGCATTTTTTACTTACAAAAATAAATGAAAATGTTGTATTACTGTGGTTAGGGAACTAGAAAGGCTTTATAAATAAGAATAGCTTCAAAACTGTCCTGAAACTTCAATAAATGGGAAGGGCACGGGTGTGATACTGCTGGTTTTAACTCCATATATGTTTCTGAAAAGTTACACGTGAGGACAGACCAAACAACAAGCTACACAAGCAGAACTCAATTTTTTTTTAGGAGAGTGGGGGCTTGCAAACTTTGACGGTATAAGAGAGTGATGCATTATTCATGAAAATAGTGTCTTTTATCTGTATTGCTGTGATTTCTGTTGAGACTATCCACTAGGTCCAGCTGAATGCACGCTTGGATTTTGCAGGATCTGGGGACCTTTTGTTCACCTTCACTGCAGGTTTGCAGGAACAGCAGACAACAGGATGGGTCTTAGACCTGGGTACAGCAGTAAAAGCTGTTGCCCAGAAGACACTTAATTCACACTGCTGCTATTAGGCTATATTTCATTTTAGAGGAACTGCATGATTTTATTCTTACCTCACAAAGGCATCATTGGCAGCAATGGTTTATTAGCACCCAGAAAAGTCAATTTAGCTCTTATATACATATATAAGATATATATGTGTTTTAAACATATATATATATACACACACATATGGAGAACATCCTCCAGGAAGGAGTCATGAAGGCAAAACTGCAAAAACTGATTAGGTTATGTGAGATCTTTTTCATGACTTGGAGACAGCGTTTAGTGCAGCTAGTAGTACAAAACATATCTGAGTAGTTGCAAGCTCACATTTGAAGGACAGTCATATGTATAAGAAGGAAATAGGAAGGAACATGTTAGCGTCTGATATGAATAAGAGCTGGGCGGAGTCTGAGGCACCAGAGCCTTTTCTTTGAACAAGAGTCCAGTAAAATGTAAAGCTAATAAACATCCGAGTGTGCTGCGGCCAAGCTGTGCACTGCAGTATACACTGGTGTACTCTGAAATTTTGGCAGCCTTGTCAGTAACACCTGCCAATAACACCTGTTTCCATGGAGCCAGAGCAAGGCCTGAGGCATCCACATCCTCATGTGGTTTTCATTGGCCATGTAAGCAGGTCAACACTATACATATATTGCCACAAACTGTAAAATTATTGTTCAATGCATTTCCAGAACCATGATATATTGGGGAAAAATAAAAGTTGGGTCACCACATTCTTGCAGCATGAGAACTTGTGGATACTTCAGTAGTCATGTTCTCCAGACAGTCCCCAGGCAGTCAGCATAGTGCTACAAGTAGGAGCTTATGGGCAACTGTGAATTGATTCCGTCAGTCACTGTGTTGGCTTATGATCTCCAATTAAAGGGCTGTTACTGGACTTACAGTCCTGTTTTATTTGAGTGCCAGTGACATACAGAGAGTCTGTTATTATTTTTTAATTAACAAGATCCTTTCTTTCCTGAGAGAGAGTCTGAAGCTTGTAATTTCATGCACCTACTTGCAAATGAAGGAGGAGTGGGTAGTAAGCCAGTAAACAGAGCTGTGCTAATCTAACTGTAAGGAGAAAAAAAAAAAAAGTGGTTTCATTCCCTAGTTTATAGCTGCCCATACATGGCACCATTTTTTTTTCTATTGTTCTTTAGACTTCTGGCTGCCTTTGGGTGACAGTTGTGGAAAAACTACAACAATACATGCTGTCTCTACTAATTCACTCTTTGTTATTAGCAGGAAAATGCTAACGTACATTTTCATCATAATGGTCATGGCCCTTCCTGCCAATGTAGCTGTTTTGGAGATAATGACTGCCAGGGAATGCAAGAACAATATTGTGATTATTATTATTCTGGGATGAAGCTGTGTGTTCTCTTTTATAAAGGTTTTGATCCAGACTATTCCACATATCCAGCAGTCAGATTGACATTGCCTTTGTTACTGGTTTGGGGTTGGTTTTTTTTTTTTCAAAGATGATTATGGGGATTTCAATATATATTAAGCACTTAGAAATTTTATGCTACAGTACGACTGTACTTTCAAGGGAAGCGATTTTGTGTGATGAGGGTCTACGAACTTGTAGCAGTCAGCCAGTTCTAGCACACATTTGTTTTTATCTGTTCATATGCTGGACACCTCTGGCATGAAGCCTGTGTGATATTTTATATTGCAGGATCTCAGGGTCATTCTAGCCTTCCAAAATTGATTTTACACTTCGATAAGTGTGGTATCCTGTCTAGTGCTCAAACAACTGACTTGTGATTAAAATGATAGAACGTAGCTGAGCACAGACAAAAGACTGAAAGTGTTCGTAGTGCCTAGCTGGTGCTAGTCCTAATCCTGAACTGGAGACCGATTAAGCCAATAGTCCTTGAGCCTTTGTTTAAAAATAAAATATAGACAAAAAAACCCACACAAAAACTACTTGGCCATAGTTTTCAGATGAAAAACAAAACTCTGTTTGAGTTCAGTATTGCTGGATTCAGTCCCTGTGTCAATAGGAGCATAGTGTTATAAAAACAATGTGAAAAATCAAATCACTGTTTGTAAGATTCCTTGAAAGAAAAGACAGCAGGTTATGTCCTGTTATTTTGAGATCGTTTATGCAAGTCAACTTAATAAATGGCAATTTTCATACACAAAGCATTCAGAAACACTCTGATTTTCAAAGAAAAAAAACGTATTAGGACGTTGAAGAGTTAAGTATATTTTTCCCACAGAGAGCATAGTGGATCATTCAGAGATTTAGCAGCGTGTTCAAGAAACGAAAGCATTGCCTTCTGTCACATTATAGGTGTGTTTGTGGGCAGTTACGTGATGATCTAGAGCATAAGAAACTTGCCCACAAAGTGAGGATGCATGCCTTGGCACAAAGCCTTCCTTTCTCAGCATCCTACCCCTCAGGTTTTATAAATACATACATACATATATATATATATATCTCACACTTTTAACTTCCGTGTAGGCCACCTTTTGTCTTTCCTTGCTGCTTGAGCCTGTATGCAGGCATAAAGACAATACTCATGAGGCCTAGAAAACAAGTACAATAGTACTGCATTAATCCTGATGAAGGCGCTATGCAGGGGCTGTGTAATTACTTTCTACTCCCTGTGCTTCTTTTCAGTTTAACATAAAACATATGAACAATCTTAGGAGCACAATTATTGGCGGGGAAGGGTACAGGTATGGACAGGAGAGGAGAGGAACACCTGAACTCCAACTAGAACGACCAATAGGTGTCTCAGATTGCAAAAAACATTGTTTTCTCATCTGCGGCTCATACTGTGTAAATTCAAAGTTTGATGTACATACATTGTTAAACTGGAGATGTCAGTATTTTCTTAAGCTGTAATTACTTGTTCTATCAGGCAGATGCCAAGAAAAAGTCGACATCTATTTATTAAATGCTTGTGCTAGGAGAGGTTTTTTGCTTACTCTCATTATTGGGCATTATTCATTTTCCTGCTGTGGTATCTGTGGGTAAATGGTGACTTATATTTTCAGGTGGAAAACACAGCACTGCAGCTGGAGACAATCTCCATTGTCTTTAGCATTCCCAGGTGTGTCACATTTTAACTATGATACTTCCTTATCTTTCAACCATGATTTTCCTGGCACCATGGCACTGCAGCAGTAGGAAACATTAATCTCTGGCTGCCATAGCCTGTCAAAAGGAGGCAAAGTGAGCTTCTAAAAAAGCCACTGATTCCCTTTCTCATTACATTTTCTTAATTTCTGGTCTCAACATGCTAAAAACTGTCCAATTAATTGTTCAAGAAGGAACCTGCAAAATGACAAGCTGCTGCACTATGGGAGATCACAGCAACCAGCCCATAAATCTGATGGGGGAGCTCTTCACTGGCACAGCTGCCAGTCCCCAGGTTTTATCTTCCTCCTTGTCTAATGGAAGAGCTCACTCTGTGTCAGATGATGCCATGTTTTCTAATTGAATGCTGCAGGGTGCTAGTATTTTCTCCCCCTGTTGCTGCAATAATACCAGGTAATCTATGAAGGACATTACAACAGTCTGGAAGAAAACAAAAAGGATATCATATTAGACTGTTATGACAGGTTTTAAAAGTTCTGCAAGGCTGACAGGATAAAGTTGTAGTGGTTGCTTTGTGTATGATCATGCCTGAGAAGTACCTGCATGTCCCACTCTCATACCGCCTGGGTAAAATACTCTCCATCTGAAAAACAATTTCAATTCACTTTGTAAAATTTTAATTTAACAGGGTGGAGGAACACACTTTAGAAAAGGAAATCCTGCCTTTTCTCGGTTGAAACTTTAAGGGAAGCAATGAGATAGGTTGCTGAACTCGTGTTAATCTTGCTAACGGTATGAGGCTTTTGTCCCCAAAGCCAGGACCTGCAGCTGCTCAGAACCTGCGCTGGCTCTGCTGGATCCCGCTGGACGCCATCTACTTGAAGCACCACGACATTGTCAGAAACGTCTTTATACAACATTTGCTCAACTAGTTTGAGCTGCTTTTCAGTTGTTTGTTAATTTTTAGCGGGAAGAGTAATTTTTCTTGGGCAGCAGCTCAAAACTGGTTAAAGAGCAAGTATCATGTGTTATAAAACATTGGGGAAAAGTAACAGTAGGGCCTTGCTTTGGCCTGACCCCAGCAAAAAAGACATTAACAGTCAAATAGGTCATCTAAGGGTGGAACAAGAGCTGCCTGAAGAATGTTTCTGTTTTGTTTGGGTTTTTTTCAAATTGAAGTCTGAAGAAGAAGGTACAGTGAACTGGATAGTTTTGCCCTGATGTGTTTTAATGTTTATTTATACACAATAAGAAGAGAAAGCTTTCCCTGGAAAAAAAGCTAATTGACTGGGGCTCCTTGTTTGGTGCTGAGTTACTTTATGTTTGTTAGGCCATGACATGAACACAAACACATTGTACAGTATTCCTCCAGGGTGAAGGTTGTCTTTCTGCATCCTTCTGGCTGATCAGTGTTGTCTTCGGCTGTCACCTCTACTGAGAGCGGGGCCCGCAGTACCATTAGCTGTGTTTCAGCATGTAAGAGTTTGCAACTAATGCCCTGGGAAAACCCTCATTGAAGGCAGCGAGTAAATTCTGGATTAAACAAACACAGACCATGGGGATAACTCAGTTCCACAGATGGATCACAGCTGGAGGTAGTTCATAAGGCTTCAGATGTTTCTCTTAGATACCCAGAAGTGTGATCTGCGATCATGGGGCAGCGACACTGCTGCCAGGCAGGGAAGGGGCCAAGAGCTCACTGTGACTGCAGGGCTGTGCACACCCGCGGTCTTGTCAGCCTCCTCTGCTGTTGCCATCCTAGCGGAACGGTACGATGTCAGTTTGGTATTTGTGGTTGGTTCATCTAATATGGGGAGTATTAATATTACTTTAAAACCATACAGCTTGTGGTTCATTACATTTTACTTCAGGAATACACAAACCAAATGTTTTGTCTCTGATGAATGTGTTGATATTTTGCATTGTAACAGCTGTCATGTGAAAGGAGGTAACAGAACCTATCATTTTAAATGAGCATAAAATATTCCAGTATCTACATAAGAAATGGTTAAAATGCCATTGATCTATGGCACTTTTTTTGGTAAGGATTATGTAACATCGGTGTTCCATAACAACCCCAATTCGAGATGAGTTAAACTTTTCCAGAGCAGCACACAGTATTCCCACAACTGCCTTTACAGGAAGCTCTTAGAAGAAAAGTGTCCTAGAAGCAAATAAAACTTGTTACAAAGGAGATATTATTTTAAGGGATGTTAGTTTTCATTGTTTAAGATAGAACATCTTTCTCAGCATTTCATTTCATATTTCATGGATAGTTTCTCACAGAAGAATTTTTATGTCATTTCCTCTTGCAAAGCAGAAGATTTTATTGCCTTCATGAACCTGGAGACTTGTGGCAACCACAACATTGCTGCATACAATACTACATTAGGGCATTACCATGATGTGTTTCTCTGGTCTGTTAATGGAACTGGTTGGTTGAAAGAACTGGTCTGCATTTCAGGAGTGGCTACTGTTATGGAGTGCTCTCACTTCCCTGCTAGCAGTTTCCAGTTCTACTGACCAACAGCATCACGCCCAATGCAACATAGTGCATTTTACACATATGTTTCTGTCCCTTATGTTCTTTTTGACCACAACTTTCTGGCGAATATACAGAAAAAGTTTTATTAATACAAGTATTACTGAAGGTGTCTCTGAATTGGTGACAAGACTGAAAATACTTCCAAAAAAAAGAAAAAATTAACGTCCTGTTATTTCCAGACTGTTGCTAATACCTGGAGTATGCCAAAAGCCCCTGATTCTGATGCTTCTGTTCTACAGTTCCACCATCTTCAAACTACTTCTCGGTCTGTAATTACGAGGATGTGAATAAACTGGATGGACTAATGTTGAAGAGTCTTTGCTTCTTTCCCTCATGTGTTTCTGTAACAATTCCCCTTCTATTCATCTCAATAATGCAGATAAGAACTTTGGGTTGCATTCACCAGAGTTGTTTCACTTGGTCACTGTACTTGAAAACATCCGTAAGTCATTAGTGTTACTAACTGCAGTAGCTGGGTCAAGTTGGAATGTCTCCTGCTCCTAAACAATGAACATGTGCTGGAAAACTCCCTGCCTGGGGAAAAATAAAAAAGCAGCTTTCTTCTGGCTGATATGCAAGTGGGTGAATTCTATCAGTGCATGGCTTGGTGCAAAAAAATTTAGTAGCAATCAGGGAACAGGGAACCTGAGCATGGAACTGGGTGATGAAAACCCCCACCCACCAGGACACAGCTCAGTCAGGGAAGAGTTGTAAGCACTGCTGTGGCTTTTTCATTGATGCCTGTTTCCACCCTACAGGGACAAGTGAGACACATAATCAGGAGGCTGCAGGATAAAGGAGACCTAGTGCTTCCTGAGTATTAGGTTTCGTTTGGGCCCTTCTTGTTTGGCACTTGTATAAGCAGCAGCATGTGGGATACACCTGCCCTGTCCTGTGCTAGAGGGAGTGTGGCTCTGTAGGTGTAGGGGACCTGTGTGAAAGAAACTGATTTGCAAGGTGCTGGAGGCACCTTGAGCACCAGGTGTGCTCAAGGAAACAGTGCAAAGTGATGTTGCTACTTTATTACTTTTAACAAGAAAAAGAGGGACAGAAGTTGGGCACTGATTCTGTAAGTATGGCTGGAGTTGTCATTTTGTTTTGTGAATCTGAGAGCTGCTAGGCATCTGTTGTCTGTTCTTCTGTCCTTCATGCTCTTTAGAGCAAGTATTCATCTGTTGATGTATGTGAACTATGCGTTCATTTTAATTAATGGATTCTGTATATGCTTTATTTCATTAATCTGTTGTTAGTAATATGTAGTCAAATGTATGCAGTCAGAAAACAGGATATAAATCCTTTCTTCTTGTAGCTTTCTCAGCAGGACAACCATTCTGTCCTGATGGCTGATTGCTGAACAATCTCAAAAACTAACCCTCAACCTCTTTCAGCTGATTATTAGAAGGCAGAGAACTTTTGGGTAACCTAGTGTTCATAAATCTAGACAGGGAGACTGGTAGTCAAAATCTATCTTTGATGTAACCTTCCAGAATTTGACTAGCTTTAACCACTGTTGTATAGGATTTTGTTGTTAATTAAATCCATATTGATAAGTGACTGGTGTGTTCTTCTTGCAGGGCACCCAAGGGATGGTCTTGAAATCATGTAAATGAATGATCCATTTGTGGAGGTGTTTATATTTTCTGCTCTATTGAGGGAACAATCTCACAGTTACACAGTTGAATTCTCAAATGTATTTGTTGACTTTGAACTGTGAGAGTGTGATGAAAGCTACTGTCAGGGTTAATTAACTGAGCCTAACTTTGCTGCTGAGTGGAAACTTAGTAGCAGGCTCTGTGTTTAGAAAGTGTATTTCCTGTTATGTGTTATGAAAGACACAGAGGTTAAGAAAGAAGAAAAATGCTTGTGTTTTTCCTTAGCACAGGAACTGTTTGGATCCTCAGCCCTTCTGATGCTCCTCAGATGTATAAACTGTACCTTTCATTGGAATACAATTATTAACTTGCTTATAATATTCATGATTTCCAGACAAATTTTCTACTGAGATTGGCTTACTGTGCTTAAAACTTTTCATGGGATATGCAGAAATTTACAGTACCAGCTAGAGACAATTTGGTCTTGTATCAGCAATAATGAATGAACAGATGGCCTCCAAATTTAGGTATAAACCTCATAATCCAGTATTTGCTAGTGCCCCCAGCAGAGTTTGTGGGTGAATATTTGCCAGAGCAGACTCAAAAGATGTCATCAAAACAACTGGGAGGCAGGAAGCTGGGCTCTTCAAACACTATTCAAAACCATTGGTGTCTCCCACTGCCTTCTTCACGCACCAGGTGTGTAACCTGTGTCCCTCAGCAAGGGAGGCTTGGGGAGAATCCTGCCTGTGTCTATGGCAGTGCTGTTGCTGTTGTCTGCTCACTATTTAGGTCATTTGTTTTATGTTGAGACACCTAAGCTTTCTCTGGTAGAAGCAAGAATGAGCGAACAGGGAATAGCCGTGGCTTACTTACCCCACTTTCCTATCTGACCATTTAAAGTGGCATCCTGAAATACTTCATCGCTTTGAATTGAGGGAAATGCAGGTGCTTCACAGTTTTCTAAGGCTGCAGGACCATTGGAGCAGGGTCCACATGTTGTGAAGTACTTCACACAGTGGAGTCCCCATCTGAACTGGAATACTGGAAATTAAAGAGCAACTGGTAACTTACTGTCCATCAAAAATGAAGTCTCTAAAGGGTGGTGCTGTACTGAACAATGTGACAATTGTTTTTCTAATTTGTTTTGTTTAGAATTATGTACCTTTCTTAGCAACGTTTTTGCTTTTTTTTTTTTTTGCTGCTACTTGTTACTGTCTGCTAGATTTTCATGTTTCAACAGTGAAGAGCTTCTTACAATTAGTCCTGAAGCAGACACTTTGTGATGTTTCTTGAGTTAAATAGTAGTTTTTTCTCATATCTGGTTTGTTTCACATGGGGCGTTGTTTACTATTTTAATTCATACATTGCTTAGAAGTTTGAACTAAAATAACCACCCAAAATTCCTTTCACTCAGGCTACAGTAAATGATCAAAATATGATGTAACCTTTCCAAACTAGAACATGCACAATCTATAAATGAACCGTAAGTTTACATGGGCATGGTCTGAAATTGTTTGGCATTTTTAAGTTGGAAAATTTCCACTGAACTCTGGATCAAGTCTGTAACAAATTATAATAGTGCTGCAGACAGTGGCTAGAAACGTTGAGGATTTGTTCAGATTACAAATGTAGTGGGCCAGGTGACCCAAAGGAAAATATGCCAGGGCTACTCTTATTAGCTAGGAGCAGCAGCAGGCTTTCTGTGTTTTCTTTGGAAGCTTCTGCACGCAAAAACCTGTTGTTTACCCCGGGAAAAGAGCTTATGTTAAAATTCTTACCTAAAATTATTGGAAACTGCACTAAGAGTGGAGTTATTTTCATGGGAGGCATATGGATTGAGCTGAACAACACCAGAAGCATATTTTGGTTTTTTTTAATGAACAGTTCTTGCATGTTCTATGGCATGTGTGCGGCCCTGAGAAGTCTACATTTTCACAGCTTGTGTACAAAAAGTCGTCCTTCATGTAACTGTTCCTGGTTTTTACCTGCAGTCAATTCACAGTTTAAAATAAAGCCTTTAAGTATGTAATGGATACATCCACAATGGTCAAATATATAATAATAAATCCTGCCTTTAATGCCTATTTGCCAAGTCTTCAATAGGTAGAATAGATAAGGCAACCCAGTGCTATACTGACATTGAGACCCACAAGGGACATAATGTCTGTAAATCTGAGTGTTCATGAGTTTAACTCAAAACAACTGGCTTGGTTGAGAGTGGCTTCAAAAGTGTCACGAAGTAAGCAGAAATACTAAAAATTATAATGTGGGTTACAAACTTTCTTTTCATTGAGGACCCTGATGTGTACTGGAAGTATTACTAAATTTTCTAAAACTTGGGATCCTTTCTTTAAAAGGAAACCCCACAATTAGCAACGCAGAAGTAGATAGGTGCGTAACCAGGCTTCATGTAGCAAAATCACTCACTTTTCTAGAGGTAGAAGTGCTTTAGTGTTTCAGTCTGGAAAAATACGGCTACATGCATGGATCTCTCTATCCCCTTTCTACAGTTTGTGAAAGCGGTCCTGATCCCAGAGGAGGTGTTGTGTGGCAGATTTTTTTGTTTGGTTTTCAGCGTACTTTCCGGAGATAGGGTACAGGTAGGGAGCTCTCATTTGTACATCAGTTGTGTGTGTAGTGGGAAGGGCCATTTGGGAGTTTATCCTCTTCTGAAGAAGCTTCACTGCCCATTGTGGTGACTTTGGCTCCAGTGAGGAGTCGGCAGAGGTGAGTTTCTTCTGGCAGATAGAGAGACTTACAGTGCAAGAGTATTAACAGGACCAGGGTGGTCATAAGCAACATCAACAAGATGTGATGCTAACCCTGAATCTGCGGAAGTATCCCTTGCATATAGAGCTTATTGTTTATAACTCAGTTGTGTTACAACAATTCAGTAAGTAATTACTACACTATAATCTTGGAGTTCTGCTTAGTGGACGGAGAAAAGGCTGTGGATATTGCATACTTAGATTTCAGCAAAGCTTTTGATGCTGTTTCCCACAGAATTCTCCTGGAGAAAATGGCAGCTCATGGCCTGGATGGATGTGCTCTTCACTGGGTAAAGAACTGTCTGGATGGCCGAGCCCAAAGAGTTGTGGTGAACGGAGCCAAATCCTGTTGGTGGCCGGTCACGAGTGGTGTTTCCCAGGGCTGAGTATTGGGGCCAGTTCTGTTTAATCACTTTATCAATGATCTGGATGAGGGGATTGAGTGCATCCTCACTAAGTTTGCAGATGACACCAACTTGGATGGGAGTGTTGATCTGCTGGAGGGTAGGATGGTCATACAGAGGCATCTGGACCAGCTGGATTGTGGGGCTGAGGCCAATTGTATGAGGTTCAACAAGGCCAAGTGCCACCTCCTGCGCTTGGATCACAACAACCCCAGGCAGCACTACAGGCTTGGGGAAGAGTGGCTGGAAAGATGCCTGGCAAGAGGGATCTGGGGGTGTTGATTGACAGCCAGCTGAACATGAGCCAGCAGTGTGCCCAGGTGGCCCAAAAGGCCAACAGCATCGTGGCTTGTATCAGGAATAGTGTGGCCAGCAGGACTAGGGCAGTGGTTATACCACTGTACTCAGCACTGGTGAGGCCACACCTCAAATCCTGTGTTCAGTTTTGGGCCCCTCACTACAGGAAAGACACTGAGGTGCTGGAGAGAGTTCAGAGAAGGGCAGTGAAGCTGGTGAGGGGTCTGGAGCACAAGTCTAATGAGGAGCGGCTGAGGGAGCTGGGGCTGTTCAGCCTGGAGAAAAGGCAGCTGAAGGGAGACCTTATCGCTGTCTACAACTACCTGAAAGGAGGTTGTAGCATGGAAGGTGTTGGTCTCTTCTCTCATGTAGCAAGCGATAAGGTGAGAGTAAACAGCCTCAAGTTGTGGCAGGGGAGGTTTAGATTGGATATTAGGAAAGATTTCTTTACAGAAGGGGTTATCAAGCACTGGAACAGGCTGCCCAGGGAAGTAGTGGAGGCAGCATCCCTGGAGGTGTTTAAAAGACGTATAGATGAGATTCTTAGGGACTTCGTTTAGCACCAGCATTAGGTTAGTGGTTGGACTCTATGATCTTGAGGATATTTTCCAACCAAAATGATTCTAGGATTCTATATTTCATGTATCATGAATTTAGTAAGTACATCAACTGTCAACCTGAGGATGTGTTTAAGTCAGGACACAGTTATAGTAACTAGATGTTTATAAGGGATATCCACTCTCAAAACACTGTTTTGATGGGTGGTATGAGTGAACCATTATGGTTTATCTTGGTCTAGGATTCTTTTAGAGTTGCATGATGATCCTTGGATTTCCAAAATATGGAGCAGCAGTGCTAAACTGGAAAGGAGCCATGAGAAACTAAGGGGCTGTATCATGGTGCTGTGGGGCACTACTTGAATTAGAAATATGGCTTTCCTGAAGTTTTAACAGCACCAGATTCACACAGTGAAAACAGTTATATTAAGGCTACAAGTCAGACACAGCTAACTAGCTGCAAACATGAGTGATTGTATAGGGGTATTCCTCTGTTCTTGCATAGCTTAATGAATTGGTAAGGATTAAGGACATTCTTATTTTAACCTTAACCAATATTTTGTTAAACAACAATAGATCAGCTGGTTTAATAAGGTCTTTAAGAGATACTTTCATCAGCTTATTTTTATGCAGAATGGTGATGGCTGTAGATTTTTGTTTGTTCATATGCTTACCTTGGAAATGAATCTGAACATTGTACAGCAAAGACACTACTATTCAGCTCAGGCTAAGTAACGTCAGAGCTGCCAGCAACTCCTTTGAAATATTTCTGCAGCTTATACATTGTTAATCAGAGGGAAATAATCTGACTCAGGTTATAATGAGTAATTCTGTAATAGATGCTGAGAAATCAACTCCAGGCACAAGGCGGCTTGTGAACAGGACAAGCCTAAGGTAAGTGGGGCACCTGCTGGTGAGGCACTGCAATGAATTAATCTGCTACATAAAAATCCAGTCCAAGTCCTTCTCCTGTACAGGCCATTCTGTGTTCATTTTGCTTTGCCCAATAAGCAAGCGCCAGGCCTGTGCTGAACTATTTTGCCAAAATTGCAATTTCTCCTTGAATAGATCTTTAATTTCTGGCCATCTTTTGGAGAAGTCGTCCAATATTAGTCTTGTGAAATAGTTAGAAGAAGAAAGGAAATGAGCTAAAGAATCTTGTAAAAAGATGTGATGCAAGTCTTTCTTTCACAATCTCCAGCCCCTGCTTCATTCTGTAATGGCAGGTTCTCTGTTGGATAGATTATAAAACTGTCTTCCTTGTACCAGGAGCTACAGCAACTTTGATCTGCCACCCAAGGGTGTGAAAATTAATACAATGCATAAGACAACACAACAATACTCTATGGACATAAAATCCAGAGCAACCAAACACAGGTCATTATCCACACAACCCAATTGCCTTCTTCCATTCTTCAGAAAATGTTGTATGCAACAGCCTGATATTCTCCACAGCGTTAAATAAGCTTTAATAACTTCTGCAGCATGCATTTAAGTGTTCCGTTTTTGTTTTATTTGTTGTGCAACACTTAACAGCTTTGGGCCAGTTAGAGGGTGTCATCTTCAGGCTGATGTGCTTCTAGCTGCAAAATTCTGTGTTGGATCTCTGTGCACATCAGGCAAGGATTAGGAAGTAGCCCAAGGGGGCTTTCCTAATCATGTTACTATTTTCATTGTTATGATTAACATTGTAAAATCAAGCAATTAGCATGAGAAAATCTTGCTGATCTCTACTTGGAGCATGGACATGCACTTGTGAAAAGGAAAAGAGAACGAATAAGCAGCAAAGTAATGCTATATATATATAGCAGTGCTGGGGAATTAATTGCTTGATACAATCTTGTCACAAGCCATTGCTGGAAAAATGTGCCTGAATCAGCTGACCCTGGGCAAAACACCAGTCTTTGTGCTTTCTTTAGAGCTCCTTCTGCCACATATGTTAGAAGAATCTGTAACTGAGCAGTGATTTCAGCTTTCCTTGCCCAAAGTCAGTGGAGTAAGCAAAAGTCACGTTATTTTTGTAGTTGCGCATTCTGTGCTTCATTTCACTGAAACTTTTGGCACAGCAGAAATAATACCAGTTTTCTTTTGTTTATTAGTCCTTAAAATACTAATGTATTTAGCCCTTCTTAGTAGAAGTAAACAAAGAAAATAATCATTCTGATTGATAGCTACAAAACACTTTGATCTCTGAAATATGAGCTGTGCTAGATCACTATGTTTAATCTTTCCCCTGCTTTTCTTCTTATCCAGGGCCAGATAATACCTTATTCCTACTTCCAAAACCATATTTTCTTCTGGCTCGGAGATTCCCAACTGTTTGAGGCTCGGAGAAGTCTTTAGAGTAATATTACAGTGTGTTCACTCTGTTCTTTCCATTCTTCCTCTGCATTGGCCACACACACCTCAGACACTGGGGTTAGACAGACCTTTTTGTACAGCTGCTGTTCCAAGTGTGCATGTGGTTGTTAAGTCAGGGGGAAGGGTCTTAGCAGAAATGACCAATAAAAAAGAGCAAGACAAAAATCTCCAAGTTAACTTTAAGGTCTCTCAAGCCTACAGTTACTGAGGAGTGGAATAAAGGCATCTCTTTCTAGGAAGTAAAACATTTCCTGTGTTTCCCAAATTGCTTATCCTAGGGCTTATGTTGAAGGGAAGTTGTTGTCAATGATGACCAAGTGGTAGCATTTTCATTACTTTATCCCTAACCTTAAGGACCTGGCTGCTTAATAGGTACACTTCTTTTGTAGAAACTAACTTACTTTTAGCCACTGAATTTGGGCAGATGGTATGGAAGAAGAGTGGGAATTGCGGAGCATGGCTATGGCTGGTGGCTCACTTGGAGTTTCAGGCATAGCATTGACATTATTTAAGAGCATGGAAACTGTGTTGACTGAAGGTTGCAGGGCCCTGACACTGGCTGGGGAGCAGTGGCTCAGAAGGTATAATGTTGTAGCCTTTGTGAGATTTCTAGTGTAAAGATGTTTTGATTATCAAAGTCTATATTGTGCTAGTCAGAAATCTAGACAACTTTCTGTAAGTTTTCAAATAAAGAGATGTCTCTTGCTGTTATATATAATTAATTGAATAGAAATTGGCTTCAAATCAGGATAATATTTTATCTTGTAGTCTTAAATTTAGTCTTGGGTATGTCTCGCTGAAGATTGTTTTTTGTCGATATTTCCATAAGGTTTTCCATCCAAGTTCTGTTTGGTACCTCCAAACACATCAAAAGCTCTGATTGATGGACTCTGGCAGCAGACTTGGGCAACTGTGGTTTTATTCGCAACTGTATTCAGGGACCTGTTCTAGGGGAAGAAATGTAATAAAGGTACATTCACTGTTTGTGAAGACATAGTTAAAAACAAAAATGACCTAAGTTGTCTTCAAACATGTAAGAGTCTAAACCACTACTGCTTAATAGGCCCACATGGATGTAGGAAAGCACAAAAACTTTTCTGAACAATTTCAAAGCAATAAACTTTGAGCAAGCCTGATTCAGCACCAAAGCCACAAAATTCTGACTCACCAATTTTTGTTAAGACTTAGATGGAGCCTTTAGTCTTTATAATCATCTTTCATGACATTAAACACTGAACTTAGCCTATGTTAGCCTACTTGCCATCTGCTCAGGTGCCCAATATTTGTCTAGTTTTGTATTTGCAATAGTTCTCTGATTCATGAGATTTGTTTTTTGGATGCATTTCAGACAAACAGATACTTCATTGTAGAAGTTACTGTTATTAGGCACACTCCTAATTCTGAATGAAAAGCTACTATATTCTTCATCATTAATAAGGAATCTGCTCTTTCAGCATGGCAATGTTTCATCTTTATGGCAGTTTAGGAACTTGACACATGTGTTAGTTTGGCATATGTATTAATTCTCCTCACACAAAATACAGAAGATAAAAACTGGGTCAGACGTGTTAACTTGCATTGTATGTCAGTATTGCTTGCTATGTTACTTTAAAACATGGGTAATTCTTTAAAATAAGACTTTAACTAAAGTTTACATATTTCTTCACATGAGAAAGAGAGTGAGGCTTTCCAAAGTTCACTTTTCAAGGATATCCAGCACAGCTAAACAGTTCTAGGCAATAAATGACACAGGAAGAATACGGAGCGCAGGGAAGGGAGAAATGCAAAATATTACTGTCTCCTTTGTATCTTAAAAAGGAAGTTGCAGGAACAGCTACTTTTCTGCTTCTACAAGCCACTAACATTCTTGTATTCCCATCTTTTTTTCCTTGTCTGTTGCTTGGTTCTGGGATGGATTATTCCATTGGGGCATTTCAGGAGCTTTCAATAGAAGGAAGATGCACATCCAACAGAAGTTAGTAAAAATATACTCCAACAGTTCTATAATTGTAATCATACTGGCACCACAAAACAATCCAAGCTGGCCACCTACATCAGCTGTAATAGATGGAAATAAACATATGTCATCCTAAGCATTTGATTTAGTCTAGCAAGCAAAAAAAAACCCTGCCAGGTTCAAGTGTTAAATAAATTCAATAGATGCAAGCCATCGCTTTAAGAAAACAGAATTCATATTCTTAAGAATGTTTATTGGAGAAGACTAATATGTTTCTTAACATTCTAAATAAAGCAAGTACAACACAACACATCATACTGTGAAACAGATACTTAAAATATTTCCTAATTGTATGCATTTTTAACCATTCTCTTGCTTCTTCTCCCTACATTCTTACAGTCCTGCCTGTGCTATAGACATAAACCAATGCCGAACTTAATTCTTGCTCTCAGCTGCTGTCCATACTGCAGGTTCTTTAATGCGATGACAGGAGACAGTATCAAAATTTACCATGAGACAGGCATGATTATAACCATTATAATATAAAAAGTATTGCTTTTTGTTTAGAAACGCACATAGGCTATGACTTGGGATGGAGAGACTGAATAAAACAGGTTTGTTTCTGTGGGGTTTTTATTTTTAGATTAATTATTAACCAGCAATAAATAAATATTAAACATTCACTTACCTATCAGCTCTGATATAGTCAAGGCCTTCTGCTGCTGTGTTATTTTGTAGCTCAGATCATTATATTTAATGTCAATACACACAAGGTTCTTCCTAATGACAAATGCATATTGTATTACTTGAAACAGTCAGGAGTGCTGTTCATTTTTACCAACATTTATCACCTGGGACCAGGTTCAGGGAGACTGATGGTGTCTTTTACAGAGAAATTAGATGAGTGTTATCAAAATGAGTTAGATGACTGAAGAAAGTAAAAGTATCCTAATAACAACAGTGGTAACAGGAGTTTGTCAGATGAGTAGATCTTCAGGCTACATAGATCTATACTGCAAGACTTGTACTTTTTAATGGTCACAGAGATAAGTTTGAGTGGAATTGTCAAGCATCCTGACCTACAACAGAGAGTGCTTGGAAGTGTACCCTACCACTCTTGATTATATGCAGCTGTATATTTAATTGTGCTTATTTTCATGGGCATGTTTGTGCAGAAGAGCCCTTGTCCTACACTTGCATGTTTACTTCTATCCTCTGCTAATAGCCTCGCTTACCTAATTATATTCTTGCCTGCTGCAAAAGTGGAAGAGTAGGTAAATCTCAGTTGGAGCAAGACCTGTGGAATGATTCAGTGTGAGTAAAGAGCTCATCTTTATTATATCATGTCTACATAAAGATTCTGCCTGACACCTAAATAGAATATAAACATAACAGTTGTGGAATAAAACAGACCAAAACTGATTGCACGCAAAATGTTGTGACCTTTAAGAATAAAAGTAGCAATTATTCATTGGAAGTGTGAACAGCTACAGGCTTTTGGGTTGACAGTGATAATGAGCTCATTAAAAATATTAATGAAAATAGAGTATTTGCTATACAGAAAGATCACTGCTATCTCTTTAGGTGATAATTCTAGAACTCAGGTAGCACTGAGTAATAAAAAAATTCTTATTCTCACCACTTCTATTAATAAGACTTCCCATCATTGCTATGGAGTTGCTAGCAGAGCTATCCAATAAATATTTGTCTTTTCCCTTCTTACATCTTCAGAAATCAATAGATTTCTACATTTTATAGTTTGAAATATGTACTTGTTAATATATGGGCAGGATTTCTATTGGTTAAGGCTTGGTAACAAGAGAATGTTCTGGATTTTCACTTGCTTAATTGAATAATTACTGTGTTGCGCATGGTGTTTACAGACAGTAAAATAATCAACAAAGATAAAATGTTCTCAAAGGATTAGTATCTTTTGCGTATAACAGGAGGTTTAGTTTTAATAATCTTCAGTGGGCTTTAGTAGGGCCTGTAACGATAGCACAAGGAATAATGGTTTTAGACTAAATGAGGAAGACTTTTTTATGATGAAGGGGGTGAAGCACAATGGTATAGGTTTCCCAGAGAGGTGGTGGGTGGATGCCCCATCCCCTGAGACATTCAAAACCAGGCTGGACGGGGCTCTGAGCAACCTGATCTAGTTGAACATGTCCAAGCTCATTGCAGGGGGGTTGGACTAGATGACCTTTGAAGGTCCCTTCCAACCCAAACTATTCTGTGATTCATATAGGTCCTGTTCACATATAAATATATACAATCATTTGAAGACTGATGGCTTCAAGAATGAGAAAACTGAAGTCACTGAGAGAGTGAAACACTCCTATTTCATTACCCATATTTTCCACAGTTCTTTATAAACATATTTTGATATTGTGGATATTATGAGTTGTAGCACCTTAGTACTTATTTGTACTGCTGACATCTGCCTCTGTGAGCAAGAGGCAGTTCAGTTTATTGACTTCGGTTGTGGAAGGAGGAAGATTTATCTTCTCTATCAGATGGATTGCTTATGTGGATAGTGGATAGGTTTGATAACCCTGCCCTTTCTTTATTCTTAATTGTAAAAGTGGTCAAAATTTTGTTATAAGAGATCAATGACACAGAAGGTAACTGAAAATATTACTTTTTAACTGCAGTATCTATTTTACGTTATCCAAAAGCCTTAGATGTATGAAAATATATTTTAATATATACAAACATGTATAGATGTTAACAAATTTTGTCTAAGAGATTATCTCACAGACTTGATTAATACAACCCATAAGAATATATTTTAAAGTTGATAATTTCTTCATTAGACAAGGTGTTAAGCAAGATATTACCTGATGTATTCTGTGCTTTTCTTCAGTTTTTCAGAAAAGTATTCTATGGTGTTTTCTCCTCCAAAACTTGAATAGGTGACAGTAGTAGGATAATCTGTTTCTTCACATGGAACAGGGCAAGTAGAATTGTGAGTTCCTACTGTACATAATCCTTTTATTTCTATGTCATCTGAAATTTTGTGAGACAGAATTTACATAACATTTATTAAAAAGTACAGTTTAAAGACTTTTTAAAACTTACAAAATTACCTTTGATAAACATATGGGTTAGGTGTCCTGAGAGAAGCAGATACTTAACAGTTTTGAAGGATTAAATAAGTATTTGTAACTGGCACTTGGGAAATTAGTGCACAGTAATAAGGACTGAGAATTTTTTTTTGGTCATTTTTTCCAAAGAAATTCGGCATGCATTAGTCTTTCTTCCTTCACTGGGGCCTCGTGCATTTACTTTTTCTCATCCACAGTTAAACAGTAGGACTACAGAAAACTTTCCGTGTTCTGTGCTTGCTTTCTAATCACATACATAAGTAGTATATGTACATATATAATCCTTGGACTTGATGTCTGCCTGCAGTATTTTCCAGAAAGTCTGTTGTAGTGACTTAAAAATTTTGTATCTACTGTGTGCAGACTATTTGCTTATGGAAATTAATTGCATTTGGAGCACTCTGAAAATAGAGAATTCATTTTACTTTTGAAAATATAAAACCTTTAAGGCCAGTGATTTAGAACTATATTTTTTTCAGTTAGCAAACCTGTTATTTTTACATCTCTATATAAACAAGTATATTTCTATATAACTCTGCTCTTCACTTTTCTGTCACATAAAGAAGAATACAACATTTGAGCTGTAAGGATGATACCACAAAGATGCAAAAATGCAAGCCAGAGGCTTGATAACTGAAAAGAGATTAAGTGAACATTCTTCCCTTTTAAACCATTTTCTATTACTAAAATGAATTATTATTTTTGTGGGGTTTTTTGTTTGGTTTTGGTTTGTTTTTAATTGGCATCTATTTAATGCTCTCTGGTTCCTATTTTTAGAATATTAAATGAACTGGGATGTATTCCATTTCAGTATTACTTTCAGTATTTTGTTTTAAGTGATAGATATTGCCTACTATTTGGAATTGGCTTTGAAAACATGAAGTTATTACTTACAGACTGCTGGATAAACACAACTGTAAAACTTCAGCAAATCACATTCTGTTCCATTTCCTTAAAAATAAAAAACAAGCGTCAGGAACTCCAATTAACAATCTGACACTTAGCTCTGATTTCTACTAAACTGCAACGTAATGCCATTAAAGCCTGCTTGTCACTTGGTGCTTATCATCATTATACAACTGAGAAATCAATTCAGTTGGGCCAGTGCAGTTACCAACACCAGAAGGGGAACATAGTGAGGAGAGAGAACGGATCAAGCCAGGAGGCTTGCTGTTGGTGCAAACATCTTTACAATGTGTGCCACCCAGAACTGCCTTTAAGGTTGTAGCTCACTCTGTTTTTCCTAGTGGATATGAAAAAACAAAGTAGGGTAGATGGAATATATGGTTACACCATATGTGTTTCAGCAAAAGATTTGAACTTCATGCAAGAGTTGTTCGGAGACCTGAGGGGTAAGAGAGCACCCTGAGCAAACAGCAAAATTTTCTGATTTCAAATGGTCTCAATCTCAGCCCATTTTTTTCCCTTGCATGGAAATATTGCTTAGCAGTTTAGCATACCATTAAAAAAAGCATTGCCCTCCTTTAGCTGTCACTGTATAAAGCTTTGACTCTGGGTATGGGAGATCTAGGCTTAATTTCCTTCTCAAACCCCTTGCCATGAGAGTTTCCAGGCAATTACCAACCTCATTTCCAAGAGGCTGTCAAAAAAACAGGCTAGAGACTACTCATTAATGGGTCTCCCTTAGTGAAAACATTCTACCTTGCTTCAGGATATTTGAAAGTACATTGAGTCAGAAAGTGCAGGCATGACACTGACTTTCTTGCCCACTAATTGACAAAGAAGAGCTGTGAGAGTGGAGATTTTTGGTTCCAGCTCTTGCTTCAGAGAGAGGTGACAGTATTATCATCATTACTTTTAATGCTGAAAAAGTGGGAAGGAGAAGGCTGGTTAGATCTCAGTGTTACTGCATTACATTTCTCAAGTGATTAAGATGCCTGGATTCTTGAATGGGGAGTATTACAGCATACACCTGTACTCCACAGTTTGGGATGATTAGGTGGCTCCGCGCAGCCTTTTGGCTTTTACAGAGCCCTCTTCTGGTGCTAGACTCCTTCCAGGGTTCGTGTGGAAGACCTCAGTTTCTGTTTTCAAGTAATCAGTCCTGTCATGGCTGCTAAACACCTGCAAAGTAGGTTTTCTGTGGTACATGTGAAAATCTCTGACTACTTGTGTATTTAGTTCCAGCTCTTTAGGAATTCAGGTTGAAGAGTACAGACTTGTCTCACAACCCTAAGGCATCATTTTTTCTTGCAAGTTTTTTGGTCTGTATCCTAAGAATAGTCAATGACCCAGATGCTAGATCTAGAGCTGACCTGATATTTTGCTTTTTTCTATGAACTGAAAAAAGAAAAAAAGACTAGTTTTAATGAATCCCAGCTGTAGATACCCCTCAAGCATATGCCCCATCTCCTTTGCTGTCTCCTATTAAGATCATCAGCATATGGTAGAATTATATTTCTGAGAAATACCTGGAAGAATGAATGGCAAACAGCCACACCAGTCCTGTATGTACCGAGCTTTGCATTCCCGCAAACATCCATTAGTACTGTAAGTCTTGTGGTACTGAAGCTTTATATCAGGGTTGCACTCTCCCCATGGGTATTCTTGAATAATTGACTGTAGGGTAACAGTAACAGAAGATATATTTTTTTTTTTGCCTCTGTTTAAATTTAGATATTATTTTCTCACATTTTAAAGTGCTGAAGGAAGGCTGTTGAAGACATGAGCAGTAACGTTGTGATTTAATTGGAGGCAATTGCTGTCCATGCTTTTAGCATTGTAAAATCATCTCCCCCTGTCACAGCAAAAGCAGGATCTGATCAGACAGACTAGTGTAGAAGGGTAGTCCGCTCCACTTGGATTACGCTAGGAATCTGAGATAACCGTAATGGTAACAGAATGTGTTGATGGGGAGATGCCATGGTGTACATGTGTCATTATATGTCAGAGAGACTGTAAGATGTTAGTAAAGAAAGGCTGAGTTTAATAGGTACAGATTGTGAGGACCAATGACATCCCCTCCAAAAATAGCCGAAATTTTGTTTGTGGCTGGAGGAAATGTTATTTTTAGGAGTCACTTTGGCATGATAAATACTTTAATTTCCAAAATGTGTAATTCACTGTCTCACTTCAGAATAGAATTAGAGACAATAAAGACCAATTATTTCCACTTACCTTCAGCTGTCGGATTGCAACCTGTGCATGCATGCCAACTGGTGTTAATAAACCTAAACCATCAAAGCGTGGACGCTCTTTGGGTGAATGGATAACAAAAATCATACCAGCATCAGTATAACCAAGATCAGGTTCATCAGTGAATTGTTCCTGATAGAAAAGCAATTATTTAAAATTATTTTGGCTTTGCTTACCATCTGAAGCTTTAGGTATATTTAAAATGGTACTATACTTTTTGTATTTGGTCTCGTATCTCTGCTCACAGTTTTGGCACTTTACAGAAAAGTATAGAAGCAGACTGACTTGAATTTATTTTGTTGATTGCCTCTGTGAGTTTTCCTTCCAGTTACTATAAACTTTCAGGTTTTTTATTCCCTCTGGCATCTCCCAATTTCAAACAAAAAAGACATAAATGAACATTTACTCATAACCTTGATACTTGTGCCTTTTATATGAAACTACTCATCACATTTTGGCAAACTTTCCATTACTTTTCCAGAACCTGTCACTCCTGCCTCATAATTCCTAGAGAACAAAAGTGAATGTCTAAGTTATTTATCAATCTAGATTTTAGTTTTGCCTGAATGGTCAGGTAGTGAGGTGGACAGTGAACTGGCTGAAGGAAAGAAACCAGAGAGTTGTGGTCAGTGGGGCAGAGTCTAGTTGGAGGCCTTTATCTAGTGGAGTGCCTCAAGGATTGGTACTGGGGCCAGTACTATTCAATATATTCATCAATGACTTGGATGAGGGAATAGAGTGCACTGTCAGCAAGTTTGCTGATGACACCAAGCTGGGAGGAGTGGCTGACACGCCAGAAGGCTGTGCTGCCATCCAGCGAGACCTGGACAGGCTGGAGAGCTGGGCGGGGAAAAATGTAATGAAATATAACAACAAGGGCAAGTGTAGAGTCCTGCATCTGGGCAAGAACAAGCTCAGGTACCAGTATAAGTTGGAGAATGACCTATTAGAGAGCAGTGTAGGGGAAAAGGACCTGGGGGTCCTGGTGGACAGCAGGATGACCATGAGCCAGCACTGTGCCCCCATGGCCAGAAGGCCAATGGCATCCTGGGGTGTATTAGAAGGGTGCGGTTAGTAGGTCAAAAGAGGTTCTCCTTCCCCTCTACTCTGCCCTGGTGAGACCACATCTGGAATATTGTGTCCAGTTCTGGGCCCCTCAGTTCAAGAAGGACAGGGAACTGCTGGAGAGAGTCCAGTGCAGAGCCACAAAGACGCTTAAGGGAGTGGAGCATCTCCCTTATGAGGAAAGGCTGAGGGAGCTGGGTCTCTTTAGCTTGGAGAAGAGGAGACTGAGGGGTGACCTCATTAATGTTTATAAATATGTAAAGAGTGAGTGTCATGACGATGGAGCCAGGCTCTTCTCGGTGACAAGCAATGATAAGACAAGGGGCAATGGGTACAGACTGGAACACAGGAGGTTCCACTTAAATGTGAGAATAAACTTCTTCTCAGTGAGGGTGACAGAGCACTGGAACAGGCTGCCCAGGGGGGCTGTGGAGTCTCCTTCTCTGGAGACATTCAAAACCTGCCTGGACACCTTCCAGTGTAGCCTCATCTAGGTGTTCCTGCTCTGGCAGGAGGATTGGACTAGATGATCTTCTGAAGTCCCTTCCAATCCCTAACATCCTGTGATTTTGTGATCTCACAAGGTGATATTCCCTGAGCTTTCTGGGTTTTGTTGGTCAAAGACAATTCTAATAAGGTCAGAGACTACAGTGCAAAGACCAGATCTTAACTGGCATTGAGAACTTAGGGCTGCTGCTGCTGCAACTGAAATTCAATATTGCTTAGAAATTGACACCATATGAACTTCTCTAATGGGCCTTTTATTAAAATGAAATTATGTTATCCCAAAGTGCTTGTATAAAATTAAATTACTACTTTGACATGTTTCAGTTTTAGGTGAACTGTACATATATTACATATGTATGCCCCTCACAACTTTCAAAATCATTTAGCTGGGAACAGAGTCAATAATAATTCTGACTTTTAAAATCTGTATTAGAACTTTCCTTTAAAATACCCTCTCATAAATAATCTTGATACAGAATTTTGTACATGAAATTCTGAAGGTCTGTCTAAAACCAACCAACAAACCAAGCCCAAACCAAAACAACTCTGCTCATTTATAAGTTATTACATGATTTGTTGTTTATAATCATTAGGATAGCTGTACCTGTTGGACATCAAAAAGCAAACGCAAACCTCTTCCAGACAAACTCACTCTTCGTGCCGAAATATCATTATGATTAAAAGTAAAGCAGTTTCCATATTCAGTGAAAACATGTTCAAAATCCTTCAATAAAGGAAAATAGGGAAGAGTAAAATGAAAGAAAGATCACTTGAAGTTTTCGTAGTGAATTACAGTGCAAGAGATGGACTACTGTAGTTGTGTAGGTTGTGTTTGTTTGTTTTTTTGGGGGGGTCTTGTGTGTGTGTGTTGGGTTTTTTCTTTTCCAAAGGTAGTGCTACGTATTACCATCAGAAAAGTGGTAATTGGTGAAAATATTCAAAAATATTTCATCCTTTTCTGTAGAAAATAAAGCTTAAAGGATACATTTCACATTGTTTATTAATATCTATGAGTGTCTCATTATTTAAAATTCCTGTGGACTCTGCATACAGTTACCCTGGCTCTCTATATTCTTGATCTCAAGAACAAAACTACGCAGGCGTGTCACGCAAAAACCTCTGTCCAAAATGGCCTATAACGAAGGTCAGTTATAGAAGAGGTTGTTGGATACATCCTGCAGGTGTGCCAGCGTTCAGAGGCGGCTGTCTGTGCAAAAGTGGCACTAAGCAGAAAGCAATTTAGCCTGAAATCCCCTTGTGCAACTCAGGGAGTCCAGCAGGCTGTCTCTGCAGTCAATGGGAGAACTGGGGCCCTCAGAGTGCTTTAAAGCAGAGCTGTTTTCTCCATTGGCTGACTCTAAAGGGAAAACAGGGGGATTGCTGCAAAGCTAGATGTCTCAAGTTGAGTGGTAAGACTACATCCCCTTTCCCTCTATGCTACTGTTTTAGTAAAATGAACATGTTTACCTGTGGGTTACATGGCTTTCCAAAGAAATCACATTCTAACAATGTGCTGCTGTTCAGATAAAACCCATTTTTTCTTGTAAACTCTTTGATGCTGAAGTTCTTGTTCCCAAGAAGAAAATCATGTAGCTCTTGAGAATATTTCTCTTCCACATGAGCTTTGTGTTGAGCTCCAGACACAATGTTCCAAATTAAAAAAATTACTTTGAGGTTGCTTACTGCATGAGCTTGAAATCTGTCAATGGGGAGGAGAAAGAATTGCTTAGAACTCTGCAGAGTTATAGGACTGGTCTCAAGGCTGGTCTCACCAAATCTGTGACGTGATTTGTTGTCTGATCACAAGCTGCAAGTGATTTTTGCTCACCACATTGCACTTTGATCTCTACAACACGAATAAACAATATAGTCTCAATTTCTAGGAAGGTGTTTCCCATATCTGAAAACAGAAAATAGACACCTTCCCATGGCTATTCTGGACAGTCATATTGGAAACATTTCCGTTTTGTGGTCGTTTATTAAAAAACAAAGAAAAACAACAACGAAAGAGAGTAGATTATCCATCTGCATAAACCACCAGATTTGTAGAACTGATGACAAGCTGAACAGGTTACATGTGGGAAGCTACCTGGGAGGAGCTGTTCCTTTCAAAAAAGCTGTCTTCCATCATTTAGAAAATCGATTTCTAGGTGCATCTGCAGTAATCTCTTATACCTGCTTTACTAATGCAGTATGCCCCAGTGCAGAGATAATCTAGCTTCCCATGAGCTCTGTGCGTGGTTACACAGTGGTATAAACCAAGGAGGATCCTTACTCCTAGAATCCACTTGAAAAATCTCAAAAACATGATGAGGCATTGGAGGTCCTTTCCTGAAGTACAGCAGGAAAGGACTTAAGTCCTTTATTGAAGTAAGAGTTTGCAGAACAGTTGTAAATATAAAAAGAGAATAAATACAAATGAACCTATGCTACCATGTTCTTTAGAATTGCCATTTTATGTGATCCTATTTTTAAAAACCTATCAATGCATTTGTATAATAGATCTTAATGCTCCAGCTTAGGGAAGATTAGTAGGAATAACTCTTCATGACTGAATTTGAGTCAAAAAATAAAGACAAAGGTAGATTTGTGCCTCTTTGTCCTGCCAACAGAAAAAGCCAGTTACTAAAAACAGGAGGGAAGGATAAGCAACAGATGGATGTGGCAGCAAACTATCACTTGGACAACCACCCTGCTTGGTAGCTGACTACTTACAATGTGCTGCTGCTATAGTTACAAGAAGTGAGGCATTTTTATAATAGACAGCCCACTGTAACTAGAAGGGACTTCCATCTGCAGTGCACGTTGTGCACTATAACCCAGGACAGATTTATGCAGGGTGATGGGAAGGACGCACAGCAAGGCAAAGCAGCTCCAGATATGTGAGACTTGGACTTCTGGCTGATTCTGCCAGCAAAAGGTACAAGATAAGAAAACAATTCTTGAGGAAACAATGTGGGTAAACTTTCTGTATTTCTAAACCTGTTCCTAAATCGTATATTTACCCTAGAAATCAGGCATAGGTTTGTTACATAATTTTCAAAGCGGCTGCATCTGAATTTTGGCCATTATATTCAAATGTAGAAATCTGTAATGAAGTTCCTGCTTAGATACGTTGACTTCCAAAGAAACCAAACGCTTCTCTCCTGTAAATCCCACTGTCATCAGCTGGAACCATAAAGGCTGAGCACCTCTGAAAAAGAAAGTATCTGCTTTGCCTAAGACTTCCACATTTGTATGAGGTTTCTATTGTAATATCTCTATTCACAAATCTTTTGTTTTTAACTTGGATGTGACTGATAACTGTACCTTAGTTAAGATGTAGAAGCAACACTCATACATGAAAGAACAAAAAACAACAACCTCCCTTCCTTGATTCTCATATTTTTGTCTTCCTTTAAATATCATGTGGTGGTGTGGAACACATGCTCCTCAAAGACATATTTTCCTTATTTCATGTGATTTGTTCAAGCAAGTTGTGGAACCTGACTGCTTTCAGATAAAGAGGTGTTGCCTCTCAAGAGCAAACAACAAACATAACTTTTACCTGTTCAAGTTGCAAAAAGTCACAGCAGGGAATTTGACATTTTCCACATACTGAACTACCACTGTAGTAGTGGTTGGCCAGCTGAAGTAGTACATGAAACGACTGCAGATTTGCCAAATGACAATGGTAAGGCAGCCTGTGACTACTAACAGCCATAGCACTTTGCGAGTCTTGCTCCGTGTTTGAACAATATTGTGCACTCCATGAAATGAAGTGGATGAGGCAAACTCCTGATGATACTTCCTTCTGTCTTCCAAATGTGGCAGCAGTTTCTCTGTCAAGCACAATCGCATCTTTTCCAACATTCCTTAATATGGAGCAAAGTGAAAACACGATTTTAAAACTAGCATTTAAATGGCATTTAAGTAAACCATGTAATTTTGATATTGGAAAGTAGTTGTAAAATTCCTCTTTGTTTGTAAATTCTCCCTTTAAGTAGTGAACTTGCTTCTGAGGATAAAAGATCTGTGTGCTAAGAGATGACCTCAGTGCTGCCTGACAACAGAGTATATCTTGTAATATTTTAAGCACACAAATTTTTAAGCACATTATTATAAAAAGTAGTTCCTCTTCTGTGGAAGAGATTAGATTTTTATATGCTTCAGTGATCTGAACCCATGGGTTTCTGTGAACCTCCTGTAAAAAGTGAAGCATCTGATTTTTACCATAACATCCCATTAAAGGCCAGGTCCTTCATACTTGCTCTGAGAAATAAAGTAAAAAGGGAATGATATGAAAGGGATTTTCACTCTTTCACTATTTAAAGTTTCCATGTACAACTTGAAAGGTTACAGGTTCAAAAGGAAATCTGCTCTTTTTTCTTTGTTTTTTTTTTTTTTTTTTTTAAAAAGGTTTGTACTTGTCTGGTTTTTGTGACTTTGAAACAATAATGTTTTTAGTTGTCGCCTACCCCATTTTTTTCTACAAACTGATGTAAAAAAAAAAAAAAACCAACAAATCAAACCATTTTAAATTCTATATTTAAGAGCTATAACAGCAATCAATACCTGGAAATGTAGTAATTTTCTTACGTTCTTTGCTGAATGATCTTTTGATCACATTTGAACAGAATGTTCTCTCTCAAAACATTCAAATGAGAGAAACTTACTAAGACCTTTCCTGAATCTAGTCCTAATTGGACCAGTTTCTTTGCAAAATGCTTCATTTACATATTATCTGCTACTTTATTCTGTAATTAAGAATGTCTGTAAGAACAGTAAATGAAATAAAGTTTGTGAGACAATAATAAATAGTATCTGAAAATATATTATTTAGATCAATGCTTAACAGCAATTAAATGCTTCCCTAATTCATTTTTTTTTTTAACAAAAAATAGATGTAATAGTTCGGCCTGCATAGTAGGAAGAGAATTTATCCTTTATAAGACTGATTTACTTGAGGCTATTACAGTTTGGCAAAGGAATGAAGGGAGGTAAGAGTGATCTGCCAAAGCAATCGTGACCACAACAGTGCTCTAGGACATTGCTTTGAACTCTACACAGTTTCTTGACTGTGATAATGAAATCCCAGGTGGCATTGCATTTCAAAATGTTTCTGAAGGGCAACAGTTTTCTTTATGTTGTTCTCTAAAGCTCTATGTAAGAACTTCGGTCAATACTGGTATAATTTACTGTGACCTCTTTTTATCATCAATACAATTAAAGTATTTTTGTCAAAGATGTGAATAAACTTGGTATTTATAGAAGATGCAGAGGATGGATAAGTAAAAAAGCAAAGAGGTAACTGAATGAGAGGAATCCAGGACCAGGAACAGTTTGGAGCCAAATATAGAACATGCATGAAAGAACTAGTAAGGCAGCTCATATATTCAGGATGGGCTGCAAATTGTTCAGCTTGGGAAACTGATTACTGGAGGAACCCTGAGAACCATCATGGTTAGTCAGATAAGTCTGATTTTCCAGTCAGTGTTGTTAAAGAAGAAATGACTTCCTTGAGTGTATAACCAAGGATATATGGCCAGGGACATACTATTAAAAGCTTATATCAAAAAACTCAGAAATTCACAGGATCTTTAACGTTAACACTGTAAATTGAATTTAAAGGGGTTTTTAAAATTTAGTCAGCAAATAATTGATCACAATCTATAACTACTTGTAAAGGGAACTGGTAGATAATAATAATAGGCTCTTTGATCTAGTGGAGAAAAAGATTTAACAGGATACACTGGAAAGAAGAGGAAGCCAAGTTTTTGCATAGCAAAAATAAGGTAGGTACAACGTATTTATTTTTATAGTCCCAGTGTTTAATTGTGATTGGATTTTCATTAATAGACATATTAAGAAAGAGTGGCTTTTTAAAAGTTAGCTCATCTTCAGCTGTAGCTCTTAACTGGAAGTTCTTTCAGGAAGGTTAAACGTGGTCTGTGTGCAAGGGTTAGTTAGTTTAGATAGAATTGTGATTTCCTCTTTGCCTTAAACTAAAAATCATTAAAGTATGGTATCATTCAGAGAGGTAATTGCCTGGTTAGAACTATGGTAGCTTTATTTTAAACACATAAAGAACCAACAGCTAGAAACTTTTACTCACTTCTTAACTAACTGTACAGGTGTTTTTCTAAAAGCTTTTTTCATATCTCCTTTCTTCTTTATATCTTGCAAATGTACACTACTGCTATTTTTGGACAAAGTTACAAGAAAAAGGAGACATTTTCTCATTTTGATTGTCAGTCCTGAAGAAAAAAACTATGAAAATGTAACAAAACTCTTAGTAAAGCACTCTAAGATGTCTAGTCACATACCTTTGGCATCTGATCGAATGAATCTCCCAAGCTGGTCCATGAGGCTGTGCTTATTTCTGTAAGGAAGGAAAGGATGACAAGCTGCCTTATCACTGTGATCACTACTAGGTAATGGCTTTTATAGAAAACTAAATGGGAGGTGATACTCAATCACACATAACACTGGGCAATTTACCTGCCAGGGTTGCTATGTTTTGCCTTTGAATAACATGGTCTGCAAAGTAAAAGAGAAGATTATTTTTATGACAGGATCAGATGTATTTATATACATTTCAAGTACATATTATACTAATAATGTTTTGGGTTTTGCATCACCTTGCAATAAGAAATTCTAGAAAATTCAGAGCTGGGATATGGTTGAATAATGCTTTAGGAAACAATACTTTAAAAAAACCCTTCACATTTCGTCTCTGATCTGCAGGGGATGGGGAATGGCTGCTGCTTCTTTCATTCATTCTCTCAGTAATGATCCAGCTGACTGCCCACATTGTTCTTGCATTATCAGGTGTCTTAGCTTGGCCCCTCAGTGCCTCACTGTTTAGATTTTTGCTAGCTGTTTTCTGGCCATATTATTCAAGCTGTGAGCCGCAAGGTAGAGCACGGAGCGCCATGTACTCATTCCCATGTGACAAGCAGAAGATTTCTGTACTCAGCTTCTTGGAAATCCCAGCTCCGTTTGCCACTTTTGCCTCACTGCTGAGGCTCTCTGCCAGGTCAAGCTTTGCGCAGCACTTGCATCCACTCAAGCAGCAAAGTGCTTAACAGTAAACTGGTTTTCAACATTTGTATGTAACTAATCCATATCTAATGCGCTGCCAAGCAGTTATTTGCAGATCCATTGAGTCTTATTATTGCAAACCACTCATGGAACCCAGACGACGCCTCTTGCTTGAGTTGCTTGAGTTCTTAAACCAAACTATGTTAGTCTTTTATATTGCTATGTGCATACAGTTAAAAAGTACAAGATTTTAAGTTGCTCTCTACAGAGCAAATATGATTCATCTTACTTGGGTTAAAAAAACAAAACAAACAAAAAAACCTGTGAGTTGGTGCCTCACAAAGAGCCTTTATGCTTATGCAATATTTTGGACAAACGTGACTTGTGTTCTCCAGTTGTGTTTTACAAAATAAAATAATTTTTAAAATATTATTTCTTTTATGGTTATTTTACACTAATTCTTAAGCAAACAGTAGGGGGCGAAGGCCAGCCATCTTGTATTCATCTTTCCCAAATGGCTTGCACAAATAGCTTTCAGATTATAAATTGGTTACCAGGAGATTGGTTTGTCTGCTTACTCCTTGCAGTCTGTATCTCATTATCTAAACAGCACATTTCCTAAAGCTTAATGCAGTAAAGGTAAGGAAAACCAACCAATGACAGAGGTGGTCATGGATTTTTGTATTCATACATATTGCAAATTTTGTACTCAAAATGTTATTTGAAGTCAGTCCTCAGTGCTATTCGGTTCTTATCTTATGGTGCTAAATTAAAAAAAAATGCTGCAGCCAGCATAACTACATGGCTATTTGCCGAAACAAATAGGTAATATGTTTCTGGTTAAGTTACTTCTTTATAGCCTCATGGCAGCAAAATGTCTTGTAGAAATTCTTATGGGCTACTGAGAGAAAATCACAGAATGATAGACTAGTTTGGGTTGGAAGGGACCTTCAAAGGTTGTCTAGTCCAACCCCCCTGCAATGAGCAGGGACATCTTCAACTATGGTAAAGTGTTTCTTTCCAACTTGTTTCATTGCATGAGGCTCTTTAAGTCCCTTATCAACATTAATACTTCTTATAATGTTTTGCTAGCTCTATTTTTTTGATAGAAGCATCTCAACTATTATCTCCTTTTAAGACAGAGCAAGTAATGCATTTGCTAATATAGCAGACTGAAAATACTTATATTTAATTCATACAAAAATATTAGCAAAAATGGAATAACTGAGCAGAAATAGAAGAAGTGACCACCATCTGTACTGTTATAATGCGTTGTCATTGCTGTTTCATGGCAAATGCTGGGATATGAGGAAAATTGGTAACTAATTGTATATACAACCATCTGTCTTGCTCTTTCCTTCAAAGTAGGTACATCAGTGGATTCGGTAAGGCAGGGGGGGTCACTGCAGAAGAAGGGGCTCAAGGAGTCTGAGGACTCATTTGGTCTCTGACTGCATTGAGGCAGAATCAGCTATGACTGGAAAAATTTTGAGCTCTCATCAATGTTTTCTAGTGCTCTACAGATACTAGAAATTTATTTATTTTTTGTTTTCTGATATCTGTATTATCTTGCCATTATTTAAATAAGGTTACTCCTTTTCCCATCCCATTGTATATAGAAAATTGTTTATTATTATTCCCTTTGAATCACAGAATCACAGAATGGTTGGAGTTGGAAGGGACCTCTGGAGATCATCTAGTCCAACCCACCTGCTAAAGCAGGTTCACTCAGAGCAGATCACACAGGAAGTTGTCCAGGCAGGTTTGGAATGTCTCCAGAGAAGGAGACTCCACAGCCTCTCTGGGCAGCCTGTTCCAGTGCTCTGTCACCCTCAAAGTAAAAAAGCTTTTCCTCATATTCAGCTGAAACTTCCCATGCTTTAGTCTGTGCCCTTTGCCCCTCATTCTGTTGGTGGGCACCACTGAGTGTGGTCCCATCCTCTTGACATCTGCCTTTGAGATATTTATAAACATTGATGACATCCCCTCTCAGCCTTCTCTTCTCCAGGCTGAACAGACCCAGCTCTCTCAGTCTCTCCTCATAAGAAAGGTGCTGCAGACCCCATTCATCTTTATAGCCCACTGCTGGACTCCCTCCAGTAATTCCTTTTCTTTCTTAAACTGTGGAGCCCAGAACTGGATGCAATATTCCAGATGCGGCCTCCACAGGGCAGAGTAGAGGGGGAGGATAATGTCCCTTGACCTGCTGGTCACTCTCTTCTAGGATGCATTAAGAATGAGTTTCCATTTAAAATTTCCAGCATAAAATTTTCTCTTTTCACAGTTTTTGCCTTTTGTTGCTTAACATGTTATTTTTTTTAATAACTGAAACATCCAGACAATTTCTAAAGAATTTCTTATTCATTAATTTGGTTATCACAACTGAAGTTCAAAAGAGCTATTCTTTGCATCACTGAAACTGCATATTACTTGTTTCGGTGCATTAAAATAATTTTGAATTTTGCCCTCATCTGACATCATGTGACTATACCTTCCAGTCTGTTTTTATTCATTGATTTAAGAGGTATGCAACGTATTCCGTTATCCAAACCATTAATGATAATATTGAATAGCATCAGATTAGCAGATTGTTATCAGTGTTTGTCCAGCCCTTTGCATTTGCTAGCCAGCTGTGCCATGGAGCAAACAGCAGCACGAGTACAGCCACGTGGAGGCATTGGAGTAGCTTATGGGTCCAGATGAACCTGACTGGTAACCAGAATTCAGGTCTTTAGGAGGGGAAAAAACAACAGCCTTCCTAAAGAATTGCACCTTGCCACGTGTGGCTGCAAGGCCTTAAAAGAGCATAGGTTTGCCTTGGGACAACTCTGTGGCATGCATTCAAGATATGTTGTTTTTCCCAAGTTTAGAGTTTGGTTTATACCGATACATTTCACTGATGAAAGGAAGAGGTTTTGGCAATAACGGTGAAAGAACATTTTCTCCATACTTGGGAAATAATTAGCAGACAGAACATGAGGAATGTAAATTGTTCCTCTGGGACAATTCAGAGAACAGGCTGCTTCACTGTCAGAGTACAACTTGTGGGCAACCCATGTAAGCACGATCAGCATGAGTGCTGTATATGTACAAAATACAGGTGTAGGAGGAACTGGTGATAATCTAAGAGTTCCCTTTCAAGCACAGTTTTGAGACAGGAGATTTGGTACCAGCATTAACAAAGTCAGATACTGTCTGATGTGAAAGAAATTCCGCTGCATTCCTCTGAGACACAAATGATAAGCAGTGGGGAAATTGTGCTGGGATATGTGAAACATAAATGGAAGTTAAAGGTATGCATGGAAGCAGGGGCTGGCCACTTGGGAAGAATATAAGGCTGCTGTTAGAGGATGTAGGAAGGCAGCTAGGATAGCCAAGGCCTCCTTAGAATTACAGCTGGCGAGAGGGGTCAAGGACAGCAAAAAGAACTTTTTCAAATACATAGCAGATAAAACTAATACCAGAGGCAATGGAAGCCCACTGGGGAATGGGGTGGGTGCCCTGGTGGCAGAAGATACAGAGAAGGCAGAATTACTGAATGCCTTCTTTGTCTCTGTCTACTCTGCCGGAGGCTGTTCTGGGGAGCCCTGTACCCCTGAGACCCCGGATGAAGCCAGGTCAATGGAGGAGTTTGCTTTAGTCGATGAGGACTGGGTTAGGGAGCAATTAAATAGTCTAGACATCCATAAATCCATGGGTCCAGATGGGATGCATCTGCGGGTGCTGAGGGAGCTGGCTGAAGTCATTGCTGGACTGCTCTCCATCATCTTTGCCAAGTCTTGGGAAACGGGAGAGGTGCCGGAGGATTGGAGGAAAGCAAATGTCACTCCAGTCTTCAAAAAGGGCAAGAAGGAGGACCCGGGTAATTGCAGACCAGTCAGCCTCACCTCTGTCCCTGGGAAAGTAATGGAACAGCTTATCCTTGGTGCCATCTCAAGGCATATCAAGGATAAGAGAGTTATTAGGGGCAGTCAGCATGGCTTTACCAAGGATAAGTCATGCTTGACCAACCTCATAGCCTTTTATGAGAATGTAACAAGGTGGATGGATGATGGCAGAGCGGTGGATGTGGTCTACCTTGACTTCAGTAAAGCCTTTGACACAGTCTCCCACAGCATCCTCACAGCTAAGTTGAGGAGGTGTGGTCTAGACAATAGAGTAGTGAGGTGGGTTGCAAACTGGCTTAAGGAGAGAAGCCAGAGAGTGGTAGTCAATGGTGTGGAGTCTAGTTGGAGGCCAGTATCTAGTGGAGTGCCTCAGGGGTCAGTACTGGGGCCAGTATTATTCGATATATTCATTAACGATTTGGACGAGGGAATAGAGTGCAGTATCAGCAAGTTTGCTGATGACACTAAGCTGGGAGGAGTGGCTGACACGCCAGAAGGCTGTGCTGCCATCCAGCAAGACCTGGACAGGCTGGAGAGTTGGGCGGGAAATAACCTAATGAAATTTAACAAGGGAAAGTGTAGAGTCCTGCATCTGGGCAAGAACAACCCCAGGTTCCAGTATCGGTTGGGAAATTACATATTAGAGAGAAGTGTAGGGGAAAGGGACCTGGGGGTCCTGGTGGACAACAGGATGACCATGAGCCAGCACTGTGCCCCCATGGCCAGGAAGGCCAATGGCATCCTGGGGTGTATTAGAAGGGGGGTGGTTAGTAGATCGAGAGAGGTTCTCCTTCCCCTCTACTCTACCCTGGTGAGACCCCATCTAGAATATTGTGTCCAGTTCTGGGCCCCTCAGTTCACGAAGGACAGGGAACTGCTGGAGAGAGTCCAGCGTAGGGCAACTAAGATGATTAAGGGAGTGGAGCACCTCCCTTATGAAGAAAGGCTGAGGGAGCTGGGTCTCTTTAATTTGGAGAAGAGGAGACTAAGGTGGGACCTTATCAATATTTATAAATATATAAAGGGTGAGTGCCATGAGGATGGAGCCAAGCTCTTCTCGTTGGCAAACAATGATAGGACAAGGGGCAATGGGATCAAGCTGGAACACAAGAGGTTCCACTTAAATTTGAGAAGAAACTTCTTCTCAGTGAGGGTGACAGAGCACTGGAACAGGCTGCCCAGGGAGGTTGTGCAGTCTCTTTCTCTGGAGACATTCAAAACCCGCCTGGACATGTTCCTGTGTGACCTCACCTAGGCGTTCCTGCTCCATCAGGTGGATTGGACTAGATGATCTTTTGAGGTCCCTTCCAATCCCAAACATACTGTGATACTGTGATCTGTGAAGTGACGACACAGTTCTTTGTGTTGAAGAGGTAGAACAAATACAATATTAAAAAAAAAAAAACACCAAAAAAAACACCAAAAAAAATTCCTTGCAGCACTATCACTTCTCTTTGTTTGTAGTTTACAAGACCTTGAGCTCTGTTCCTCCCCCACATACAAATGTCTGATTGGATTATTAATATTGCATCAACTTTAAGCTTACTTGGTTTAGCTTTGAGTCACTACATTTTATTTTTCTTAAAACCAACTGTTAATTTCAAATGCTACTCAAATAGCAAGTCCAGTTTTGAAAAATCACAAAACAGTAATTTGAAAATAGGGCATGTTTTGGTACCAAATTTATCTTGTCCTCTTCGCCTTTCTTTCATGTGTCTTTATTCCCCTCTCTGTCTCTTGTTATATTATTAAGTTGGCTGGGGAAGTGATTTTTGTTCAGTGCTTGTATAGCAGCCAGTGCAGTTAGGTTCTGGCTTATGCCCCAGGGTGCTTCACCTGTGCAATTTGAGTTGCACCTTGTCAACCTAGACCTACCAGTAGCTGCTGTGCTGCATTTCACTATTATGGTTGTGTTTGTTATCCAAGAGACAAATTCTTTCATCACTATAATTTTGTGGGACTAACAATGCTCACATCTATACATTAAAAATATATTTGCCTTTTGAATGCTTCATCTCAAAAAGGGCACAACACAATCTATACAAGTGCAGAGAAGGATGACTGGTACTATAAAGGTATAGTACAGCTATTTCTCATAAGCCTATAAGCCATGACTTAGTACCAAACGGAAATTAAAACCACTTGATTACTTGTCAGGAAGATTGAAACTAGCACAGGGAAATATTCTTTAATGTGATATACACTTCAGTTATGGATGTCATTGCTGCAGGCTGTGGCTTCACATAAGGAGGGTTATGAAGTGCAAGGACACAGGCATCTTAGGAAGTCCTGGACTATCAACATCGGAAAGTTAGATGGATATACTGGGGAAATTATCTCACTGTAAGCTTGCTTCTTAGTTTTGTTTGGTTTTGTTTTAATATTTGATTGTTTGTTTTCTTCTAATTTGCTCTTCCCAAGGCACTCGCTAATTTCTTGTAGAAACTATTCAGCATGGTATGACCTACTTGGATCTTTTGTCCAACTCACTGCAGCCACCATTACATAGGTAGAAGCTATCTCTGCTGGATAACTCCTGGTCTGTAATTCTGAGACAACAGCATTGGGAAGCTTAAAGTGCCACTTGTTTGTAGCCAGGTCTCCAAGCTCTTTGTTCAAGTTAATGAACACTGGAAAAACAAATTGTTCTGTGATGATTTTGTAATCAAAATGAGAGTTTGAGCAGAAAAAATGGGTGACGCTGTCCAAACTATTTGTGTGTGCATTTTTTTTTCTCCGTAAGTGGTTTCATGTAAGATAACTTGAGAGCTGGCTTGGGTGAATAGGTTACTTCTAATTTAGTAGGAGAGAAGACCCTTGTTGGATTCATGACAATACATAGGAGGTCATTCTTACCTGTCCTCATCAGATGGATGTTTTAGACATGGGGCCCCACACAATAAGAACATGCAGATTCTTGACTCCAGCTGTATCTACAAAATATACTGCAGGACATCTCTGCCTTACATCAAACCTCTCCTTGGCCAAGCTGGAGGGATGCTCCCTTTTTGCCTTTACAGCAAGTAAGTTCAGTTTGCCTGTGCTCTGCAACCTTGTTTCAGCCGAGATGAGTAAAGCTACCCCAGCCTCCCCATGTCAACAACTGGGGAAGGGAAGTGGGGAGGGAAACAAAGTAAGGGGCTGAGGGTGGACTGACACTTTCCCATGCTTGCTCATGAAGGCCATGATGGTTCACCTGAAGGCCACAAAGTGCAGTTATGGGAAGCTGTAGATTTTTTTTTTCTGCTGTGTTTAACTGTTTGTCTTGTATTCAGCCCAGTCACAAAACATACCATTCTCACTCTCTGCTAAAGGTTAGAGTCCTCTGATGTGTTTCTGGGGTGAACAGGGATCTCTCTGTCTTGACTTTCATGTGTTAAAAGTGAATAAATAAATAACTACATAAAAGGTCAAGGGCACGCACACACTTTTGGTTTTCATAGCCTTGCTCGGTCATCCACAGCATGAACAGCAAGTTGTGTGTATGGTTACATCTTCTTTGTGGTTATGAGTGTTCAGCACAAAAAAGGGAAATGAGGCGCATTTTGAGAGAAAAGCAGTACCATCAATTAAAATAAAGGTTACGTTTTGCTTCCAGATATATTCACATGGATGCGCTTTTTCATCAAACTCATTTATGATTCTGCTAGTATAAAGAGATGGCAAAGTAGCTGTAAAATCTCTGTCAGGGTATGAAGGCCACTCAAACCATTTAAAGAAAATTCAGATACCTACAGTAAACCCTAAATTTGAGCAGCATGGCAGAAGCACATGTATTTCTAAGGGTGTCTGCAACCAAGCTGGAGTCGAAGGCTCTGAGTTGAGCCAAACCTGAGTGCTCTTTTAATCTGTGCTGTTATCTACACTGCCAACAGACAATTTCATCATCAGGTAGTACAAATCACTTTTTAAAAAAAAAAATAAAAAATTTAGCACCAGGTTCATTACACATTTGTGAAGCCTTACTGGGATCACCTGAATGTAGCCAGTAAGATGAATGAATGACAGCTCTGCATTGTCTGTGGTTTTATTTACTTATTAAGACCTATTTCTCCACTGATCTTGGATAGTTTGAGATCTGTTGTAGTTGGAATGGCTAGAGACCAGAACTCAGCTAGCATGAGATTAAATTTCCTTAAATGAATGTTTGCAAGGATAATATTATCCATGATATTATCCAGCTTTTTGGTAAATGGTTGGTCTACAGACCTTGGCCTGGCTAGATATGCAATGCAGGTAGGAGTTACCAACTTTAAGTCCAATACTACTTTTTGCTTCTCTCTATAAAACATGAATACAGTGGTCTCTGTTTGCTTGTTTTTGAGACAGGGCAGGGAAGAGGTCAGGCTTTTACTCAAGAAGTTGACATGAAGCTACTTCCAACATTTCTAGATTTCAAAGTGAATTGTGGACTGTTAAATTACTGAAGCATCAGATCAGACTCATTGAATTTATGTACATTTTAGACAGAACATTTATTTAATTTGGGATTAGCTATAAGAGATAGAAAAGAGAGAGTAAATTATTTCTGGTTTGTGTGCAAAATCAGAGACTTCGTGTACTTTGCCTGGTAAACATGGGTTTGCATTTAATGTGAAGAATATAGTCTGTACTATTCTCTCTATAAAGCATATACAAAATATAGAGGATGTATTCTAGATGCTAATAACATTTGAAAACAAATTTACTAAGTAGTTTTTTTCTTAAAAACATTTTTTTTTTCTCATAAAAATATATAACTTTAGCTTACTATCTTCATTCTGCATTGTATATGAAAGTAACAGCTTACTTATTTTTAATTATCCCTGCCAGGAAAAGGAATTGTTAAATTGTTGAGGCTTTTCTAGGATTTGAGTGAATATTGTGATAGCAGTATTTCATGTATTGAGAGCACCACAAAAAATATTTTTGTTTCTTATTTTAAATCAAAGTACAACATACAAAAATGTTTAGAGGAATATATTTTTCACTCAAGTGTAGGCCTGAAACAAACTGCTTGTGTTTCTTTTTTCCAATGTCTTTGCAGTTTTCTGATGATTTGGAGAATTATATTTTTGAATCCTCTCATGGATATCATAGAGTTCTTTGTTGATAGTGAAATACAAAAGAAACTGACGCAAAGGCAGATATTGATGATAAAGAACATAGGGGTGCTTGGGAAAGTCCTCTCAGCAGGAGAGTCCTGGGGATAGCTAAGCTTTCTGAACACACTAGTACAAGAGGGTTTAAGAGGAGAAAATGAACATGGTCATCAAGCAAGAGCAAGGAGAAGTGGCCATGTTTAATTCAGATTGCCATGTTTCATAAGTGTTACTAGGCTGGTGTTTTTTTAGGACAAAGGTGCTTTGGGACCAGTCAGCTCTGAGGCCATTAGAGAGTTTTAACATGTTGGAAATACTGGAAATAATTTTCTAAATCATGGTAGTCTTGCTGATTTATTTGGTTGACTGAACCTTGTCAGTCACTGAATCAGGTGAGAAGTTTGTATAGTGCTTGGTTCAGATAGCATCCTCAGCTAGGTTTTGAGACAGTTTGGTAACCCTGAATTGATTAATGGTAGTATTACTTCCCAAACAGGGAGCTGATGTTTTGTTAAGCACAGAGTTGAAAAGGACTCTGAGACTTCAAAGTCCTTCACCTACTGAGTAGGTAATACAAAGCCTGCAAGCCAGAGACCATTGCTGTGGAATTTTATTACACTCTATGTCCCACAGAAGAAATTGAAACTGCACAAGGAAACAGACAGTTAACTTATTTAGTGGGGTTAAGAGTTCGATGTTTTTCAACTGTCCTTCTTTTTATTTGATTTTTCACTCTTTCTTCACTTGTACTGTGAAAAAAGGTAACAGAAAGTTTGTTTTCACTGTGGAGTCTCAGTCCAGATGCTTCAAGTGAAGGTGTAGAAATTACAAGATAAGCCTTCCTTATCCATGCCTTTGAGATCTGTGGATGCGAGAGGAGATTACTATGTTTGTAACCAAGCTGTTTGAGTGCAAATTGGATAGTGAAAAGCAATTTTCAACATTCAATTTCTGAGGTATATGCCAGTGCACTCTTTGCTTTCATCTCTTATTGCCAACATCCTGAGCAGATATGTATCTGTGTGTGGTGAGTGGATTATTTTACTCTGTCAGGCTTTACATCGTAAAGGAGGAACACCTTGACCTTGCTGATAGGTTCCCCTAGTGAAGTCCTACTTTTCTTGTGGCTCAGTTTAGTTTTAAGCTTATATTTGTACAGCCTGACATACAGCATGTGGCTTAGCAGAGTGTACATCCCATCCCCCATGAAGTACAATTGACATTTTTATGAGCCAAATACTCTTAAGTGGCTGGAACAGCCAAAACCACCACACAGACACCATTAAACAGTGGAAGCCTTGCAGACAGCAAATGGTTTGGGGTCACAGGGGCCCTGGATCTTTGTTTGCAGTAAAACTGAGCTTTAACTTCTTTTGTTTTTTCAGAAAATGCTGGCAGGCAGGAAAGAAGCGCTCACTGGTTAAATGTTACTTCATTGTGTGTTAGGCTGATGATTAAACAGAATTGGGTAACATTTGTCAACAAACGAGAGTGAAACTTCTGCGTGAGGAAATCAAATTAAGGAATTTTCATGAATTAAACCTCTGGAAAAATAGCATGAGATGTACCTGATTCTTTTTATTTTTTTTTTACTTAATATTTGTGCATTTTTTTGAAAGTATGTCTATTACTTGAGATCCATTACAAACATTATTCAATCTTTCATATAAATATGTTTTCCTTCCCTTTCCTCTTCCATATGTTTCACTTCTTAAACTTAAAAGTATCTTTTGATACAGAGGGCTGCAAGTTACAAACCTGCTTTAACAATTCCTGAATTTATTAAATATTGCCTTTTTCTCACACACAGACCTCTCATTTACTTACCCCTTACATCAGTGTTGATCCCCAAAGAAGCAACTGATGGAAATCTTGCAGTAAAAACTACAAAAAGTGTTTTTCATAGGACAAAGCAAATATGCCAGCCATTCCTGTTTTGACTGACCAAAAAAAAAAATCCTGGAGAGCAAACACAACATGAAATTATTGACCTTTGTGCTGCGATAGTTTCTGTAATTACCGAATAGCGGGGATGGGCTGAGGGCTAAGGAGGAGAATTTGGGGGCTGGCCTAGGCCGTGAGCTAAGGTTACATATAGAGTGGCTGCAGTGGATTTGGGAACAGTAACAGAGTATATTCCCTGGTGCACAGCTTGGCGAGTTTGGATCCTGGAATCATGAGCGGGTGCCCCTTCGCAGGGAACAACTACCTGTGAGTTCCTCATCCCTGTGTTTTGCTTCATAACGTCAGTTCAAATGATATTTTGTTAATGTAAAATATGTAAGCTCAGAAATGAATTAATGATTATCGACAGACAGTTGTAGTGATTGCTGAAGAAAAAGGGATTGTACTTGTCAAGCACTTGTTATCTGATGAATTAGATGTAATGCTACCAGCTGTTACAGTGACAAGAGATATTTCAGGTGTACTGTTTTTGTCAAAAGCCTGCTTCAGTGGTTCATCTTCTCAAAACAAAGTATTGTTTCAATTTTAGATGCATCTGTTAGTAAAAAGGCAGGTATATTCATCATTATTTAATTGAATAGTTTCTATATTTACCTAATTATTTTCTTAGATTTAATTTTAACAAGCTATCTTTGGAAGATGAAAAAGAAGACAAATCACAAGAAGGGATAAATAAAGCCAGCAAAGGTGGACTTGTCTATGGAGATTACCTACAGGTAAGTTCAAGGATTTCATGTGTACTGCCCTGGTTACTCTTAAGACTTGAGCCAGGACCTTTGACTGACTCTTCTGGCAGTCACTAAGACAGGTGCTGGTCTCCTCTGGAAGGGTCGGAGGTGGACTGTGGGATGACTTCTCAAACTGCAGGCAAGCTGGCTATTTTGGGAGTTTCACAGGGAATTAATTTGTATTGGTATACCTAAACTGTGAAGTGGTGCACCAGAAAAGTCTTTCTTTGGCCTGACAGTCACCACTTGGCAATTATTCCATGTCAGTAAGGCCGTGTGCAACTTCCCCGAATTATTGCATGGAAGCCCAGGCTGGAAAAATACATTGCAGAAATTGAGAGTGCAAAAATAATGAATAAAAAAGCCCACAACAACTAAAAAGAATTTTTAAATAAGTAAAAATAAACTGGCAGAAGTAAGAAAAGAATCAGACATTTCCTTTTTTTTTTTTTTGTTTTGTTTTTGTGACAGCAGGAACAGAAATGAGTGGAATTACTCTGTACTTGTGAACAGAAGTCTAATTTGTTGATGTATTAGATGGAATCTTGCACGTATTTCTTTTAAAGCAAGAATGATGAGATTGTGAATTTGACTCAGTAAAAAAATTAGTAATGCCAGAACTGAAATAACTAGTACAGCCTAAAATCAGAGCTCTTGTGCAGATATGTTATTGCATGATTACAGAGAGTTTAACTATCGGATCTCTGTTTTCCCTAAACAATGGCAGCATTCATATAAGATATGGAAAAATGTGCTGGATATTTTGCTTCCTCTCTCTCTCTATTTTTTTTTTTTTAAATGATTAAAAATACTTTAAAAATTATTTTCTGAGCTTTACTAGTTGAAATAGTTATACCAACTTAGGCAAGATTTTTTAAAAATTAAAAAGAAGTTTGACACCTGAGACCATTTAGCCTAACTTCTCATACAACCTGGAATACGAGGCCTATATATAGATATGTTTAATATTATCCTTAAATATTAGTTCTACACAGTAGGAATATCATTACTAATAGCAGAATTAAGAGCTTTACAGAACAGTCTTATCTTTATTTTTAAGCTAAACAAAATATTGAATGCTCAAGAACTTCAGAGTGAGAAGAAAGGAAAAAAAATCCATGATGAGCACCTTTTCATTGTGACGCATCAAAGTAAGTGGTTGGGAGGAGTTCAGTGGTGGTTGACCAGTGCTTTTGCCACAGGGTGTTATTTAATGCTGAAATGTGCAATACACAATTTGTTTTCATTTTAGACACAATCACTACAATTGCTCTGTCTTTATTTGTGTTAATATTCACATATATATCCCTATATAATTTGTAAGGTTGTAATCAGCTCTGTGCCTAAGAAGCCATAAATATAACTTTTGGATTTGGCAAGACGAAATTTGGGTAGTTCTGTTTCTAGAGAAATTAAGGTAGTGAAATTCATCCCCATCTGACTAATAAAGGCCGCTATAAAGTTTACTGTAGGCAAATTTTGTGTGTTGGCTTCTGCCTTCTCTCAAACTTCAGTCCAGTTTTAACCACCTAGAGAGTCCCTAGAAGCCTGCATACTTATTAGGTGCTCCCTAACTGCTAATATCCACGTGTTTTGCAGGCACTGACCCCGTGATTTTTTCCTGTTATTGATAGAAACATGTAGATGACATTAACGTAAGCAGTTCTGGAGTTAGCTTTTACTGGAGTATCAGATCTAGATTTTCTATTTTTCCCCTCTTGTAATGAACATTCTGTATGTTAAATACCTGATGTGTTATAACATGCTTTAAAAAAAAAATCTGTTAACGTTCTTGATGCTAGATTATTTCATATAACAGTTTACATAATGTACAGCACACTGCAACAGGCAATACGTTTGTGTATCAGCCTCTTTGTGTACACCAGCAGTGTAAACGTAGACTATTCATTTCAAATCAAAATGAAAGAATTTTACTTCTTCAGTGCTATGAAAAAAAACAAAGTAATGTTGAAGTTAACGTTAACAATGCCTTTCTTGTTGTAGCTTATGAACTTTGGTTTAAGCAGATTCTGTGGGAAATGGACTCTGTGCGAGTGATCTTTCAAAATGGCCACGTAAGTTAAGAACAAATATTAATTTTGGGAAAATTCAGCCCTCTCTTTCTCTTGGCTCCTGCCTTCCAGCCTGATATATTTGGGATTACTAAAGCAACACATGCTCTTTTATAAAAACAGCATGAAAAAACCCCAATTAAATTTGGCTGAATGGCAGACATTTGATCCGCAAAATCTCTTTCCCTCCTGAAGTCTGCCTTTTGCATAGATCACTCTCCAAGACCAATTCCATTGGCCAAAATGCTCTCATGTTCTCCTACTAGTACTGGATGAGTGCTGAAACCTAACTTGGGAGTATTCTACTTCAGAATAAGCATGCTCAGAGGCAAAACTGAAAACCAGAGGGCTAGCAGGTATTTTTATGTTGAAATGTCACTTCTCCCTTTGTTCGAATTTTTGAAGTCTGCAGACTATATTCTTCCATCCAATATCTGCTATATGAAAGGAAGACTTATATCAGTAATTATGAAATCCAACAGAAGAGCAATAATAAATGACAGTGTACAATAGTATGAGAATTTCTGAAAATTACAACAGGGATATTTTGAACATCTCTGAACACTTAAAGCTAAATATGTCTCATAACAACAGATAACAAAGGAAAACTCCTGACCTGATATGACATGGAGGTTGGTCTCTTCTCCCAAATAACAAGTGATAGGATGAGAGGAAATGGCCTCAAGTTGCACCAGGGGAGGTTTAGATTGGATATTAGGAGAAAATTCCTCACTGCAAGGGTTATCAGGCGCTGGAACAGGCTGCCCAGGGAAGTGGTGGAGTCACCATCACTGGAGGTATTTAAAAGACATATAGATGAGGTTCTTAGGGACATGGCTTAGTGCCAGAGTTAGGTTATGGTTGGACTCAGTGAGCATGAGGGTCTCTTCCAACCAAAATGATTCTATGACATCCACAGAATAAGGCTGACTGCATGTAATTTGAGAAATACCTTGAATAACATCATCAGTATGTGTATATGAAGAAAATTTGAAACTAGACCAGACTGAAAGAAGGAACATTTTTATCATAATGCCGAATTAAGATGTTATTTGTCCTCCACATTAATGATTTCGTTGACTTTTTAGTTGAACATTGTATCAAATTATAACCGATCAAAATCAGTTAAGCAGAATAACTTTTCATTATTTATTTTTGTGAAAAATGAAACTTTGCTTATAATCAGAATATAAAATGTCAATGTTAAGGTTAAGTAGACAGCCAGATGATTAAGGAAACGGTTATAATCTGTCATTTTTGTAGTTTGGCACTTCCCGCTTGTGCGCCCCAGTCTTAGAGGGGAATTTGATCCCATTAAAGCTGTAGGCAAAGTGTTCAGCTTATCCAGAAGAGAACTTCTGTGTTTTCTATTTAATATTTTTTTCGTCCTGCCAGATGTAGTCATCTCTGTTTGCTAATGCACATATCTAATTAACATCTTTTTAGACATGCTTTCCTGATGTATCTCTTAGATTATTTTGCTTCTGAACTTTTAAGTACTTTCCACACCTGCCTTATGACTTGTTCCTTCACAATAATAGAAATTGTCATATAAGTGATTATAATAGACAGCATAATATATTACGTCATCTATCTTTGAAAATCATATTGCAGTAATTGGACATGATAATAATATAAAGTATTTTGATCTAGAATTTGATTTCTTGTGGTGACTTCTATTTCACTCAGAAATGTAGAGAAGAAAAAAAAATCCTATATATTTAGCCTAGTTGTAATATATCATCAGTCAGATAAAAAGAGATTTCAGTGTTTGAAAATTATAGGTTTGTTTTCCAGCTAAAAACAGGACTCTCTGTTCAATATGAGATTCTGCTGCTGCTGTGGATGTCATGTTGTGAAAGGACTTGGGAGCTATAGTGATGTACAACAGTTAAGAGACCTGAGATGAAGAGGCAGAATATACAGAGAACAGCATTCTGTCTGGTTACGATCTTTATTTTTTTCTACAGGTAAGAGATGAGAGGAACATGCTGAAGGTTATTACTCGAATGAACAGAATTTCAATGATTCTGAAATTACTTGTGGAACAGTTCTCCGTTTTGGAAACTATGACTGCATTGGACTTCTTTGATTTCAGGTAAATACTTACTACTCCTCCACAGTAATCCATGAGCTGTTCATTCCTATCCTTAGAACTGATTGCCAATTTCGCATGTGCCCAGGCAGCATGTAATACCTGCACCATCCAGCAAGGTGAGAGCACACCCTTGAGAGGCAACTGTGACTTTAGAGCGCAAGGGTCAATTCAGAAGTTGAGCCTGAGTGTGAGTCCAGCATCTTCTGCAAAGAAATAATACAAGTTAATTGTTGATGTTTGTGTGGTGCTACTGACTGGCTTTAAACTAAAAAGTTGAAACAATAGAAACAGCTCACAGTTCTGTTAACAATTTATTTGAAACAGCACTGTGCAGTTGCAGCTGAGTTCCATGACAAATCATAGGAGTGCTTGAGTGAGAGAAATGCACTCTCTGTAGATTGTCAAATGGGTATTTCAGCTGTCTTGGATTGCAGTGTTTCCTTGCTTCATGTTTTCAGTGAGTCTGCAGTGCTGGAGGCTTCAAGTGGCTAAAGGAACCATTGCTGTCTCTTTCTCCCTGATAACTTCTGCTCTCCATTACCTGCCCAATGTGTCACTGGGCCAGTGGGTGGTAGCTCTTCTGCCCAGACTTTCTTTGGTATCCCCTGGCTTGCCTCACTCCTCCATGGTCCTTCCACTCTACTACCTTGTCTGACAGCTTCATCTCATCTGCCTTCCTGTTCTTGTTCTGCTTGTGCCCCTACCCATCTGGCTCATTAGCTCAGTGTGATCCAGCCTCCCATCCTCTCCTGCATTTTTTAGCATCCGTTCCTTTCTGTCTTTTAATGATACGTAACTAAAAAACACATGAAACTACAATTTTGCTTCTCTTGGGAGTTTGAAACATCTGTATCATCTAGCATTATACTACAGCAGAGGAAATCCATGGGCTAATCCTCTGTTTTGATGCATCCTTGCTTCTGCTTTTCAACAACATACTGTCATTTGATAAACATAAGAACAGATCAGTGATCTGTTTCTGCCATAGAATGTCCTGAGTTGGAAGGGACCCACATGGATCATCAAGTCCAACTGCTGTCCCTGCATGTGACAACCCCACAGTTCACACCATGTGTCTGAGGGAGTTGTCCAGTCTCTTCTTGAACACCGTCAGGCTTGGGGTCTGCCAGTACCACTACCTAGCAATGTGGGATTTCAGATTACTTTTACTAATATTTTTTTTTTCAGCATGGTCACATGATTTAACTCTGAAAGGATCCCATTACTGAGTTCCTCAAACAAAACCCACTAAATGTTTTTCTGAACATTATTGTATGCATAGAAATTATTCTGCATAACAAGCCTATTTAAAATGCACTCATTTGCACTTTTATGATGTGGAAATTTTTGTAATAGCTATTTTGGAGTGAAGCTGCTTATTCTGTCTGGGAAGGAAATGATATGCACTAACGTTTTTTCTTGTTTGTCACACACATAATGCTGCTATTTTAAAACACAGTACAAACACAAGTGTGTGTGTGTATATCTGTGCAGGCATGAACAATATATAGCTAGAAAATGAGAATATTTTATACATACATTGTAGCTGCATTAAAATAGCTTCTTTTTTTCTTAATTGCAACCATATAAACAATGCTCAGATATCTAGCTGATATCTTCAAATGTGAAATATCTATATTTTTTGAGAGCCATAGAATCCCATAATTGTGAAATAATATTCTACATTTTTGTATCTTATTTTCTTCTGTTCCCAAAGATACTACCTAAGCCCAGCGTCAGGTTTCCAGAGCCTGCAGTTTCGCTTGCTAGAGAACAAAATTGGTGTTCCCCAAAGTCTGAGAGTTCCCTATAACAGAAGGCATTATCGTGATAACTTCAAGGGACAGGATTACGAACTACTGCTTAAATCAGAGCAAGAACCTACGCTACTGCAACTTGTGGAGGTAACAATGTCTGTCTTAGACCTTGCTTTGTTTTCCCCTGTTTCCCAAGAATGTCCTTCTTTGGTGTCAGTGACCAATTCTTCTTCCTTGAGAGAATCAGGAGTGCTGGCAATTTCCTAGTCAGTTGTGTTTTGGATTTTTACCAAATTTTGAATGAAAGAGAGTTAGTCATTAGTAAACACAGCATTTCCTCTTGTCTGGAAAGTCCATTAAACTAGTAAATTGCACTGTGGAAATAGGAGCTAAGAATACAAATGTATTGTTTCATTTGCAGTGTTTTTCATGACGCTGAACCCTTTTTAGAAGAAAACTAAAAATATTTCCACTGTTAGTGATGGCTACTAGGGAATTCAAAAACAAAAGGAAAAATGACAATGCAAAATGGAAAGGAGAAAAGATGTTTAAAACAAATGTTTCATTATCACTTACCTTGACTGAATGACTTCATTTTAGAGTTATGAATGAGTCAGTAATTTGTCTAACTCCCTTGTCATTTTCATACACAAAATTAACATAACTTTCTGGAGAATAATGCAGTATAAACCTCAATAAAAGCATCCATTCTTATTAGTCCTATCCATTTGCCTGATGACACCTGATGCAGAATATATAAGAAATTTCTCTAGCTTTTCTTCATTGATTAAGACTTCATGCTCTTCTATCTTTCAGATGAGGAGCTAAATTAAGTGATCTCTAAAGGGAGTTGGACCATAAAGATTCCTAATTTTTTTCCTTCCTAATTTCAGTCTCATTATTAAAAGGAAATCAAAGAGAACGCTTTGCTATCTGCCAAATAAATCTGTGTCTTGTATCATCACATACTGTGGTGTAAATTAATGACAGACTGCTTGACCAGTATTCAGCCTGTCTGACATGATAAAAACTAGTTGCATAGATGCTTCTATATCTTCTTCCTGAGATGTATCTTTACAATTATCCTATATACCTGGAATAAGACTGTTTTTCTGTATCTACGAGGGAGTTGGTTTTAAAGATACTGCTAGAATGGACCAGCTTTTGTCTTCCAACACTGATTATTTAATCTGCAACCTGTGGGTGTGTTTGCACAGCACCGTTATGCAGGTAGAAATCTTCTATGTGGATGTGCTTCCTCCAGCAATAAAAAGCTCTATGGGATATTAAACCAGAAAAATTGTACCTGTATAATTTAGGTTGCTATAACATGTAATTCTAGGGTAACGTGCTTGCATTGTTAATGTTTGAACACATTGTTATTACTATTAAAGGCATGGCTGGAAAGAACTCCAGGACTCGAGGCAGAAGGATTTGATTTCTGGGGACAATTTGAAGTGAATGTTTTAAAAGGTCTAGAAGAGGAATTTGCCTTGGTGCAGGTATATAGTGTACTCTTCATCTACCCATAAGCGAAGACAGATGGCAAAATGACATCCTGACATAAATTTGACCTTTGGCGCACTCAGTTTCCCACTCAATCTTCAGCAGCCTCTATCTGCAAGGAAATATAAGCTTGTAATTTGACACCTTAGACAGTTTAAAACATGATACATGGGTGATTTTGATTGTGAAACTAAAGAGATGGTAGCAATGGAAGGGTTGAAATAAATTTTAACTTCACCTTTAGTTGATACTTGTATCTACAGTTCACAGTAAACACAAAGTTTGGGCCCCTGAGCTGTGAGTATGGAGTGTCACTATAAACAGCCCATTCCTGTTTAACAGTATGTGACATTTTGTTGCTACGTGATCATTTTACAATCAATTACACTGGCAAATGAGTACAAGAAAATCCCTGAGTATTGTAAGGCTTGTAGCTTTAACTACATTTTTAATGGAAAAAACCACCACAGGAATTAAATTGATTTCCTGAGAATATCTGTTCAGAAAGTTGTAAACTCATCTAAACTCTTTTATTTACAACTTTCTTACCCATAGCTGTGCAAGGATACCTTCTTTTTGCCTTGGAAAAAAAAAACAGATTTCAAACAAGGGAAGACTAAGTGCTTTTAAGGCCTCTAGACCAAAAGAAAAGTGATAAGCTGCCAGTTTGTTTGAACATTCATTCATCTGAATTGTGTTGACAACTATTTAATTGTACATTTTGTGTTAATTGTGTTTTTAAAGGACAGTGACTCAGTGACTCATCAATCCTTTTTGAAAATACAGTTCTTACATTTAAGATGTAAACTTATAGTATTTATGATGAAAATAGAAGTTACGTCATGGATCATTCAAGCGCTTTAGTTTGCCCTGTTGAATTCTAAAAGAAATTTTTGTTTTAAATATCAAAGGCCAAACCAGAATCAGAAGAAAAAGATGACTTATTATCTGAATTCCAGAAACAGAAAGATGTATTGCTTTCATTATTTGATGAAAAACGCCATGAACACCTGCTTAGTAAAGGTAGATTTTATTAATATATGTCAATATGCACTTTTTATTTTTTATACTTATGATCATATAATAGCATTAAATTTGCAGGAGAATCAGTAACAAATAAGGACACCTGTATTTTGCAGGAGACAGACGACTGTCTTACAAAGCACTGAAGGGTGCCTTGATGATCTACTTCTACAGGTAATGTTAGAAATTATATCTTTAATGATTACTGACAGGAGGAGCAGTGAAGGTTAAGGACAGCAACACAGGTTTATTTAGGTTGGAAGGGGCCTTGGAAAGTAATCTAATCCAATCCTCCATGAAAACCCAGATTAGTTAGATTCAGCTTGAAGGTCAGATCGGGCTGCTCAGGGCTACATCCAGTTGAGTTTTGAATATTTTCAAGGATGGAGGTTACGTGGCTTCTGCAGGCAGCTGGTTTGTGTCTGACCAGATGCTGCTCCTCAGACTGAAACCAGCCAGTGCCTGGTTCACACTGTTCTACAAAGTGTCCTAGAAAGATTTAGAGTATTTTTCCAAGTATGAGGGAAAAGGCAGAGATCGAGACTTACATGGCAGGAGCATGTGTTAGGATATCTAATGACACTTAATACTATTTAAGGGAAAATATATATTAAGTCATTGTTATGCATTGGTGAAGCAATACTTTGAAAAATACAGCATTTCATAAGAGATCTCACTGTCTTCTCTTTCATTTTTCAAGGGAGGAGCCTCGCTTTCAGGTTCCCTTTCAGCTTCTTACCTCCCTTATGGATATCGATGTGCTCATGACCAAATGGAGATGTAAGTTTCCCTTTTGGACTGTGACATTTTCTCTTTCAGATGCAACTGAACCGTTCTGTTTCACCCTCTTTTAGACAAGTTGTACCCAGAGTTTTAAGACTGAGCTTCTGAGATCATCCTTTATGAATGACTTTTTTGTGTTTGTACTTCAACCAGGAGGAAAGATGAGCAGGTTCTTCTGTGATCATTACATACATAGCTATAGCTACACTTCTATGACATGCTTTAAGTTAGGTTAACAATGTCATTTCAGGGACAGGTCTATATTTGTTCGATGTTTGCCAAAACATCATCATGACTGCTCTTCATATGCAAACATTCCTTCTGCTTCTTCCATATCTAGAGATCCATAAATGAATGTATTAATTCTGTATTAGCAGAGCATAATCGTGTATAATAATTAGTGTATTCATTCTGTATTAACAATAATTTTATATTAGTTGACTGAAGAGTGGCATAATTAACTCCTGCATTGCTGAAGACCTACTAGTTCTGTATCTCTGTAAAGATCTCTGTACGATCTTTAATATTTCAGTGATACACCTTGATGTTACCCTTTGGTTATAACTTAACACTGAACATATGCCCTGTCCTTTTTTTGCATTGCTAAGATAACCACGTCTGCATGGTGCACAGAATGATTGGCAGCAAGGCTGGCACCGGAGGCTCCTCAGGCTACCAATATTTGCGCTCAACAGTGAGGTAAAATTAATACGTTGCCTTCAATTAATGCAGTTTGTAGATACTCTTAATGCCAGGAGACAGATTTCAGGCAGCTCACTGGAGGCTGGAGGGCTGTTGTTTCTCTTTTGGGACTCCAGAATTTCCTCCTGGCTGTTGTACTTTTACTTACCAGGTTGACATATATAAATACCAAGCCTTTTGGGGCAAAAAGAACTCCTTCTGATCACTGATGCAAAGTGCCAGTTATAGTTCTCAGTCAAAGGATCTAGGCATGACTGTATCAGCAATAATATTAATCCTGCATTGTTTTGTTTGTGTGCAGGCTAGTCCAAAATAATAAGGTGATACAGGCTGGATACAGTCCCTTCTACTGTCCAAGTGATGACACTTTCTTTGTTCCTTAGCATGACCTCTAACTGTACAACCTAAGCTACTTCAATTTAGGATTTAATATATTCTCGAAGCTGGTAGTAATTAACACTGTCAAGCTGTGCAGGGCAACAATCAGAAACATGTTTCCTTCTGTTGGATGAAGCAGAAAAGGAACTTAAAAGGGATGGTTGGGGCTTGAGCACAGAACACTCTGAATGGGTAGAACTTTTTTTATATAGAGTTTGAGGATTCAGCTCGTTAGACAATTCAAGCCTTTTAGCTGCAGCTATGTCCTGACAGCTTCTTTGAGGTTTATTTTTCAAAGAGAAACTGTATGTAGCTGGTGACTGCCATGTATGACTATGGGCAACAATTCCCATCACAAACATCATAATAGAGGGTGGAAGAGAAAGCAGACAGATTGAATTTGAAGACTAAAAAGTTCAATGTTGGTGGTTTTTGTTTGTTTTTTTGTTTGTTTTTTTCCAGCAAGGCTTCTCATTCTTCCTTAATTTCAAGTTAACATTCTTCCTAAATTATGCTTTGTATCTACCACAACAATGGAGGTCAGGAGATCGTAGCCTACATACTCTGCATTTTCAGAAGAAAGATGTGACTACGACAACCTTATTTCCTTTTTACATCTGAACTGCTAAAGCCTAGAAACAGTTAGGATTGGATTTTTGCTCTGGAGTATTCAGGAGGAGAGCTAGTGCAGAAACCTTATTAAAGAAATAAAAGAGATGGAATGATTCCTGAGGATTTTGAAATTATGTCCTTCTATGCTGTTATCACAGTATTAATTGTTCTGATTGTCTCTTCCAGTGACAGATACAAGGTGTTTGTGGATTTGTTCAATCTTTCAACATTTCTAGTGCCCAGACACTGGATACCAAAGATGAATCCAACCATTCACAAATTCCTTTACACAGCAGAATACTGTGACAGCTCCTATTTCAGCAGTGACGACTCTGACTAGCCTGCCTTTCTAGACTGGTTGCTGCAAAGAACTTCAGGACTTTCACCTTGAGTGGTGCTGCCCCTCAAATACAACAGCTGCTCTCATGGAGGGTGGGTGTGTAAATATGTATGTATGTATGACAGCTATGTGAATAGAATGATTGGCTTATAGAAGAAACTGAATTGTAGAAAAAATCATCTGTATTGAGTTAGCCTACCCTAAGACTAAAATGATACCCTAATTCAACTCAATGACCGAATTAACTCTCAGTTGGCTTCTTAAAAGCTACACCTAGAGAAGATTGCTCAGAATTATCATTAACAGGTCTTATTTGTACATATTTTTATATTTGTTTGTGTAATGGCAACTTCTAGTTGAAGATGTAATTAGTCTCATCGTTTTCAGAAGAATATTAGTTTCTGAACTCCAGTGGAATTTCAAAATGAATTTTGGGTTTAGAGTTTAGAAAGTTAGATTTGAAAAAGTCCTGAATCCATAGAAACCAAAGCTTGAACTTTTACATACATCAAGAATCATGTTGCTATGTTACATGTGAATGTAAATCCCTTCTGTAGAAATACTTACTGTTAAGAACAGCAGATATAAATAAGTACTTACTTCGCACTTAAATAAAGCAGCATTAAAGCTCATCGTTTGTTAAGTCTTCTTCTAAAGCAAGCATAAAGTCCAAACAACAATACAACAGGCATTTAAAGTGTTTTTTATTAAAAATTTCATTGAAATAAGGATAAAATGGATATATGATAAAAGCAAGGCAAATTTGGCCATAGAATATTGATAAAGCTGTGTTGTCTTCTTATTGATGGACTCTCGTCTTTTTAAATGCTTCCCTTGGAAATACACTGTAGGCCTTAATTTCTGGTGAGCTGTTCTTTATCTTAGCACTTTATGTACTAATACTTAGTAGTACCACCTCAAAACCACTGGTGGAACTTTGGTTTTTGATACTACTATAACAACATTACTCTCAACAATGTCAATTAGGACCTTTGGCTATTGTTTTCCAGTTGCGGAGGAGTGCTATTGTTGTTTGTAAACTGCTAAGGGAAGGCCATACTACAGAAGACTGTAAGACTACAGAAGACTTCCCCTCTTGTTAATCTGAAGCCAGTAAATTCAGTAAGTAGCAGAACGTGAAATAGCGAGAACATAGCACTCGGTCTTCCTTTAATTTAAAATATTAACACTTAGAAGCAGAAGGACTAAAATTATAATACTTACAATAGACTATTATGATTGCATTTGTCATAAAAAGATAATAATGCAGTGATCTATTGACACGGTACAGTAACTGAATGCAAAAACTACAGAATTGCTTCAATACTTTTCATAGTAGTGCTTTAGAAAGGATACAGGTAAAGCATTCAAGATGAAAGACTCAAAGCATTTTGGAATTACACGTTTGGTTGTGAATCCTAGTTACATTTGCCTGTAAATGCAATTTTACAGGTCAACAGGGCCTTTTGATTGCCAGCAAGTCCCACCTATATTAATTCAATTAATGTACGGAAATTTAACATCCACTCTATTTGGAGTATTGTATAACTGCTGATTTTCTAAAGGTGCTCAATATATATTAACAAATTCCACCCTCACCATTTTTTTCTATAATAAATAAGGTTTTTAATTTCTGCTTTGCACTGGCTTCACTTAATTATGAAGTAGAGAAGAGAGGAGGCATGGACCTGACACAGCTCTCAAAGCACGGAAAGGTTGATTTGCAAACACATACATCCTCCCAGGACAAAGGATGTTAAACCACTAGAACTGCCTCAGTTTGTCTCAAATACAGTTACTTCTTTTCTATCCATCTAACAAATATTCCAGGCACTCTGCAAAACACACTCCCAGCTCTGAAGAGCTCTGAAGTTGTATTTACCCGATGAAGGTCTGAAGACTGAAACTGAAGGACTGCGGCACTTCAGAGACAGTGGATGCTCAGGAAACAACTTTGACTCTCCATTTCCCTCTTCTACTATTCTAGCTGTAGAGAAAAAGTAGGATTTCACAAAAAGGAGGCAAAATGTGTTTGTCAGAGGTGCTAGAAAAGCCAAGAGAGGCATCAAAGCAAAACAGAGAGAATATATTCTTCCACCTGCCCTTCCTTCCTAGCCAATAAAAGCAGACCTAATCATGGTTCTTCTTATATTCAAAGCATTTTGATTATATTGTCATACTATTGATTATTTCATCCAATTCCTTATTTTTCATCACTCCTTTCCTTTTCCTTTTTTTTTTTTTTTCAATGGAGTAGTATTCAACACTTGGATAGACTTCACATTCACAGTTTTAGTCCATCTTTGTAACATCTTTTTGTGTACTCTGCAGTTGATTCAGAGTCTTCTGATTCCATGAGAGCGTTGATATGCAACACACATTCCAAATAAAACCACATTTAAAAACTCCCACCAACTCATTCCTGTACTGCTTAAAAGCAGGAATTGCCCTTACAGTCCTTTCTTATTTTAGAAAATGTTGCTTTGAAGTAAATCTTCACATAAAGTGCGTGTCAAACTATTATCCAAATGTTAATCAGTCTTGGGCCAGTAAGTGTCAAACAAATACCGATGAAACTGTATCTGCTATACCTACAAATCAAAAAGAAAAAAATAATTAATAAATACTGGAAGTGGACACCTGCCAGAAGTAAGTTCCTAGAATTCACATTCATACAATGGCCTCTCTCCTCCATGCTATGACAGCAGGTGAACTGCTGGGGGTGGGGTATGGAATCAGATGCAACCTTTCTATTTCTTTATTGCCTCACACCATTTTACCTGTGCTTTACAATCCTGCCTGCCCTGCTTTCATGTTCAAAACTTTAGATCCTTTTTGAAGATACAGCACTGGTCCAATCTGGTGCTGAAAAGCAACCTAAACCTTAATATACTCTTACCTTTTAATCATATTCCTTAGCAATGGATAGATGACATGAAGCTATGCACCTCTGAAAGCTCAGCAAGAGACTAGTAGTCACAAATCCCATTACAAGACGCATTTTGGCACACAGACAGACACAGGGCAAGCTGGGCTTTTATTCATGCTCAGTTCTTTTTGCACTGGTGCGCTCATTGCAGCACTAAAAGCGAAGTCTGACTACAGCCTGTGTTTACTTATCAAAGGGCGACGGCTCTTATACCCTTAAAAGTGTTGTCAGAGCACATCTAAATCAGAAGACATCTGTGGGGGAAACAGCAACTACTGGCCTTTCCTGGATTCTTCTTGTGGGACACACTACAGAAAATGTGAAAGATCCTGCTTTATTGAGAGAATGGATTTTGAAAATAACACAGCTGTTCTTCCAGGCTACTTCTACAATTAATTTACTTTAATTATCACTACTTCTAAATTTCTCTTCCCAAACAGTTTGTTTAGATGACAATGAGAACAAAAACTTCAGCAACATGGGAAAGCTGTGATTGGAGAGAGAGCTAGCACTGAAAGTATATACCTGTATCCCACAAGAAAAGTCACAAGCAGGGTACACAATTCCCAAGCATGGCCCAATCCACTTTCCACCTTCGTTTGCTAAATTGAGCCCAGAGATAATTGCAACCAACAGAAAAGGACAGCAGCTGTTTACCTACACTTGAGTATAGCGATGGTACTAATCTAGAACCGTGACATATAACCGTATACTTTACAGTGCCATTACCTCCACATGGTGAGGTACAAGAGCACTTTATTTGTTATGCCTTATATGGCTCTACCTTTGCATGGTGTTTTTCAGTTATTCAACTATATGTTCTGGTGAACTAGCAACTGCTTTATGTATTTTTCCACCTGGACTCATCTAGCCTCTTTCAAAACATTGCAATGATTCACATTTCCTCTCTGAGGATCCCATTATATTGCTTTACTTATATGGAGGAACAGATCCCAGCATATGGGCTTTAACACTTTAATTATTTTTGTCAGACTCACCACAGACGTTGTTCCCTATCTTAACACGAACATAGCCATCTATTCCCCACGTAGGTCCCCAAGAGTTCTGTACAATCCAGTAAGGGATACTACCTGGAAGAGACATTTTCATAAACAACAGACAACATGAAATGTGGGAATCATAAAAAACTTCTAACACTCTACTCAGGTATTACCATTTTAATATCTCATAGTTTCTGATGGTTTGATGATATAGTACAGTGAAGCCTACTGCTGTTCACGAAGAGAACAGAGCTAATAGTCCAGTGTTGAACAGACTGGATATATCCTCTGCTGGTGTAAAGCCGTATTTGTGGCTTTACAAGAGCATGAAGTCCCACAGAACTGAAGAAGCACAGACACAAAGAGTTTTCCTCCTGAGATCAGAGAGCACTTCCAGAACTGATGTGACACCAAACCAAACAGCTCTCAATAGAACATCCAGATCTGGATTTTAGTCACTTACCCCACAGGAAATAAGTTTCAAGTAAGAGAAAAAACATGTTAAAGTTCAGTTGATGGAAACATACCTGTTCTGTCAAAACCAGTGATGAGAACAGCATGATTTGCTCTTCCACTGGAGCAGTGATACTGTATGATCCCCCCAAGATAATCCTGCCAGCTGACGGCATCTACTGTTACAGCCAAAGGACCCCAGTTAATGAGCATCCTCATCATTTCTTCTTCCTGGCCGCTGCGAAAGGAGTCAGTGATAAGGCAAAGTGACTTATGTTAGCACACTAAAGCAACTGAAGAGGTGGTAATCTACTTGTTACGCATAATTTAAAGATCAAATAACTAAACTGTTTCTTCTAAGTTCTACACACCACATAACATACATCAATAAATATGTATTTTATATACTACAACACAGTAATACAAATATAGGACATGCAGACTATGGGAAATGTGTAGACCCAAATATACAATGCTATTAAAAAGAAGCAGGTTTCTGGGTCAAGTCAGAAGGCAATGGTGAGCACTATGCATCTTTTATCCATCACTCAATTAAAAACCAGCTTTGGACAAAACATTAGTCTGTATTATTTCCTATTAGTTCTTGCAACATGCAGAAGTACCTTTGATATCATACATAATAATGGACTAAAATATGTGTCTCAAACTTACCAAAACACAGGACATTACACTATCAGACACTACCATTAGCATCCTCATAGAGTTTTACTTATTTAATATATTGAAACAGGAAATCTTTATCATTGCATGGTATGTGTAATGACTAAACTTGGCAAATACAGACTAGCAAAGATGTAATTGATCTAAGTTACTTCTATCTGGCAGTAATTCAATTCCTACTCAAAATTAAATTTCTTGTCTTTAAGTTCAGCATATTGTACTGATAAAAATTAGGAACAAACTTTCTTCGTACAGAAATCTTAAAAACTATCAATTAGTATTCTTTACAAAATACATTTGACAACACTGTTTGCTAAGTCATGGACTGGAAGAGGATGTGGGTGGGTATGTAAATGGATGAATACTGAAGTAACTAAATAGTTTCTAAATTTTTTTACAAATTCCAGTTACTATTGGTAGGATTTACCTTTTCTGATACTTAAGCAATGTAATGTTCACCTAGCATATATTTAAAGTGGTAACTGACTCAATGTTCTACTCTAAACACAGCCAACGGAAAACATCTAATTTCAAAACACTGACTTAAGCTTTCTAATTTGAACAAGGTTAGTGGTGGCAGTGTTGAGTGGACTCACTGTGGCAAGTCATAACCTAAAAAAGTGTTATGTATTAATGCAGTGAACAGTTACAACACTGACGCAATCAACCTCATGACCTTTGGCTGATCAATGCACTATTAGCTCCTGCTCACGCCACAGTCAGCGAAAACAGAAGGAAAAGTACAGCAAATAAAAAGAATCAATAGCAGCTACCTGAAGTCATATGCAGCAAATCCTGTTATTGAAACTCCAAAATCTGAGTGACCAAAATAATGGCACAGTCCTGTCTGAGCTTTAAAAGCATATTCGGAATCTCTCACGAGTTTTACTTTTGTCTGCAAGAAGATAAATCAATGATAATTTAATGTATTTGACTTTAACACTATGCAGATCAAAGCACATTGAAAATGACCACAGAACTCACTTGAAATTCAGTGTGTTCTTGGTGAGACTAGATATAACAATTTCCTGTTGGGAAATAAGATATATACTATCTCTAGTTTCTTTTTTTTGCAGAGAAAGTTCCAGAAGGGATTCAGAAATCTTTAAATAATGAAAAAAATGTAAAAGGTATCTGTGGTTTAACTAGCCTCATAAGCAGTTTCATAGATTTCAAGACACAGGGGCTATGCATTCACTTAATGAATGACTACTCATTCTCTTCAAATGACATCCACACACAAAATTATCCCTTCCCTGGGACAGTTGAAGAACCACAAATATCCCTGGAACAGGTATATAAAACACTGAAATTCAGTCCAATTCTGCTATTAGCATCAAATCCTCATGCTAGTGTATAAAGTATTATAATGGCTGACACAGTTCAAAGTCCAGCAATAAAGCTATTGCGTCAACCTTTTATACTTTCCTTGTCTTCTGCAGAGCGGCTTGCTTGTGACAGTGTCTCCTCCAGTCTAATTCATTTGGAGTCCCTCTGTTCTCAAACAAGACAGGATTTTGCTTCAGAGGACTCCAGATGAATATCCTCTGTCTTTCTTGAAACGCAAACTTAAGCAAGTTATCTAGACTGTTACTAGCTGGGGTTATATGAATCTTTAAGGGTAGAATTACAGAGTTTTTTAAAAAGGACAATCAGCTTTTTTTCAAAACTTCAGAAAACTATGGAACTATTTTTATATTATTGCAACTCAAACTATTGTCCTAGATATTCAAAGATATTAAAATATGTTTCTGCTTCCATATATTATTAACACACATTTTGCATTTTTCATGAATGAAATGTGTTAGCTACAACTAAAGTAGAAATTATATCTGCATTTTCATTGCTTCAGGTGGCAAGCGAAACAAAGTCAATTTCATCCTGAGGTTCTTCATGCTCCTGCATGATTTTACAGGGTTTGCAACAAAAACCAGTGACATTTGAAGGCAGAAAAATCTCAACATCTCTCCCCAGATACTGGTGACTAAACTGGACACTCAAATCCACAAAACAACGCATGGATAAATGGATCTTTCTCCACTGGTACGGTATGTCTGCAGTTCCAATTGGAATCAGTGGAAATACTGTAGCTTTCAAGGAACATTATTTTCAATCCCTGCAGATTGATTTTTTACATTCACAAGAACATATAGAGACTGTAAAACTCCAATCAATTTTCAGTTCTGCTTGAAAAAACTGCCTCTTGATTCCAGACTAAGTACACATACATATATATACACACACAATGTATATGAATATATACATACATGTACACACATACATTAAAAAAAAATAAAATCAGATGAGCTGCACACTCATCTTCCCCACCACTTTTTCCCAGTAAAAAAAAATTTCAATATGAAAGTTAAGGAAGGGTTTAAGATTTATGAAAAGTTTCAAACCTGGTTCAGCCAGCTCAAAGCACTAACAGTGGATCCCCCATTGCAGCCATAATTATTGTATGAACAGTCAATAACCTGCTGCACACTGAGCTCTTCCAAATTATGTCCTTTAATTGCATAGGCAGACTCTATACCACCCACAACGCTGAAAGCCCAGCAGCCTCCACACTGGTACAAAGAGAAGGGAAACAGGAGAAAGAAAAAGTCAGCTTTGTTTCTGAAGCCCAACAGGAAGAGTCAAAAGGGTCTTCTAATGCTCTTACTTTACTACATCATCCTTGAACTTCATTTTTAAGGTAATAATACAGAAATTTATTCAGCGATTTAAAATATTGAACTCCTTTCCCTGCCTTGTACTGCTCTCTAAAAGCCAGAAATGCATTATAGGTGTCTTATTTTAAGGATTCCTTCCTGACTCATTTTTGCCTTTTTATATAGGCTTGAGGATGCTTTTTACTGTGAGATGATACCTGTTTTCTTAAAGAAGGATTTGAGGATGAAATTATTTTTTAACCACATTAGTAAGTTTTTGAAAAGGATGCACTTAAGGAGACAGTCTACAACTTCCTATAGTCTGAAGAGTTTTATAGAAACATATCTGATTACAGATTAAGCAACAGTAAACTGAAATTAAACATAACAGAAAAATTCTTAGACAGTAACAGAATCTGTACTCCAGTTCTAGGCTCTTTAAACTGTGGCATTTAAAATAGGAAGTGGAATTCATTCCTAGGCAAGGTCCAGGTTATACTATGTGAAGCGCAGAAAACCACTTGGGATTTAACAGCTTCTTTGTTTCTTACCAGTGGCCATAACAACCTTGAGATAAACTGTAATCATGTGGGGTCTGGTTCTCTTTCTATCATGAATGCATCCCCTGAGTTGTTTGATGACAAAGATATGGGTGTTGACCAGCCAAGAGCATTCAGTCATGAGAGAAAACAACAGCAAAGGATCTACAGTCATCCAGGTGAAATGGGGGGATGAGGTCAAGTACTGAACTTACCTCAGTCTCTTCATGAAAATATAAACTACACATGATGCAAAATATTTCCAGATTTAGTTAACTAGATCAAAAAATATATATTATACACAGTTTATACTTGCACAACTTCTAAATGCACAACTTTCACATCTCATGGTTTTAAGTTTAATCTCGCTTTGCATAAAATGCTCCATGACTTCGTATATGTTCAACTGTCCATACTTGTGCCAGCGCTCCAAGAAGCCTTGGTGCAGTGCTGATCCCTTCCAAAACCTCCACTGTGCTCTACAACATACCTGCTGGAACTGCCTCTGAGCAGTAGTGCTTGAGAACCATGAAAGGAAAACACCAGTACTTACTGTTTGCTGATTTCTCACTTCTGCAATTACTTTCTTGTCCCTCCAGTCAAACTTCTTTGGCAAAGGTTTTTCCTCTCCCTTTGGCACTTTTAAGTATCTGGGAAGTTTGTGAGGTATGCTTCTTAAGTAAATAGCTAAACACAGAATACAAACATCTATAAATTCACTAACTTAAAAAAAACCCCACAAACAACTGTTTTACTAGAAGTCATAGAGGTAACTTTGGTCTGTAGTTATGATCATGAGATTACATCTCATTCTCAAATCCACAGAAAATCTATGTATTTTAAAATTATAATTACACTCCAGAATGAATATAAATATTCCTACAGTTCTAGAAAGAACAAAAATATTCTATGAAGGGAATGTGGGTACAAAGCATGGAGATTTATTACTACTGATCAGTAACCACTCCAAAAAACAAGCTTGGGGTTGGTTTGTTTGGGGTTTTTTTTTGGTTGTTGTTGTTTTGTGTTTGTTTGTTTGGTTGGGTTTGTTTTTTGTTTCTGTTTTTGTTTTAGTTTTCAGAACACTTTACTTACTGGAAAAATATGACTTTATTTTAGTCAAGTAAAGAGGGAAAAAATAAGAGAGTTATGTAAAGAACCTGAAACACATGCAAATTGCTAGTTTTTCACTAAAATAAAGGTTGCTTAACCCCCAATGAATAGAATGTATAACAGCAGACTTGAACAGCAAGAAGGGAAAATTAGGTTAGGTACCAGACAAATTTTCTTGGTAAAAAAAAATTAAGTGTGTCATATTGCTCCTGCAAGTCATAGCTAATACTTTTCCAGCTTTGGACCTCTAGGCATTGTTTGGACTGCAGTCAATTTTGTTTTGAGGTAGAGAACAGAGACTTAAGAGCACTCAAGAACCTTGTGTATTTTCCAATTTCAGAACTGTTGCATCTGAAGAAGGCTTTAAGGCCCAGTCAGTAGAAAGAAGGAAATAAGGAAAGCAGGAAAGAGGAAAAGTCTGTATACTAAATCATATTCAGCCTCTGAGCATTTCAACCTCACAAACTAGAACAATCTAGAGAAGATTGTTGTAGCCTTCAGAAGTACTTACAGTTTGGTACCAGACATTGTAAACTAGCTGACTATCAGCACTGGAAGAATCTGTAAATATGAAAGACACAAGGTTCTGGGAAATAATAGGAAAAATAACAGAAAAGGCATTAGCAGCAGCCAGAAAACGTACCTTTGAACTCTTCAGGAAATAGGTGAGAAAACTGGTTTATTCCATAGAAAGCAGTCATATTATCTTTTGAAGATGAATTCAGTAATCTAATTCTTTTAGTGCTTTCCTGAAGGAAAGAAATATTGTGGACGTTATTAAGTTAGCAGCAGTGACAAATAATAAGAGCAGAAAAAGCAAAGGTTAGCAGCACAAAACATGAACTTAAATAAAAGACATCTCTTAATTTCTTCATCTCAGATTAATTGTGGATTCCTATCAAACCAACAAGAAAGGCATTAGACTAATTTCACCTCCAAGAAAGATACCAAAAGCATTTGTTAAGTACATAGTGGGTAAAAAAAATGAGACAGACAAAACAGGCAAGCTGAGTACAAACTGTGTCATTCATGTGATGTGCTTTGACAGCAAAACAAACCTTGTGGTTCAGAGATATGTAAAAATGACTTCCGATAAGAGTTAACTCAGTTTTACTTTATGTCCTTATAAAGCAAAAGAACAGTGTTCTAGCTTAAGGACACTAAAAAACTCACACGTTAAGCTATGAGGACTCGCGGCGCGGCCCCTCAGCCTCGGGCAGCCCCGCTGCCCGGCGAGCCCGACACTCGCCTGGCCCCTCAGGCTCCACCTCGGCACGGCGGGGACAGGGGTTCGCCGCCCTGCCCGATTGCTGCCTCTCGCCCCGCTTCCCCGGCAAGACTCTGACAGCAGCGCCGCGCAGCCGGGACGTGGGGCCGCCTCCCCACCGCGCCGGGCCGAGCATCGGGGACACGACTGGGGACACGACTGGGGACACGGCCTCGGCGCGAGGCTGACACCTGGCGTCAGAAACGGGGAAGAAGAGAAAAGCGACTGCACCCCAGGGCCGAGAAAACGAAACAGCGAAGGATGCCGGAGCGGGTTTCGGTACTCGGGGCCGAAGCCGCCCCACCTTCCTCCGCCTCTGTCCCTCCAGTCGCCGGCCAGCAGCGACACAGCGCCGCCCGCCACCTCTTCTCCTCCACTGGCGCCGCAGGGCCCGCTGTGCAGCGCGGGTGACGAGTGTAAGTGCGGGCAGGGGCACCTACCCGCAGGGCCGCCGCTGCTGCTGCTGCTGCTTCTCGGCCGCCTGCGTCCCACGGCGGGCGGCCCGGCCCGCCGCCCTCCTCCCCAAGCCGGGTGCCTGCAGGCGCCAGGAGGGTGGCGCTGCCCGCCCGCAGCAGGCAGCACAGAAGCACCAGCACCAACATCCCCGTCAATCGCCGACCAGCGACCGGCCGCGCCACAGCCGCGCAGCAGCGCGGACCCCGCTCCCTGGCGGGTCCCCAGCCACCTCCGCCCCTCCCCTGGCCGCCATGTCATGCCGGGGTGGGGCCGGGAGGCCGCACCCCCACGCTGCGGAGCTCTCTGCAGTCTCCCGCTCCCTCCTCCAGCGGGTCCGGGGTTGGTACCTCGCTGGGCTGCCACGCCGGGCGGGCCATGAAATGGTGGCGGCCCGCCCCAGGACCTGGGCGTGCTGCGGCCGGCCGCTGGGCTGGGGGCCTCTGCTTCCTCCAGGTGTCCTGCTGCCGGTTTTGGGGTGTCTTGGAGTGCCCGGCAGCGCTTGGGAAAAGCCCGTGTTTCAGGCAGTGTGTCTCGGTGCGGGAGATGCAAACAAGGGGACAGGAGGTGCTGAACGTTCAGTTGACTGCGAGGTTAAAAGTTAATGCCAGGCTTTCCCCGAGAGGAAGGGTTGTTGGTACCTACAAACTGGGCAGCGAGTAGGAAAGAGGAGGTGCAGCTGCTTCCTTCAGGCGGCAGAAACAGAGTTGTTGGGGTGTAGCACGGGGAGGCTTTGGTGGGTAGAGTAGAGCCTTCATGAGCTGCACAGCCAGTATCTGCAGCCTCTGGTGCCCAGTCTGGTTAAGTTATGCTGGGAGAAAATGTTTAGAAGAAAACTGTGCTCACATAGGTCATTTGTTGCCCTAAAGACTAGTCATGTGCTGATACTCGAGCAAGCAGGTTAGTGTTTGGCATCTAAAATTACCATTACGCAGGCCCAAGTTAATAATCCTTTTTGTTTATATCCTTAGTCAGGTGTTTTTACACACTTGATGTTTATAAGTAGAACATTTGTATATGTAAACCTCTTGTATGTTCACTTTTCTCTGTTGAGTTCCCCCCTGCCAACTTGTTTACCATAATGTGGAAGCCCAGGTGTCCCATCCCACAGCACCAGCAGCCAAGCTTGCAGTGCTGTGTTTGGGGAACACGAGGTTTTCCTCACACTGAAGTCTAAAGTTACTGGGTGTGAAGTTTTGCTGCCGTCGCTGTGTTTTGTAACAGCAAACTTTGTGTTGGAGCACGTGCTTCCTTAAAGGCGAGGTGCAAAATCATGCCAATGCAGGTCTTTTTTTTTTTTTTTTTTTTTTTTTTTGTGGCATGTAGCATTTTACCTGCTAATATGAGTTTGAAAGAGAAAATATACTTTATGAACCACAAGAAATCCATGTATTTTTCACTTTTAGTTAGGTAGGTACATGCAGAGCTGGCAAGTAAAAGACAAAGGATGAAACTACTGGCTGAGATAGGTGGAGGGTGGGTCAGAGCAGCCCCACAGGTGGGCTCTGGCAGGGTGAGCTGTGCCCCTCTCTGTCCTTTCAGCCCCTGTTCAAGTCCCTGGGCTTGCTGACTTCTGAGAACTGGCTATTTTGTAGTGTTTGGTAACTCCTGTTTGGGGAGGGAGGGTCAGGTGCCTTCAGCAGTTTGAGTGCTTGACTGATGTCTGGCATCTCCCCACTGGTGACTGGAGAAGGATTTAAATAACTTTTAGCAGCAGCACTACAGAGTCCTCTGCGTTACATAAGCATTTAAAACTTAACCTCTTTCTCCCTTCACGTAGAATGGCATCTTGCTCTTTTCTGTGACCAGATTGGCAAAAGTATTTTCATATTGGCAGTATCTATGCTTTCTTTTTTTTTTTTTAAAATGAGCAACTAAACAGCAATGGCTTTCTGGAGTGAGACTACAATACCAGAGGTGTTAGCTGTCAGGGGAAGAGAGAATTAAAAACAAGACTTTATTCATAAGATGACAATAGCTCCCTCCTGTCCACCCCACAGCAGTTGCCTTTATTTGCAGGACACTCCTCATGCAGGTAGATTTTCTTAATGATGGAAAGGAAAATTCATTATTCTGCACTATAGCCTGGAGTTCTACATATTTCTGTAGTGAAGAGAGAAGTTAACATGCTGATGTTACTGAGAGTTTGAGGCATTTTAAAGGCACTCATGGTGGGAGCTAGATTAACCGTAAAACAATCATGGCAGTTCAGGAACAGCCTGGCAGTATAAACAAAAGTTTATGATCTGATCCTACCAAATAGCTCATGTCCAGGGTTGAATAAATCTGTGGGTATCATGATCCAGCTCTAGTTTTGCCTTCCTTTACCTGTGGAACGGCCTTTGGAGGGTTGGGTGAACTGTCACTAGTTTTGGTACAAGAAGGCTATTTATGGCTTATAGCCAGAGTATGAAAAAGTTTGTTAGCAAAGCAGATGTTATTGGTTGTTCTCATATTTTATCACTGTAAACCCAGTGAGATGTTATTACAACTTATTGCAAACTCATATTGATATGATGAGGTCTGGGATCAGCATAGGGAGTGGACAGGATTCAGACAGTAACACACAAGGTGAACGGTGAAGCCTTTTTAAGGACAGTCTCAATCTCAGCAGCCTCAGTGTCCGTGTCAGGGTGAGACCATTGGGAGGAGTGCAGGACAGTGGCTGGTAGGAGTGTTGAAGGAGAGCTTGATACAGGAACCGTAGCTTTGGATGTGCTGATCACGAGAGTAAAAGAAGCTAACAGTCACACGATTTTATTCTGCATGGTAAAGTATAATGGAACAGGAAAGAAGTTGTTCTGACAGTCAGTGTAAACAGCAGAAAGATGCTGAGATTAGCTTTAATGAAAAGTAAGTTATAAAATAAGCCATTTCAGATTTTTGCATCATCAACTTTCAATAAATTGGCCTGCTAGCTTTGAAATCTATTGCTTGGAAATTATGATTATGTCAAGGTGAATACATTTCCATATTTTTAATTTATGATCATTATATTCTAAACCAGTCAGCTTTACTAGAAGAAAGAAATAAACTTTCAGGTATTTTTCAGTTAATTATTTCCATAGACAATGTCTTGTTCATAACAGACAAGCTGTTGTCTTCTTGGAGAAGCTATGTTATTTTGTATATAGACTTTAAGAGTTACTTTTCCTGTGGAACACGTGAGGGCAGCAAAGGACTTTTGGAAAGGTGGTTGCAAACCATGCAGTTTTAATTTTTATTTTAATTAAAAAATAAACCAAAGCCAAATAAACAAACAAAATCCTCTCCTATTTTAGGAAAATAGATATACCCCAGGTTGATTTCTGTTAAAAATTCTGTGCAGCAGAGCAAGAGGAAAAAGCGTGTTTCCTCTGGATTTGTCTTCACTGTGTGCTAATTGACACTGTGTGTCAATTCATCTTGTTCAAGAGGAGAAAGTGTTGGAAAAGTCTGTCTCCTCTGATGCCTGGCTCAGGGAGAACAGAAGTGTAATAAACAGCAAAAGGTAGGCGGCTGACAACTGAAGTGTTTCAGAATGCTCTATTTTTCCACTAAACCACCATGCTATTAAAGCATTTTGTACTTCTGCTTAGATGAACAAACCCCCACCAAAGTACATAAAGAGAGCTCTGTCTGTAGGCATGCAGTCCCTGCTCTGTTTTGAATTACTCCACTGTAAATCTAGCTTTGCTTCATTAAGATAAAAGAAAATACACTTGTATTAAGAAAATTTGTTCCTCATCAGGTGCAAAACACCCATTTGTAAAATTATTTGTAACTTACAGCAGTGCAATTAGTTGGTGGCTTTTAATTATATTACAGGGTCAGAGTGAGAGAGCAGATTAATATTTAGTAGACTAGTTGTTTTTTTTTACCCCCCAGTGATTTTTGCATGGCTGTTTGAAAAAGTTGAGTCTTGTTGGACAGCCTAGCTTCAGTGTCCTTTATCCTCTGTGTTTATAATTATCATAGCAAACAAGGGCAAAGTACAATACATTACTTCTGAGTTGAAGGTAAATCTTCCAAGTATGGGTACTGCTGCTGCTAAGGGCAGTAATGGGATTCATTAATGGATGTGTGGGGAGGAGAGGAAGAGGGATGCCTTTTGCTTTGATAGGCACCTGCATAGCAGCAGTTTAGACTTTTGCCTTTTGCATGCATATAAGATGTCTAACAAGTGGAAAATAATTCCCTTTGTGTAGTGCAGTCCTTGCTCTTGGAGAGAAATGCTCTGAATTTGGCAGCAGATGGAGCTGAGTGCCTTTTCTTAAAAAGACTTGGGAAAAATTATTTCAGGGTAAGTTTAAGGATTTGTTTATTTTAAGACCTTGCAGTAGTGGTGTTTGCTAATATAGTTGCACTGGTAACAGTTATTAAATGTAAGCAAAGCAAGTGACAATTGCAATTTTGGGATAAAATCTGTTCATATTCAAGCCAATGTGAGGGTCAGTTAGCAGCATTGCTGAGGCTAGTGTTCGGATATTGTCTTTTCTGAGCCCCAAGATAGACTTTGAAGTTTGTGAGAAGCAGTGAAAATTATAAATGGTAATAGTTGGGTTTGCAGGAATAACCAAGCTGTGCAAGGAGTTGCCTTAGCTAAATCGTGATAAATACTTGTGTATTATTTGTCACTTGTGTATTCTCCCAGGAAGCCTCTCCTGGTAGACCTATCTTCCTTTGCAAATAAAGAAATAACTGTAGGAACTGCTTCTCAAACCCAACTCTTCTGTATTTCAGCTGAATATCCTAGTAAGGAATATCCAGTAAGCTGAATATCCAGTAAGTCTCTAGCTCTTTTTTTTTTTTCTTCAGTCTTGTCAGTAGGGGGTGTGTTATGAATGAAGATGGCTGACAGTGGAATTAATAATTCAAATCAAATGGTGAATTGAAATTTGAAAATGCAGAAAGATGTGGTTAGGAGAAACACCTGTTCTGAGTGAGACTGAAGTAAGAAGTCTTGGCAGTTTTAGGGAGCTAAGAATTGGCTTTTAAGATGGTGACTGTGCCATTTCTGATTTTCTCTGTTTTCACTGAAAATCCCACTTGTCAGCATGTATAATAGCTTGTCATTAAGTATTCTCAGCTGAGAAAACTTCGCAGATCCAGATAATTCAAATCTTATTTTCCCATTGGCTTTTTTTTTTTTTTTTAATATTTAATGATCCACAGAAAGTGGGGTAAGTGGGCATCTTTTCAGGATGAAATTCAGGCAATATTGGGTGCAGCCTGGTAAAAGGGCACAAGCATTCATAAACATGTATTCACTTTAAATGTTCTTATTTCTTCCATCTTCTATTATAGGAGGTGGACAAAGTGCTCATAAGTGCAATTAATGCTGTTTTGCAGAATCTACTTGGCAAATTTCTGTAAATCCTCCAGTTAATTTGTTTATACATCCTTCATGAACTCATCAGTTACTTTGTTGGTAAAGGAAATTAGCAAGATGGTAGGAGGACTCGTCAAATTCCAACAGAAGGAGAAACAAAATTAGAGAAGAAAGTACCTTTCCTGGAGCCATATATTTCTATCCTACATAGATTTTTACACTCATTTTTAGAGGATCTGGTTACCGACTTTCTCCACTGGTGATTACAACTCAAAAATGCTGTTGAATCATCCCAACCTTATATTGTTTCTGTTTCATATATGACATCTTCTGTTTTTGTTTTACTGTGGTACTCAAAAGGACTGTTTTTCCAATTACATTGACATGAATCAGTTGTGACTAGTACTGCTATGCTTATAATACTATTGAAATTATGCCTTGTCCCTGTAGTGCTTTACATCCATAGATTTCCAGTGCTCTTTGTGGGAAGGTCAGCAATGTAAAATGAATGTCAAATTTGCACCTCAAGCATGAGGTCTGTGTCCATGACTAACCTGTGCACAGAAACGGGGGCTCTGTTTTGCATCAGTGGCTGACTTCAGGCTTGCTCGGATTTTGTTTATGTGCCACATGCTGTTAAGGTCTGGCATAAAGTAAAATCTTTCCAAGCAGATATACTATTATTGTGTGAAGTTCTGGTGGAAGGTTAGCTTTTTTTGGTTGTTGCTGCTTTGGGCTTTTTTCTAACAGCAGGCTTTTATGCAAGAGGAGTGACTGTCCTGTCTTCCCTACTGCTGCTTGTGTGAAATTCACCCCTGCGTTGTCACCATTTCTGTTCGTGCTGCCAAAGGTGCTGAGCTTTTCTTGTTTTGTAGCTCTTTAAGCTGGGTAGGACCCAGCTGCCTGTTGTGAGTGGGAGGATTAATATGCAGAAAAAGAGATTTAGGGAAAAGTGAGGAATAGGACCGTGCCCTTGGTTTTGTCTTTTGGAAGCACATAACCTACCATGATGATCATCTTTGTCAGTCAGCATCTACAGCCAGTATATCAGCGCTATGTCATTGTCCTGGTATTATAGCTCTCTGATCCCAAGTGGTGGTGCAAACACACCTGGGGAATTTCCATCTTTCTATTAATCCAGTTTCCCTATGGATGCAGTGTCAAACTAGAGGAGCAGTGCTTGAGCTTTTACATTTTTGATCCATTTTACTTCTGTTCATGTTAACCTTTACAATGCATTCTAATATCTGTTTGCTTGTAGGCTTTTTTTCTTTATTATGAAGCCTTCTACAGGCTTTGGTTAGGATGTGTATGTGAATTTATATATACGAACACATTCAGACAAGACAGTAAATATTAATCAATATTGCAGACTTTACAAATATTTAAATTAATATAGAATGCACTTAGAACATGCTGCTGCTAACAAAGAAGATATCCACTGGATATTTATAAACAATGTGTTGGAAAAGGTTCACTTGCTGAAGGGCAAGGAAATTAACTGGATGACAGATAAGGACCCTTGGCTTTTATTTGTCTGACTCAATGATTGTTTTTCCACTGGAATCCCTTCCTTATTCTGTGCTATTTGCTATTTAGTTGTGAGAACTGATTTTGCTGTTTGGAAAGAAGTGCAGTAGGAATGAATCATATATAGTTATTATGCTGATTAAAAATCTGGTGCCAAGGGAAAGGCAAAAATGCTTTCATTATGCAGAAAGGCAAAATGCTTTGGGGTTCATACAAGTTTCCTTTCACTGAAGTTAATAATCATTTTATGAATCAGAATTTGAGCATACTGGGAAGTCAGGGTGTCACAGGAAAAGATATTATGCCTATGTAAATTCAGTGTCAGTGAAGCAAAGTGATGCTGGGCTTATAGTTGTTTATACTTAATGTGATTTTTGGACTTAGAATCTTATTTTAACAGAATTTCAAAGAAATGTGGACAGCTTGATTAAGCTGATGCTTTTTTTCTTTTTTAGGATTGTAAACAAAAGTATGTTTCCACTATTATTCTGTGGTCTTAGTAGTGGTTTCAGATGGTGTAAACCAGGAGGAGCTCCATTTAAGTGTGTGGAATTACACTGATACAAAATTAATGCCATGGTGAGCACAGCTGAGCCTTGTATAGTTATCTTAGTTATGGACCTTGAACTTGCATCTACAGTTTGTCAAGGCAAAGGGAGAAATCTTGTTACAGCTTCTAGTTTTCTTACAAACCAGTACTGTCAGCCTCCTGTGTAAGACCATACATGGCAGTGCAAGTAGAGTTTCCCAGATGATTAAATTACATTGCTTTGAAAAATTTAGATGATGTCAGGAACAGTTGCACAAAGAAACAAAGTTCCATTAATTAGTCAAATATTTATTGTATTGGGGGGTAATTTAAAACATGACAGCTCAGTTCACCCTTTGTTAGCAAAACTCTAAACCTAGTTTTAAAAGGATATTGCCAAGTCTTTGGGTCTTAAGGTCTGGCTTGTTTTGGTTCATGAGGATACTACACTGCTCTTCTAATTTGCCCAGGAAGTGGGAACTTTATAGGTTGTATTTTTATGAAGTGTTTTCTTGATGATGAGGTTAGCATTCCCTGTTCTATACCGCATAGCTTCTCACATGTAGCTAAGCACAAAGGAGAACTGGAGAGGCAGTTTCTTTTGAAAATCCTGATAATGGCAAGTGTTACATCTTACCTTCTAAAGAGGAAAACTTTCTTGTATCTCAGCTTTTTCTTTGGGAGGCTGAAAGTTTACTCAGCTTGAAGCCCTTCATCCTAGAGATCAATGTAAAGGTCATTCTTTAAAAAGGACTCAAGAAGTACATTCTGCTTTTACAAAAAGCGTTTGATATTTTAATTTTTCTCATATAGTTTTTAAAGTGCATTTTAGTTATGAGGCTAGCCGTGTACACAGCATCCATAGTGCATTTGTTGCCATAGCTGAGTATCCAAACAGTATAAAAACACAATGTGGTAGAATTTGAGGGACAGTAATCCTTACTTAATACTACATGTAAAGTATTTAACATCTAATTTACCATCTATGTTTAAGTCTCAGTTAAAATGAACAACGTTACTGTAATATTGTTTTAAACAACTTTTGTTAAATAGGTAGAGGTAGTTCATAAGGGAACATATTCTCTGAAGAAATTAATATGTATTTAGAAGACATTCAAGCTAAAATTGTGTGAAAGCTGTATCTGTAGCTTTTTATACTTGGAGCGTGTCAGCCTCATCTAGATGTCTGTGTTAAGTTACCAGTATCACTGGGTTGTACTAGTGCTGGTGCAATGTAGCATCTTAACTATGTTGTTTTTTGTCTTTGTGTGGTCATTTTTGGGGAATGTAGGTGTGACATGCATGGACAGATGAGGGGGTGTGGCTGAGATTGGTACCTGCTCTGTGTTCTCTGACTAAGAGAAGCAACTAGTTCTGTGAGTTGTTCATGGTGTGCTGCCATTTGCTTTGGAGTGCTGGTATTTATTGACAGGCTACTATGTACAGATACATAGCATTTTTATTTTGAGGTTGAGATGCTTATCTGTCCTTTTAACTTGATCAGAATTTCTCTTTGGGATGGTTAAAGAAGTTGCAGTAACCTTGCTACCAGGCTAGAGCCAACACCAGGCATGCTGCTTCATTTCTTTGACCATGAACTTCAGCAGTTTCTGTGCTCGAAACACAGTTTGACTCACTGAGGTTTTCATGCTTAAGTATTTTGAGATGACTGAAAACTAAGTGAAATCAAATTATGTGTAGTTTGAGCTGAGAGGAATTGTGGATGTGTTTGGAGTATGTTTCTTAAACCAATGTACTTCAGTTTTGATAGTAAGAAGAGAGGAATTTATTTTTTTTTTCTTTTTTTTTTTTCCTAGTTAACATGAGCATTTGTTCCCAGCCAAAATGAATGCAGAGTATGAAGTGCAACCAAATTAGATTTTACATTTGTAGACTGCAGAAGGAAATGAGCACTAATGAGTGCTTAGGAGTTTGCTATTATGTACCTTTGTGGTCCAGTGTTGGGAAGAACTTACATTACCTGAAATGTGGTCCATATTTAAAGCACAGACTGGCTGGCCCAAGCAATTAAATAGCTGAAGTGTTATTTCCCTTAACAATTTATTGTAATTTGGAGCCAATGTTGTGGTGAACTGCATGCAATTAAAATGGAAAACTGACTACTGTGGCAAGAGGTGCTCACCGAAGCCCACGTTCAAGAGCTGGCAGGAGTTCGTTTTCCCCTGCAGACCTGCCTCATGACATCCTGTCCTTGCTGATTGTATGGGCCACCTGCCTTAAGCAGTGCTAGGGAGGGTTCAGTGCTGAGCCTGAACTCCCAGAGGACTTTCACTTTCTTCATAAAGATGGGTATAGTAGGTTGGAGCTTGCAACCACAGTGCCATAGCTATAACCGGTGGACTCCTCTTTCCCATGTGGTAGGTGGCAGAAGTGGAATGCTTATCAGCAAAACAAAGGCTGGGAGTGCGCTTTTCTTTAAGCCTGGTCTAATAGCTGTGGGAGAATTTTATTCAGAAATCCTAGAGTTTGGGTCTGTATAGATTTAATTTTGCTCCTTTGTTTGAGCTTTATGAAAGGGGGTTTAATAATTCTCGTTCTCCTGTTCTGAGCATGATTTTGCATAGTCAAAGTATCCTCTGGGTCCTGCCGCAGGGGTTGCCAGCTGGGCAGGGGTGGGGAGGTAATGCAGGGAAGCACAACCAGGGAAATGACTGCAAAGCCGTGATTTCCAGGTAGGCCTGGCCTGGGTGTTTCTCCAGTGCATTGCAGGAAAGGAAATGAACCCATTAGGGTGGGGTGATTTTATCCCTTTATAAGCATTAAAAATACTTTCTTGGTGGAGCCAAATGCATTGAAAAGAGAGAGATTTCTGCCTGTCCTGGCAGCACGTGGCCGCTCAGGAGTTCCAGGTGTACCCTGCAGCAGCTGCCTGTGTCCTTGGTGAGCAGCTGGTACAGCCGTCTCATGCTCAAAAGATATCAGGTTACATGGACATATTAATTGTTTAATTTGGATGTTGGGACAAATGGCTGATACTTTCTCATTTTCCTTATAGATTTTCCTTTTTGTCAGTGTTGACCATTTTAAGGATCACAAAGTTAAAACTTAACCTTAATGCCATCTCACTTGAAAGCCAGGTATGCATTATGCTAATTGCTAATTAGCAATTTCCTTGCTAATTACGAGAATATCCCATCAGTCTGTAATGTTTTGATCATCTTTTTTCCCAGTCATCTTAGAAAGGGAAGATTTTTTTTTTCCCAACCTCTGTTGCAAATCAAAATATGAAGACAAAGATCAGTAACTGGTCTGTTTGCCATAAATCTAAGCACAGATCTTTCCTAAAGTGTGGATATAGTGCATAACTAGAATAGCAAGAACTACTGGACCGTGAACACTTGATAAGTCACTGATAAGTTGCACATCCCTCTGGCTTGCCTGCTTAGCCTTCCTTAAATTCATTAAACTCTCAAGTGGCTTTTAGCCTCTGACTGCTTTTTTCTGGATTAATCCTGCAGTTATTGAATTACCACCTCTGGGGACTAGGAAAAGAGTCTAACAAGATGATAATCTAAAAATGCCTCCATTGCTTGCCAAGTGAAATACCCCTACAAATGCATCTGATTCATTGAAGCATCAAACTGCATATTGTTGAAGTAGTTTTCAGTAATTGTAAAGAAGAAAGATAAAGTGGTTTGAATACAGGCTTAGCCCTTACATACTGATTAGTCATCAGAGGTGACTCAAATTTGACTTCACAACTTCGTCCTTGCCAGTTCAATTTGATTCTTGTAATGATTCTGAAAACTGAAAATGTCAGGGCAACAGCTGTATCAATAGCCAAAATGTGGTACTAAATTTGATGCTTAGCGGCCTTCACTGAACAGTCTTCTGTACTAGTAAGAACAAAATCTTAATGATGAGTAGTCCCACTAAGCTGGGAAATAAATAATTGAAAAGGATGATTAATTTGTGATTTCTTTTCACTTTCATTTTAAATAAATTACTGTGGAGGCAATTAGGAAATTCTTCCCATGTAATAAGTTAACTTGATGAATTGTGGTGGTCCAGAAAAGACTTAGATTTATTTGGGGTAAGTACAGTCTATCAAATTAAAGTTAGTAATACATTTTTCTAACAGCCTTTCAATAAACAAGTTTCCCTGCAACTGGTTTTATAAACACTATTTGTAAATGATTTATCTTCACCTCACTCTTTGAGGATTTTGTCCAAGAATTAAGTGCAACTTTTAACTGATATTATTTCAGCAGGGAGAACAGTTCATATGTATGAGTGGGCTGCTTTTGGCTGGGATAGAGTTAATTTTCTTCACATTAGCTGCTATAGGGCCGTGTTCTGAATTTGTGCTGAAAACACCGTGATAACACAGGGATGTTTTTGTTACTGCAGAAATGCTTATACAGAGTCAAGGCCTTTGCTGCTGCTCACACCACTGCACCAGCAAGTAGACTGGGGTGCACAAGGGGTTGGGAGGGGACACAGCGGGAACAGCTGACCCCAAGTGACCGAAGGGATATTCCATAACATGATGTCATGCTCGGTATAAAAGCTGAGGGAAGAAGAAGGAAGGGTGGGATGTTTTGTCTTCTCAAGTCACTTCTACATATGATGGAGCCCGGCTGTCCTGGAGATGGCTGAACACCTGCCTGCCCATGGGAAGTGGTGAATGCATCCCTTGTTTTACTTTGCTTGTGTGCACAGCTTTTGCTTTACCTGTTAAACTGTCTTTATCTCAATCCACAAATTTTTTCACTTTTACTCCTCTGATTCTCTCCCCCATCCCACTGGAGAGTGGCTGCGTGGTGCTTAGTTGCTGGCTGGAGTTAAACCACAATGAGTCAGTGCATTATGAACAAAAGATGTTCTTTTGCTGAATAGTTTTAATCTGATTAAAATAGATTTAGTGAACTATTTATAATATTTCAGTTACCATGTTTGAAAGTTCTGTGAGCAATTTTACTTTTTTTGCACTACAGGTATATAGCAATAGTTACGTGATATGCTAAAATCCCATGGAGGGATATAAAGCATTATGATAGCTTCATTGTGTTAAAGAGTTAATTTACGGGAGAAATTAACAAAATTTTGTTGATGAGGGTTCACTTGAATATGACATTGGAGTGGGGACTGAATAATAACATTTGACCTTAAAGAGTTCCATATGTAGCTGTTTGAGTGGCACTTTGGAAATCATAATTTAAAGCCTGTGGAGACCCTGTATCTCTTACCACCAGTTTCTAGTCTTGAGGACTTCTACATCTTTTCTAAACAAAAAGACTAACTAGTGATTTACTATGGAATTATTTTACTATCAGTTAATGGAACTAAACCAAGAAGGATGAAAGGTCAGGTTCTCGTAAGAGGACTTGAACAGTATATTATTTCATCGACTGCCAGCTAATTCTCATTAACCAGTAGCTAATGAGGTGCTCAGCTAATAACATAGTATCTTGGGTATTATGAAGACATTCAAGTCCTGTAGTGAGCAAGAAAAGAAGTTCTCCGGGAAAGCAGATGGCACCGGAGGGAGCAATGCAGAGATGCTGTCATTCCCTGGGGATCCTCTCACTTCTGAGTGGTCCATGCCAGCTCATACTGGCTGCGAGATACTCCTTTCCCAATCTAGAAAGTAAACTATTGATAGATGATGTAATAATAAAATAATTAATAAAATTATGTATAGTAGTAGAAGAAAAGTGTGTTTTGAATGGAAAAAGCTTGCAGGTGCAGGAGTGGCATATATATGTATATAAGTAACACTGTACAGTCTAAAACACAAATGATAGTTTTTGATTATAGAATATATACCTACTTTATAGAAATAGCTAAAATTGCCTAAAGTTATAAGCTTGACTTACAGTAACTTCATATGAAGTGCATATTATTTAAAAAAATGTATTATATACAAAATAATATAATATATAAAAATATATTATTAAAAAGGCATTTTTGGACTTGAAAAACAGCAATTCAGATGTTTTAAGCAGTGTTTTACAAATAGTTTCACAGTTATTTGTGAGAGACAATATTTTAGTTAAAATGTATTCAGTGTATATTTCAACAGGTTTCATCTTTTTTGCTAAGAGATTCTGGGGGTGGGGGTGGCAGCGGCGAGGAGGAAATACCTATATTTTCCAGACTGCAGTTACCAAGATAGAGTGGGGCATACTCAGTCTAGTATAGTAGCCACTATTTTAATGTCAGAAGAACCCCCCGATGTAAAAGTATTTAGGAAGGTGCACAGCTTTTTCTTGCATTTTATTTTGATCTGTCAAATGCTGTAGATCTGTGGGGAGGATAATGAATGCTTAGAAATCTCTCAGTGCTGAATAGTCAAGCAATATGCTAAATGTGAGCAAAAAATTTTACTCTAAAAATCTGTACCTAGAATATGAAATTACAGTTAACTTCACTGAAATTAATAGGCATAGAAGTGATCTCAGCTTTTAAGATCCTCTTGTTTGGAAACTATCTGCAAGTATATCTCGCAGCAAGAGCCAAGCAGGCACTTTGTACATGACAGGGAGTTGGGTTCAAAATACATCAACAGGAGGTATTAAGCTGAATGAACTGCAGTAACAGTGGCATGTATTTGTCCTTAAATCTTCAAGGGTTAATTTGAACCTTAATCTTATATTACTTTTTTAAAACTGTCTAGTATGATGTATGCCCCACTCATGTAGCCGCAGGGATGAAAATGGTTATTCTGCTGTTGCAGAATACTGTATGCAGGAGAGGTGCTCATTAAATAGATTTCTGTGTAACCATTCTGCCAGTGAATCAGTTACATTCAAATATGACTTAATATCAGGGAATAATGGTATGATATCTTAATCTTATTTTCCAGTACTTTTTCTTCAATTATAATCCACTGCACCATGTAAGAATGCAGCAGGTTGAAGGGAGTTTCCAACGCGTGGCTGTGGAAATATCAATGAAAAGGTTTCATTGTTCTGCTGTTACATGTTAGCTTACCTGCAAGCAATTACCTAACTGGAGAGCTAAAGCAGGGGGAGCATGTGGATGTTATATTGTATTTTTCCACGTTTAACTCAAGGTTTGTGTTCAAAGTAGAATGCATTTTCAGGCTAGGAATAATTAAATGATAGAAGCACTTGTTTTGTGAAGGGTTTGCTGTACTCTAGCTGTTTAAGCAAGACTGAGCATCAAATTGTTACCCTTCCTGGCAGATAGGACTTGCCGTTTGATTAGAGGAATTTCACAGAAAAGATTAAAAAATGCTTGCACTGGCAATCAGCAGCTCTGGTTTGATTGCTTTTCAGTACTCTGTGGAGCAAAAACCTGCTTTTCTCTGTTTTAAAAGCCTTGCTTGGTCAACCAGAAAAACCCCAACCACCAAACTAAACCCTAAAGGCTTTTTATTTTTTATTCTAATCTTGTTGGGTTCTCCCTCTCCCCACTCCTGAGTCCTGCAGAAGTTGATTTTACCCACTTTCTGTGATCAGCGAGTGAGCTTTGTGGCAGTGTTTCTTACATTGTGTTATGCTTAATATCTGAATTTCAGATTTAACTAAAATGAACTTGTTCTTTCCTGTCCTAGGCCTATATTGTACCTACTGATGCGCCTACAAATATGTACAGATTAAGAAGAGACAGAAGATGCTGTTTCTGGTTTTACTTCCTCAATCTCACAGGTAAATATGATTTTTTTAAATCTAATTGTATAGCTTCTTAGTGTGCTATTTCCCAAGAGGTGTCAGTTGTGACTTCTACTTTTGTTGTTCCCCATGCTGCCTGCTGATGCACAGAGTTCTGGGTGGGCTGGAACTCTGAAGACTCTCCTGACTCAAGAGTCTGGAGTGTCACATCTCAGATGCTGTCCCATTATCCCTTTCCATATTCCTCTGTTTCACTTGATCTTGTTCTGCTATTATTCTGGTAAGGCTATGAATAGAGTTCCTAAGTTTATATGTCTCTCCATAAGGGCAACCGTCTAAGTCAGGCTGGCAGTACTGCGGTGTCTGCACCAATAAATGTTTTGCGTTATCTTTTCAGTGCCACAGTTCTTAAAATGGATTCTTTGTATTAAATCAACACCATAGAAATGAGAGCCTTAACCACTGTTGTAATCTCATTAACTCTCCTTTCTGTTGGAATAGAAGTATATATTTACATTGTTCTGAAATAAACAAGTCAACAGAAGGTGAAAGTAACAAGAAAACCATAGAGATTATTAGTATTTAACTTCATTGAAATGTGGTTATCTGTATAACTCTGTTAGCTAAAGCAGATATTGAAACAAAAACAGCTGGCATTTTATAGGTGCTTTATAACACATAAAATGGATGTAGTGTATGTTTGTAAAAATGATAGACGAGGAGATGGCTTGAAGCTGCGTCAAAGGAAGTTCAGATTGGCTATTAGGAAAAAGTTCTTCACTGAGAGAGTGGTCAAGTGCAGGAACAGACTCCCCAGGGGAGCTGTCATGGTCCCAAACCTGTTGGTTTTAAATAAGTGTTTGGACAATGCTCTTAGATATGTGGTTTAACTTTTAGGTTACCCCATGTGGATTCAGGAGTTGGACTGGACGATCCTTGTGGATCCCTTGCAGCTCAGGCTATTCTATGATTTTGTATGTGTATACAGTTGAATTTTCTTCTGAAACTCTCTTTTCAAATCCTTATGTATATGTCACCGAACTGTAATAAATTTCAGAGTATTCAATGCTAGGATTTTCTGCTTTTTGTGATTCTGTAACATATCATAATTAATGCAGAACTTACATTAACTTATACAATTATACATAAAATTACAATTAAGGAAGAGTGATGTGTTTTTCCTTTTTAAATGCATTAGCAGAAGAGGAGGCAAGAAGTAGGAGTCAGCACCATGTCACCATTTGGCTGTCTTTCAATAGCTGATGTGTCCGTAGCTTATTCTTGTGATTATTCCACAGTGCTATATTAGGTTCATTTTACTCAGTCTTTGTGGAATCTCAATTATGTTCACAAAATGTTGTGTTTTAGCACTAAAAATCAGTTTCAAGACTAATGGCTGGAATGCATGCAGATCAAGATCTTAGGAAACTCTCCTTGGGACACTGGAATGATTTATGTCTTTGCTAAGAATAGGAAACTTACGCTACTAAAATGGTAGTGTTTCACTCCCATTGCTTACAGGTGTATGGGAACAGGCAGGATGTAAGGGAGTAGAGAATTACAGTATCAAATACTTTGCAGCTTATTTTTATTTTCTAAAACAAAATTTCCAGTATATCATGTTATATATAATTCCAACTTCTGCCTGCAGGTACAATGATATTTATATTTAGGTAAGCAGTACAAAGCAAATGAAACAGATATGAGGCTCATAATGAAGTACTACTTCCAGCCCTTTCCACCACAGAATAATTTGACTTACTTTAGTGGTAAGACATTTAGTAGCATTAAATAAGTTACTCATCTGAGCCAAATGAAGAGTAAGAAATCTTACTTTCTATACATCCCATATCAAATGACCAGTAGAATGAAAAAAGGAAAAAAAAAAAAAAAGCAAGCTCCAAATGCTTATTTTAGCTCCTGGCTCTAAGGTGATGGTACCAGGTTTCTCAAGTTGGTGTAACCTTACAATGTTTGAAAGTTAACCCATAGCAATCTTCCCCTAGCTTCCTACCAGTGTGAAGAGAATCTAGGGGTTATGAGATGATGCACAGTAACCTTGTTTTCTGTCAGTACTGTCTTGGCCTGACTTGAAAATCCAGGTTTTTCTTTGGCTTATTAGAAGGTTCAGTGTGCCTTTTGTGCTTCCATTTTATGCTAGAATATACCAATAAACAGAACTAGTCTGGTTTGCTGTTACGAGATATGACAGTATGAAGTGCTCAAGCATGATATACTGGTGTAGCCCAAGTGCTTTTAAAAACATATGCGTTGAAGATGAATTTATTATCTACAGGAATCAAACTACAACAGTACAGTCTGGAGACTTGAAACATTTGCAGAAATCTGGATGTCCCCATAGATAAGCCAAACATCCAAACATGTGAAAGCGATGTATCCTCTTAGTAAAGAAAGCAAAGTACATACTGGGCTGGAATAACAAGGACACAAAGAGCAGGTTGGTGCAAGTGATTATTCCCCTCTATTTTGCACTTGTGAGACTGCATCTGAAATAGTGTGTTTGATTTTGGGCTACCAAGTACAAGAATTACGTTGGTATATTGGAGTGAGTCCAGAGAAAGGCTATTGGGATGTTAGAACATATTGTATACAAGGAGAGGCTGAGAGTGCTGGATTTGTTTCATCTGGAGAAGGCCAAGGGAAGATCATATTGCTGTTCTGAACTGTCTGATGGGTAGTTACAGAGAAGATGAAGGCAGACTCTTCTGGTGGGTACACAGTCATAGGACAAGAGGCGTCAGAGAGAAGTTGCAATGAGGTAAATCCAGCTAAATAGTAGGAAAACTGTTTTACATTGAGGGTGGTCAGACATTAGAACTGGTTACCCAGGGAGATTGTGTCATCTCCATCTTTGAAGATACTCAAAACTCAAGAAGAGAATTTTTGCTAATCGTACATCCTTAAACTTGGTGATCTCCTGAGAGCTTTTCAGTCTGTATTAATCTATGATTCTAATTTTGTAGTCTGACAGAAGTGGTAGAAAGTTTTACTCAAAGATGCTATTCTGCAAGAGGTTTGCCTTGGGGGGATATTTCAGAGCAATGGGAGGTACCGATTCCTACTTCATTTAAATGTGGCCTTTTTTTATCAGAGTATGCTAGAATGAAAACATGTTCAGTCAGTATTGCCCTAGCCAACAGTTCTGTTTTCTCCAGATAGGCATGAGACAGAAAATTACTTACTAACCTTGGATATATTCAGAAGGAGTGCTGCATATCTCTGTGTATTCCTTCAAACTTCAGCTTCCATCAGAAAGTATGTGGGTTCATTTGCCCTTGTGATACACCTTTGAGATGGCAAATATATATACATATCTATCTATCTATATATATATATATACACAGTTTCCAGATGAATTGGAATCAGTCCACTTATATTTTTGAGGCATTTCACTGTCATGTAATTTTATAGCAGTCAGGTTGTGCATCCACTGACATTTCACATATGTAGTATGAGTTCTGTATTTCATATATGTGATCTCAAATTAAAAAGTTATGTCTTCTGGCACACACGAAGTGTGATTTTCCTGTTAGTGTAGCATGCAGACAGGAAGCCTTTCCCTTCCTTGGCATAACAGAAGATCTGTTCTTGTCTGTTGTCAGCCCCTGTCTATGAATTGGATAACATACTTGTTCTTGCTGGCAGTTATTCCTTAGAACTCCTAGCATTATCTGTATAAGAAAATAAAGGGGTTTTTTCCCCCAACCCGGGGACATATATGTGTACTGTTGTCATCAACCTATGTTCTGGTAGTACAACAGACCAACTGGATTTTATGTGTTTAATGTGTTGCATTAAAATTTTGTATCAAACAAGTTGTTCTGTTCGTGTTTATTTTTGTGGTAATAAGGTATTAATAACACTTAAGAAAATAATAGTTTTGTAAACCTATCTCCATTTTCTGGCTAAAAATGTGAGGTTTGAATTAGAATACATGGGTTGTCATTTTCAGACTGGCAAGCACAGAAGTAAATCACGCTTCTTGTGACCTTATTCAGTGGTGAACTGAGAGATGCGTAACACAAGTAGGCTGACGGCAAAACCTGTCATGTAACTGTGCTTCAGTTCATCAGAAGCTTCTTCCCCTGTGTTCACTGCTGCTCCTCACAGGAAAGGACTTCTGTGCTGGTGCCTTTCTTGGTGAAGACTGCAGTCTCAGTGAAAAAGTTACCAGATTCCAATGTTACAAAGTGATGAATTTTTTGCATATAAATCAACTTCATGCTTTCTAATGCTCATCTCAATAATAATAGTACATTTCAACAATTACCATATTACTTAAATAGTTGTTTAAAGCTAGACATTAAATACTCTGGATTGTTTATTCAGCTTTCATATGCACATCTTGGATTTCAGTTACTTTTTTTTTACATCAGTTGAAATCAGGGCAGGGAATAGCTAAAAGACAGGTGGGTGTTACTGCTTTTTTTTTTTTTTTTTTTCTTTCCCCTAATTATTTGCTTACATGATTTTCTGAAGAGAATTGAAGGGAGTGGTATTCATCATAGAGATTGAAGTCGTGTCCACATCATTTCTACTTGTGATAGGAAATCTAATAAAGATGAGAAAAACTAAATGAGAAAAGGGACAAAATTAATTAACTTACTGTAGCATAGTAATTAAACCTGTGTTAGTGAACAGGTTATCACAGTGTCATCTGATGTAATGAACAATTTGTCTGGTAACCAAGATGAATACTAATTCTGTATTCATTTTGTCCTTGTTCATGTTGCACAGGAAAAGAGAAGCTATTGTAATTAAGAGGGAGCTCTTCATCTGGAGCTGTTCAGAGGGCAGTAGAGCTGTTATATATCAAGTGTATATCCATCTAGGGATTCCACATCCCGCATTTTATTTGTTTGTTTGCTTGCATGTTTTCACTAATAGCCCAGTTTATACTTACTTGGTACAGGTTGCAGCCTGTGTGCCTGATTACGTATCTGTGTAGCTAACAGATAACTCCTGGTTTAACAAGGGAAGGCAAATAATTTGTTTATATATCTAGGACTGAAATACTCATAAAATTCTCAGTATCCTTGTTTCTAAACTGTCAGGAATCTATAACGTTTTCATTCACTTGCATTTTATAAAATATTTTTTGTGGAGACTTAACTGAGAATTTGTTGTTTCCTAGAACTTCAGTCTCTTTTGTTGCAAAGCAAATTGGTAAAATGAGCTCTTTTTGCCAAATCATGCCCCCACCTCTGTCGATTTATTTGGAAATGCACAATTTTTCAAAGTATACCTGAATTTAATTTATGATGTTGTGGAAAGGTATGGAGAACTTTATGTTGTTATGCTACAATTTTTGCAAATATATATACTAGAGAAGAATTTGGCTTTCAAGAGTAATTTATGTGAAAGGAGTATAAAGAAATTAAGTTGCTTATGGCTAATAAGTATAGATGCCATAATATATTTCACATATTAGCAATTTCTTTTATTTTAGTATTTTCTACGATATTCATCAAACACAAGAGGGGAAGCTTTAGATCACAGGTTCGCAGTCTTAGGCCAAGTTTTGTAACTTTTCACATATCTGCACTTATTTGGTCTCAGTTGTTCATTAATAATTCTGCTAAATTCTAACAGTTTCATAGTGTGTAAAGCACTATACACTTTGGGGTTATTCATACTGTCTGCACTAGACAATTTTCCTCAGCTTTGTTAATCAGTTGCTGGGTATGATGACTTTACAGTGTTGATTCGTTAAGTTGCAGAGAGCAGGTGGTATAAATGCTTCATGGTTTCTTGAGACATTTATCTAATTTTTCAGATTCTAAACTGTATCATCATCCATGCTCTTTAAACTGAAATGAGAATGTTAGATGAGAATGAACAGAAATGTCACAATCTGTCTTTATTCAAAATTCCCAAATGTAAGAAGAAACACAAGGAGTGTAATTATGAAAACACTGTATTTGAGTGTGCCTAGGTGTAGTGGGTTGACCCCAGCCAGCAACTAAGCACCTGCCCAGCTGCTGGTTTAGCCTCCCCACATAGTGGGGTGCGGGAGAAAATCAGAAGAGCAAAAGCTGAGAACTGGGTCAATATGAAGCAGCAAAGCTGCGTGTGTAAGCAGAGCAAAATAGGGAATTTATTCACTGTGCATCACTGGGAGGCAGAAGTCCAGCCACTTCCTGGTGAGCCGGGCACACATAATGGTTACTTGGGAAAATAAGAGCCATAACCACAACCCCCTTCCTCCTCCTTCCCCTGAGCTTTTGTTGCTGAGCACAATGTCATATGACAGGGAACGTCCCTTTGGTCAGTTTGGGTCTGCTGTCACAACCATGTCCCCTCCAAATTTCTTTTGCACATCTGGCCTACTTGCTGAGCCACACAGAGTGAAAAAGGAAACCACAATGCTGTGCAAGCCAAACCACTAGTGTGTTATCAAAACTTGTTTAGTTATAGGTCCAAAATACACCACCATACAGACTGTACAGGATTAACTCCATCCCAGCTGTGTAGCTTATAAATATGACATCTGCCTAGAACTCTTCCTCCTTGCTGAAAATGTGTTAGATTATAGGGAGGGAACTGCAATAAGCACGTTTTTTTTTAAAAAAGGATAGTCATGAACTCTTTTCAGCTTTGTTGTTTGCTTCTCTCACATAAAAATCCATGTTAGTTGTCAATGTTTAATTTTCATGCTTTGTAGACATGCAATTCACATTGTGTTGGCCTTTCAGAGTACTGGAACAGGCTGCCCAGTGAGGCTGTGGAGTCTCCTTCTCTAGAGACATTCAAAACCCACTTGGACACATTCCTCTGTGATCTACTCAAGGTGAACCTGCTTCAGCAGGTGGGTTGGACTAGATGATCTCCAGAGGTCCCTTCCAACCCCAATCATTCTACATTTCCATTAATTTCACTTGTGATTATGTGTAATATTATATTGCTTTGCATAGAATTTCTCAAAACAACATGTGCTGTGCATTAAAATTGGAGGTTAAAACAAAGTTATTAATAAATATTTTCCTAGAACTAACCCACTGAAGAATTCCTGGCTTTGCGTAAGTGCTAACATCAAAGGAGGAAAAGGGAGAAAATGATGGATCAAATGCTGTGCTTCTGTGCATGAAGTTTTGTTTTTACCTGAATATCCACTTTATGGTAGAATGAAGTTTTACTTGGTTTGAATGAGCTGGAAAATTCAAGGATGTTTATAGCTCTGGCTTTGGACTCTTTCTCTGCCAGTTGTTCTGAAGTCCTGGCAGGAGGTTGCTGTGCATGACTTCTGTTGATACGCAGTCACCTTTCATGCCTGCAGATATTTTGTGTTCTCAAAAAAGGGGCTAAGTCAGATGGTTTTAGAAATCCTTGGAAAAAAAAAAGTCATATCGGTGATGTAAAGGCCATAATGCAGAGAATAGTCTCTTGGCCCCACATGGTTTTAGTCTCTCTCATCTCCCACAAACTTTCCTACATCACTAAGCCATTGTGTGGCTCCAGCAGTGTTTTGCCAGCTGTTTATAGCATGAATGTACGGGGGAAAAATCATTCTGTTAATCTATAACTTTGACTGTACAAGAGGTCTAGAAGTAAAGCACAGAGTACAAGTGGTCCAGAATTGTTGACTTTAATATTAATATTTTTCCTGGTTTTTATTTGCTGAATTTCTCTCTGCTGCAGTTTTCTGTCTCTGTGAACAGGTTGTAATTCAAGACTAATTCATTGTGTCCCTCTCCAGATTGCTGAATGCAAACCAACAAACAAAGAAACCTAAACCAGCTAAAATGTCTCATTTTGCTAAAAGTGCCCCATCAAAAGTAATGCAGTATTTGTCCAAGATCAATGTAAAAATTTAAATTATGATTCCCTGAGATGATGAAAACTAATGCTAAAACCATCCAAATGACTTACCGTGCAACAGCATATTTTGCTACTTTGGTAGTAGATTATGTTTAGCATTATAAAACCATAAAATAACAATAAATATAAAGACCTCCATCCACTGCTAACCATTCTGAAAAGACTTGTTGCATCACAAATAGGATGACGAAGCAGCACAGTGTGATATTAAGAGGAATGCAAATGTTTTATTTTTGGTTATGGCTTATGCTGTCTTTGGCTTCAATTCAGTGGAATGTTTAAATCTACCTTTCTTCATGCAGCTCTTCATGCAGGTGTTGACACCTAGGGATGGCTTGCAGAATCTGGGCCTGTGTTTGAAAGAAGACTCTTCTGTGGGATTGGGTTGTAGTAAACTGATGTTTAATCCTTTTTCCTATGTCATGGTAAGAAAAAAACCCTATTTTTAAAGGCTTGAATTTTGAGCATTGGAAGGAAATTCTGTACTACATACCATGTAGTCTATTTGACAATCTCTATTACTGTTGTTAAAACATTTGCATTCCTCTTTTTTTTAAAATCTACCTCTTCTCTTTCCCTTGTGCAGTTACAGTATCTCTCTTGGGTTTCTCTCTTAACATTATCATCAGGGCTGTAGGGTAGGGCTTTATCAGGCCAGACAAATAAAATGTACTGTTGCACAGTGTCACATAGAGATGAAGTGTCATTAAGCATGGCTGGATGCCTTTTTCTCAGGAGAGAAGATTAACGAAATGAACCTTATCTGAAAGATGTTGGTTAGGCTGTTCATTTAATTTTTCAGAAAGTGCTTAGATGATGATAGTTTGAGAAACCGGGGAGAACCTTTATAGCTTTTAACAAATGGTTGGAGAACAAGCTGATTTTTCTATTGTTTTTAGCAACTTTAACCTTTTTGATTTTTAGATAAACATTGTCCTTTTAGTAAAGGACAACATGTCCGGCACACATGGAATTCAATTTAAATCGTATTTCCTTTAATCTATGATTTAAAAAAAAATATTATTGTAGACAGAAACCTTAAAAAAATCACAAAAACACTGAGAGCCTGTCTTCCTGAATTTTACTTATGAAATACTATAGTATGTCCTATTTTGAGTTCCATTAAATCAAGTAAGTGTAGAGGATGAATAAGCTGTTGCCCTGGGTGGAGAATTGGGCCTCACTAACTCACAGCATATGCTCATTTGTCTGTATAGCTATTGATAAATATATGTGTGATGTAAATATAATGATTACTTTATTTCCTATTTAATTTCCAACAATAATTTTTTTTATATTTTTCTTCTGTTTTTAGAAAAAATTTGAAACTACTATCTCATTATAAGGCTGCTAGAGCTGTGTGCTGGTGAAATTATATGTATTAGTCTTCCCACTCTTTGTTCATTGTAGAACATAAAGGACACATATCAGGTGCCCATGCTTAATTGAGCCTTCAGTATTTGGGCAATGCAATTATTTGCATACTTGAATATATTTTGCACCTTCTTTGATTACTAACTAATCAGTGCATACAGATGGCAATCAGATTTCCGATCTGAATACACAAATAGTACGTTGTCAATGCAAACAAGGGCTGTGAAGCTGCAGATTGGGAGCACTACTCAGTTGGAATTAAAAATTATTAATACATCTGCTGTGATTAGGAAAGTGGAGGAAGGGAGGTTTCTTTTGTTAGTACTTTGTAAGGACTTGCTAATTTATTAATATGTGGAAGAAGTATTGGTGAGAAAGTACAAATTGGCCGAGGACTGACTCCAACTCTGTATCCCTATTTTTTATTTTTAAACCTTATCTGCAAGAGTAATAAAAGTCTTAGCACTTACTGAGGAGCAAATGAATGGAAGGAGTGGTTTCAGAGTACTTTCAAAGTGCGTTTCCCCTTGATCAGTCTTTCACCTTCTCTGTGAAAAGGAAAAGTTTCTGTGCTCACTACGTGAAGGTGCCCACGTGGTCTTGTGTATTCCATAAAAGATGATTGAGGTTATAACACTGTAATTGATTCTCGCTTCCTAATTGCCATAAGTTTTGTTAGCACTTAAACAATCTATATGGATGGATCTGAAGTCCAATTATTTCAGTTGCCTTTTTCCTGACTCTCTCCTAATTTTTATTCTGTGTTAATAGGGGAACTGACAAATTGCAATTGAACAGCACACCACTTTTTCCAAAGAGTACTCCATTGTGCTGGATGTTGTTATACATGTTCAGCCTTTTAAAATAATTAGGAAGCTGAAAGCTTTTTTTATTTCCAAATTTGAGTATGTAGAACAGCTGTAGAACTGTGTAATGTATACACATTCAAAATTGTGAGATTTTTGAGAAAATGCACTGATCTTGATTCTTTGTAATTTAAGTTATTAGTGACACCTTGATTGCAGGTTTAGTTGATTTGGTTATAAGAGCTGAAGAGTCCAGCTTATTGCTCTGATTAAAATGTTCAAAGTAAAATCCTGTGAGTCTGGAATTGCACAGTCAGGAATATCTAGAAAAATATCCAAACAATTTTGTACGATCTTAAGAATAAACTTTAGAACCTTATGAAGAAATCTGTTAACTTTCATGTTGGTAGAAAGGCCAAGCTCTTTGTTTTTATGCACTGTAACTCATTTCTTTATTTGGGGAAAATTGCCTTTGTTCCAGATAGTTAGGCATCTTTGAAACACTAAGGGATTATAGACTTTGGAGGCATTAAAGAGGGGGATTTAAGTACAATGGAGGTGAGGTCCAACAGCACTTTGTGTGAGAACACCATGGATCAGTGGATGTTTTATAATCCAGATACCTTGTCCAGCCCATTACAATACTGATTTGAAGGGGCAGAGGAAGCTCGAGTCAATCCTCCAGTGGAATGAAGCTGAACTTTTAGATTGCTTTTACTGTCAATATTTCTTCAAACCTTTCTATATTTTGTGAAACGTTGTATTCTTGCCATGTATTTCAACAGCTTTTCAGATAGAGATGCATTAGGCTGCTTTACTTACTAGTCATGCAAGTAGCATTTTTTTAAAAAGTTTCTAAATGGTGAGCCTAAAAATAGTTACTTCTAGAGTTGCTTTTATTTTTTTCCTGCCATCTTGTTGTTCAGTGGTCCATAGCCACTTCAGCCTTGGAAGTGATTTCTTTCTATGAGTGTTGTCAGCTATAAAATTCATGCTATTGACCTATCAGCAGAGTTCTCCCTGAAAATAATTAAGCTTCAGAACTGTATTCTTACAAGGAACTTGACCTCTAACTTACTTGACCTTCGATTGACTCCCCCACCTGCTTTGCACTTAACAGAAATTTCTGTGATAGTAACATCTTTAAGGATGCAATTTCCTTTTGCTCTGAAATATTAGCTACCTTGGGAAGAGCTTTGCTATGAGCATATTCATATGTGCAAAAAGCCACTGTTCAAGGAAAAGCACTGATGTTGCTTGTTGTATTAGGGTATTCATTAGGAATGCTGCAGTGCTAAAATGAAATGGTCTCTGTGTCGGGTGAATCTACTTGCATATCTCATATGATTAGTGAGGTTGTAATCCAGCATTGTTGTCCTGCCCAGCATTTTAATACTTGTGTACTTTGCTGTAAAGGTTCCTTTGATGCACAAACTGTATTTTTGTTATCCTTTATGTTGCAAAACAAGCTGCTACTGATTTGTAACTGAAAGTACTGCATAGCTGTTTCATTACTACAAGTTTACTCAGCAGCAACCTATAACACAAGATTGTTTTTCTTGTAAAAATTGTAAGATAAATGGGTTTTATACGGTATCTTATTTAATTTACCTTCCTATTAAATGGAGCAATCAAGTAGAATAAGGCAGCTTTTCAAATTAATGAGATTTTCTTTCCTCAGGATAGACATTTGTTTTAAATAAGACATTCATCATGTAGTTAAAGCACTGATTAAGAATATTCTTTGATTTGGTTTCCTTTGTCTAAATATGATCTAGGAGAGAGGCAATGATAAAAGAGATTGATAAAGCTATTTACTATAAAGAAATTAATACTGCTGGTATCTTGTATATCCTTTGCTATTCATCGTCTGTGCTCCATTTTACTTGTTGTACCTAAACTTTCCAGCTCTGAGATAGATTGGTTTAAAATTTTGCTCTTTGGTGACTCATGTACTATGAACTAGTCAAATTCATTTAAAATATTCACTTCTGTATCTTCAAACAGAGGTGTAAGTGCTGGGGCTTTCAAAAGGGCTTTCTTGCTCCTGTTAACTTTGCTGAGGTGACCACGTTGTACACCACCTGGGTAAGTGCACTCGTACTCAGCAGTGCTTGTACAGGGCACTGAATCTTCCCACAGTTTAAACTCAGTGTTGGTTTTTGGGTGGGGAGAAGCACCTGCTGCATCTGAACCTCCTGCTGCCTGGAGCACAACTCAGCAGAGCAAGGACCTGCTTTTCCACAGCCCATGAAGTAGGAGGCTTCAAGTTTGGAGATGTGAAACTTGAAAGTTATGGTGACACTGCAGAAAATGATATCTAGAAATAAAAATAGTTACAGATGTTAGCTGTTAGATGATCAAGAAAAAGAGTCGGATACTGGTATCATGTTTTTATACCTGACTGTTTGAATTCCTTTTTGTAACTCAAGTTTGAGCATGTAGGAAATAGGGGAAGTGCAGCGAGTCACAACTACAGCACGTGAAGCTCATTGTGAGCATCCTGCAATGAGCTGTGACTGGTCACTAATTCTACACTGTCCAGCTCTCAGCCTTCTCTAATTGATGCTAGGGTACCATTTACATTTTCAGAGTTGAGGCTTTTTATATTTGCCCTTTTACTTTCTCACTTACAAGGAAACCACCCTATTTCTTATTTGCTTGAATAAAATAAAAAGTGTAATAATACACCCTTTTCTGAGGGCAGGAGCAAACTAGAAATTTGTAAATTATCTCCCTTCCCCTGTTCCCACTTCCACAGACACACTTCAGAACTGAAGCTATGTAAAATAAAGCCTTAAAATATAACAAATAGTGCCCATATGAAATCTCACAAAGACACTGCAGGGTGAGAAGATTTTAATGTGATTGTAGACATATGTTATTTTTCCATGGCTGAGCAGCCCAGAACTGTAAAATATTTATCTCTTAAGCATTTATCAGCTAAAAAGGGGAGGAGGGCGAAATCTTTCTAGTAGCTTTTCAGACTGTAATTGTATTTCAGAAGTATAATTCTTAAATGGAATTCTTGTGCAAGTCTTAAGCTCAACATTTTAAAATCTAAATGTAAACTAACACTTCATAGATGTAAATTGTGAAGGGGTTTTTTGTTACTTTCTTCTTTTCTTGGCTTTGAAATTTTACCTCAAGGTCAGGTTAGAAAAAGGCTGTACATGGACAGGAGTAAGTTACTGGAATTCGGTGTAAATTTAAAACAGACAGTCCCATGGTAATTAAATGGTGTTTACAGACAGGGTTACTAATATCACTTTGTAAAAGCTTCTGATAAAAAGAATGTGCCACTCCAATGCTGCAGACCAAAGGAGGATATAGACCAGAAATTTGTCTGAAAGAGAAAACAGCTCCTTGGTGCAAAACTATGAGCGCTGGTGCATTATAAGTTAATAACTTGCAGGTGTTCACACTCCGTCTTCTCTCCATGAACACAGAGACCAGTTAACAATAACTGCAGGTATTTTGTGCAGGAACTTATAGCTGTAGGTGTGGTGTGGTTTTTGTTTGTTTGTTTTGGTTTTGTTGTTGTTGTTTTTGTTTGGTTGGTTGGTGTTTTGTTTTGTTTTTTCTTTGCTTGTCCCTGGTATGTGCTGTCTCCATTTTGTTAAGTTGCATTGGTAGCTGTGACAGTGTTCCACATGGCTGTTTCAGTTCAGCAGCTTTGTGCTGGGCTGGATTATGCTTTGTTATGTGCCCAGCCAATGAGATCCAAAAAGCAGTATAAATGTGCTTCCAAGTCAAATGGTTAATAAGTATTTTCTAAGCTAATTTAATACTTCAGGACTGGCCTGTTTTGTGATAAAGATGATACTATTGCAATTGGATGGTAATATTTATTCAAATAACTTTCAGAGGTACAGGAAACTGGTAGGAAAGCTGCAGCTCACCTTCCCTAAGGATGCCTCCCTGCTAGAGGCTGTGTCTGGGCCCGTTGTCTGGAACCATGCACTGAACTGGGACAGTTGTGCACCTTGGCTGTGGTTGAGGCTTTGGCCTGTGTACAGGCTGCTAACTATGATTACACTTGGTGATTAAGTAATGTTTTTACCTATTCATATGTTATTCTGCTTTAGTTGGTATTGCCCAGTGTTACATTCAAAGCTTAGAGTTGGATTCCTTTTATTTGTTAGGTGAGATTATTTTTTCAAACTCTTCCCTGTTGCTTTCATGGTGCCTGAATATCTTGTGTGGAGGGTGAAATAGATGGCAGTACTAAAACCTTGTTCTGGTACTATTTGTTGGAGTTGGACACTGTGTGATGTATCTGTGCATCTAAGAACTCCTTTGGAAGTACAGAAGTGAAAAGGAACAGGTTGGTCGTGGCTCTGCGTGTGCTGTTGCTGAGAGCTGCCATAGGGAAGCGTAATGAAGCCACAGGGTCTCTTAACTAGGAGGCACAACGCCCGCTGTTAGCTACGTCAGGGCACACAGTGACAATTCCTTAGAATTCATACTCGTGGCAGCGCACTGTTTTCAGCATCTCATGCCCAAGTTGTAGCTCTCATGCAGAGTGTGTTTGCTCTCTAGCCAGAAACTCGTCCTATTGACTTAACCTTGGAGTTCACAGCACGCTCATCTTCAAAGATGGCAGGAAATTCTTTTAATGAAGCACAGAGATTGTGTTCCAGAGACCTAACTTGTGTCTAAACCCTCCCAAGCCTTAAGCCACCTAAACTTGCCTTACTCTGGCTTAGAGCTTTATGCTGGTGCAACATGCAACCTAATTCACTTTTAAAAATGATTGGTTTGTTATTGCTGCGCTGAAACATTTTGGCTGATTTAAAATGAAAAAAAAAAATGAAATAAATCTACAGCTAAAATTTTACAATTGCAGGAAAAAACGGTCTAAAAATATGAGGACTTGTACTTTTTTTATATGAGCTATTTTTCTGTGGTCACTTCCATACACTCACTGGGAATTATTTCTGCTTACAGCCATTTCATGATATAGAAACAATTCTTTCTGTAACAGTATGCTTTCCTGTAAAATAGTTATAAGCAATATTTTTGTACTTTCCTACACAAGCCAGACATTATTATGATGCATTGAGGATTGCTTGTAAGAGTGACCTTTAGAAAAATGATAGTTGTGTCTCATGTTTCAGGTAAGATAGCAAAGTTGGCAGCAGTGGTGGCTGCTTTATAAAGTGTTGCACTGGGTATCTCAAACCTATAAATGTGTTTGGAGAAAAAAGGGTAATAAAATCAGAGGGTTGAAAAAAAGAGCGACAGATACTGGTAGGAATGCTGTTCTTTGAGAAGAAAGAAAAGAAACCTGGAATAGGACTGGGAGACATTGTGAGGAGTAACGGGATATTTAAATCCTCAGTATTTGACCTGGGATAGACCATGAGGATGAAGGAAGAGAACTGGCATTTTGCAGAATGAAGGTTCTGGAGAGGGATCTGAGACTTTAGAGCACTTGATGCCACCAAGCACCACTGTCCGAGCACCTGTAAATAAAATTCTGCTTTAGACAGGAAGGGATGGGGGATGGTTGTTTTAGATCTACTGCTGTTAACAGTTCTTTGCAGAATAGCAGTTAAGGAAGGGATCAACAGTGGGATAAAAAACTAGCAATGTGGATTGATGGTCTTTGATACATAAAGAGAAGTTTTTAGGCCAAACCTGAAGAATGGAAGACAACAACTGCCTTCCTGAAAATACAAGCAGAAGAGGAAGAAGTGCCCTATAAGCTGCCTGCAAAGTTTCTAATGTGCAGCTTTAAGCTGTGCTGGAAAGAGATGGTTCCCTAAAGGACCTATGGAGAGAGCATCATTCTGATGAATAAAGACTGCTGTGGCAGTCTTACTGCAGTCTCAGGTGCTTCTGTAGTTCTATCAAAACTATATTTGTTGCTGATTGCCTGGTTTCTTTTTCTAAATAAATGAAAAAAAATCTCCTTTGATTAGAAAGACTGATAAATTTATGCTGGAATGCAGGATATAGAACCATTTATTGGGAAACAAGGTTAAAGAGAAAAAAGACAACTTACAATGCTGTTTCATACCTTATTAAATTGCTTCTAGTGTAGGAATCCTTCTTTTTGCAATAAATATTGTAGAATAGGAATGATTCATTAATATGCTGGGCAATGTCTTAGACTTATTTTACCATACTGATTATTATTCTAAAAATCATCCATTGTGCCTGATTTCCTTCAGTGTACTTGACAGCAGATGTGATTGCAGGGAATGCTTGTATTTGTAAGAGTGTTTGGAATGTAGTTCAAACATCCTAACTTTTTTACATAATCAGCAAATTGTGTAGGTCTAGCATATCACTTAAGTGTCATGTCTGTATTTATTACGGAATCTCCCAAACTTACTCTGAAATTGTGAGATTATGGGACTATTTAGGACCTCTGTATTCATTTTCCTTTAAACTCTCTTACTTAGCTGTCTATGCAGAGATGTCTGTGCCTTTCAGACTGAATGTTTGGGGTTTTTTTTGTTGTTTTTTTCCTTTTGCTTACCCTTGCTTTGTGGAACCCAGGCTCCGGGATCTTTGTTTCAGTGGTACAGCACAATTTTGTTCTGATATGCTTGTGGGTTAGTATATCTTCATCCTCCTCTCGTGGTGAGAAAGAAAAATAGTTTTTTATGGCAAAATATGCAATCCAAGTGTAAACAATTAATTTTCATCATTTATTTCTTCAAGTGAAAATTTCCTTTCTTTGTACAGGTCAGGAAAATGTAGACATTCATGAATAATACTTGATCCTAATGTGTGTGTAATCACTATTCAGTGACATTGTGGAGGAAAAGTGAGTCCTGTCTCTCTGGACAATCAGATATTTATCCTTAGGCCACTGTTTTCTCCCTCTAGTGGTTATGCAATATATTAGGATATCAACAGTGTATTAATCATCATCCTTTACTTTCTAGGAAAATATTTGTTGTGCGCAGTGGGCACAGAATTAATTAGTAATTGTACAACTGGATATGCTGTTACTGTTTTCACCCATAAATCCAGACCTGCTGATATTATATCTGCTGGTACAAACCAAAAATGAAATTTCTAACATCAAGCCTGCATAGAACAAAACTTTGGCTGCCAGTTGCTGTTATGAACAGGCACACTGGGAAGCCAGAGGGCCACCATAGTAGGAAAGTGCAGATTGTCTATTCAGTGGCCAGTCTTCTCTGGTGGGAGTCCTGGATAATCATTCCAGTGCAAGATGTCAGTCAACTTGCCTGAAATGGTGTTGCATAATTGCACCACCTCATGTAAACTGCAAATGCATTTTACTCATGTATTGGTGCTGATAATGCACTAGGAGAAGTGTCTGGTTTGAAGGCGGGACTGATGGAGGAATGATTAGAGCAGGCTCATAATAACAGTATGTGGATGAGGTATCTTTCAAGAGAATTTGGGAGTTGGATCCAAAATTCCTGTCGGGTGTAGGATCCATTGCTTTTGGAGAAGTACAGTTTGAGAGGCTGCCTACTGAAGCAGCTTTTGTAGCTCATAGATATTGTGTGCAAATAGGGCTGTTGCAGTTGTGAATAATACTCACCTCCTCACATGGCAAAGATGGCAATTCTATTATTGATTGAAGACTACAGAAGCAGAACCTCTTATTGGAAGACTTCTCAGTATATTTGATTTCATAAAACCAACCCTAGGGCATTACTCAACTTGGCTGCAATTCTCTATACTTGGTCGAGACTATGTTTTCCTTGTTAGAAAAATCCTTTCATGCCTCTTTAAAACATAGTGAGTTAGAGGATGACCTGAGACTGTTCTACAGTAAACAGCAACTAGTTTTTCTTTTGTTTGTAACTTAAGAAATCATCGTGATTGTTTTCAGAAAGCATTTCTTTGAAAATGAGCACAGTTGGAATGAAAAAGCCCTGTGATTATGATGAAGTAGAAATTTCAGGTAAGATATAACCTGCAAATGTTTTGTTTTCATCTGGTTAATAGTTAGTGTTCCCGATTTATCCCCATGTTATGTTTCATATGTGTGTGGAGAGAGGAAAGGAAATGTACTGTAAAGCAAACTGTTGTACAAGCTCCAGGTGAGCAGGTATTTTGAATGCCCATCACTCAAGCAGGTGAGTGTCAGCCAAGCTGAACATTAGCTCACTGCTGAGAAAGCAAAGTCTGATAGCTGGTTACTTTGTTGCTAGCAAGTCAGATTTTTGAAATCCTAAGACTACATAGAAGAAATATGATGAGGGAATTTAGTGAATTTCTGCTTATTTTCTAGTCTATGAGTGTGTGTGTTTCAAGATCACTGTTCTCTATGCAGACCCCTTTTTTGAAACCAGAACTTGGCACTTCCGTTTTCAGTTTTTGCTAAAATTGTTTTCAACTTTAGCTCATGGAACAACAACATGAGTATGTAGTATGCCATTTTTTTAAAGTTGCCTCTTATTATTCGGGTATCATTCTTTACATAGAAAGTAAAATGAAGTAGGCCATTAAGCAATTATGAAGTAAAAATGCTAAAATAAAAATGTTCAGTATTTGCATGAAGGTTGTACTGTTCTCTAAGCTGCTGCTTGCTTTGCTGGCTTCCCTGCTATATGTTAGGGTCATGCACACAAGGTCATACAAGCTTTGAGGTTTTCTTTGCTGTGCTCAGTTATCCAAGTCCTTTATATTGTCCCCCACTGGCTGACCTCGTGATGGTTCTTTGTATTCCAGTACTGATATTTTCCAAAGTTGCTTCATTTTTCCATGTATAATTTTATCTTTTTGATGGAAGTCAATAATTATACTTCATTATCCAGTGAAGTATATTAAGCATAAAAAAATCTGTGCTGAAACTGAAGAGTTCAGAGGTATTTGGATAGGACAACCAGAGGAGTGTAGCTAAGAAATAAAATGAAATGTGAGTTAGAATGGCAAGAATTGCTCCCTTTAGTTCATGTTATAACATGACAAGTGTTGGGCTGCTAATGCATTGATCTCCTTGTTTCCATGGTTTCAGATTTACAGAGGCTCAAGAACATTGCTTTTCTCTTATATTTGGACAAGACACTTTTCAGTGCAGATACTGAGACTTAATTCTCTGGCCCCATGCCAAGCCTGAATATGTGTCTGTGGTAAACAATTAAGTCTGTGAGTCAGTGTTGGTTTAGGGAACTGATCCGGAAATGAGTACAAGGTTGAAAATTGGAGGGTGGCGGGCATTTTGTTGTCATTTTATGGTTTTTAACTCTCTGCAAAGAGAAGCTTGTTTGACTTCTGAAATAGGTGAAATAAGCATTCAGAAAAACATTAGTAGCTCCATTATTCTTAATAAATAGAGTAATGCATCATAAATATGCTAAATTATGTTATTTTCACTCAAATACCCATAGGAAAATTTAGATACTATTTTAAGGGTAAAAACGAAGGGTGGAACAGTATTCAGCTTGTTTGTAGTGTGAGTAGCTGAGAGTTGCACAGCAGTTAAATTTGGCAGCTACTGGGAACAGGTTCACACAAGCTCATTTGTTTTATGAACATAAGGATTAGATTTCTCAGACAGTCTCTTGGGAGATTAGACTTGGCCACAACAGTAGCCTCAGAGCATTTCTCTGATCTCCTTGCATCTGCTAAGTATTAATGTGGATCAAAATAAAGACTTGTTTACATTGTGCACATGTATTTGTATCTTACCTTAAAGAAGAAAGCAGCTTCAGCTATCCCCAGATTCCTAGAGGATGTGCTAGCCTAATGCCTTTCCATAACACATTTACTTTACTTGTCTTCTGCCTTGCAGCAAAATCTAGTGGAGATGCATGTACCCATTTTGGGTGCAAAGATCATATAAAGTGGCAGTACAAAGCTTAGAATAAGTCTAAAATCACTGTAAAACACCACCTTTGCTTCTAAAAATGCTGTCATAAGTACATGGCTCTAACTCTCCTGACAAATCTCTTGTGCTATCCCTGGAAACATTCAAGGCCAGGCTGGATGGGGCTCTGAGGAACCTGATCTGGTTGAAGATGTCCCTTCTCATTGCAGGGGGGATGGACTAGATGATCTTTGAAGATCCCTTTCAACCCAAACTATTCTGTGGTTCTATGTGTATTACTAGTGATGTGTCATCTTTGCAGCATGTGTGCACACAGACACACATTTCCCACGTTCAGCTTACCTGCCATTCCAGCCATCCCAGGAGCACTTTTGTGCTCTCAGTGCTCGATGGATTCTCAGAGCTCTGATTCCACTGACAAAGGCCATAGCAAACAGTGACTTTCACATGTGACCGTCTCTAGTCCTTTCAGTAGTAGGACTATGTAGATTGAATGAATTCCTGATGATATGGGACTCTAATACTAATTACTTGTGAGAACACTGCTGTTTGGATGTACAGGAGGCATGCTATCTTGCTTGCAGTCCCAAAGATCAGGTTCAGTGAAGTGCCCAGGATATTTAAAGATATATTTTTTTTTCGAAGAACTTGAAAACTCTGTACAGTCAACACATGATTTATTTCCTACATATGAATATCTGGGCACTTTCAATTAGATTTTAAACATATACTTAAAGTAAATGCCTGAATACTTCACTGGATTGAGCACTGTATAATGTTTCTAGCAATGAGTGATAAATCTGTCAAAAAGCAATGTATTTTCCTTGATCTGTGCAAGTAAGAGTAACCATTTCATTATTGTGTTTAAGCACTGTCAGACTTCATGCGAGATGTACTTTTAAGGTGTGATTTATGACCTATTCACTTTGCCTTAGAATGAAGTCCTCTTTTGTATGTGTAAGCATTCAAAGTAATGTCATTTATTTGTTGTAAATAAACAGCAAATGCTATTGCTGTCAGGAGTACCAGGGAGGAGAAACTCCTGTGTGTTTAACCCCCTACCCCACCCCCTGCTACTTGGCTGCAATGTTGAAATGTTGTTTTCTGTAGCCAATAAACTAAGGATTGATATTTATAAAACAACATTCCTTCAAAGTGTTCCATAGTTCATATTCACACTCCTTGCTATAATTACAGATTAAAGGCAAGGTCCCCCCCCACCCCTGACAGATTTTCAAAACATTGCCTTATATTACTTGTAATTTTGAATGGAAATAAGTCTGTGTTTTAAACCTAAGGGAATGATTTAAGGAGGCAGTGAGTGGTAATGAGCTGATAGCTGCACCAGACATAAGGTAAGTGAGAACATATGCATCCAGTTCCAGTCACAAGAGCCTTTACTGAAACAAAATGTTGAGGCAGTAATACCATGAGCAATGTGCCTTGAGAATACTGTTAACTATTAAAGATCCAGTGCATCCCCTAAACATCTTCTGTATTAATTTAGTGACAAAAGATACCTCTATTTTTGGTTATAACTTTAAACAAGAAGTCATTAAAAAGTCTTTGAAATTACAACAATTATTGGTAATGCCACAGGCTTTGCTGAGGAAGTGCAATAATTTCCATGTGCATTATCGTAAAGGCTTCTGTGATTGATTTTTTTTTTTTTTTTTAAACTTCATTATGATGTCATATTTGATAATTTTGTATACTGATGTTTAAATTATGCAGCATTCATTGCCTCAATTTATAATCTCATCCTGAGAGTACCATGCCCTGTTTTCAGGTAGCGAGTGCTGCCACGTTTCAACAGCTTTTAATTGCCATGTGGTATCAAATATAAAGATGTTACTTTTTTTTAATTGTCATTATAGATTCCTTTGCATGTCATGATTTAGTAGGAGAAAATGGATGTCTATGGGATAATGACACACTTTTCCTACATTTTTTTTTTTTAAAAAGCAAAACAACAATGTTTCTCTAGAGGATGTATACATGTCGTCCTGATATTTTTAGATAAGTATTGTACAGAACAATATGTGGTATTCTCCTGGGGAGAACTACAGGTGTATAGTGTTTACTAACTTGATATCAATATTGATAATTTTTAAGGAATATAATGTTAATGGAGCTGGGAGCTGACTTACAGTCAAAGTGATGACTAGACAATTATTTAGGTAAATGCTACTGAATGTCTGTGTATGAGATCTTTGATTCGAATTCCTATGCTAGAGATTGTTATTGTTTTGTTAGTTGAGTAAGAGAAATATTTTCCTCTGAGAAAGAAATTGTAGTTGTCTGTCTGGACTGGACCATCTTCTTTTATATGTCCAGTCAGGTGCATTTTATGTTGTTCTGTCAGTGGAACAAAGGCTTAGGAAAAAGTGTAAACCTCACTGAATTTTACAATTTTATTCTTCCCAATACTAAAATAATGTAAAGTGGCTATCATAGAAATATAAATTAGGATTTTTTTGGTTGTTGTTCAGTTGCTCATGAATTGATATAGAATCATGGAATCACAGAATGGTAGAGGTTGGAAGGGACCTCTGGAGGTCATCTGGCTCAAGCCCCCTTCTTGAGCAGGTTGCCCAGGTCCATGTCCAGGTGGCTTCTGGGTATCTCCAGGGAGGGATACTCCACAACCTTCCTGGGCACATCGATTAAATCTGTGTTTCCACATTTGTTGCGATTATCATATAATGTATTGAATATTTTATAAGCTTTAGGAATCTTAATTACTTTTGTTACAGTGAATTTGTACCAAACTTAATACTTTGAATGTATTTTGTCATAAATAATTTGTTAAATTATTAGATGCACTGTGCAATAATATTTTATCAATGTTTTCTAATGGTTTATTACTGTTTTGCACTAAGTGCTCTCTTAGTTTTTTGTTTGTGTTTGGTTGGGGTTGTTTTTTTTTTGGTTGTGGTGAGTATCTTCAAAGGCATAGAATCACAGAATACCAGATTGTGAGGAATCACAAGGATCATCTGGTCCAAACATGTTGGCATATTTCATGTTTTACTCCATGAGGCTGACTCACCAATTCCTCATTTTCATCGTATTTTACTTTCAGTGGTGTCAAGAACATCAGTACCTTTATTTTACCTCACTAGGCATCATTTTGCTAAACCTTGCAAAGGCTGTTAACCTGATTCTGTCGCTTACTGAGGTTTTTGGGGTTTGTTTTAATTTTTGAAAATGTCAAAATTTTTGATGGAGGAGAAATGTGCAGGAGAAATACTATGCAGGGATTCCTGCTATCACTCATTCTTGGTAGACGTTCACCCTGTAAGTATGTGGAATATTGAGCATGCAATAATTTATTCAAATTTATGGTGAGCACACAGTGCCAGCGAGCAAAGAAAAATAAAAAGTTTGAGGTCTAAGTCACTACCACTGAGGCCAATAGTAGGAAATTTCAGTCAATTTCTTACATTAGTTTTAATATAAAAGCAGCACTCAAGTTTGATGTTTCTACTGACATGTGGGAACATGAAATTCCTTACCATAATTTTTCACGGACTTGTAAAACAAATCCTCAGATATTTGGGAATACCTTCTGTGAGTTACTGAGGACGATTGCTTTTCTTGTGTAGATGTTCTGTTCTGGTCAGAGATTGCATATGGTCCACAGGGGAAATTCCATGTAATTGTCCAGATGAGATGCATTTTACTCAAAATATTGTTTATTTTTTTCTTAAATACCTTGTTGGAAGGGGACTTATTGCCTAACCTGACTCAAAATGATCATTTTTGTACTGTTCGGTTCTAAATTTTAAAAAGAGTAGTTGAGTGATACGCAAAATGTATAACTACTATATTACAATTGCTATGATTTGTGTGTTATTGTACTTCACAAATGGTGGTGCAGCACAGGAAATATATTTAAATGGTTTGCAAAACATCATGTAAGAACTTTGTATTAAGGGCAGAACACAGTTTTGCAAGTCAGTATTCAAAGACAATTTCCATTTGGTCATCCTTTTTCTTCTAAGTTTTAAGGGAGTGTAGCCCGTTGCATTCTCAACCCTTGCAGAAAGTGAAGCAGAGGTCTTACATTTTTATTCATTATACATCCCTGTTCCATTCCTTAAGTACCACTCACCCTTTCTGTGCATCAGTGTTTTTTGTGACAATAAATTATTTTAGCTGCTGATGAGGTTTGTGTATTTTGCATGTGGTTTTTTTTTGTTTTGTTTTAATTGTTTGCTTTTGTTTTTTGTTTTTGCTTTTCCCTTTATCTACTGGAAAATGCACAGACCTTGTGTGGTAATGGAGCAGTCTGTGAAAGTTTATCTAAAAACACTATTTCATCTCAGGAATCATATGTTGACCTATTTAAGGCTGATTTCTGAAGTGCCACATGAGTGAGTAGTAAGAAATGTCTGAAAGTCAAAATAAGGGCTTTGTTGCCTGTTTAGGTAGGTATGAGATTAAAATAGGCAGATAGACAAGGAGTCCTTTCTGCCTGGCTGTTCTTGTATTTTGTTCGCTGCATGAAAATGTCAACATGTCTTAGGTCCATTATGGAATAGTGTAGGTATTGCTTACATTTCAAAATACATCATGGGTCATGAAATCCAGTTCTCTTCAATCTCTGTGACATGGAAGCATGTTTCAGGGGTTTTTTTGTGTGTGTGTGTGTGTGTGTACATGTTAACTGGTCAAAGTGGGTAAGTGTTCTGTAAACATTTCTATCCTGATAGTGAAGTTCAGGAGGTTGAGACCTGACCAGTAGTAAATTGACTCCTTGCCTTATCCATGTCATGTATGGTATATTGACCTGTGTGTGGAGCCTGGAGCTTCTGTCAAGGTAAGAGCTTTAAAATGCGAACAATCTGTTTCAGCAATATGCGAAAAAACCTCAGTTGTATAGCACAATCCATGTGTGACATAGTTATGGAAGTGTAGAATGCAGTTGTTACACTAATATCATGCAGCTGCTTAGTCAACGGTAAAAAAGGTAAAAGTCTGTTCTTTCAATCTATTTGTGGAAACGGAGATGTAATATTGAGCTTCCCTGTGAAGGAAGCATTTTTTCATTTAGGGGCCTGTTTTTGTAATTAGCAGAAACATTTGCCTTGATAGTTAAGTTTTTTGTATAACGTGTGATTTACTGGGAATGTTGCCTCAGTTTTAATTGTTTTCTGGGTTGACTTTTTTTAGTCATTGTTGTATGTTATGGGATATTTCCATTTAACATACGTCAAATAAATACATTATGTATGAAATGAGAATACAGAACTTTTAGAAGCTCTATAGGTCATTTGTGCTCTTTCAATAGTAATAAAATGGCTAAATAAAACAGTTGGTCCTGAAGTGTCATACTAAAGATGAGATTTCTGGGAATGTTTTGTTTTCCTGTTATGGGATCGCTATTATCCTGTTATATCGCTATTTCAGAAAAAAAACCCACCTCATCTGATTGTCAAACAGCTTGGATTTATGAGCTTTTCCTAAAGGAAGACTCCTGTGGATGTCCTGTATTCCCTATCTGACTTTGAGTCCCTGTGTCAGGCATTTTGCAAATAGACCCAACACATGAGAATTTGTAAGACTTGATGCTGCTACTGATACCCTTTATTTAAGAAAAAAAGTGTAATTAATCTCTCAAAGAAGCCTTTGATGATATATGGAGAATGATTTGGTGGGAAGGGGAAGGAGGGTGTTGTGGTTTAACCTGAGCTAGCAATAAAACCATGATAGCCACTTGCTCGCCCCTTCCCTACCTCCCCCACCCAAAGAGGGGAGAGAATTGAAAAGGAAGGGAGAAACTTGTATTGACCTAAACAGAGATAAAATAACGAGATACTAATACATACACAAACACAATAGAAATAAAAGATACTCAAGGCAATTTGTCACAAACTGTATCCACAACTGGGCAGCCAGTCCTAGCAAGCCACACCTGGTCCTAAAGCCAATCCCAGAGAGAGAAAAAAGAGGAAAAAAGGCAGAAAAGCCCATAGGCCTCTGCAGAATGGCAAAATGCCGGACTAAATGTCCCAGCTGAACTTCCCTGGCTACCCCCAGAGAGAGAGAGAGAGAGTAAGAAGGGCCAACCGGAAAGCCCTGACTTCTTAAATAATTAGCATGTTTCTAATGGGATGGAATACTCTTATTGATCAGTCTGGATACCAGTCAAGCTCTGCCCCCCATCCTCGATGCCTCACACCTGTGGGCAGAGCACTCAGAATGTCCTTGGCTCTCAGACCAGAGCAATTAAAACCATTAGCTCTGTGCTGGGGTGTTAGCTGCTTGTTCTCAAACTAAGTCCAAATAATGAGCATGCTAGCTATGGAAAAGGAAGGTTTCTAACTGCATGAAGAAAATTAATCCATTTTCAGTCAAACCAGCACAGAGGGCCAAGCTGATCTGTAATTGTTTCAGTCTGTTGGAAAGTCTTGTACTTCCCAGCAGGCATTTAGTGTATTAAAGTTATGGTTAGATGACAAAACTAAGTTTTTATAGCAGCTATCAACCTTTATTTTCTGTTTAAAAAGGGGAAAAATAATTTCATTAAACAGCAGAAAGTAGAACTTGGAATAGAAACTTCAAGCATCTTTTAAAATTTTTCATGATCGCTCATTAAAAATGAATGGGTACAGAAAGATTTGAGTTCAAAAATCTCCTCCTTTGGCAGCCTCTTTTCTAGCTTTTCTTGTTTTTTGTAGTGGATTCTAAGAAAACTAAAATGCTCTGGGACCTATTTTGTCTGCATTGTTCCTTGTAGTATATTGATTACCAGATTTATATTCATACTGATAATTGGTTCATATTCATCTATAGGACAGTTTGTAAGCTGTCACCTGTAGTGGAAAATGTGTACAAGTGATTTGCTGAGTATTGATTTAATAGAATCATAGAATAATTCCGTTTGAAAAGGGATCTCAGGAGGTTTCTAGTCCAACCTGCTGCTTGAAGCAGGGTCAGTCTTGAGGTCAGCCCAGGCTGCTTAGGGCTTGATCCAGCTGGATCCTGAAAACCTCAAAAGCTGGAGACTGCACAGCCCTTTGGGCAGCCTGTTCTATCATCCGAATAGTGAAAACATGTGTCTACTTATAACCAGTGGGTTGTCTTCAGTTTGCTTGTTATCTTTTGCTCTCCTGCTATGAACTGTTGTAGCTATGTCTTCTTGGTAACCTTGCCATGGGCACTGGAGTGCTGTTGTTGGGTAACCCCAAAGTCATCCCTTTTCCTAGCTGAACAAGTCCTGGACCCTCTTCTTGCAGGACAACTGCTCTCATGTCTATGAACCGAGGGTACCCCCTCAATTTTGTGCCAGCTTGAAACTTGATGAACAAGTGCCCTGCCTCTTCTAGGCCATTAGCGAAGATGTTAAATGTGACAGGTCCTGTGAGAGAACATTGTGGGAGACAGTGCTGAAAGCCCAGTTGGAATAAAGGATATCCACAGCTCTCCCCTCATCCACAAATCCAATCATTTTATCGTAAAAGGCAATCAGATTTGTCAGGCATGATTTGCCACTGGTAAATCCATGCTGACTGTTCTCAGTCACCAAGCTTGGCACAACTTCCTTAACATAAGCCATATAAAGGCTGAGTAACTTCTCAAGTGCATGGAATGTGACAGTTTTGTCAAGCTATTATACTAGGCAGTAATTTCAGAAGAACTGTGGTGTATGCTGAAAACACAAATGAAAGCATTTTAATCGTCTGGAGGGTACTGTTGACCTTGCATCTCAGATTCATAGTTTCTTCATGTCTTTGCATTTAATTTCTATTCCTGGTGTAATGTCCAAGGCACAAGGGAAAATTTGCTATAGATGTTTTGCTTCAGAATGTGAATACTGATTTTTATAGTGAAGTCTAAACTTTCTGTTGGTGTCTTGTTCTGAAATGTCTCTGAACCACTTTTACTTCACCCTGCAGGAATATTTTAAGAAAGTTGTGGTTGTGCAACTGATAAGCCCATCTGAAAGAGTGAATCTTCCTTGCTGTTAATCAAGAAGCAGTTGCCTATAAAAGCAGCAACACTTTTAAATTTGCCAGTTTAACTGTATTTATCTGACCTAGAATCAGCTTGTAGGTTCTGTTGCAGTGTTTTTATGTGAAGCATACTGTTCCACTACCCTTTTTGCAGTGTTCTGCATACTAGTACTCAAACTGCATTTTGCTGTATGATGCAACTAAAGTCAAGGTGGTAATGTAAATGTTTAACCACACACTATCAGAAGGGGTTGTTAATAAAGGAAATGATATATTAATAATTCAATTGGAAAAAAAATACACTATAGTGGATTATTACATATTAATTATCCAAAGGTGGTTTCATTTACTTAGATTGTACTAGTGCTTCATGAGGCCTGCATGTATGAAACTCCTAGAGCAAGCACTGCAGGAACTGCATGATAACCTCTCTTTTAATGCCTATGTATATTTAGAGTCTTCAATGAGTCTCAATTTAACCAGTGAGGTTTTGTTGGAAGCAATATTAGAATGGCTTAATAACACTGTCTGATTTTACTGTCACATTCCTTCCCATTCCTTTTAGTTTTATGACATAGCCCAATATGACATGACTAGAACCAAGCTTCAAGGGAATTACATATTCTGTTTTCTAGTCAGAATGTTTAAACCTCATGTCTCAAATGGGATAGAAACTGGAATGTTGAATATAGATGTACTTTAAAGCTTGGCTGTCAGAGATATATGGCACATAGGTAGTTCTAATATATTTTTTTAATATGTCTGAGGAAAGAATTAATGGGACCACATTTTATAACCATGGAAATGGATTCTGTTAGCTATGGACATAAATGAGAAGATAAAGGAATGGTCTGTGGGAAATGTTGAGGCAATCTCCTGCAGGTATATAGGTAGAGAAGTGGTTAGAAACATGGTTTTGGATATGGTTTTTTATTTGCCATTTGCACGAAACATTCTGTAAATAATAAATTAAGTTAAATAACATCTGAGAAAAGGTGTGGCATAGAGGATTTAAATGTAGTAGATCAATTGTAGCTATTAAACCAGTTCTACATGTAGCAGACTTTAAGTGTTTCTTTTTTTCAGGCTAGTTCTCGAATATGTTTGTTGTATTCATTAAGGAGCATCTAACCAAGAAATAGAAATATTTCTAATGATATGTAATCTAGAGCAGTATAGTGGTACCTGAACTATGGTGAACAAGTGGTTCCTGGAGTTAACACGGAACTAATGAGCTAAGTTTTGTTACACTGATGTGAATATTACTAGTTTAAGAAACAATTTCTATTTTATATGAAATCTACCATATGAACCATATGTTGTATATGCTTAATGAGCAGCATTTAAATTTTGATAAAGAATGACTCTGCCTCTCTTTTGGCAGAGCAGTTAGCAGTGTCTTTCAGACATGTTCTGGGTAGTGAGTTATAGTGAGTTATTCTGTCGCTTATTGTGCAGTAAGATGAAAGAACTGAAGAACACAGGATTTACAGGCTGATGACAGTGCTATTACTGTGCCTAATGTATATTACAAGACACTAAACTGCTGCCTGTGGGGCTTATTCCTTACAACACATTTTCACAACTGTAATAGCACTTCTCTTTCTTATGTGTGTCTTGCTAATCCTAGCTTTAAAATCCATAGTAGGTTTTAATTTCACTTGTTCATTTCAAATGTACAACAAATTCTGCAACTACTACAGAAAAAAGTGAACATGAAGGTGATGCCAGTGAGTAGAATCAAAGCTAGATAAATTACAAAGGCAACAGTGGTTGGAAGCCATTGAGCTGTTTGGACATAGAATAATATTTAATAGTAATGGACTTGAGTAGTCCCTTTTTCCTATTAACTTTTTTTTTTGGTCTGATTCTCCAAGATTTGCTGAATAAGTGACTTGCCCTCTTTGATGTTTGGAATTACTCTGTTTTAGAGGAGAATTACCAAAATGGGAGGTAGAGGTTAAAAAGACAGAGAGCCAGTAAGGATATTTTCTCTGTATGAATAAATATATATTGTTCTCAGATCTATATAATTATTTCATTCTGGCCTTTTAAATATTTGATTTGTGTGTTATATCACTCTTTTTCCATTTCAAAGGTACCTAAAATGACCCAGAAACAATAGTGCTATTTAATCTTAATTATGAATGTTCTAATTCCATTCATGCAGTAGTGATTCTTTTTTTTTTTTTTTTTTGTTTAATTTTCTTTCTTACCAACGTGTGACCCACTTCCAAGGTTCTAGATAAATTGTTTTAACAGTAGGAGAAAATGTCTTATCGGTCAGCCATTAGCAAAAGATACCAGAAATGCAAAATTTCTTGCTTATTTGTAGGTTGGGTTAGGCAGCAGAAGTCATTTGTGGCAGGACTGTACTTACAGTCAGTCTTGGAAGAATACAAATACATATACCAACTTTTATTCTTCCTTATGAAAGAGGAAACCACTATCTCCCAAAAACAAATTAAAAACCCTCCATGCTTAACCAATGTTACCACTGGCACTTTTTTTGGTCTTTCCCCTCTGATGTGATGCCACTGTCTTGTCCCAAGGTGCTGCTGCTCTCATTATGAATCTTCTTCTAGAGGAATGGGGAGAAGGAAGTTAAAAAGAGAACAAGGCTATTGTCTGATTTGGTTTTGTTGCTCTTCTGTGAGACATGTTGAGATGGATCCAGAGTACCTGTTACCTTCCCAACTATAAAGTGTGTGCAAGTTCTTTTACTGGTGTAGCTGAATAGCTGTTCTGCCAGTCCAGATCTCTGGTGTAGATGTGCAGCTCTGAGGTATGCAGGATCGCTTCTTTAATGATCCCTCCTCATAACAGAAAGAACTGTACAGAGCCCATAGCAAAGCTTTTTTACAGGTAGAAAACTAGTAAACTTCATTGGAGGAAGTCACAGGAATAGGGATAAATGTAAAAAGGAAGGCTGTCTGTGAAGAATGGATGAGTTGGTCAACCTAAAAAAAAAATGACTTTGAAATACACGAGACATGATGTGCACTTACATATATTACATTGAAGCAGTTTAGTCCAAATATGGTTTAAATGTCACAAATCCAAGCCTTTTGTGTTACTAAAAAAAAAATGAAACTCCTGTGAATAAGGGCTTATAACAGAAACTCTGATGGACTGCAGAAATGGAAGCGGGCATCATTATAATGAAAATTTATTCTGATTAGTAAGGAAATTCAACTAGATCAAGAACACTTTTTTTTCCTCTGTTGAGAAATTGAAACTGTGCTAAGTTGAACCTGTCCTTCACTTTGTAGAATCAAAATTTTTTTATATACTTTTTTGGGCACCTTTTTCATTGAGACTCAGTGGGTGCAGTCTTTTTGTGATTTTTTTTCCTTTTGCATGAAATGTTTCCCCTGGCTATTTGTTGTGACAATGTGACCTTGCTTTGGGTCATGATTCAGTTTAATCTTTTAGTGTGATTTTTATCACAGAAGAAAGGACAATATGCAATAGATCACAACATGAACAAGGGTATTTTCTTGAAGATTATTTCCTGTGTGTTTGTTGTTTTGGTTTTTTTTTTAAGTAGCACTCTGGCACAGAATCTTGATGGTTGTCATTAACTCTGAATACAGGGTTGTTTTATCCATCCTGAGCTGCAGAAAGATCTTTTGATGAAAATAAAAAAGCCTTCTTCCAGGAGAAGGTAGAAATGTCTGTTGATAGCAAATGTTTAAAAGGCTGATAAACTCTTATGCTAAGGTAGATTAAACATAATATTTATAGTTATAATGTTATTGTAATTTATTGGGAATCTGTAGAGAGGTTGACGGACAACCAGTTTCTCATCTGTTTTGTGTGGATCCTAAATCTGACCTTGCAGGACTCTACATTAAGCTCTGAAGTAAAAACCTGTGTATTCAGGCAGGCTGGTGTAAAAGAATTAATGGTTTTATCAGATAGGCATACCTTTCAAGCACCCTGCCTTAAAAGTCCAGAATCTAGGTCCATCGGTGTAGATATATTATACCTGAATATGATGTAAATGTAGGAGCAGCACTTCAATGTGTATGATATCTGCTGGTTTTTTTTCTGGTGTGTCTTCACAAAATTTCTAGCTTTTGTAACTTGCACAAGAATTTGAAGTATTTTAGTATGCTGAATGTGTGCTAGAAAATAGAATGTAAAGCAATGACTTTATGAAGGTCAGAAAATGTTTAAAATGGCAGAGGACTTCAGGGTTTTGAGATCTGAAAAAATAAAAAAAGAAAGTAAATGGATTACAGCTGACAACTGGGAAAAATGAGGCAGTCTGTTAATGATAAGACATTAGAAATTTTAGCTTAATCTGTAATGGTTTGCATTGCTAACTTAGATTCAGCTTTTATCTGTAATAAATCATGTGTAGAGAATCACATTCCAGAAAGTAAGGGAATTAAAATAAATAACAAAAATTGGAAGCTTACCAAGAGGAAATATCAGTTGTATACAGTTTTATTAACTTTTTATGTTTTCCCTCTTGTCCTGAAGGTTATAATTTTTTTTGTATTTATATGGCCACTGTTATTAATATATATGTGTGCTGCATAAAGTGGATGATTGATTGGCCACAAGATGATACCAATTGCATGACAGGGTAACTGTACTTGAGAATAGAAACTGGTTCATATATATACTAATCTGTCTTGAAATACTTAAAAATATTTCAATTTTCCAGGCATATTTTTGTAAGTGATTTTTCTTATAAGTAAGTGATTTCCCTTATACTACTAACTGTAGTGTTAATTCTAGGAAAATATTCTGCTGTACCAGAAACAGCGTTTCCTTAAGCATTTCAAGATATCAGAGGTATTTTTAATAATTAACAAAAAGTCTGTTAGAAAATGAGAAATATGAACTTCCTAAGCTTTTTCATGTATTGACAATCCAGTTCTGAAGGGAAATAAAAAGAGAGACTTCATTGGCTTCATTGGTCTGCTCTGATCCATTAAAATGCACATAGAGGAAATTTATGTTGATTAGAAGTCTAATTATGACTCCTTTTTTGAAATCTAATTGCTTGTAAAAGGTACAAGAATGAACAAGAAGGAGGTTGTTACCCTCTGTACAGGTTCAGTAAAATGCCAGCTGGCAGGTCACTGCTTTCCTGATCTCATTTCTTCTCTGTGCTTTAGCCTTGATGTGAGTATAATAGTATCTTCTTTTATTTTCAGCCTGATTTGGATTCCACATTCTCTGGGAATTATTCCTGGTCTACAGAGATGTAAGGGAGAGAAAAAGTAGAACTGTAAGTTTCTTAAGAGAGAACTTCTGGAACTTATATATACACACAATTGGCAGCTATTAGTTCAGATTCATCAGAGGGTTTTTTTTCCTTCTGATCTTAGGTCATGCCCTACTAAGAATGTCTAGGAAAAAAAAATCTGCAAGTCTGGAGAGTACTGCAGGTATACAGGGGGAGACAGTTTAAGGTTACTTGTCCCTCAAGTATGTAATTTTGCATGGGCTTGTTCATTTTTATGTGGAAGGGTCTTTTAGCAAAACTGAAATGTTGCTGAAGTTTCAAGGAAACTACAGAGAAGTCCTGCGTATTCTACCAGAATTGAGATGAGCACAATAACTTCTTGAACCACATTATGATTGTACAACCACTGCTTGGAAGTCTGAGTGTAGAGCTTATTGGAAAATGGGCAATAAAATTTGGGACAGAAGTAGTGGCATAAATATTATCTGTAGCTCTTAGGCCTTACCTGTTTCACAACCAGTGTTTTCAGTTGAACCTTAACCTGAGACCAACAGGCATCATCCTGAGGAAGGGGAGATTTCTTTTGCCAGCCTTCCGCCTTACTTTGGCAGCCCCTTTCTGGCCCTACACATGCTGTAGCTCTGGGATCTCTCTGCCAACCTTTCTGGCAACCCAGGCCCTTGATCCTCAGGTAAGTATGTAGGCAGGACCAACAGCCATGATGCAGAGAGAGAGGTTTTCAGGGGAAATGTTTTTTGGAAACCTTCCCCTTTGTTTGGCAGACCTTTTAGCCTTATATATGCTTCAGCTCTAGGATCTAGCTTTCTTCTCAAGCTTAACTCTAAGCCCTTATCTGAGCCTTAACCCAAGACCAATAGCTATAAAGGAGAATTTTCTGCTGCCCACGCCTTGCTTTGGCAAAACCTTTTCAGCCTTACTTTAGGCTTTCTTTATTTCCAAACTCTAACTCTAAGAATAATTGCAAGCTTTAACGATATTTTATAAGACTGTGTTTGGCGACTTTTATTTTTTTTAGGAAAATGTGCTGTAAATTCATATACTGAATTCTGAAAAGGCAGGATGCTAGTGTTAGTCTTCTCAGATACCTGTTCTTATGTATTTTGGTTTATATTAGTGCTGAAGTTAATACTGAAGGGAGATAGTTACTTTTATGATATGGAACAAATGGAAAGATCTGTCTAAACTCTTTCAGATTAACAAATTTGAAAGTCTGTGTAAAGTCTGTTTAAAGAAGATTGCCTTCTATTCTCCAACTGCTGTATTCTCTCAATTCCCCAAAGTAATTGAAACACTTCATTTTGTAGATGTTACATTCATGAGGCATACAGAATTGTTGTGCATAACGAGGATGTAAATGCTTCTATATTTCACTTCAAAGAAGAAATGATCTCACGAGACGTCAGTGAATATTGCTGTCACGCTTATTTTAAAAACAAGTTTAACTACATCTTTAACTTGAAGATGAAACTTTAGCATAATAATATCTTTCACTGTAGCATCTGGCATAGAAACAAATTTTCTTCTCTGTTTGAAGGAAAAAAGATCACCTTCACTTATTTAGCAAATGTAGAATGTAGTTTCACATAGTGTGTCTGTTTTACCAGCAGACTTTGTAAGGTGGCTGGAATGATAAATCTCATATCATCATGAAAGTGTGAAAGACTTCAACAATCTCTTGGTTCTGTTGCTTGTAATGTAACTTTATGATGTTTCGGAAATTCATGATAATTTCAAGTCTTGGGAGAAATAGAATACTAACCCTAATGAAGGTGACTCCAGTTTGGTAGGAAAAGGCTAAAAGGGTATATGATCAAGGTCTACAAAATCATAAAGATGTTAACTTAGGAGGAAGGTGATGACAAGCAAAACTGCTACTCACCGAATTCCACAGTTCTGGAACTAAAGGGCAGTCCCTGAAACCACTAAGAAGTCAGTTTAAAACATGTAAAAGAAAATGCATTTTGATGGAGCAAAATTCGGGGATTTCTCACTCCAAGAAGCTGGGGAGTGCCAGAGTCTGAGATAGACTTTTGCTGGATGGAGCGTAGGATGACACAGTGGAATATTTCTTATATTGTAAATTCTAGTCAAGCAGTTAAAGGAAACAACCTACTTTCAACACTTGTTTCTTCATGAGCAGGTTGTATAAATTGTAATTAACTATGCAGGGTGCAGAGATGCTGGCACCATTTTGGCATTAAATAACTGAGTCCTGGAAGACTTACAGACACTTTTGCTGAGAGCTGCCATAAGACAGTTTAATGGCCTATGTCACTATTAATTCACTTATTTCTTCCTATTAAGTGCCCATCATAAGCTGATAGAGCTGTTTGGGTTGGCTAATTATCTCTGTTTGTCCTCAGTAATTGTTTTGGTTCATTCAGGTTCTCCTTTCATTTCCAGGAATAACTGTTAACAAGCTGTAGCTGATGACATCTTGGTCCCATACAAGGTGCACGGAATTGTCTTCTGCGTCGTCTGCTATGCCCTGCTACTTCAGCAGGCAGAATTTTGCTTAGGGATGATGGGGTGTCAGTGTAACAGAAGCAGACACTGATGCTTCCTCTAAAAAATGTCTGCTGCAGTGAATAAGCTTTGAGCCAAATAACTCCTTTTCAATATTTTGCCTTCATTAATATTCACTTTCAAAAGAAGAGTTTACTATTATTGTGGAGAGAGATTAATTTAAATAGTGAGCTATGTGGACCGAGATCTTTGATAGTACTGTTTTCTCAGCTTATGCTTCAATGCAGTTCTAAGGGAATAGCAGGTATTGCGGCTTGCAAGTATATCTTCTTGAAGTGTGCTAATTGCTGAGTGATGACTTTGTGTGGTGAGAGCATATTGATTTGTTGTCTTTTTGTAGAATTAGGTGAAATATTTGTTTCAGAAAGGGTCATACTTGTTATTGAATTGTGAATTATTAGAAATCAAGCATTGGTTTACATCCTAGTAAACAGCATATAAATTTGTCTCCTTAAACTGTGGTATGTTTTTAATGTTCTTTCATTGTTTATATAGCAATTGGTTTCAGGTTGTCTGTTTATTTTCCGTTAGGTTGTCCCTGATGACAACTTTCAGATTCTTTTTACAAAAAAATCTCTTGGAATGAAAATGCATTGTTCTAATAATGCTTACCTTTTTAGCAAATGTAAAAAACAAATTCATACGCCAGGTTGAGCCATAAAATGAGAATTTAAATTTGTAATTATTTGATCTTTGGTTGGTTCTCTCTGAAATACTAGGAACTGGAACTTTGTCCCAGAAGACATTTGTATTTGATCCCAGATAGGTTTAAAGTAATTTTTTCCTGTAGAACTGGTAGAACATGTGATTTAATATATTATCGTTGCATGCTGTGGAAAGCTTAAACTTGTGTATCAAGTTAGTACACAGTGAAATAGCATAATTTCCTAGATCCAGAGCCTCAAAAGGACTTGGGTCCCAGCTGTGGGGTGAAGTGCCCAGCTGTAATTACTCCTTGACATCGTGGTGCCTAACTTGCTTTGAGTGGTGGAGGAACAAGCTGAGACGACTCAATGTGAGTGATAAAGCATAGTTCACTTTATTAGTTCAAACAGCGCATACTTATAGAGTCTACAATAATTATGCCTACTTGTCACTCACTAATTGGCTTAAGCTCTAACGATTACATTTGCATGGTCCTCCTACTTGCGGCTCACTAGCTATGTATGTTTTCTTAAAGTTATCTATGAAACTCTGCCAAGGTTGCAGTGTCCTTGCCAATTCTGCTGATGCAGTCAGTAGTCTTCACTGCGGCCTAGTTTTGCTACTTATACTAAGGCTTTCAGAACAGGCTCTGCTCAGACAACTGCTCTGTAGACCCATGTCCTTTGTCCTTAAGCCATTCCCTAACAACTTGCCTTTGACTAAAGCTTCCTAGGCATGTAAGCATGTACATAAGGTTTACCTCTGTTGTATCACAGTTAAATGACTTGACAGTGATTTTGTGCTCGAGCCTACTTCACATCCTCAGAAAAGGGTCATCCAACAGCTACATTCAATAAGCCTGTTCTTCCACACAGCACAGGCAGGTGCTCAAATGTCTTTCGTTCAATAATGTAACTCCGTTTTGTTAAGGTATGGTAGTCTAAAATCCACTGTCTTTCTGAGTCTGAAGGAGTTTCCCCTATGTGTTCTACACAAGTGAATGTCAGAGCTGGAGACTTTGCCTAATTTGTTCAGAGGCCCTTTCCATGCTTTTATTGAAACTGTTCCACTGTATCATGAACAACCAAATGGCAGGAGCAGAAAAAAGCGAGCAAAACTTGTAAGGGATTCGGGAATTCTGAAGAGGCCTGTTCTTCAAGTCATATTTCAAGACTAAGTCCATTTAGAATAGACAGATGTTCTATTGAAAGCACAAATCAAATCTTCAGAGCAGGAGTAATTTTAAATTTTATCTTAACATCTTCCTGCAGTTCTTCCACTGTTCATATCCCCTCCCATGTGTTTGGAAGGTTTTGGGCTGCTGCAGTGTCTAATGTTCTTCCTGCCTGCCAAAACCACTAATGAATATCCAATACACAGTTTTTATTCTAGATCAGTTATTTTCATTTTTTTTTTTCCTTAACATGTGTACCTCTTTAGAAAATTCACATTAATAGTGGTGTACAGCATGTAAGAACTTGCTTTTCTTTATGTACTGTGGACTCTTTTAGAGGCACTTATGGGGATGGATTGTATTGTTTACAGAAGAAGTAGACGTGTTGCACCTCCTGTCTGAGAATACCAATTCTTTTAGATAGAAAACTCTATTTAGTGCTTGTTTGCTACTTCACATGACCTAGATTTAGATTGATGACCTCTATTAAAGAAACTTTATCATTACAAGTAATGAGGTTTAAATTCCACAGTTCTTTTCACCAGAGAATCTCCAGAACTAATGATTACTCTCGAGTAAATTATTTACCTTAAGTATATAATGTACACATTGTAATATATTGTTCTAGTTCTTAAAATACTCTTACTGTTAGCCTGAGATTTTCAATAAAACCAGTAAGCTTAAGTTTAGAATAGCTTTAGTCTTATTCATAGGGACAAGCCATCTTCAAGGTTTGTGTATGTACACTCTTTGTGGAAGTGAGGCATTTAGAGATTATACTTGTAGGGGTCTGGTTCACTTAAAGTTAATTTATTTTTTATGCAACTTTATTTCTTTTAACTGAGGCTGAAAAAAAAATTCAATTTCTATGATACGTTGCTTCTTCAAAGTCATAACTGATGCTGCTGATTCATGACAAGATTACTATGCTTTCAAAAGTTCAATTAGCTCAATCTGAAATAGAGTTTTCAAAGGCAGTGTTGTCCTTTGAGGTAATATAAATGTCAAAAAAATGTACTAGCTGAATAAATATCATCCACTTACATTTAAATACTAAGACTGCAGATGGATTATACCTATGGCACTTAAACAAATAGAGCCATATTGTAGAAAAGGTTGCAAATATGCTTTTTAACCCTGAGCATTCTTTTCAAGAAGAATTGATTATAATACAAATAGGCTTGCAGAGTCCTAAAGTAAGGTACTTCTGAGTTAGGTATTTCTTTGTGAAACTTTTCCAGCTTTGAAATTAAATGCATTAGATTCCATTTGTTGGAATGTACTCACAGAATCACAGAATGTTAGGCATTGGAAGGGACCTTGAAAGACTGTTCTTTGTGTATTGATGATATTTTAAGTTCGTAAGTTTCACAGAATTCTGATTTGAACTTCAGATAAAGTGAAAGAAACAACATTTTAGTTTTGTAACAGTTTAGCTGTTTGGGTGCTTGAGGGTTAGTGTTGAAAAAGGTAATTACTCGAAGGTCAGTACACTGCTTCTCTTTTCCTTTGGGACATTAAGTGACTTCCAGCACAATTTAGGATGAAATGTGGTCAGATTTTGATAAAATCCTATGTAAGCATTTACCTGTGAGAGTCGTGTACTATCTGTGGAAACCAAGCAACACTTCAGATTTCTTACATTGGTCAAATGACCCTAATGCTGCACAAGACTTGGGTATTGAAGGGAGAGAGCTAGATGCTGGTTTAAAGTTTTACTTTTGCCATGACATGCAGGCTTTGAACCTTGTGTAGTATTTGCCGTTATATATATTTGATTTTTCTTGCATAAAAATGAAAATATTAACAAGATTTATGGCTATTACATTTTGTTCTTTTCTCAGTGGTATCAGTTTTATTTTTTTGTTTTATTTTAAACCTGATTGAGGATCCCAGCAGGCCAGTGCACCATCCTAAGCCTAAGCCAGAACTTCTGGCAGTGTTTGTATCCCAGAACCGTGCTGAACATGGGTTTGGTAAACACAGGTAAAATAACTCTCAGTTGCTCTGTAATGAGGGTAAGAGCACCAACTAGCAGTGTTTGTGCCAGAAGCCTGGAAACTACCCTGTGATACAGGAAGTGGCTTACTACCTTTGTAATTACTAGAAATGTTAGAATGGACACAGGACTACAGAAGTTCAAATAGACTGCTGTATTATTCACTAAAAGGTTACACCTTTGTGATATCATAATTGGCTATTATAGATTAGATTGGCTATTATATTGGCTATTATAGATTAGCGTGTCCCAAACAGAATTGTGACTTTAAATGTTGAGCACGAAAAGGAACTACTTTCTTGATAGGTCAGTCCTATGTAAAGAGCACACAAAAAGATATCGATGGAAATACACAAAGAATGGGCATGCATTTGATTTTTCACTAGAGGTGACCAATAACAAACGTAGTTTATCTGAAGCTTCTAATGAATATGATTAGTTTAGGAGAATAGGCAGAGGAAAGGAAAATAAGAACACCTGGATATAGGAACACTGTGTAATAACCAGCAGTATTTTGCATTGTAAGAGTCATATTCTGAAGCCATTGATTTGAGATATTTAGCTGGGAGTTTCAAAGAGAGATTTGGAAATATAAATATACACCACAGCACAGGCTGCTTGTAGGCTTTAGGATGTGCAAGCTGTGAAATGGGGTTCATCAGCTTTGTGAAATAAATGAGTTGGTAGAAAGATCAGCTTGATATTAGGATAATAGCAAGGCAAGAGGAGGATGACTGGGAAACACACAACATGAAATAACTAAGAGAAAGTTCAGTGACTTGCAATTAACCAAATAATATTTTCCAAAATTAGTGGTTACTAGATTCTTGTTAAAACCAAAAGAAAACCCTTAAGAAAAAAGTATTTTTATAATTTGCCAGTTGATCATAACTTACTATATACATATATTATATGTTTCATGGGTTGCCAAAATTATTTCAGAACTTCTTGAAAGTATGCAGGAACATATAATTGTATTATCAGGCAGTCCTTGCTCTATGCTATGGTAACAAGGGCCTTAATATTTCTCTTTTAAATTCTGCTGATCATTCCATGTATTCTTAATCATGTTCTTTCAGCCTCCTGTCAACGTTGAACGCAGGGCAACAATAAACCATGGCAGATGCTTTGTTAAGCCACTCCCCTCACCCCCCCTACCCCCTAGCCTCTCCTCCCCACTAAGGAAAGGCAATAGGAGGGCAAAGAGAGGCAAAAGGAGAGAGAGGACTTGCAAGTTGGAAAGAATTAAAAAAGTTTTACTAATGCTACTAATAAAATAGAGAAAATAATACAAAATATACAAAACCAATCTTGAATTTCCTGGCTCTGCGCTGCTCCAGCAGCTGCAGGGCAGGCATCTGGAAGTCCTGGGTTGGACTCTGCAGCAAACTGGAACTGGATTCAGGGATGCAGAGTCTGTCACTAGGCCTCACATCACAGAGACGGCAGACAGGTTCGTCTCCAGATGCTGGCCATAGTCGAACAGAATGACACCTTCATGATCTCCCACTTTTATGTGAAGTATCATGTAGATGGGGTGGAGTACTTACTTGGTCAGTTCTAGCCACCGGTTCAATTCGCCCCTCCTTGCAAATACGGGACGTGCATTCTTATCAGAGACCTTGTGTGCCATTGCTATGTCTGGAAAAACATGTATCCAACTTCAGAAAAGTGCAGTTACTTAGAAGAACTTAGCTGAAAGGAAAATTCACTAAAAGAGAAACTGGTCTTGTTTTTAACAAAAACCAGAACACCTTCAATACTTGTATTTTAGTTAATTTCATGAATTATTGTTTACTCTCTAGTTCTGCAGTGTTGCATTTCAGTGTTCTTTGCTCTTGTCAGTACCAGAGATATCTGTATCCTTCAATTACTACACTAATGTAGCAGCAGTCCTAAGGCTTGATTTCTGATCATTTCATGCATTTTCTGATATTAAGAGACACATCAGACTGGATGGCTCCAGTTGTCAGCTATTTTCTTACTTTAATGAAGTTAAAAATGAGTTTTGTGGTATCATTTATATATAATGTCTTTAGATTTTATTTTGAATCCTCTGGCATAAATGATTGTGTGAAACAGAGCATTTAACAATATTACAATCAGAGGAATTATGGCTTAGATCAGATTTGAAAATGGGGTATCTAGTTTCTCTTTACTCTTAGTCTAATGAGAGAGCAGTTATGAGGCAGGTGCTTTATCTCTGTCTGCTGTAGTTAACCTGTCTGTAAAATAGGCATAACTACACTAATGCGTATGAAGTGCGTACATTAGACTTTTAGAATGCTGAAGGACAAAAGCTACTATTAAAGGCTACTATTCCTATATTATTTATCTTTAGTCTAGTTTGGGAAATCCCAAACTGATTGTTAGGCAACTAAATTTTGACACACTGTTTTTTTTCTGTGCAGAAGTTTCTTGATTTATTTCAAAATCAAGAAGTTGGTGTATTATTTTGAAGAAAGCTAAAGCACATAGTGTAAAGAAAAGGTAGTGTACCTGGAAAAACCTTCTGAAACAAGTTAGATTGGTAATCTGATTTTGGTATGGAAATAAACAGTCCTCTTTCATCTAAAAGTATAGAAAGATAAACCATACAAATGTTAATTCACATCCCTAATTTTTACTCCTTTGGGAAGGTGATCGCCTTCCTCTGAAGTTCTGTATGTACACTATGGAGTTAGGAGGGTTATACAACTCAAATTAGTCAAATACTGATAATATCCAGTTCTGAGTAAAAGCTTTATAATGTGTTGTTAATGGTACTCCCAAATACAGCTCTGCTGTTAGAAGTAGTGCAAAGTTACTCTTTGACCCTTCTAGTTTATCCCATGAAGAATATCTACTCACCATTCCAGCACGCAGTAAATCTTTGTTGGACAGAACAGTTCAAAAAAGTCTGCTTTTAACCTCACTTCATGATGGCTTGGCCTCCTGCAGTAGCTGCCAGCACACCAAGGTTTCAGCAAAGATTGACAGGACAGTAAATGAGATACTAAACTCTCTAACCATACCAAAACCCAAGGCTATAGGATGATAAATAATACTGTAAAGAGAAACTGGAAATTACTCCTGTTCACAGGCTATAAAATCTTTCAATTTCTGTTTCATCTCTTACCAATTCGGACAGGGGACATTCTCCTATCTCTGACTACGTTACTGGGTGGCAGTACTTGTCTAGTATAAATGGAAGAATAAAGCGAGTGTAAGAGTAACGATAGAAGTAGCATGTAATAACACCGAAAATTACCTCTCTATTCAAGAATTTGCCTGAATCATAAATTTGTTCAGTACTTTATCTATGGAGTAAAAGAAAAACAGAAATACAACAATAACAATAAACCATAGAAAACAGAATAAAGTAAGTGTATTTTTTTCTGAATAAAAGCACAATCATTTGAACTATGCTATTTATATCAAGTAGAACGAGCCTAGACATGGAAGTAACAAAGATTTATTTACAAATAACCAAAAAGTAGGTCTGTAACTGGAGATGTAGGAGAAATATATCACTATTTCAAATCAAAAAACAATTTTTGACATGTAGGCAAGATGCTAAAAGATGATGATAGACTGACTTGTAAAAGTTTCCTGGAAAAATTTGTTTCTGACTCTTTTTTAAGGTCCTGGGTGATGGTCAGATAATGAGAATGTGCAATGATCACTTAGGAAGGTAGGAGAAGCCTTACATTAGACCGGGTTACATATGATTTCAAAGAATCTTAGATGATGATATTATATGGTATAAATGGAAAATAGTAGTTAAGGTCTGTAGATCTAGAGATCTCTAGATTAAACCATGTATATTATATGCAAGATGACATCTAAAATGAAACAAAACCATTCAGATTCATCCACTAACTACTTTTTGCTATATTTATGTGATGAAAGGGTTGAGGGAGGTGAGGAGTTTTTGTTCAGTGTGGTGGGTTGTTGTTTTTGTTTGGTTGGTTTTGTTTTTGTTTTTTCCTTCCCTGAGTTTTAATAGTTTCAGGCTGAGCTTCTCATTAACTAGGAAAACATTAGGATGAAGTAATTTGAATTGCACCAATGTAACCTGTCAAATGAATAGATCCACAGCCAGAATTACTGAAATGCTTTCTTGTGCAAAGTGTATCCTCAAACCTTGAACAGAAAATGTTTCAAATCACATCCATCCAGTAAAGACTCAGTTGACAGCATTGACAGGTTCCAGGTACAAAAGCTATTTTCTGTGTCGTCGACAAATGGCAAATCATCAGTCATTCAGTGGAAGAACGGTTACCCGAGAATTTCACTAGATGATTTTGTGTCCCAGAGTATAATTCTCATATACCACATCCTCATTGTCTTAACAATTCTACTTTAAGTAACCTGTACGTGCTTGTATAAGTTTTTATTATCCTTTTTGTTTTGAGGAAGGTCCATATGTAAGCATGTTTATTTGTGTAGAAATAGAAGCAGACATTGTTCTCTGTACTTTTTAGGAGCTTTTATTTAAATCAGTTTTTTAAACTCTGTCAAAATGTCAAATCTTTGCCTTGAAGATTGTAATGGAAATTTTAATTCAGCTTTTGGATGCCAATGTTGTAACACAATATATAGTACACACAGAAGTACAGAGGCTTCTCATACCAAAAACATTAAATTGCTTTTTCATAATAATTGTGACTTCTTTAGACCATTTTAAAATGAGCTTCATAGTTTCTTAGTTTTTATGTCAGACTTTATATAACGCATATTGTTCTCCTTTAGGAAAAGTCCTGCATAATTTAGTAATAAAACAAATATATTTTGTAAAACTCCTTAAAATCTCAGCAGTTCTAGCTCATATGTGATACAGATGTGTGATGCAGTCAGTAAGTGATGTCACAGTTTTTATTCTGTAGTACTTTTGTTATGGTTCTATAGAATTCTATAGAAAGTGTAAAGTACATTGTAGACTTCTATGGATTTTTAATAAAATGCGGTGGTATTACATTAATCTTCAGAGGAATCTGATTAATAGTTTTTCCCTAGGTAAATTAAATTTGAGGGGCATTATCCTGCTGTAATCAGGCAAAAGAAACTTAGGTGACTTGAGCCAACTGTAGCTGGGATGATGGTTCACAATTCACATTCAGGCATGTGGATTGAAGAATTGAAGTAAATACATCAGTGAAAAAATTATTAATAGTCCATGGAATTTGAGTTTGGATGAGCCTGGTTTATTTCCTCATTTTAGAAGCATCAGTACTTCAATTCTGTATTTCAAATGCATATGGTGAAATGACATATGACAAAAACTGTCTACAGTTGAGAAAGTTGAACTTTACGTGTAGTAGCTGCACATATAAGTCTCTCATAAGAGCTTTATTACCTTGATGCTGAACGTTTGTTGTGAAAATGGGTAGAATATCTCATGTGGTCGGAGTTCTCAGTGGTTGCTGTAGGTAATTGGGATGCAGGCACAGGAAGGAGCAGTGGGTAGTGGGACATCAAGCTGGCCAGGGTTCCCTGTGGACACCATGGAGTGTGTCAGGAAAGTGCTGGCTGCAGGAAGGGCAGAGCTGGTTAAACTTTGCTTGGCAGCTTGGAGAACATGGTGGAAGTCTCTGTAGCTAAAGGGCAGGCCAAGAAAGGGGGTAGATTCTGCTTATGTACAATGTCTATGTAAGTGGTGCCAAGAATATCTTCAGTCCTTGGGACACTGCAGAGTGTGAAAGACACACAACCTAAAGTCACTGAACTTCCCTTCTTTCTATGGCTTGTTTTTGCTATGTAATGTGTAGTTTTGTTGTATATATGTAATACTAAGGTAACAAAATGAAGGCCTCTCTGCAAATTTTATGATCTATATATGAACTAAGATGGAGACCATACCTACATGACATATCATGTAATGAAAGTGCATTTATTTTCTGTCTAATTGGGAATTAGGATAGCTTTATAAGTCTGCTGTGATGTCCTTGAGGATATTGCAAAAGAAAATGTAAAACTGCCATGGCCTCCATAGTTCTCTCCTAAGAGCATGTTTTTGTTCTGGAAGCAATGGAGTGTGGTATGAAATACAGCAGTTGCCAAGGTAACTGTTCTTTTTTAGTTTGACAGCAGCAGGTGAATGGTTGCCTGGTTATCCACAGTAATTTGCTGGTGCTCTAGTAATTCAGTGAGGATGTACACATTTTTATTTAAGCTTGTTTTTCTCTTATGGAGGTTTCAACTAAAAGCCTAAGGTACATGATAATTATTAAAATATTATTCAATAATTATTATTCTTCTGGTGCTATGTTATTAATATTTTATTAAGGTTTTAAATGCAGAATATTAGAACAAAGTCTTTTTAGGTTATGATGGTTCTTTTCCGATAAACTTTTTTTTTCTTTTCTTTAAATATACTTAGCTTTCCATTTCAAGACCCTGCAAAAACTTACCTAATTAACTCCACATTTAAATCTGGAACTAATGAGACGAAAGCTGCAAGCAGAATTTCTGGTTTGTTTTTATCATATGTTTCTTTACTGAAATTGGTAAGCTGTTTAAAAATAAGACTGATCTCCCATTCTTCACAGTATCACAGTATCACTGTATGTTTGGGATTGGAAGGGACCTCAAAAGATCATCTAGTCCAATCCCCCTGCTGGAGCAGGAACACCTAGATGAGGTCGCACAGGAACATGTCCAGGCGGGTCTTGAATGTCTCCAGAGAAGGAGACTCCACAACCCCCCTGGGCAGCCTGTTCCAGTGCTCGGTCACCCTCACTGAGAAGAAGTTTCTTCTCAAATTCAAGTGGAACCTCTTGTGTTCCAGCTTGATCCCATTACCCCTTGTCCTATCATTGTTTGCCACTGAGAAGAGCCTGGCTCCATCCTCATGGCACTCACCCTTTATATATTTATAAACATTAATAATGTCACCCCTCAGTCTCCTCTTCTCCAAACTAAAGAGACTCAGCTCCCTCAGCCTTTCCTCATAAGGGAGGTACTCCACTCCCTTAATCATCTTTGTTGCCCTATGCTGGACCCCCTCCAGCAGTTCCCTGTCCTTCTTGAACTGAGGGGCCCAGAACTAGACACAATATTCCAGATGTGGTCTCACCAGGGCAGAGTAGAGGGGAAGGAGGACCTCTCTTGATCTACTAACCACCCCCCTTCTAATACACCCCAGGATGCCATTGGCCTTCCTGGCCACAAGGGCACAGTGCTGGCTCATGGTCATCCTGTTGTCCACCAGGACCCCCAGGTCCCTTTCCCCTACACTGCTCTCTAATATGTAATTTCCCAACCTATACTGGAAACTGGGGTTGTTCCTGCCCAGATGCAGGACTCTACACTTTCCCTTGTTAAATTTCATTAGGTTATTCCCCGCCCAACTCTCCAGCCTGTCCAGGTCTTGCTGGATGGCAGCACAGCCTTCTGGCGTGTCAGCCACTCCTCTCAGCTTAGTGTCATCAGCAAACTTGCTGATAGTACACTCTATTCCCTCGTCCAAATCGTTAATGAATATATTGAATAATACTGGCCCCAGTACAGACCCCTGAGGCACTCCACTAGATACTGGTCTCCAACTAGACTCCGCACCATTGACTACCACTCTCTGGCTTCTCTCCTTAAGCCAGTTTGTAACCCACCTCACTACTCTATTGTCTAGACCACACCTCCTCAACTTAGCAACTGGGGTGCTGTGGGAGACTGTGTCAAAGGCTTTACTGAAGTCAAGGTAGACCACATCCACCGCTCTGCCATCATCCATCCACCTTGTTACATTCTCATAAAAGGCTATGAGGTTGGTCAAGCATGACTTACCCTTGGTAAAGCCATGCTGACTGCCCCTAATAACCCTCTTATCCTTGATATGCCTTGAGATGGCACCAAGGATAAGCTGTTCCATTACTTTCCCAGGAATAGAGGTGAGGCTGACCGGTCTATAATTATTGTCCTCCTTCTTGCCCTTTTTGAAGACTGGAGTGACATTTGCTTTCCTCCAATCCTGGGGCACCTCTCCCGTTTCCCAAGACTTGGCAAAGATGATGGAGAGCGGTCCAGCAATGACCTCAGCCAGCTCCCTCAGCACCCGCGGATGCATCCCATCTGGACCCATGCATTTATGGATGTCCAGTCTATTTAATTGCTCCTTAACCCAGTCCTCATCAACTAAAGCAAACTCCTCCATTGACCTGGCTTCATCCGGGGTCTCAGGGGTACAGGGCTCCCCAGGACAGCCTCCGGCAGAGTAGACAGAGACAAAGAAGGCATTCAGTAATTCTGCCTTCTCTGTATCTTCTGCCACCAGGGCACCCACCCCATTCCTCAGTGGGCCAACATTGCCTCTGGTATTAGTTTTATCCGCTATGTATTTGAAAAAGTTCTTTTTGCTGTCCTTGACCCCTCTCGCCAGCTGTAATTCTAAGGAGGCCTTGGCTATCCTAGCTGCCTTCCTACATCCTCTAACAGCAGCCTTATATTCTTCCCAAGTGGCCAGCCCCTGCTTCCATGACCTGTAAACTCTCCTCTTCTGCTTGAGCACACTCAACAGATCCCTATTCAACCACACAGACCTCCTGGCTCCCTTCCTTGACTTCATACGTGTGGGGATGCTCTGATCCTGAGCGTGGAAGAAGCGATCTCTGAATGCAACCCAGCTGTCTTGGGCCCCTTTTCCTTCAAGCAGTCTTGCCCATGGGATTTCCCCCAGCAATTGCTTGAAAAGGCCAAAGTTAGCCCTGCTAAAGTCCAGGGTTGCAATTCTACTTGCTGTTCTGTTCCTGCCACACAAGAGGCTGAACTCCACCATCTCGTGGTCACTGCAACCCAGGCAGCCCTCAACCTTTACTGCTTCGACCAGACCCTCCTTGTTAGTGAGGATGAGGTCCAGCAGTGCACCTCTCCTGGTCGGCTCCTCCACCATCTGCATGAGGAAGTTATCATCAATGCACTGGAGGAACCTCCTGGGCTGTGGCTGGCTGGCTGAATGGTCCTTCCAGCAAACATCAGGGAAGTTAAAATCACTCACAACAACCAGGGCCTGTGACTGTGAGGCCACTCCCAGCTGCCCATAGAAGGCCTCATCAACTTCCTCAGCCTGATCTGGTGGCCTGTAACAGATGCCCACAACAGTGTCACCCCTGCCAGCCTGCCCCTTGATCCTGACCCATACACTCTCAACTCGCTCATCATCCACTCCTGGGCAGAATTTAGTACATTGTAGTTGCTCTCTCACATAGAGAGATTCCTAGGGAAAAACTATTAATTCTTTGTTGCAACATTCTCCTGGATTTAAAAGAAAATACATGTCGCAAAGAGGGGTTCAGATTTTATGCATGGGTGCATGAGATGAATGGGAAGGTTCTCATGAAATGAGACAAAATTATTTTATTGACCATTATTGTGTGTGTGTGCGTGTGGTGTTTATTTTTTATTATTTTTTAAGTTGCTGTTGGTCTGAATCCTGTCTATAATTAAATAATGCAATTTAAAAGATCCACCATGCTCTGCATCCTATGTTCTCCTGTATTGTGCTGACTTCATTTTGCACATCTAGAGTAAAATTTTCAGGGATTAGAACCTAAGTCTTCAGTGCGTCATAATAAGATTTTTAGATTTAAAGTAGTAGTAAGATTTATAGCTTTACTTAGTCTGTTGGCAGACTCAGAAAGAGAATCTGTTGCATCATTTAGACCACAGTTTGTTAGCTTATTACATAAACACAATCAGAATGTGAATTTCATTAGTTTTCTGTGAAGAAAATCTTAGATTTAGGACAATCTGAATATGTTTTAAAGGCTTCATCTGTGTATAAAGTTGCCCATGCAAGCCTCTGAGCACATGATATATGTGGCCTGAATTCCAGCTGTTAAAATGTAACTCAAAATTGAGCAATCCTCATAGTTTCTGAATTTAGCCCTATATGAGAAATAGCATTTCTCAAAGGAAAAGGAAAGTCTTTCTTCTCAAATCTGTTACTACTATTAATAATATCAATGTCCCCAAAATAACATTACAAGTAAGCTGACAGTATGTAAGTAACATTGCTAAATAAAACCTTCAGCCGTATTTTTGAAGAGATGGACAAGATTGGGTCAAAGCTGTTCCACCTAAGAATGAAATCCATATTTTCGGTGGAATTATTCTGTAAAATGAGAATGATGACACTCTGAAAGAGTTGCTGGAAATCTTATATTTATTTTTTTTCTGTAGATTTTTTTTTTTTTTTCCTGAACACCCAGTTTCTGAAAAGGAGGATTTGTTCTGGAAACAAATCTTTCAAAGCTGACAATGCAACTGCTTTATAACAAAAGTGTAGTCTGTTTTCTCTCTTTACTGAAATAAAATGCGAGGTATGCTCTTGTATAGGACAAGTTGTTCTTGGCTCAGAAGTGGATTGTTTCACGCCACCCCCCAAAAAAAAAGGGTTGGGGAACAAGTAGATTTGTTTTAAGCATCCATCTTAGCCAAGACTACCATCTGACAGGTAGACTCAACATTTTGACACTACTGTAAATGTTAATGTTAGCAGTGCCTTTGTTTTGATAGCCTTGTCAGACACTTTTTCAGCAATAGTACTTATTTAAGTAGATCAGACTCCTAAAATTAACAAAACTACTGTAATTCCCTGTCTGAGGACACATTTCTTTGAGGTGTATGACTCCGCACAGCTGTGATAGTTGTTTTCTTCTCCCTTTATGACTTGCCACTAAATCCTGTAGCTCAAGTGAGTGACCAGCAGTGACCAGAGTGCAGCTCTAAGATTCCGGGTTGACTTAGAAGTTACATGAAGTGCATCAGCTTGTAACAAAGAAACCTCTACAAGACTTCTGGAGAAGTTTTTTTTAAACTTTTTTTTTTTTTAAATGTTTAATTATTGCAATAAATTTTTGTCTCTGCCTATAATGATTTCCAAATTAAAGCCTGCTATTGAACAAATGCAAACAAAAAGAATGTTACTTTAGCCGTTATTCGCTTCTGAATAATAGAAAGAAAATGCCTTATTGATACATATTAATTCTCTCTGCTTCTATGGATCATGCTTTTGATTAATAAAGGCTCCCATTAGTAGAGCAGGATGGAAAATAGAGTCCTTTAAAACTGACAACTAGTACTCCTGGTTACCTCAGTAGTGTAAAACTGACTCTTTGGTATGAAACAATTAATGTTTTAGGTTCTGAAGGATCTGATTTCAGTTAAGTTAATTGTTAAAAACAACAACAAAATAAAACTTTGAAATATAGCCCTGTGAGTCCAGGTAACAGCTTTGAAATGGTTCAGTATTACATTTGAATAGAAGAACCACTTGATTTTTTTTCTTTTTTAATTATGATATTTAAGGTTTGGCTTTTTTATGTCTACAGAAGCTGCAGAACAGGTGTAATATTTACAAAAAGGGTAAATAATATAGTGATCTTTATTTGTTGTCAGAAAATGGTATGTTCTGCAGCAAACTTCTTAGCATCTAACTTCATCTGCTCTTCTTGTCACAGATTTTTGATAGCTAAAATGATAGTGTGAATGGCACATGTGAACAACTGCTTAAGCAACCTGTTCACAGGAGTAAGGGTAAAATTATAAATACCAGATTTTCTTAGGTGAATTTTTTCTTCCTTAAAATATAAGTAAAGTAGCTTTCAGACCACAGATGAGTTTAAAGATTCAGCTTCTGTCTCTTGATGAATAACAAATCCATAATCAGATTGATGAAGTATGTCTGAATGTCTATTAGATTTTTATATAGTGTTTCAGTCCAGCTGCTTCTGTAAACACTTCCCCTGCTGCTACTTAAATGATACGGAAGCTATGTTTGCCAAAGCAACCTAGTTTTTGGGGAAAAAAAAAAAGAAGCTGAGCATTTGTGAGAAAGCAAGTGCTTGGGCTCATGCAGTCAAGGAGTAGAAATGTGTTATTTAACTTGTTTTAGTTAGAGGAGTTGAAATAGTTAACAGAAGTGAGTACTGTGGGTAGAGAAGTAGCGTGAACTAGGTTTTAATATGTTTTGGCTGACTGGCTATGCTACTGGTACAGTTGCAGGCTTAACGGTGGAGTTAATTGAGCCTTGCAAGAATCAGATATCCTAAAATCTGTTTCTAGAAATAAGTTCTGAACTATGTTTGCCACCCAATGGGAGCCCAGTGTGTGGGTTAGGACTTTGCACTGTGGCAATAGAAATAACATTATAGACTTTATGTGTGAATTACTACACACTTACTAATGCAAGAATTTATCAATGTAATTGGTTTTTGAAAAATTAAGAGGTTAGACTTCTTCCTTTTGCTTATGAGTACTACAGTGATGTGCCCTTTAGAAAAAGCAAGCTACGTTGATTAAAACTGTTAAATCACAGGTTGAATGTGTGTTGGTCCATATGGCTACCACAAAACAAATGCTGGTAAAATCCTACTTTGACTTATTTTGACAGCAGAAACAGTATTTAGGGATTTAACCATTGGACACTTGTAAATGTCATCCAGGATAATGTAAAACTTCATCTCTAGCTTTCAGTGGGCATTCTCAATTTCTGTACAGTGTGGCTAAATACAATCCAGGCATTTATGAGTGCAGATGGTGTTTATAACTAGCTGCACCACTGTGATGTAAAAGGAATTCCTTGTAACATGGAAGGGCACCTCATCAGCTGAGGGGAATGTAAGCGAAGTGGTCTAAATGAGCCAGTAGAAACATCTGTTGCACTCATACATTTATATAAAGCTGTTCAGCTGTATAGAACTAAAATTATGTTTCACTAACACTTATTTTAATAAACCATGAAAGGGATTGCATTGCAAATTATAAATGCTGACTGAATTTTAGAATCAAGCTAGATCCTTACTTTTGTACTGCATTTTCACATCGCGATAACGTTGTCTTTCCCCTAATAAATTTACAAATGAAGTAACCTGGCAAAGAAAGTTGATAAGCTTACCCTACAGCTTTTGTGAAGAGTCATAGTTTGGGCAATCAATGATTAAGAGACATTTGGAATACATATTGTATATTAATCTTCACTTAAAAGAGAAAAAAACATTAGTGAACAATCTCCTGTTTATCCAAGTTGAAAGTTTCTTTCACATTCCTGTCATCTTGGAGCTAGCCAAGTGGCTTTTTAATGAAGCTTCTCATTGGCTTCAAAGGTTATTAGATGCAATTAATTTATAAATTAGGTCAGTTATTTTACAATGCTTACAGTCTTATAGAGCTCTTAGCAGTGCTGGTGAGGTCATGAGAAGAGTTTCTATACAATTGAGAATAAAGAGAATTAATCATACATATATCCAAAGGGTGAGATTTTCCCTCTTTTCATATTTTTTGTTTCTAACCTACAAAATTATTTTCTTAATGTGTTCTCAGTGTTGTCCTGCTGTCAGTCCCCAGTCTATTTTTCCAAAATGGTTGATTCCACTCTTTACTCAAGTTGACTACTCATGTCCTCTTTACTTTATAGTTGTGAACTGTACTGATGATTAATCTTTTCCATCTTTCTGTCATCATTTTCTTCTATAGGTATAGTTCGTCTGCTTTCCTTTTAGGAAGAATACAATAACGAAGATATTATTAATGGTCTGAAATTTGAATGTGTGCACTACTGAGAGAGAAACTTGAATACTTCCTGCTCCTGAAGGAGTACATCTGTCAGGCCTTGTTACACTTGACTTGTATCATTCTTGGGAGCTGCTCTTTAAAATTGGTGCTTATTTGAGATACATTTAATTTCGGCAGTAAATCTGTCCAAATACATGTACACACGTCTTCTTTTATGCTAAGAAGATAAGCAGAAAGGGACGTTGGGAGATGTCAGTCTGTGTTTCAGATGGTCATGGCTGACTGTGCTGCAATACATCTTCAGCTTGACTGCACCTTCCCCTGACATTCAGCGGGTCCTGCCTCAAGGTGGAGCTGTTACATTTTTCAGTGGAGATGAAGACCTGAAAAACATTTTCTTCCCCCAAATCCTGTTTCTGATTTGAATAGATGCACGGGTTATGTTGGTAAAGCAAAATGGCAAGCAATCCTCCTTCCCCTCAGCGAAAGCTGGAGTCAGCAATGTGTCACACAGGTGGATGGGTTTACGACACTGACTGATTTTTATTCAGTCTGACGTTACCTTTCAGAGATTCGGGAAGGTGCATACCTTTCACGTACAGTAGCTATCCAGCAGGATTATGACAATATGTGCATACCAGCTGTCAAAAGCAGTGCTATTCTTGTTGTGGCTTTTTGTAATTGAGAGTGTTTTCCCAGGAGAGAGAGTGCGTGTGTGTTTGTATTGTGTTCTAATTAAGACTATATGAGACAGTTATGGCAGGCTGTCAAATCAGTGAGATGCTGGGTATATTTTAGTCTCTGTGCTATAGTCTAAATAACCTTTTAAGGACTCTGTTCTCTCGATGTGGTATATGAATGATGAATGTCTTATACTTAATAGGCTTTGAGTAATGCATTCCACATGGCTTTATTGTTGGACTGGGACCTTCTTATCGCTAAATACACAGTAGTGACGTGAGGTCATTTCAGCAGGAAGAAATGCATACATCTCAGAGATGAACAAAGTCAGTTTGTTTTGAAGTTCAGTTAAACAGGAATACTCTAAAGTAAACATTGGTGGCCAATTTAAGGTAAATGAGGGAAGCCTACAAGTGCTCACTTATTCTAATAATCTTTTACCTCTCAGTTTAAATACTGTGGACTAACATGGCTGGATTTGTGCAACTGACACTCATTTCCCTCTTGTTTTTTCTTCTTTGATTTAGAGTCTGTCTTTATTCTGGTCACTTTAAAAGTAAACTATATCATGCATTTAAAAAAGCTTTTTGCTCTACCCTGTATGAGAGATCTGTCCAAGCCTCTCTCTTAACAGGTGTAACAAATGACTTGTTTGTAGTTCATTTTGGGTTAAAAAAATTCCAGGTGGTCTCAGTTTCAACTGGGGATGACATTTACCAGAAGTGAGAAGAAATTAAATTTGGCCCTGAACAGCACCTAAGACCTGAATTGGGAACAAGACTCAGGGGGACTGTCTGAGGGCTGGGTGCATAGTGCCACATGGTGCCCTGTGTACTGTTGAAGAAGGTTCACATTTTGAAGCCAGTATTCTGTATGGCAGGGATATCAAACTCATTTTCTCTGGGGGCCACATCAGTCTCGCGGTTGCCTTCAAAGGGCCCAGTGTAGTTTTGGGACTGCATAAATGTAGGAGTAGTTATATGTATACAGTCCTGAAATTACGTTCGGCCCTGTGATGGCAACCGGAAGGCTGATGTGGCCTCCAGTGAAAATGAGTTTGACACCCCTACTGTACAGAGTTGGGCGACACCTGTTTTGGCAAGACATTTATTCACCAAAAAATGCAAATTCTTCTTGCTAGCATTATTTGTAAAATTGGGTCAAATAAGCTTTGGCTGGCACAAAAATGGAAAAAGAAACATTCTTGAATGGTGAAGCATTTGAGTGTTTTAAACCAACATTTTGATCTTTTGGGGCTAGACTGGGGGCAGAGGGGCTTGGAAATCATGTGAAAAAACTGAAGACAAATTACCTTTTGAAGTACAAATTTTGGGTTCAATGTATGTTTTAATTACGTGTTATAAAATGATGATTTTTACTAGGGAGCACTGGTCCCTATAATCCCAAAGTGTTTTTTTTACCTGTTACTTAGAACTTGCTTGTAGGAGCTGCTTCCAATGTATGTATTGATTCAGGCAGGGAGAAAATTCACTTCTGGTAAGTACACTTAGCCACTGGAATATATTGGTCAAAACCACCACCAACATTGATTCATATCTCAATGATTTAAATTACAATTCCACTTTAATTCTATATCCAGTTCTTATTATTAAGAATTACTGGAATTAAAGTATTTCCAGCTGGATGAAATCACTTAGCTTCCCCTAAGCTTATACTATGTTTTACTTTATTTGAAAAAACTGAAAAGTACTGCCATATTTTTTTTTAAAAGAAGTTCTGTTTGTTCACAGAAACTTTTTCCTCCTTCTTTCCATATTACTCCCAGGTTATCTGAGTACTGGTGAAACATACCCAATACTGAGCTAAATTAGAAGATCCTGTCCCTAGAAAGAAAGTAAATAATGGGAATTCTGTACTCTGTATTATCTTCGTTATCAAAAACTGAACCATGAATGTCATAAAAATGATCTCTAACTTCTGCTTCCCCAGCATGTAGAAGAAGAAAAAATGATTGCAAAATAAGACTATTATAAGTTTATCTCTAAAGAAGTTGAAGAAAATCTAACTTAAACCTGCTTTGTATTGGAAGGTTTATTATTATGGCTTTGATGTAAAACTTGTCTGTTTGTGTCCAGCTTCTTGAATGAAGAGGTGAATTTCACAGTCCTACATTACTGCTTAATAAAAAAGGCTGTATGCTGATGTAACAAAAATAGTGCCTTGCCCTGAAATCTGAATCAGAAAATTGTGATACTTTGGTGTGTTGTGGTGGTGTTTTGTTTTGTTGTGTTTTTTTGTTTGTTTGTGGTTTTGTTTGTTTGTTTTTTAAGTGAGCTTGTTTAGAGGAGGAGTTAAACCTTGGACTGTAGAATTAGTCTGTTTACCTTAGTCAGAATGTTGGTTGTCTTACCTAGTATTTTTCAGAGTATTTAGGGGCATGTTTAATATCCTGGATGAAAACAGATGTTGAAATTCTCTGCTAATTGGAGTCCCAGGTGTTTTCTGCTATTTGGCTGTGCAGTCAGTACTGCAGCTGTGGCCTGTTTACCTCTGAGTTTTCTATGACTTTCAGGTGCTCTGAGTCCAGTCTTTGAGGAGTAGTTTTGGTTCTGGTCTCACACACTGTTGATTGTTCTTGGATGATTCAGGTTTGTTCCGAGAAAGAGGAAGATAATTCCTTATAGCAATACGTAAAATTAGCTGAAACTGATTTGAGGCCTGCAGGAACTCACTGCAGTTTTGTTGGTTCATCCTAAACTGATGAGAATGAACCTAGGCTTCCTACCAACCTAAGAAGAGACTGGATGCAGACTTGCCAGTTGTCAGGACTGGGTTGTGTGCAGCTTTATTGCGGGACCGTTTAGGGTGCCTGTTTGGATGCTTCCCCTTTGTTTTATAGGTAAGCTTCTAAATTTCAGGGCTTGAGTTCAGAAGAATTAAAGTGGGTACAAAATAAACCTTCTATCCCCATCCCATCTTTCTTCTCAATTTGTGCTGTAGAACTGTACTTTCTGTCTTTATGCTCAGCTTTTCAGAAGTGCTGTAGATAGCAGTATTTAAAAATCAAACTACCCGTTCCAGTACTTGCTCTTGCTTCTCTACACCATTTCTAGCTGGCAGCTTCAGCTCAGCTTCAATTGGAGTGGGTGGTGTTTTCAGGAGCAACTTTTGTTATCCTCTTAGCAGAAGTGATCAGAAAACCATGGCAGAAGGAAGAAGATGAGCTGAATAAGCTTCTAACAGGCTAATAAGGGTGAGTCCATAAATCTAGCTGGGTTTGAGTATCTGAAAAGCATACTAATGCTCATATTTCCTAAGAAGGGCTTGCTGTACTATTCAGTCCTTCTGACAGAATGATGCAGGTGGATAACCCATTTTCACAAATATTTTGCTCCCCTTCTGTGAGGCAGAGATATGTCATCAGGAAAGAATCCCTAAAATTTATGAACTGCAGCCTCACTTGCATTTTTCAGCCTTTACTGGCATTTCTATAAGTAGAGATAATGTAATGAATAGAATATTCAAAACATACCCTCATATTTTTAATCTTTGTGTGTCACATTTTAGTTTTTTAGAGCAGCACTGTTTTTACAGCACTGTTGTGTGGTGGTCTGAAGAAATCTCAAAGAAAATAATTTAATGATGTTAAGAGACTGACTTGATTAGAAAAAGGAAATATAAATGACAGCCAGGTTTTCCTTGACTTGTCCTATTCCTGTCTTTCAAGCCCACAGTTCAAATCCTCAGCCTCCTCCAAATAATTTTCAGACAGAGTGAACTTCACAGTATCACAGTATCACAGTATGTTCTGGATTGGAAGGGACCTCAAAAGATCATCTAGTCCAATCCCCCTGCTGGAGCAGGAACGCCTAAGTGAGGTTGCACAGGAACATGTCCAGGCGGGTCTTGAATGTCTCCAGAGAAGGAGACTCCACAACCCCCCTGGGCAGCCTGTTCCAGTGCTCTGTCACCCTTACTAAGAAGAAGTTTCTTCTCAAATTTAAGTGGAAACTTGGAACTTGGAACATTTTCCTGGGATTTCAGCATGTTGTGACAACCTACAAATGTCAACTCTGCTTGCTTAGATGAATCTGTGCTGGATGAGTAATTATGATGCAGAAAGTACAATATCTGAAAGTACTGGACTTTGTGCCCATAGAATATATATATACAGTTAATCTGACACGTGATGAACAGAAAATACCTGTATGGAAGAAGAGATCCTATACAGGATAATGTTCTGTGAATTGATTTTCCAGATTTGCCATAGTGATCTGAAAGAAGGAGAATTTGTGGGGCAAAAAGCAATCAAACATGTAAAATGAATTCTCCAAAATAAGTGTTTTACTACATCTGTAATTGTTTATTTGTGCTTCACACACATGAGGTTTTTTTTAAAGTAATTCTGAAATAAAATTAAACTCATAAATTATTTTTTTTTCTATTAGTCAGGCTGTTTTCATAGTACCTTCACACTATTTAAAAGTTCTGAAAACCTTACCCTTATAACCAAGATAAAATTTGTTGAGCATTGAGTTACCCGGTTCTGTTCATGCACTTTTGCTGTGTCCGTCACCAAATTATTTGTTTGCCTGAACTGTTCCTATGGGAACCATGTGGTTTTAATCACATGTTACGAAGTGCGATTATCTTTTTGCTTTGGCAAGATCACATAATATCATTCCATCTCTGCAATGAAAAAACCAAGTATTTTTCAGTTGGCATAAAATATTGTCAGTGGATAAATCAACGATGATACTTTCCTTAATTTCTGCTTGAGTGATATTTTGGGGCTTTTTATTTGTTCTTTGGGTTTTATTGTTCTTGGGATCTGTTTTTAAAGTATTCCCATTGAAAAAGTCGTGTTTTACTACGTTCATATGCTGGGCATGGCAATAAATATAGTAATCATGGAAGCAGAAGTAGAATTGCATTTACTTGCAGTAGAACAGGAGTCAGATGAAATGGATTATCATTTAGGATCTTATAGACAACTGCCTTTCTATTCAGAGGTTTTGGATTTCCTTTAAAAAAAATGTGTTTGTTTGTTGTGTTATACTTTCAGGTTGTAGAAACAGTACTGCCCACAGCTTTTTATGTATCAGAACTCTAATATTCACCAGTAATACCTTTGAAGAAACAAGGCCTGCTAGCAGCTTGTTTTTCCAGGAGGCATTTGTTTGACAGGTAAACCTCTTGAGATGCTGGCAAGAAGCCAGCAGCAATGCTAGAGATAATGCATGAGCCGATGGAGGCCTAGAGGTGGTGACCAGATCCACTGACTTTCTTCTTTTGACCTCTCCTATTTTCTTGTGATTTAGTGAGCTTTAATAGATCAGCAGATGAGGGAACTTCAGAGACATTTGTGTTTTATGGATACACAAAATACAGTTGTACAGTAGTGGTGTGTTGAGGTAAGTACGAAAATCATAACATTTATGCCCAGATGTTTCTTGCATGGTTTTAGTCACGTACGCTGCCATGGGCAGTGTCAAAGCAGGAGTTTTGTGAGTGCAGCACTTGAAAAAATAGTTATGACCAGCATTATTCTAGAATGTGCTGAGAAAAACATTAAAGCCTACAGAATCTGAAATCTTAATGGAACTTGTCTGAAGCTTTTAGTAACTAATAAGTTTCAAAATACAACACAATATATTAAGGTGAAAGTTGATATAATTTCAGGACTAATTCTTTTTATGCTGAGATGACTCTGCTAGGAGTAAACTTTTGAGTAAATTCTCTGAATTAGTGCAGGTTTTGAAATGAGTTCCAGGCCTTTTTTTTTTTTTTTCTTTCTTTGAAAAGTTTTATGGGAGCTTACCGTAAACCATTAAAAAAACAAAACAAAGCCAAGAACAAACAAACAAAACAAAACACCAAAAAAAACCCACCAGGGAATTGTATTTAGTTTCTGAAGTTTAACTCCTTGAATTAAGAAAGTTGTCATAGCTTTTGGTTTGTGTTAAGAAATTACTATAATTTTTGTGATAAAGCAGCAAGCCTTGCTTTTACAGTACACGGAGGATAACAAGGAGGGATATGGGGTGGGAATCCTCTTTTTAGTTCATTCCTTTATGCTAAGTGCTTTTCTAACCTGACATAAACACAGAATTAAAACAGTTTCTAATGTAACGCCAATACATGTGTTATTATTTAGCTAATGAGAAGCAAATGACCTCTTGGTTCCCATTTTATGTCAGAAAAACTTCAACTATAGTTGTGTAGTTACATATTTCTGAGTATTTGCTTAACTTGCAAAGAAGAAAATGGTAGCATTATATCCAGGTTGCACCCAATATTTGCGTGATTTCATGTCAATCTTCAGTGTTTTCATTAAAATATAGACTGAAAAGTCAGTATTTTCTTGCACAGTATTCACAAAAATTCTTGTTTTGCATTGCTCTTAGTCAAGTTGGATCTAATTACAAAACATCATGAATTGTGACTTCAAATTTGTATATTTATATAGTTGCTTTACAAAAACCAAATTATTTCTGTTTAGACTTGCCATGCATCTTTGGACAGAACAGTCAACAACTTGGAATACAGGGATTATTGGTCACACTTGATTTCTTAACATTACTGATTTCTTAACGTATTAAGCTATTGTTTTTATAAAAGTATGTACTTCATAGAGATGAAAGTTATGTATGAATAAACTGGAAGTTTTTATAATTACAGTGCTTTAGGTAACCAAACAAATAATCTGAGGTGCTCATACACATACTTGCTTTGCAAACTCGGTTTTACTGCTCTTTAATTGATATGGACTTGTTGAGTATGTGTATATGCATTTCTGGGAATTAATTGTTATTTTCTGATATAACGTAGTCTTAGACTTCACTGACTTAATTTGTTATCAAGGATGTTCACAATCTCCAAGATCAGATGCACTGTAACTTGTATTCTACTGCTCTTTGCCGCCTTTAACAGTAAGCAACAGCCAAATCTGACGTAACTGTTTAAGGACAATAGTTGTCATAGCACTATTCTTTTGCTAATCTGATGTTATTATAGAAATTGTTTTTGAATATGCATGTGTTGTGAAGAGAACTAATTTCTCTCTTGAACTTCATCTTTGTGACTCAGTATGAACAGAAAATAATGCACCTGCTGGTAGTTTGTATTTTGAATTACATTCAAAAAGAGAATATTTTAAGGGAAGTAATTGCATTATGCCAAACCCCTGTCACTCACCTTTCACAGTAAGGTAAATGAAAGTTGTTGCATGGCAAGGAAAACAAGGCTGCTCTTATTCATGACTGGTAGCTTCCCTTTTGCTTTACCAATGTAATTAATTGTAGTATTGCAGCACGAACCAGATAACAACGTTATTTTTGACAAATATATGTATGTTTATGGGAATAGCATTCCTCTGCCTCTTACATTGATTTTGAACATTTTTGTAGGCAGTGAACTATCTTCCAACAGCTTGAATATCGTAAGTTGTACATCCATTCTCTTCAATAACCCAGAATGAGTCATCACAAACTTTACCTGAAATAGTCTTCTAAGATAGGCCTTTTTGTGTGCTTCATGGTGATTTGCCTTGTTTTTGCTAATTGTATTTGGGTTTTGATTAGTCTTAATTTTTTCCCCTAAGATTTTGCAAAGCGTTGCAAATGTAACAGCCTGTTGTCAAAACTGTTCTGTGCTTAGCATTTTAAGGTGTTGTGGTGTTTGTGGTGCATTGGGTTTTGTTTGTTTCTTTGTTTGTTTCTGGTTTTTGTTGTTTTGTTTTAGTTGTGTTTTGTTTGTTTGTTATAATCAACTTAATTGCAGTTTTGTTCACACAATGAAATATTTCTTTCTGGGTTGTGACATTTCACTGCGTTACTGTCTCACTTTGCCTAAAGCAATTGAACAACTGTCCTTAGTAGCTTAATGACTTCATAGCTCAAGTATTTGCTGTGTTAAATTCTGAATTTCCTTTCAGAAGATAACCTTCTTTTGGACTAATGCTTAACACTTTAAATGTATTTTAAATCTATTTTATTTTTTCTCTAAGGAATACCCTAGCATAGGAGAATAACAATTTTTGATGACTCACTTTAGGACAGCATTCACACAGTATTAAATGAATAAAGTTCAGAATCTATAAAGCTCAAGATGCCAACTAACAGACTTGTCAGTAATAAAGTAACTTCTTTTTGTCACAAACCTGAGGGAAGTCCATCAAGTAAAAAAAGTTTAACTTGTTAATTGCTACTTTATTACATGCCAGTAGGCTCCTTCTCCTCCCCAAATTCAATTCTTGCAAGCAATAAACAGCAGTCACGTCAGTGTCACTCACAGTCCCTCAAATTATTTATTTATATACTCATTACTCTTTCCTGATATTTGCAGGATTGCACCCAGTTAATCCAAACTCTCAGGATTGCGTTGCACTGGCTTTAGTCTTAAGAAAAGCAACAGAGGAAACCAGCAAAAGAAGCAACTTGTTCAAAGTGTTTGGAATTCCTATGAACCAAATTATGCTGATGCATTGTGGAGCCTTCAGCTTTTATTTTCTATAGTAATTCTCAGTCTTCTTATTCTCTTTCTTATTTTCTCTCTCTCTTTTTTTTTTTTTTTGCGGTGGTGGTATTTTTTTCGTTATGTGTCTTTTGTTTTGTTTTAGTGTTGTGTTTTGACCTCAGCTGGCATCTAAGCCCCACAGATCTGCTTGCTCACTCCCTTGCAGAAGGATGCGTGAGAGAATCAGAAAAGTGAAGAAATTAATGGGTTCAGATAAAGGCAGTTTACTAAGTAAAGCAAAAGCCGTGCACACAAGCAAAGCAAAACAAAGGATTCATTCACTACTTTCCATGGGCAAGCAGGTGTTCAGCCATCTCCAGGAAAGCAGGGCTTTGTCATGATGACTTGTGAAGACAAAATGATGTGAGCAGCAGCAAAGGCCTTGACTGTGTAAGCGTTTCTGCAGTAACTAAAACATCCCTGTGTTATCATGGTGTTTTCAGCACAAATTCAGAACATGGCCCCATAGCAGCTACTGTGAAGAAAATTAACTCTATCCTAGCCAAAACCAGCACAGATAGGGAGGTTGCTTTGCATTCTTTGCTAACCTTTTCTGTCCCTAAAATATCCAGCATTCATATCCCTGAGTGCATCAATTTTTAGATATGGTTTGGGTTACAGTGTTGCACTTTGGATATCATCTGGAAACATGTTTTCTCAGATTGTGCAGCCAGACTTGATAATTAAAACTCTTGAGATCTTCCTCTGAGTTTCACATGACTTAATAAAAAGCTGTTAGATTTTTATTAATATTTTCACAAAAATAACTTATGATGTAGTTAATTTAATAAGAGTTATGGCTTTAAATCTGAAGTATGACCACTGTTTTCCAGAAAATCATAAAGAAAACTTCTAGTATATAAAAATTATTTATAGGTATCTTTCTATTACCTTATGTTCAAAAAAAGATGCTTTTTTTTTTTTGATGTGCAAGAAAGTAAGTCTTCAAGTAAAAATTCATTTATACAACAATTACTTTGTGAAAACTTGCCTTGTAGCCATGGAATTTCTCACCTCCCTCATATTTCATTATATATGAATTATAGTTAGTTCAGATGTAGGAAAGAGTGAATTTACTTAATAGGTTTTGTGTTTGATTTTTAATTATAATTTGTAAACTTATCTGGGATTCTTGGATGAAAAGGTTTATTAAATGGTTAATTATAACAGTAAAAGTAACTTTTTAGGCAGTCACATTGATACAACATTATTTGTGTTCTACATTAACAAAAAAATGTTCAAAGTCTGTTCAAGTCTTTGTTTTTCATGGAAAGATGATGTTAAAAGCTAAAGCCAGAAGGAAATTAACATCCTGGTTTAAGGTGCTAAAACCACCTTGCTCATTTGTTCCCCAGTTTTGGAGACAGTTGCTGTCCTCATTACTGTTCCCTGGAATTACTTTTTCTCACATAGCTTCCTCAGGGCCACAGCTTCACAAACTAGCATGTATTTCTCTTTGCCTTTTTGGTCAAGCAGGGATCAAAGTTCTGTGGTTCAAGTTAATGTTCTGTGGATTATTTCTATTTTCATCTATGTATACTTCTGTATATTTCTATTTCTAGCTACTGTGCAATGTAAAATACGCAAACCAGCCTGGGAATGTGGAATGTGGGCTTTCCTCCCCCTCCTGACCACCAGCAGTGGTGTGAGGATCCCTCTTACCTGCTCTTCTGGGCTCCTCAATCTGGTACTGCTCGATGTCTGGCAGACCAATTTCAGCTGAACAGAATACCCTGTAGTTTCATAGTTGTGTCATCCTCTAGGATTATGGAAAAAGTTGTTTTATCTCAACATGCTGAAGAAGCCTGGAATTTAAGTTACACTTTTTGGGCAGGTTGTTAGAAGATGGTCCCTGTCTCATTTTTGAGCATGTTTTGTTTTGAACTTTATATGTTAGGTATGCATGGAGTGTGGCAAGAAAATTAGGCACTTCAAGGAGATGTAGGTAAGGATTGCTAAGCTCCTGGATACCGGATGGATTTGGGCAGAAAAAAGTAGCTACCAGATCCACCAAAGCAGTGCTGTGCCAGGTATTGATGCAAGGGTAAATTTTTAAATGGGTAAAAAAGGTTTCGGAAATGTACAATGCGTGGAGGATCCTGAGTGATTATACACACATGTAAGACTTAGAAATTCCAAGCTATTTCACTGCTGTTTTGGACTAGGCTGTGACTGTCCAGCTACTTTATCGTAACTTCAAGATTTCAAATATGTACGTGGGAATAAAAAGAAGTAAAAGGAGGGGGGAGTCTCATTAAAACCAAACTGAAAATCTGGCCCATAAAATGTCAGTTGGACACTGCTTGCTCTTTCCCAAAGTATAGTTAAGTAAAACAGTTCCCTGCTGTCACTCCTCAACAACATCACATTATTTCCATTAATTCGCTGGCTGGCACCTGCTCCTTTCTCATCCTAGGTGCGATCCAGCCTTGTGACACTGACAGCTGCTGGGCTGGCTCAGGCAGCACTGCGGGTGGTCCAGCACGGCTTCTGGCTGGGCCAGCAATCCAATCCTTGCAAAAAACAACAAAAACAAGCAAAAAAACCAAACCTGCCTTCCTCCTTCTCATCTCACTTCTTGAACCACTGAGGTGCATTAGCAGTGGGAGGGTAGCCCCCCGAGTTCAGTGCCATTAGTTTGGCATCGTTACTGAAGGGTTTACTGAACTTCTAAGCCTGAAACAAATTCACATCGATTTGCCTATTTACCAGTTTGCTCATATCAATTTATGTTTGGTCTACATGAGGAAACAGTGTAACTTGATAATATGTCACAGTATAGCACAACGTTTTTTTGGTTTTTTTTTTCTGGTTCGGTTTTGTCTTTGTAGCAGACTTTCCCGTATTTGCTGGTTTATCTGATTCTATTTGTGCAAGCTCTAGAAGACTTAACGCAGAATGCAGCTGAACATCAGATGTGAGCACAAATGTTCCTTAGTTCTGTTTGGATTAGGATGTGTTCTGAAGTTTACAGGCAGTGTCAGCTTTCTGTTAATGCAGTGGTCTAAAGAGAGGGAAAAAAAAAAAATCGAAGTTGTTAGCTATCAATGTCTTGCTGTTAATCAGTTTTAAACCATGAAAGTATTTATGAATGAACACAGAAACCTTAATGTAGATACTTCAAAATGCCGATGAAGGAACACTATGAAAATTACCATTGGGCAACTTTTGTCTGCTAGGTGAGGACTAGTTCTTGATGGTAGCACTAATGGCATGGTGGAATGGAATTTCTAATTTTTTTATATATGTACCTGGTGCTCGTTGCTCCTGATATGTGCCTCGTGGAGTTGGCAGACATGACTCTGTAAGAAATAACTGTCCCCTCAGAGAGAAAGGAAAGTTCGATTCTTTTCTTTTCTTTTCTTTTTTTTTTTTTTTTTTTTTTTTTTTTTTCCCCTGTAGTGTCTGTGAGATACTAAACATACTTTTGACTAGATTTGATTATATGGCTGTGGGTAAGAGACCTAGTCCCTTGGTACCAGGGATAAAAATTATGCTAATTTCAGGAGAGCTGATTGTCAGTTTGACTACAAGAGTAACCTTACAGTACTTTGTTCTTTTTTCTACTACATTCTTTTATTTTTTCATATATACATCTTCAGAATTATGTCTATAAAAACAGCTGTTTAACAGATGTGGTCTTAATGTAATGTAAGATCAGAGTTTAATACAATTTACTGTAATGAAGTAAATATCAAGTACTAAATAGAAAGCAGTTTCAAACACACTCAGAAATGGCCAAATATTTTGCTAGAATGCTTTGCAATAGGAAGCTGGTCTTTTAGCTGAACTAAATAGTTTTTTAAAGTGACTGTGTCCCATATGAAAATTTTTTACTTCTCAGGGAAAAAACAAATGCAGAATTTTTTTTGTGGACTTCTCTCACTTGCCTTCTCCCACCCCCACCAATGAAAAGTAAACTCAGAGATACCACCAAGTATCTCATGTGAATTAGTTCAGGTGCCTCATGTCCCGCGGACTTGTCCCTAAAGAGTGAGTTCTCAGTTTAGGTTGTTTCCCACAATATGCTGTAGAGATCCCACAAGATCAGAGTTTTTGCAGCATTTTAACAAGGATGAAAAAGCTGAGGAACAGTTTTTTTAAGGAATTATGGGACTGCTTAAGTAACTATTCTGTTTAGTGATCCGAAATATTTATAATTCTAATATTTTGTTCTAATATATTATAATATTTGAAAATTTGCCAGTTCTTGTAGGAAAGAATGAGACACCTTTTCAGTTGTATCTAATTTAATAACTAGTCATTCAATGTTTCCATTTTGGTCTTAAACTTAGGTTTTAATATTTCTTCCATTAGCACATAGTATTTCATCGGTCATCATTATAGCAAATTTCTTCAAAGTTAATACATTTTCTCTTTGTCTTTTTGCTAAAACCACAGCCACTGGGTGCTGCTTCTCATTCATATGTCACAAAATAACAAAATATGGTATATCCAGATACTGCTATATAACTGTGTGTGTAGCAGAAGAAATGCTGCTTTGCAAATGCCTCTTTATTGTTGCCTCTCCATGCAAATTAACTGATTAAAGTTAAACAATGAAATTAGTTATATTTAATTTATTATAGTTTGGCAGATCATAGATCCTCAGTCTCTAGAGTACACGGGCAGAGTTTGGGGCTGCAACAGTTCCCCTCTTGCTGGACTGCTGGAGATTCTGAAGCAGAAAAGGCTGAAAAAGCTCAACTTCAAAGCTTTCACTTCTCATACTATGTGAAGAACAGGTTTCTGAAGGCAGCTACTTGAGGCTTGAGATATTGGTTCTGCACTTGCCTCCATCAAGCAAAAATAGGTCTTTCTCTTTATCTCTATGATTCATATCTTGGAAAATGTAACTGTCTTTGAAACAACTGATGCATTTTCTTACTATTCCTGCCGTGGTGTTGAAGTCAGTTGTCTCAGAATAACTGATCAAGAGAACCCTTGAATACTACTGTTCATCCTTAAATTAGGAAAAGTAGTGTAATATCAAGAGAGAATGGTATAACATAGAGTCATAAATCTAAATCCTATATAAGTTACTGGAAGAGAGAAGCAGAACAAAGTAAAATACATTTAGTAGAAATACAAACTTGTGATGTTTATTGGACTAATTTAAAATATCTCATCCATTTTAACTTTTCTGTAACATTTGTGCTATTGAAATGCGACAAACAATTTATTTTTACTTTTCTGATTATCACAGAAAATAAGCAGACTAAGAGCGAGCTGTTTGTCAAAGCACATTGTAGCTTGCGTTCCAAGTGTCAGCCTTTTACTTTTCTAAGTGAATTCTACATTTGTACAGAAGCTTTTGATTTCTTTTACCCTAAATGCTTAAAACTATTTTAAAGTGAAGAGAACTGGGGGCAGGGGGGCACAGCAACTGGTCATAATGAGATATTTGTGTTGATTTGCAAGCCAGTTGATAAATACACCACTGTATTTTACTCCTGGAAATACCAAGCATTCTAGACTATGGAAATATGCATCTGTATAATGATACTGGCAGTGGAAATAGTCTCTGAACTCAGTTAAGAATATATAATGCTGGACTTTTTTTAAGAACAAAAGCAATCACTATTTGTGTTTGTGCCATATATCATTAAGGACTAAAATTTCTAACTGAAACAAGTCAATTTCAAATTTAAAATTAATTCCTTCCTACCAAGCCACATCTCACTCATACTGTGTTCTTGAATTAAAAAGCACTAAGAATATTTTCAAAGCACGAGGTTCAGAGCTGAATGATCTTGCTACTGCTAAGGGATGCTTAGGTGTGGTGGGTTTTTTTTAAGTTTTCAAATGACATTTAAAATTTGTGGAAAGGGTGAAACAGACTATTTTAATGAGAAAATATATATTGCACAAGAAGGATTTATGTAGGAAGTTTCTATTCCTATTCCACATTTTATTCTCAGCAAGAATAAGATAAAATCTCATAGCAATAACTTTTAAAAAGAGAGTAGTCTCAGGTTTGGTGGGGTTTTTTTGGTGGTGTTTGTTTGTTTGTTTTTTAGTTTTTCTTTCCTTTCATACTTGTTTTGCTCAGGAGGAAGTACAGAGCAATGTGAGAGGGGAAAGTATCAAAGGCTTTATTAGGTGAACCCATGCTAGTGAAGAACATAATTTATATGTTATTTCTGGAAGTATCTAGAAGTTGTTGAGTCAACAGATAAAATATTTTATATTGCAGGTGCATATGTGAAACAACTATATACAGTGAATCACTGCTTGGAGTAATTTGGAATCGTAAATCAAAGGAGAAGAGCACAAGGTACAAGCAATTACACATTCAGGAGGAGAGCAAAGCCTGAAACTGTTCTGTCAGCTGCTTCTTCCCACTTGGATTCCACCTCTTATTTATTTCTCTGTGTGGTAAGCAAGCATGCACTGGCGTACCACCAGCATTATCTTCTTAATAGCACGCAGAAGCGAAAAATACAGCCCTGACATTTCTGGTCACAATTGGGTGATGGGGCAAGATGCTGGAAATCAGAAGAGGCATATGGCAAATATTGGAAGCATGTGACCACCAGGAAGAATACTAGTCAAACATAACACCTCTGCTGTTCCAAAAAATACCAATTCAGATTGCACTATACCTAGTGAAAGCAAAATTTCCATTCTATTAAAGTCAACAGCATCTTCCTGAGAAGTAAAAGTATACACTAAACCAAAATTAATTTCAAAAATTACATTACTGAGAGCTAATCTGTAGTAAGAGAGTTTTGTTGATGGTTGAGCAGAAAGTCAAAAATAAAATTAGAGCTAAATTAGAGGAGCAGGAAATTAGAAAAGAATCTCTGGCTGTGCAAAAATGAAGTAGAATGTTCTGCTAGCCAGTGCAGACTGGAGATGAGATTTATTCTAGATTATGCAGGTACTGCAGCAGCATCACATTCATAACCGACATAATTCAGAACATGCCCTGAGCTCCTGTCTGTGTTTTTTCGACCTTAGCCAAAAGTTGCAAAAGTGCAATGGGTCAGGTAAGGTGGTTCGCTCAGCTGCAAGCTCCACTCTGTTACCAAGAGATATCCTATTATTTTTCCATTCACTAGTGACCCTTTCAGAAATGTCAAAAAATACTTAAAAGCAGGAAGATGGGAGATCCCAGTGCTTGCTGGAAATGAAAGAAAATTCAATTCCAGCTATATACCTGTATTTACATTAACTAATTCAGTAAAGTTAATTCAACTTGAAGTTTGAAGAGCTCAAACTTTTCAGAAGGCTGTGTTAAGGATCATTTGAAGTCCAGTAACATGCAGTATTATGGTTGCACTTTTTGAAAAGTACTCTCATAAATGGAAACAGAAAATGAATGACAGAGGGGATTTTGTTTTGTTTTTCTCCTATGAAATACTTTTTCCCTTTCTGGCAGCAGAATAATTTTTCTTTAATAATAAGTTAAAGTTATTAATCTTGGAACCTACATTATTGTACTTACTCTGCATTTTGAGAGTTGTCAGAAGTTTCTGTGCAATCTATTAGAACATAGCTCATATGGAAACTTATATAGAAAATGAGAAAAACTGTTCTGTTGGAGCCATCTTAGTGGGGTTTGCTTACAATTTGAATTATGTTAGGGAGGGTATTAAATGGTATAGTCAAATATACATCATTCCATTCAAGATTTATTTGGGATCTTATATGCTTGTTTTTCATCTCATTTTTCTTTGGCTTGAAAGGCAAAACGTAAGTATACATGATTTCATTAATTAATAAGTCCATGTGTTAGAGCAACTTTGTGTAATAGTTACCTGCTGTGTTTGTTATGCTAGTTATTGAAACATACTTTTCACTTATGCTTAGGGCTGACTGATGGTTAGCAAGTGCACCTCACAGCAGTCTTCAAGGTTTGAAAGTTTTTCATTCTATGTTGTCACAGAGAGCAAACACAGACAACATTTCTGAGGTTTCATTATGCATAGTTTGAGTGCTGTCCTGTGGTATAGAAAAATATGGTTAAAATATCTGATTTAGAGTCATGTTTTTTTGTCCTACATCACCTCACATCAGACAGTCCATATGAATAAGGAATTTGAAACTTATCTCCGTTTCAGGCATGTGATTGAATCATCCAATTTATAAACAGTGTGTGATGTTGTCTTTTGAAAGGCGTTTCAGGTTTCTGATGAAGTTTTCCATATATTATCTGAACTTTCATCCTTAGAACACTAGTGTAGCTGATTAATTATCAACAGATTAGAGAGAGTAACGTTAAAGTTACGTTGCTAACTAGAGAGGAAAATAGAATTTGTTAGCATCAAAACACAAACATTGACAAGAATCGTGGAAGCTGGATTTTTTTTTTCACAATATCAGGGTAGCATGTAGGTATAATTAGTATAGTAAGTATAGTTTTGCAGATGAAAAATAGCTCTTGATATATAGTATTTTCAAGACAAGTAAGCAGTATAAAGACAAATATGAGTTCCATTTGAAAGGTGCAGGAATCCCAAATTGTCTTCTTGTGGAAAAGTATAATAGAATTACAAATGTTATGGAAATAAACCAACACAGGGCAACTTTTAAAGCGTTTTCATGTATCATACATGGTACTAATGCCCTATAAAACTTAACAAGGACTTGTGCTTCCAGATATAGCCCTTCGGCTCAGTTAGACATAAGAGAAAGTTAAGGATTTGATCCTTTTAGAAAAACGAAACACTTTGTAGAATACTGTAATGTAGAATACAGTAATTATTTATGGTTTTCCTCTACTATGCAGTTTTCTCTGTTTTATTTCAGTAATGGTTATTCATAGCTTCTTATTATTCTGAAATGGAAAAATCCACAACTTGCTAGGTCTGATTACATCCCTCTTACCTTATTTTTTACATATACAACATCATTGTCTAACTGGAGTGGCCAAAATGGGGCTACAACTTCAGATGTTCTAGAAGATGCACTGTAGGTGTGATTGTAAGGTAGGGGAAGACCCTGAAAAAGAAAAGTTAAAAGCTTCCCAAAGCTAATATGTATTTTGTACTTTGTATATATGTATGGATGACTTTAATTTTCCTTTTATATTCATATGCTGTCAGATAAGCTTTGAAGAGAAAAAAGAAAAAGTAGAGTGCCAAGTCTCTTTAAGATATATTTCTACGTATCCCTTAAAACCAAGAACAACTGTGTTCTCAACTTAATTTCTGTTGTGAAGTTGCTTCTGTGATATATAAGGAACAAAAGGAGCATTTTACAGCCCAGGGAATCTCACTTTTTCATGGCATGCTGCATTTAAAAAAAAAAAAAAAAAAAGGAGAAAGCAATGCACTTTTCCAAGCCGTTGTATTGAGAATTATTTATGCAGATCTTATGGACTTACATGGAATTTTAATAGATGTACTGTTGCATATGGATGGAAGTTATTTAATTCCATGCTAATCTAAACTGGATACCCACACTTTAACTATGGGCTTATTGGTAAGTCTAAAGTGGATCAGTTTTTACATGGAAGTGTTATCACAACAGTCTATAATTACGTAGTTCCACTTATCTGTTTAATAGTGGTGGTATTTTCAAGAAGTTTTTATTGTGTGATTTCATCTATGTAGCACTGTCAGTAAGTGTATTAATAATGTTGAGGCTACTGGAACACTATTATTCCAGAACATACAGCTTCCTGTATGTATGTCCAGTCTTTTTCAACAGAATTACGTTTAAAATAATGTAGGTGCCTAACCATGCCTATACACACTCCTGAAAATGTAGCTGATGTCAAACGAAGCAAGACTCTGGACTGGAGACACCAGATAGATCTCAGGAAAAATGGCATTCCATCATTTTGAATGAAGACACATTAGTATCTGTATGTTCTAGAATTCAGGGACATTACTTTAGCCTGATCACAATTGTGGTTTTACTCTAGGGCTTCCCACTTACACCTGGCAGATACAATACCAGTGGAAAAGAGCAAAGGAAAGGTCTGGGAATATGTTAATGAGATGGATGAAAAGTACAGAGGTCCAAATATGTACAAAACCAGGTGCAATGAATTCATTCAGATCCTTCAAGTATTGCGTGTGGTTTTGTTACAGTTCTGTAGATGTTAAATCAGTGTGAAGGGAAAATATTAATAAGGCAGATGATATCTTGATGGTTTTCCATTGGAGACTATCAAGAAGTGACTTAATCAATTCAAAGGATAGAAAAAATTTTTATCTCAGTGGCAAAGGTTCCTCCTACAGAATAAGAATAGTTAATTGCAGACATTCTTTAAATGCCTATCAAAACCTGTTCCAATGTTTTTAGTATTCTGGTTTACTTCTTCACACATTAGTTGTTAGCAGGAGCAAGATACATTTCATATACTTAATTGAATAAGAGCATTCACCATGTTGTGTGTGGTGGTTTTTGTGTGTGGTGTTTTGTTTGTTTGTTTGTGTTTTTTCCTGTGAGATATGATCCCTCTGTGGTTGAAATATTTCCTAACTAGTCTTTCTATAGGCTCTGAAATGAAAGTCATCTTTGTGTAAAAAACCCCGACCACTTGTGAGTTAAATGGAGTGATCATCTTCCTTGGTCTTGTTTAAGATTTAGTCTAGATTTAGTTTCAATTTATATTTAGTCTAAAACTAAAGAAAAAATGAGCACAGTTTGGTCTGCATTGCCCAGAATGTATAGATCAGAAAAAAATGGGGACAAATTATTATTGTCAGGTGTCTCTTTGCTTTTCATGTGGCATTTTTTTCCTAATGTCTTATAAATAATATAAATACTTTCTTGCCCTTTCTAGTTATCACAGTGGTCTTTTACCCTGTATTAATAAAGAACATGTTTTTGGTCCTATCTGTAGTAAGTATGTAAACCAAAGTATGCTTGAAGCACAGAAGCAGTGGAATATGAAGAAAACATAAAACAGGCTACCCAGGGGGGTTGTGGAGTCTCCTTCTCTGGAGACATTCAAAACCCTCCTGGACATGTTCCTGTGTGACCTCACCTTGGCGTTCCTGCTCCAGCAGGGGGATTGGACTAGATGATCTTTTGAGGTCCCTTCCAATCCCAAACATACTGTGATACTGTGATAGTGCTTATTGTCTGTTAAACGCTTTTCATATAGTATGAAACAGTGTTTCAAATGAGAGGAATGGCATGTGAATAATTTTGCTGACAAAATCTAGTCTTTCCACCTACATTTCTGAAATTCCTTCGTGTTTGAAACTTAACTGTTTTCACAAAGAAAGACAAAGGAAACACTGTTATTGAAAGAAGAAGAGTGTTAGGAAGTAAATATTAATGCTATCTAATGAAAAGAAATCAGGAGGACACTCTAGCTTATATTTGCTTGTATTCTTTGTACCATTCAGTGCCTAAGACTTTTCTGTTTTTATTTCAAGCAATAGCTTTTAGGAATGAAAATGCCCAGTCTAAGTATTTCTGTTTCATCAAGTTAGCCTTTTAGAATACTATTAGAAGAAGAGGGTAATGATACATAAAAAAAATTGAATTGCTAATGCAATAGTAATATTTTTTTTCTGATACAGAGCAACTGCAAAATGGAGAAAAGGTTTTGTTTCTATTATTAAATGCTCACTAAGTCAGCAAGTGCTTCAGAGAAGAGTAGAAAACTGCAGTCCATTTAGGTATTATTTGGCTACACAGAAGTTCCATAAGAGCTCTGGAGACCACAGGTTTCAGACCACAATTGCACCCTTTCACAATGGCTTTCAATTAAAATGTCAGATATTTGCCTCCCTTCTCACTTACTCCCAGTCCTTAATACTATGTGTGGAAGCCTGTTACAGAACCTGATCATTAGAAATTTTTTAATGTGCAGTTTCCTTCCACTCTTTCTTGCTCTAGTGTTATTCTCTATAATAACTATTCCTTCTCTGAATATGTTTATGGATAAGTTTCATGGCTCTTTTCTCAACCTTCATCTTGCTCTATCAATGTCTATTTGATAAATAAATCTGTTAACCTACTGTATCCAGGTTCATTCTACATTCTGTCTCTAGAAAGTCAGTGTCGTATAATGATGTGGTTCTTCATAGTATGCATTTTTGTAATAGTATTAAAGAGATCTGAAACATATCCAGCAATATCTATGTATGGTACAGGGAGGAAGCAAATAGACCCCACTAAACTTCCTTTACTACCTTTGTCAATTTTACTTTTTTAAAAGTTTCCTTCCTGAACCTTTTGTTGTTGTTGTTGTTTTGTCGTTTGTTTTATTTTGGGTTATTTGTTTGTGTTTGTTTGTTTAATTTTTCCTCTTTTTGTTTCCACTATTTTGTTGATCTCCAATAAAAGGTTGGATGTTTTGTATCTTCATAGTGCAGAATATGTTTTCTTATAGCCTTTTTTGCCTTTATCAGGTGGCAGCATCTTTTAATTTCAAACTGTGTCATTGAAGTGGGTAATGTCACTACCATGGATAGATAGGCTTCTTACAGAAAATTGGGTATTATTGAGGGGGTGAAAAATGTCTAGAAAGAAAATAGTCATATGCTAGATAGAAAACTGACTATTTAAATGGAATATCGAAAAAATAATATGCAAGGAAAAAACTTCTCATTCTACATTTAATAGCATTATAAATCTCCTTCCAATCAGGCCTTTTGTTTCTGGATAGACCTGATGAGGGTATGCTGAGAGAACTGAAAATGAGCATGCAAAGACAACTAAAAAGAAAAATAAATGAGATCATTAAGAACCAATATTGTCTTAGCCAAGTATGAACATTTCTTAATTTGCAATTTTCATCTATTTAAAACTACATATTGAGTGCTGTATTAGACAGTAATTGGGGTAGAGAAATGACAGCTGTATTTCTGTTATGGACTGCACATACAAATGTGTAATATTTCTGTAGTGATGTAAATGTAATTCTCCTTAATTAAGCTGATTCATAACAATATAAGGATACAAAAGCCAATGAAAAGGTGTCAAAGTAGTTGCTCTAGGTTTTATCAGGAAAGGAGCCAGCCTGAAGAATCAGAGTTGACAGGTTCCCTCATGGATTCCAAATATGAGGGCAGTGGGGCAGAGAGAAAAGGTTTCTGCTCTTTGTCTTTCTAACAGACTTTAGAATAGGAAGTGTTAGTGCTGTGGGAAAAATACTATATTTTCTTTATGGTACTGTCTTCCTATTCAGTACTGCTACACATGAGAATGAAATTTGATGGATGAGAAAGGGATTGATGATTTTTTATTTTTTTTTTTTTTTTGGTGCAATTCAAAATTGTTTGTTATTACTGAAATTTTGTTTGTTATTATTGAAAATTCAGTCTCTCTCTGAACTGCCAGGCTCCCTGAACTTCCGTCTCTCACACTTACTTTGACCACTTGGCTGACAACTGCAGTTTCACTTCTTGTTCTTAAATGGGGAGAAATAGATCACAATTTCTTAACTAAGCAAAATTTCATAGGTGGTATTTTCATTGTTGAGATTATGTATGACTACTTGGAAATCTTTTCAGGTGCTTTAAGATGGTGCAGATAATTTCACGAAAACCTGGTGAATATTTTTACCAGAGCTCTGTAACATCAGACAGAAAATCCTTTAAACTTATAAAGCCCTGAAGATGAGAATAAGATACAGAACAGTTTTTTAATTGATATATCAAATGTATGCTACTTTGAGAATAACAACACATGATAAAATACAATAAGGAGAGAGTTCTTTTATAATTTTGGGTGTCTCTTTATAGTTGGAGAAAAGTGTTTCTTCATGATAGAGAGGACTTCAGTTTTGCCTGCGTATTTGTCTATCCTAGACCCTCACGCAGTGCTGCTCATCATCTCTGTATCAGACAGCCTTCCATGGGAAATTGATATAGTGGCAAAGACACAAATTGTTTACATGCATTTTCTTGCCTGTTGCCCTTTTCAAATGTATAACTGCTTGGATTTGAAAGTTTGTTTTGTCTGTTGCTTGAGGGACTGAAGAGATGCTAATGACTTGGGGATAATATAAAATAACAGTAAAAAATTTCAGAAAAAAAATCCAGATTAAAAAAAAAAATATGAAGTGCATCACATTAAAGTTATAATATGTCTAGTTATAAAAATCTGCAATACAGTTATTGATAAGAAAGCATTATTTAGTGTTTTTAGAATAGAGTAACTTAAATCTCTTAATATCTATCTATTCCATCAGCTTGCTTCACTTTGTCAATCATTTATATAATTTGCAATCTTTAAATGTAATTTGCAGATGCTTTTGTTTGCATTATTTTTTATCTTTGTGCTGTAATGCATATTGCTATTGCTGTTATTAATAAGTATTGATAATAAATTCCTGTAAGTGTTGCTGTTTAGGCAGAATAAGAAAAGGACTCTGAAATTTATGTCATTCTATATAGTTAATTTGTTTTTGATCATGTGAGTAAAAAATTAATTGTAAAATGAGAAAAGAAAAGGTGTAAGCACTCTGACCCTGTGATTTTCTCCATTTCCCAATGAACGAAGGGTAAGGGTGTGGTCCGTGATGATGTTTTATTTTGGTATTAGGCAAGTGTATTTGGAGGAAGCCTCTGTGCTTTCGGCAAAAACTACTTATCTGCTATAAATATGTATTGTCTAGTGCTTAGAAAAACATGGTCTGGTCCAGTCCAGGATCTCTCTTTAGTCTCAGGCTGCTGTGGAACTTGGTAACAGATCCAGCATACCTGAGAATGTCAGGGGTGTGACAGCCTATAGGTGGCAGGCCATTAATTGAATACAAGAAAACACCTTTTTTTAATCCTTGTAGTTCAATTAATGACTTCTGCAAGGATATTAAATTCACCTGGTCCCAGTATATTTTTGAATAGGTAATTAATAACAAAGCTACAACAATACCAGCTAAAGAGTGAAAACAAAAGCGTACATTTGTGGAACAGTTTTCTTAGTATTTCCCTATACCTTTATTATAATTCTTTGTGCAAGTAGGCAGAGCAGTTTGCAGAGTGACTTAGAGGATGAGCTAAATGCTCGGAGATGTACTTGTCAAAGAATGGCACTCTTGTCTTTCCATTCTCGTGTGAATTAGCCATTCTGAGATGAAAACAAGTTTAGGTAGATCAAAGCTGCTACATACATGTTTAAGATTGACTGTGTGGAGCCAGCAGCCAGAAACAAGAATTCTGAGTCTGCTGGCATATTTCCTTAATCAGCATGAGGATTTATTTGGTATGTTTCCTCATACAGGATATACAGTCTGATAATCCTTAGCCAGCAAACTGGCTGTGGCTCTGTGATCTTGCCACTGATTCGTGCTGCATACAGATTACTTAAACTAAATTGATCTCCATTTCTACGTTCTAATATGTGCTTCACAGAGATGAAAACAGACAGATTTGGTTTTGCCAGCTTTATCATTCACTTTGTCAGGCATTTAACTGGAGTTCATGGTAAGATCATTACAAAGTAGAAATGGAAAAAGTGTTTTGAAGTATGAACAATGTAAATACTCCTCCTAATGAGTATGCAAATTGAATTGGGTTAAAAACCTCATCTAGGTGTTCCTGCTCTGGCAGGGGGATTGGACTAGATGGTCTTTTGAGGTCCCTTCCAATTCTAACATTCTGTGATTCAGTGTGAAAAACCACTTCTGATTATTTTAATTAAACACCACTGTAAATTACACTATGTGATCTCAGATAGACCTGTTGCTCCTTCACATTAGTATTGTGACCATGGCGAGTCCCTGAGGCTGTGAGGGGCTTGTTTTCTAAACGTCAAACTGGGCTTCTACCCAGGGTTGGAAAAATTTCATAGTCCCTTTCAGTAATTTTTTTCTTGGGTACATCCCTCCTTATAGAGCTGTGTACTAAGATAAAGGAAGGAAATGGGAAATGTTAGAACCTCTGGACTTTCTGCCACAGCTATGAGCAACGTGTCTTCATGCAGCAGATTCTTCTAAGCAATTGTTTTCTACTGTGGTGATGAGTCATGCTGGTGGTCTGGTGGGGAGAAACAGTTTAATCACCTGCTGTGGAATAAGTTCACAGAGTTTATCTGTGACAAGCAAGTAAACAAGTGGCAGGCACGTATTTATTTTCTTAAAACCACAAATGTTGGTCATTATTGTTGGAAGATGAAAACACTTATTCCAGGTGATTGTCATCTATTTAATGTGATACTCTAGTTAATGCAAGGAAGACGCTATACATTTTTGGTCCCGTTAGAAATTGTGCTTCAGTTGCTCTTTTTGAGATCCGATAGCTATGTTCAAGTATGCAATGAATGCCAAAACTTATCCTATGCTGGACCACTCTCCATCATCTTTGCCAAGTCTTGGGAAATGGGAGAGGTGCCTGAGGACTGGAGGAAAGCAAATGTCACTCCAGTCTTCAAAAAGGGCAAGAAGGAGGACTCGAGTCACTACAGACCGGTCAGCCTCACCTCCATCCCTGGGAAAATGATGGAACGACTTATCTTTGGTGCCATCTCAAGGCATATTAAGGATAAGATGGTCATTAGAGGCAGTCAACATGGCTTCACCGAGGGGAAGTTGTGCTTGACCGACCTCATTGACTTTTATGAGGACATAACAAGATGGATGGATGATGGCAGAGTGGTGAACGTGGTCTACCTTGACTTCAATAAGGCATTTGACACAGTCTCCCACAGCATCCTCACAGCTAAACTGAGGGAGTACGGTTTGGATGATCGGGTAGTGAGGTGGACTGTGAACTGGCTGAAGGGAAGAAGCCAGAGAGTTGTGGTCAATGGGGCGGAGTCCAGTTGGAGGCCTGTATCTAGTGGAGTGCCTCAAGGGTCAGTACTGGCGCCAATATTGTTCAATATATTCATCAATTATTTAGACAAGGGACTAGAGTGCACTATCAGCAAGTTTGCTGATGACACTAAGCTGGGAGGAGTGGCTGACACACCAGAAGGCTGCGCTGCCATCCAGCGAGACCTGGACAGGCTGGAGAGTTGGGTGGGGAATAACCTGATGAAATTTAACAAGGGAAAATGTAGAGTCCTGCATCTGGGCAGGAACAACCCCAGGTTCCAGTATAGGCTGGTGAATGGACCTATTAGAAAGCAGTGTAGGGGAAAGGGACCTGGGGGTCCTGGTGGACAACAGGATGACCATGAGCCAGCACTGTGCCCTTGTGGCCAGGAAGGCCAATGGCATCCTGGGGTGTGTTAGAAGGGAGGTGGTTAGTAGGTACAGAGAGGTTCTCCTCCCCCTCTACTCTGCCCTGGTGAGACCACATCTGGAGTATTGTGTCCAGTTCTGGGCCCCTCAGTTCCAGAAGGACAGGGAACTGCTGGAGAGAGTCCAGCGCAGGGCAACCAAAATGATTAAGGGAGTGGAGCATCTCCCTTATGAGGAAAAGCTGAGGGAGCTGGGTCTCTTTAGCTTGGAGAAGAGAAGACTGAGGGGTGACCTTATTAATGTTTACAAATATATAAAGGATGAGTGTCACGAGGATGGAGCCAGGCTCTTCTCGGTGGCAAACAATGATAGGACAAGGGGTAATGGGATCAAGCTGGAACACAAGAGGTTCCACTTAAATTTGAGAAGAAACTTCTTCTCAGTGAGGGTGACAGAGCACTGGAACAGGCTGCCCGTGAGGGGTTGTGGAGTCTCCTTCTCTGGAGACATTCAAAATCCACCTGGACGCATTCCTGTGTAGCCTCATCTAAGTGTTCCTGCTCCAGCAGGGGGATTGGACTAGATGGTCTCTTGAGGTCCCTTCCAATCCCAAACATTCTGTGATTCAGACACAGTTCCGTTTACACCTCAGTATGTGAAAAACATTTCCACTTGTCACTGGGAATGTAACTCTCTTTACAGTGTTCAGAAGACTAGGAAATCAACATTCATAAGGTATTACAAGTTGTCTGAAAATTAACGGTTGTTATTGTTTTATGTTTTACAGGTACCTACTGAGAACTCAGGAAGACTTACTTATTTTTTCATTAAAGTGTTAAGGATACTGTATGTATCTAAATAATAAATACTGTCATACTACTTTGTCACTTGGCAGCCCAGTGAAATAATTAAGAGTTTAGAAAAATGTGACTGTGTCCGTAGTTAATAAGCTTCCTAATTACACAGAAATCACCAAGTTGATGCTTTCAGAACTGAATATTACAATATAACTGTAATATATCACCATAATATCAGTGCATTTCAAAATTATCCAGAAGCATTTCCAAACAGTGTTTCTACTTCAGCCTTTTCCCACTCTCAGTACTCTGATTTACCTTCTGTTAGATTATTTTCATGCTATTACTATCAACAATAATGTCTCAAGTCTAAGAGAGTAAACACCTTCAATTTGGAAGTTGAAATTTAAACAAGATAAAAATTGAATTACTTTTATAGTACTAGGATATGAGACCATTACTTCTTTCTAGCCTTGTTTATGTTTTAAAACATTGCAAGCAGCCAAGAGCGACCAAACACATTGATACATGATCTGTTTTCACTCATGAGTTTTCTAGATTAGTTTCCTTTTACCTTACATTTTAGAGTAGGAGGAATGGAGGAGTAAAATTAACATGAACTGGAAAATTCTCTGGAATGCAGGAGGGTAAATGGTTCAGGAGGTCTCATGCTTAGCAGCAGGATAATATTCAGTGTTCTGGAGCTGTGTTTCAGAAAGTACTTTAAAATACAGAAAAATTTATTTAACTTCAGGAGGTGCTGCTCTTCTCTTCTTAATGGCAGCCCCCTAAAATTTAAAAGCCTATAAAATCTGCCATTACATGGCAAATTTAGAGAAGAGAGTAGTGTAGTACTTCTAAATACTGCACTGGTAATTAGATGTTGGATGGCATTGCCACTACTGATTATTGACTTCTGTTCTTCATCTACTCTAAGTGCTTAAAGGATAACAGGAAAATGTCACTGCTTTCCCTAAAGGTAATTGGAAAATCTGATTTGTCTTACAATCTTTCAGTGAAGCTAAAGACAATAAATTAGGAAGTATAATTTTCTACACTTGATGGACTCCTACAAGGACTCCAGCTGCTTGCAAAGCAGCTGTCAGTGAAGGCAACATTTTAAACTGAGCAGTGCATGTGCAAAATGGCAGAGGATCTTAGTTAATTTTTCCTTCAAATGTACTTGTGATACAGAGCTAATTTAAAAAAAAAAAAAAACCACCAAAAAACAACAACAAATTATAACCATATATGTATTAGATATGTATTAGCTATATTTCATGGATGTTTTAAGTCCTTCCACCTTTGGAATACTTCCCTCACCCTGCCCCCAGTGAAATCCAAATTCCACAGCAACCAAAAATTGAGTATATTTCTTCCAGTATAATATTTCCCTGAGCATCTCTACCTAATTCAAAGTAGCAGTTATGAGATTTGCATATGTTTGATGCCTTCTTAATGAAGGATGCTTAAAATTTTTCATATTATATTGCAAAATTTAAATTAATGACTGAAATAGAGCCTTTTCCAAGAACTGTGATCTTTGTCAGTGAAAACAGAAATACAATAGTTTGTAATTTTTAGTACAAAAAAGGTAGATAGGTGGATTTTTAGTAGGAGTTTCATGACTTGAAATCTGATTCTCTCAGGGGTTGCAGAACCTCATAGCTTGACGGGGGCTCCCAAGCAACGCATCACCAGTTTGAGCCAACAGCCAAGCTGTGCATGTATTCCTGATAGCCAGGGGCACAAAAGTGCCACCTATACACGTGTCACACACAAACACATGCCCCACAGAACAGACCTCCTCACCCAGGAAAAGTTAGGAATGGAGTTTTATGAAAAGGCAGGATGCAGGGTATTGCCAGGCAAGTGTATCAACAAGCCCTGCTTACATACAAGTGTGCACTGAAACGCAAATAATTTGTTGTGTCTTTGTGTGTGGCTTTGTTTGTTTATTTTTCTGTAAAACCTCCTAATTCACCTAAGAGACATGCAAGAGAATTGTAATACATCTAACTGATGGCTGGCCATATAGCTTAAGCAGAGGACAACTGAAAGCAAAGAACACTAAAGAAATTATGAAGGAACAAAATAATTTTTATTTAGAAGAATACTAAGCCTGGAATCTGAAGGATAATGCAGTACAGTGTTCTGTAGTATTTGTGAAGTGTGGGACAGAAGAGGCTAATAACTTGTGCATGGCCAGAATTTGTATTTACCTTGCCCTGTTTGTTTTCTTTTGCTAGTATTTATAATTCTGTGATTCCAGGATGCTTTGTTCTAACTGAGGACTTCGGCATTATATGTACAACAAATAACTTGAGTATCTCCTAGTTGTCAAATCTCCAAGTAGAGTCTATGAAGATGCTATAATTATTAGGAAGGTCACTTATGTCCCAGGATTTGGTTCTTCCTTCCTCTACCAAGTCCGAGCAATTTTTTATGAATGGTGGAGAAGCTAGAAAATAGTTTTTATTTCCTCCTAATTAAAAAATACTACTGGTATTGTATTATTCACAATCAAAAATTCTTAAAATGCTTAACACTTAGAAGCCTACTAAACACCAGAAAGTTTTCAGAAATTTATTGCTTAAAAACAGATACAGGATTTAAAGGACAGTTCTGCTCTGATGCTTTCTGTATTTTCCGCTATGTATACATATATTCTTTTTCAATATGTAATCTAGTAACTATGACCATCCACACTGAGAACTGTGCTCATAATTCATATGTCATTCCTGAAGTTTTAGCAGGACTATGTTCTACTACTCATCTAAGAAGAAATGCAGTAATTAGTGCTTAGTTAATTACGTAAATGTTGGCTGACATATAGCATATGCAGAGGACAGCTGACAGAAAACAGAGATATGGGAATTCTGATGTAACAAAATGCCTTTTAACAGAGCTTTGGAAAAGTATTAAGAGTGGAATAAAAAAAGGTAAAGAGATTACATTTCTTTTGCAATATTGAGGTTTGGTGCAGAAGAGCCTTGTACTGTGGTGGTGTGGGTGGGTGCAGCTAGCGACTTCAAAGTATGCAGTGTGCCGAGGATTAAAAGTCAGTGAACAAGGAGCGAGAAGCTCAGGGACTGTTCTGCTACTTTTCCAGGAGACAAAGGTTGTGAGAGCTCAGTAAACAGGGGGAAAACTGGGGCTGTCTGTGGGAGCTGTGATGCACTGCTCCTACTATGTGAGGAGCCTAAAGGTTAGCAGTGAGATACCCTCCAAAGGGGAAGGACACTGAACTTCACCTAGCAAAAATTTGGGTGAATTATGAGCTTAGCGAGAAATCAACCCCTCTATCCCTGCTCTTGTCTGTATTTCTATACTGACAGGTTTAGATGCATTTATAGGACGTGGTGCATATGTAGTTTTGATATTTGATCATTGAGTTCTGTTAAAGGTCCCAACGAGTGCTGTCTGGCTCCAGTGGTGTGCTGCCCTTCATTTCCTGTGTGTGCATGTGCTTTATCTTGTGTAGAATGGTTCCCAAGTTATAAGCTCTGTGGTTTCTTCCTCAGAGAACCAATTCAAATAATTCACTTACGTGCTTTGTGATCATCTCGTCCTTTCTCAGTACTATCTTCATATTATACTTTGAATGTCAGTTGGCACCATAGATGCTTTAGCAGGCTGTCTCTGGGATGTTTGAAGAAGGTTTTAGAACTAGTTTTGATCCCTAAATCTAGTTGCTTCTCAAACACTTTTCTTGCCCTTCCTAACTACATTCTTATTAGCTGATGTATAAGATGCTTTCTTTAGTCTTCCTTTGGTTAAAATTTTAGTATTTTAAGGTTATCTTTTTATTTCTATGCATACCTTATGCATAGGATTCCAGCTTTTCAGTGCAAATATTTCTGGGTTAATTGCTGTAAACTGTCTCCTATTAAATGAAAATGCAGGACTTCAAAATAAAACCTCTCTAAAACCACAAGACCAGCTCTTCCCTTTGACAAGAATGTGAAAATTCATGTCAAATTTTACAACCAAACCCCCTTCCTTACCAAAAGAACTCTGGAAATAGAAAACCTTTTGTAAAGTAGAAACAAACAAAACCTAAAAAGCTGTGAGTGCACAAGCTTAGAAGTAATGTCATAATTTAAAATATTTTTTTAATTAAAAAAAAATTATTGAAGGAAAGTAACTATAGAAAAGGCATGTTGTGCAAGTTATGACCTTCTTAAGTCTTCTTCTGTGCATTGTGTCTTTTCCCTAACTTTACCTCCTTGCATATTAAAATTCTAAACTTCTTGGAAACTACACTTGCTAAAACAGCCTAAGCCTATTTTTGTTCTTTTAAGCAGTAGAGTACAGTGAATAAATTATATCACATTGTCCTTTCATAGCCTATCAAAGTTGGCATGGGCTGTTGAGTATTTTTCTTAATATACTTTAAATAATTTTCAAATAGTCCCCTGTATATTAATATTCCCTTGCTTGTAGCTTCAGGATGTGGAAAATTCTCAAGCTTATTATAGTTTATACTTATACTTGTTATGCTATAAATGTAATATTGCTTTAATACATTTATTGCATTCAAGGTTTTCATAAGTTTCCAACAGAATACCTTCTGAGCCAAAGGCATGAGTCAAAGTCATTTTCCTCCCTCTCCCACTTTATTTGTATATGCCTAGACAGACCGTCAGGTCACCTGGTATCTTTGCAGGGGATTGTTAGTCTATGTTATGCAAATTACTGCAGAAGAAGGAAAAATGCAGTGAATGACCCTTTAAGACTGCAGAAAGAGTAAGACCTTACAGATATAGCTGTGCTATTTTTGTCATGTTAGAGACTATTTTTTGAGCAGTGGATATATTTCAACATATTCACAGTAGGATACTCCTTATCTGTAGAGTCTGAGGCTCAAGTGTTCCAAGAGTTTTGTAAAATAATAATGAACTAGATGGTGTTGATATGAATAATGCATGTTATGCTGGAGACTAAGCAAATTTCCTGGGGTTTATGAGACCTGTGTTGCTAGTACTGATCCAGTTGTACCAGAATAGGGAATCCTCTTTCCTGGAGTTGAAAAATCTGAGTTTCCATGCCATCAGTGCTATGAAACACACTGAAAAGCCCTGCACAGGGTGAAGAATTGCATTGCTGTCAGCTAGTCATAGTTGTGTCTAAAGACCAGGGTTACCTGATTTCATCAAATTGCACCCCGTGTTTGGTTTCCCATTTGTCTCTGCCTCTCTAAATGGAAAAAAACAAAAGTATATTGAAAAAGTTAGTAGACCATCATAGATAGCTGGGAGAATTACAGAAACAAACAAATTTTTTAAAAAGTGTTCTTACAGGGTACAAAATAGCCTTAAGCCTTAATAGGCTTAAGTTCCAGTTTCTGGTCAAACTCCATACTCATCACACTGAAAGGATTAAACACCATGGCTTTTTGAAAATGTGTTGACCTTTGCACTTTTATTTTTTTAAGTCCTTTATAGATGCTTAAAGTTTATAAAAAGTTATAGGAAAGGATGGGAACGTTGAGTAAACTTGTCATGAGAAAGACCTGTGAAGCTTAATGGTTTTGTTACTGCCAGGTTATAGAGTACAATACTTGGAGGACCAATGCATTTTATGGGAACATCAAGCACTTAAGGTAAGAGAGCAGAAAGGCTGAAAAATCAGGGAATACAATTGATTTTTAATTTAACTTTTGCTACGTTATAAGTAGGTGAATTGAAGAAATATTTACAAGTAGTCTGAAGTCCAAGCTTTGTAGTATAAAGCAAATAAGTGTATGTTTGTTATTACTTCAGCACCCAGAATTGTAAAACATATGTTGTAGAGAAATCAGCAAATAAAGTATTTTCTTAAATAGATTTAGAGTGAGATCAATAGATAAATATGTAGAATGAGGAAGACAGAATTATAGTACTACTAATGAAAAACCCATTGTTACTCAAGTGTTATTCTTTATCTTTTCTGTACTCATGCATATTTGCAGGAAAGAGGGAGAATCAGTCCATACAATGATTCACTATGCCTAGAAGAAATTATTAACAAGTCCTGAGGTAGGACAATGGTCTATATTTTTCACACTCTCGGTTTTTGTTGTTGTGGAATATGCTTTTCTGCCTGCTGGACTGCCAAGTGACTAAATCACATTTCCTTTAACCCTCTTGTGTGAAACTGTTCCAAGAGTCATGATTGTACATTAAGCCTGATGTTCATTGAGGCAACTATTGGTAACGAAAACTAAAAGTGTTGGAACATAAGAGGGACTGAAACCCCAGCGTGGTCTAGCAGGCTGCCTGTGCAGCATGGGGAACTGGAAGCCTGACCCTGTGACAGCCTTTGGCACAGAGCTGCAGGAATGCAGCTTCTGAGGAACCCAGCAAGCCAGCAATCCAAGCCAGCAAACTAAGGAAATCAAGGCAGGATTCTGCTTTTTTTTTGTTGTTTTTTTCTACCCGCCCTCGAGGGACCTCATCAGAATCAAGTTATCTCCATAAAATGCTGAACTGGAAAACACTAGTAGAAACGTAGCTCCAAATTTTCCAATTGATTCTAAAAACCAGAATTACGCTTCTAGCAATGTTGTGTTACTTAACTGTTTTAGTAACAAGACCTCAAGTAAAATAAATGATCAACAATTTATACAGTACAGCCAAGGCTAGTTTTCTGAACTCTCTGCAAAGGTTCACTTTAGTTTTCTTTTATTTATTTATTTTCTAAAAATTTTGTCAAGTACAAAACTGAAACACAGGAGGAAGTGTGTCCTTTTTCCTCAAAATCCAGAACTGCTTTCTCTTCAGGAGGTATCAGCTTGCTTGGGATGACTTCACTCCAGTACCCTAGGTACCAGGGCTTAAAATATGTGAGTGAACTAATAATACCAATAACTAGAGCCCGTAGATACAGGTTTATCTTGTTTATGAATATATATTGTACATACTAGTTATAAATCTATATAAATATTTAGCTCTATTAGATACCGTTAGAAGATAGAGCTATAGTGTTGTGGGAACTTCCTTGATCTAAATGTGAATATTAAAAACTTTAGTAAATCTTTTAATTCTACCTCCCTATTTTAGCTATTTTATAAAACTACCATTAGATTTCAACACACAAAATCAACAGAAAGGAACCTTTTGGACGTGCATTTCTTTACAGAATTTAGGACATTAAGACTAAATTGTGTTGTGTCAGGAATTTAGGATTAATCAGCCTGGCTTTCATTCTGATAAACCATACAAACTTAAATGATGCAAGTGTAAATGAATCCTCCTAGGTACTATGCACATAAAATCCAATTGTAAACACTTAACACTAAACCCATGATACATGAATGCCATGGGCAAGAGAGCACCAGTTATGCAAACTGCCTTCCAGATGGTGCAGCCTATGTTTTTGGATAATTGCTTGAAATGATACAGTGTGTGGGGCGTGGGGGGAAGGTAAGTGGAGTCTAGATATTCTATATAAAAGAACGCAGAGGACCCAAATCCATAACGGTTTGTTTGCACTTTAATTTTAGGAAGATAATATATGAGAGAATTCACGATTCTGAAACACTCGTGGCAAATGTGCAGTAGAACCAAGTTCTTTCACAATTGTGATTAAAAGGAGCAACTCAGCAGCAATTGCACTGAACTTTCAGATCACCTGAATGTGAAAGCAGCATTATATATCTCTGGTGTGCTTCATCAGCATAGCATGATTATGGGACTATAAAGACAGGTGTCTGTGTTTGGTTTAGTCCTCTGAGAGAGGCTCTTGTTCTTCCTGCTCTTTGACGACTCAGAGTTGTGAAGTGAAAGTGTCTGTAGGTGCAGGTTTGAAAAATCCCCTGCTGGAATAAGTGTAGTGGAGAGATCAAACAGCACAGTGTCATTTTTCACACTCATTTCTCAGTTTATTGTCTCTGACAGGGAGGCACATCAAGTGTGAATGTGCATTGCAGAATTTGTGGTTGTTTGCATGAAAATTCTTACAGACCTTGGTTACTTAGCCAAAATAACAAAACAAAACAAACAAAACAAAGCAAGCTTAGAACCTATCATAGAAGTAAAGGGAAGAAATCCACTGGATAAGAGACAACCCTGAACTCCTTATATTTCTTATATATATGCTTTAATGGATGGTCAGAGAAACAAACTCATTGTCTTCTTCTTTATGTCCTGTTGTGTAGAAATGCCTTTCAGTGCTATGAACAACCATTGTGTCTAGACTGGCTCTGTGCACTCTTCCTGTTTGAAATGTGCTCAGCTTCGGCTAGGGACAGGTTCAAGAACAGGCTAAATTTGTACTTCTGCAAGGATATCCTAATCATGTCTGAGTAGATGGTTTTCATGTCTATGCATTTTGTGGTGGAAGCCGTGCTACTGTTCTCTCCATTGGAAGAGGTGAGAACTGCCTTTTTGTCTCCACAGATCTCTACAGCATTCACTTCTTTGGGCTGATACTAGGAATTGGATTTTCTTCTTCCCGTCTCCCTAAGCAGAAGTAATCTGAGAGCTTCTCTTGTTTTCCTTGTCTGACAAGTTTGAAGTAAAATTTTTAAAACAGAGCTGCACAACAATGTAGCACAAAATTCCTACATTCTCATTTTTGTCACTGGAAACATTTTTCCCAATGAAACAATGTTCCTGTAATGTATATCAGTTGGAACATCTCTCACTCTACAGAGTTTAGAATTGAATTTTGATTTTCAGAATAAACAGTACTTAGAAAACTGATAACAGTATCTCACCAGAAATACCCTTCCCTCCTTCTGCAGAACTTGCTGAGTACAACCTCTCAGAGTGTGGATGGCAGCAGGGGGTGGTCAACAAGCCATGGGCTTATTTCCCCCTTTATTTCCCCCTTCTTTTTTTTTTTTTTTTTTTTTTTTTTTTTTTTTTTTTTTTGGTGGTTGGTTGGTTTGTGTTCTGTTTTAGTTTTGTTTGGTCTTGGTTTGTTTTGGTGAAAAAGCAGATGGAATATGATTTTCATCATATCCATACTCATTGGAATATGGATATTCCTGTAAGCAAAAATCAGTGGGCCAAACTGTTCATAAGCAAAATGCCATGGAAGTGTTCTCTGAGAATGTGATACAACTGATATACAGAAAAGTGCTTGTGACTCATATCCAGGGTACAGGGAGCAAGTCTGTGTAAGTTTGGACTTAAAGCTTGTCCTGATTTTGTTAAAAACAAGACCAGTTCTCTTTCAGTGATTTTTCCTTTCATCTAAGTTCTTCTAAGTACCTTCTAAATAGCTGCATATTTTTTGAGACACTGTTCACTCTGGGACTGAGAAGATGACCAGTGGAATGCAGGAGAAGCCCCATGTTTAGATTTATTGCTATAACAACCAAGAAGACTGATAAGATTTCACGAGAAGGGCATATTTGCAAGGAGGGGCAGACAGAACAGGTGACCAAAACTGACCAGCTGAGCATTCCATCCTATATATGTCATACACACTATAAAAGAGGAAGATCACGAGGGTCTTGCTGTCTTTGACCATGGCCGGCATCTAAAGAGGACCCTGCCACCCAGGCCTGTGATCCGAGGCCTGAGACACTACATCTCTGAATCCAGTTCTAGTTTGCTGTGATGTCCTGCCCAGGACTTCTGAGTGCCTGCCCTGCAGCTGCTGGAGCCATACCAGCTCCACACACCACAGAAGCAGTTAAGTGCTGCTCTACCCCAGGACATTCAAGATCGGTTTTGTATATTTTTTATAATTTTCTCTATTTAATAGTAGCATTAGTAAAGCCTTTAAAACCTTTCCAAATTGAAGTCTCTCTTCCTTCTTCCTTATCACTTTTTCCTATCTAAGGGAAGGCTGAGTGAGTGGGTAACAGAGACCATCTGCCACAGTTTATTGTTACCTTGCAATTAAACCTTGATAAGCTTAATCCTGACATTTGCTACCACTGTAGAGGGAGCATGTCATCTAAATGGGGAGCAAAGTGCACACAGGGATAAAAGGTACATCATGTGAAACAGATATGTGTGGCACGTGAACCAGTGCTAAAGGAAGTGATCTAAAGCTGGTTTCTCCTTCACACCTATACTGTATAATATAGAAAATTGCTCCCAATCAAGAAGGCTTCAGTTTAACTAAGCACTGTGTGATGAAACACCTTTTTTGTCAGCTCCAAATCCTGCACCAGCTGTTTTTGTTTGATCCATTCTATTCTTGTATTTGGAGGGGTAGTGAAAAATTTGATACATTCTACTCTGTGCATGTTACTTATGATTTTGTAGCCCTTAGTCACATGGTTTTTGATCTAAACCTCCTTAGTCATTAAAGCAGCTCCATGTTATTTTCCTTTTCCAATTCTGTATAATTTTTTCAGGATACATAGCCTAGGCTTCTGCAAGGTTTTTAAGATGGAGCAAACCATGAATTGTATAGTGCTATTCGCATTTTATTTCTCCTTCCTAGCTGTAATTAATATCTTCAGCTTGCTTTTTTGATTGCTATTGAACAGTAAGCTGAAATTTTTAGAGATCAGTCAATTATAACCTTAATATTTATTCTCCTTAGGGGCAATGTTCAGCTTAGATCCCATTATTTTATATGTGGGATTAAGACAGTTTTACATAATGTGTATCCAGTATACAGTTACCAGGATTGAAATTAGCTGTCTAGTCACTGCATCCTTTAAGGCTTTTCTGCAATTTTTCACACTGTTTTCCACTCAAAATAACTCAATATTCTTGGTAACTTGAGCACCTTGCTCTTCAGCTTCTTTTTTCCCTCCAGGTAATTTATGAAAAGTATAGTTTTTCTTCTTTTCTCTGCTATGACTCTTTATTCCCAGCCTCTGTTCCCTGACATTTAGCCAAGCAACTGTCAGTGCACGGACATTGTTATTTCATGGATACTTAGATTCCTTAACATATATTGTTAAGAGAATTTGTCAAAAGCCATTTAGATGATCAAGATTACTCTGTCAGTGAGATCTGTCTTGTCAATGTGCTTGTTATATCTTTCAGAGAGCTTCAAGACTACTCATGCAAAGGGAAGGCAAATTAGATCTTGTGGTAGTTTTCTAAGCAAACTCAAATATATCCATCTTATTTTCAGAATCTGAATATTGTTATGTTATCATGTAAGACTCTGTGGTATGGAATTATAAACTAGATCTTGATGCTGATTCTGTGAGTCTTGTCGATAAATCCTGAAAAAGTAGCAACTCCATGGAAATACTAGCTAATTGGGAAGTTGAAAACCAGGGAGCCAAGAGGTGATGCTGACTGGCTTTTTCTACTTCTTGAGTTCTTGTGGTTTCTAATTGAAGGTGTCAGGATGAGATCAATTTTACCTTTACAAAGTCTTTATACATGAAAATTTGCAAGTCTTAATTGCTTTAATTATTTGATGTAGCTTTGAGCCCAGTCCTATAACTGGTAGTTTATGGGAAGTTCTTTGTTCCACCAGGAGATCCGAGACTGGCTTGGCTTCAACAACCACAAGGGTTCAAAAAATTAAGAGAGAGGTAAAGAGAATATATGTTTTATGATATTGTGATTAAAAGAATAAATATTCTTATCTTCTACTGTATTAGAGGCTTGTGGTGAAAGAAACTTAGCTCTTATGATTTCACTTTTTTGCTGTAATACCAGTATGTCTGATGAATGGTCACGAACTTTAGTTGTGTAAGTATTGGAAGCACTATAGAGGAAAAATGCCATATGTATTCCAGTAGCTATTTTTAAGTACTAGTTAATTAACATTAGAATCAATGGTCATGTATTTATAGTATATTATTTGGGATACATTTGGCCTGACTTGGATAGAGTTTATATAATTTTGACTTTCAGTATCCTTTTTGACTGATGTTAACACTGATCAATCTCAACACAAACCAATATCCCCACATTGTTATTAGGAATAATATCTGTTAATATGAAGGGTGTGTAGAGCTGAAAATGAAGTTCTGAAATAGAAGACTAAGTCTCTCTGTCAGGAAAATGGGAAGTTTAATTTCACTTGTCATCTCTTGTTTGTGGTAACATGACAAAGTACTGTAAGTATCTTTCCAGGCAGCAGTGTAGGACAGAAGCTCAGTACGTTGTAGAAATACATTATAATTCATTTTTTGGTAGTGATTCCATGTCAGAACCACGAATACTTTCATAAAATGAAAATATTTTCACATACATTACCAGGAGATAAGGCTCAATCCCAGACATGTATATCATATTAAAGATACTTGTGTATATGCCCTGAGATCTCAACAAACTCTTTGTTGGGAGGTGAAAGGGTGGACAGAGTCTGTTTTTTGTTCTTATTTTAGAAGTACTTGGGAATCTTTATGTTCCACATAAGCATGCCAAAGAGAAGTAAAATGAGTTTCACTGTTTTATCTAGTATCTGTATAACTCTTATGTTTAAGCAGGCAGTAAAAGGCCTGGGACCCAATTGTGCTGTTTTATTTTTTACTGCTGCATTTTTTAGTTACCTTTAAAAGTACAGAAATAATTAAATGTCTTATGCAATTACTAGGGTAAAATTGTAGACATTTTAAAGGAATAATAGCTGCATTTCAGAAATAAGTGCTTTAGAAAAGTTCATCTGTACACACAGATTTACACATGTTTCAGGGTTGGATTTTTTTGTTTGTTTTCAAGATAGATCCTGTCATGAAAGAAGGCTTCATACTCTGCCCAGTCAGGAGTGTTGCTACTGTTTGGTCTGTGGTTTAGCAGAAGAAGGGTTAATTGTTGTGGTTTTGAGCACTTATGATAATATTAAATTATTCTAATATTCTTGAATAATTGCAAACACAGAAATTGCCTGTACACTAAAAAGTCAGTGAAAGCTGTTTTCATATACATTAGAAAATTACATTTGTAATCCCACTTTCTAGCTGATCTTTAAATTACCAATGAATGCTACACTAATGAGTATGTCTCTCTCTTATTTTAACCACTGCTAGTGAAGAAAACTGTATTCTTGTACTAGACTAAAAAAGCAGAGGAACGAAGATGTTGTTCTCTCTGAATAAAAACAAATAAATGCTATTTAAAATACTTATCTTGGGAGGATTCATAAGCCAGTTGTCTTTTTGTTGTTTTTGTCTTTTTAATTTTCTTTTAATTTTATTTTTTACTTTCCAGATGGTAATGTCTGCCCTTAGAAAAGATGATGTTGGTTGAATGAGTAAGTGTTTTTATGAGACGCAGTGGACAAGTTTAGAAATTTTGGCTGGCTGAAATACAGTCTTAGATACAACATATTTTCTAAGTAACTCTTTTCTGATATAACAGCCCTTTTTAAAGCTGGCCCAATAATACACATATACATGTATTTTAATAGTGCTTAGCCTTATACAGGATGATGGTCCTTAAGCAGAAATATTACATCTTGCTCCTGTTAGGTATTCACCTTTCACCATTAAATCTACTGTTTTCTACAGTAGATTAAATTGCCTCTTTTTCAACAGTTACTATTTTGATTAAGAGTTATTGTATCTTGCAAAGCTTCCTAGTGAACTCTTGAACTTACGCATTTCTCGTGCACAGCAGCACTAACAGACATCACGCTGTGAAGTCATAGATATCATTAGCAGAGACACACTGCGTTCCTGTGGTTCTCTAAGTGTTTTTTTTTCGCTTGATCCCATATTGACTCTTCAAGAATGTCTCCTAGGTCCAGTTGTTCAAGCACTCTCCCCTTGTATTCATGTCTGACCTCTAATAAGTGATATTAATTTAGCAAACTTTAAAAACTTTTCCTTTGATCAGGCCAGAGGGGTTAACAAATATTCCCAGTTAGATGTAAAAAAAATCCTTATATAATTCAGCTTAAGTTCTTTTCCCAGTAATTTAACCAAAGTCTATGAAAGTAACACTTAACTAGTGTTATCCATAAAATATGTTTGCACCAGTTTCAACTAACCTGTTTCAGAGCCTAATGAATAAAGGTTTTTCAAAGACTACAGGACTTCTGAACCCTCTCCTTGATATTTGATTAGTGTTGAATGATCTGAAAAAGAGGTGCCATTCATAGCTGTGCCAAACTTGTTGGTTTTATAGATTTTTAAAAACCCGTTTAATTTATTTTCCTCTATGTTCATTGAATTTTACTTTGTGTTTGGATTCGGCTGCATCCCAGAACTCCAAGCAAAATCCTGGTTTCACTCAATTTCACACTGAAACCATGAAAAACCCACAAATTCCAACTGGTTTTGATGTGAAACCCTAAAGTAGCTTGGCCCAAGTTCATTCAAAAAGTATGTGAACATTTCAATGGATGTGGGCAGGGTTCTCAGTTTGTAATGAAACATTAATCCAAGCAGGTTTTTGGTATGGCTTTGTATTCATTCTACATATTTTGTTTAGAACCCATGTCAAACCATTTCCGATACCTTCAACATAAGTTTGTTGTTCTGTTTGCAGACTTCAGTGTACAATTGCTTTTTCAGTAGAAACTGGAGAAAGCTGTTGAGCTGAAGCCCTTTGAAGGGAGTCTGCTGGCAGAATGTGTCCTATTCAGTTACTGTGGATCAGGATCTCATTTTCTCCCCATCAGTCCATTTGCTTTCAGCACCAATCGTTGTTCATGATTTCACAGCAAAGAGAAATAGGGCCTTGGATATTCTACTGTGGTTTTTGTTCAGCTGTTAGCTGGCTCATGTCCGGCGCACTGATGGTTCAAAGTTTTAGTGTGATGGTTATAAATTCTTACTTATTTGGGGTTTAGTATTTCAATACTAGAATCTTCTTTCTACTGTTATAAATGCTATTATTATCATCATCCTGGATGGAGAATTATTTATATGGAGGACAGATGTATTTCGTTTTTTTAGAGAAGGTAGTAGAATGAAGAGCTTTTATTTAGTCACTGTTTTGTGATCTAAACAGTGTGAGACCTTGCATACGATTTTTAAGTAAGGCAATAGCTACAGGTAGTTTCATCAGTGAAAAAAATATCCCATTCTATATAGAAAGAAATATTCTGAGAGGATATTATATTATAGGGTAATTATCTACATGACCCTCTTTTTTTTTTTTTTTTCTACTGAGATCTACAAGATTGCCCTAATGGTGAAATATGTTAGCATTATTTTTGGTTTTATGTCTGTAGTAATATTACATTCCAACCTAAATACTTATGTTGAGGGTCCTCTAGACAACTGGGCCTGTCTTCATGCTATGCTTATCACAAATTTTATGACACTTGAATTTGATTGAGTGAGGCTTCCAAAATTTATAACTTCATTCAGTTTATAAAAGTATTTTACCTTGCAATACCACTATTCTTTCTTAGAACAGATTTATCTTTTTTCCAGTTATCAAGATTTTTTTCCAAGCTCCTATTGAACTGAAAATAAGTGAAAATGATGTGCATTTGTGATGAAAGAAAGATGTTCTTTTTATTTAGGAAAAGCTCTTCTCAAAGCTATTACTAATGGCAGTTTTGGCTGGGTGAGGACTATAAGACTTGACACTTTCAGCACTTTTTGGCTCCAGAAATCCTCAAATGCTTTAGAAGTTTGATTGTCCATGTGTGGGACAAACACAATTCTTAGCTTGTAGAGAAGGTTCTCACTGGTTATTGCCCACCTTAACTAGACCTTTCAGGCGGAGAAAGATAGCAGGGCATGACACTTCACTCTTTCTATACACTACAGCAACGTAGGTGCATCTGGCTCAGCCCAGACCTCAGAAGTGGGGAAAAAATGGGGAATGGGTTATATCCAGCAGGCACCCATGGAAGCCAGTGCTGTAAGGAGTAGTGAGGGCCCTGTGGGAAGGAGGACTTTCACTACAGCAACTGCATTCCAGGCCAAGTCTTGTAACAAGACAGAACAAGCAGAGAGCTTCAGGGTGCCATGTGTATCATGCTTTGTCTTGCTGGACATCTAAAGCTTTGTAAGATGGCATATGAGAGAAACATTGCTGGATGTCTTGAGTTCCCAGCTGTAGTCGGGGAAATGTAGAAAATGTCTTGTGTGAATTTAGTATGGGATATATAATTTGAGGACTCTTATTTTACTTAGCACTGCTGGAAATGCTTCCCACAGCTTCCAGTCTATAATTTATCTCACCTTATGCTTAGGTTATACACTGCGTGTGGAAGACGCAACCTTGGTGTCTTGATTCTACTGTACCAAATACAAAGGATCTCAACCTGTTACACCTCCACACATGAGTTTTTGTCATATAATAATTTTTGCATGTATCCCTGTAGCTCAGCAAAACAAGGACTGAGCTTGAAAGGACACAGCAATGCTTTCTAAGGTTTAATCAAGTTTATCAGCTGTCAGTGAAACCTGCTTGTCTTTGTCTCTTAGCTAAAAGAAAGTCAGCACCGTCTTCTTATATCTACTATTTCCACTGGCCACAATGGAAACTGCTTTAATTTGCTCAGAGTATTTTATCTCCTAGAACATAAATTCATTTTATACTGGATGGAATTGCTGGTGACTTGGTTAATATGAAAGCCTAATTCACTATTAGTTGTTCTAGAAAGAAATGTGCTCTTTGTTGAATGATACAACAGGTTATCTCATAATAAAATAATAATATTTATGTCAAAGATTTTACGCAGAAGAATATGTTACTTTTGGTTGTCACATGTCATAGCAAAATATACTGTATTTGTGTCATACAGGAAAAAATGGGCATTCCTGCTACCCTCTGGATAAGGTGCCATCAGATTTGTGAAAAGAACATTAACTCTGTCATTAAAGAGTTTGGCTTGCTGGATCCAAATATACAGATACATGCCTGGTGTGATAAAACTGTTTATTTGTGGCATTTCAATATGGATTTGTCATAACTAAACCTAATCTGAAGCATAGCCTGATATTCCTTTTGTGTGAGGAGAACTGAAGAAATGAGTTCTCTCTGTGTCCCTATCTCTGTCATCAAAGTGCTGTGTGGCCTTCAGCAAGTCACCTCGTTTGTGTGTTAGTTTCCATAGCTGTTACAAGAGGATCACCTTCCTCAGAAGTCTTTATAAAGGGCTGTGATGGAAAGCACATTTACAGCTAAATCATTGCTATTGCTGTTGATAAGAGGTGAGAATTTCCAATGTGCACTCTATTTATTGCATAGCAATGGAGTTTGGAGTAGCATGTAATTGAGAATTGTAGTGAAATTCAAGTAGATTATTTTCCTTCTCTCTACTAGCAGGACAGGTTTCATATCCTTTCTCTTTTTTCGATGAGTGCCAACATTACTCTTCATTGCTATTGATGAAGACAATTTCCACAGATTTTGGTTGCTTACAGTGATTCTTTGGGTAACACTGAAGTTTTTTTGCTACTGTTTTACTAAAATTTTCAGTGTTATCATTAAGCCTGTCTAAAAGAAAGGTTTGTTCTAATTGAATTCTCATTACTATATAACATCACTTACACATATATTTAGGTCATCGTTGGAGTGTATATGGTTGCTTTTTTTCCCTGTACATCAGAATGCTGAGCCTGCTCCACGTTCTGTCTTCCACGGTAGTTCTGCTGTGCTTTCTTCTAAATCCTGTCTAATTTATCTGCTCAGATGTAATACATACAGTTCTTCAGTACTGATCTTATCAGTAAAGTATAGAGAGTTTAAATGCTGTTTTTAATGAGAGATCTAATCTCTAATCTTATAACATAGTTTACAGTGGGCTAAATCACACCTAACAGAAATCAAGGGTGTTCTATTTGGACATTATTTCGCTCCTGCAGAGAAAAGGAATGTAGAGGAAAGTAAACACTACGTTTTTCGATTCCTAAGGTTAAGTCATAGCTCCACTGCATCAAAAATTTGTTGTTTTGTTTTGACAGAGTTTAGATTGAATTCCAGGTCCTTCTTTGACCTGGGTTTTGGAAGGAAGACAAAGGAGGATGGAAATAGTAAAGTACCCATCTATGTCAGCATCATCACAATAAAGATTTGCTTCTGCTAACTGACTCCATTAGCTCTTGCTCAGGCCTGTGGGAACCGTGGCTCTTTACTCTTCCCTTGCGAGTACATCTTTCAACATTCTCCCTGGACCACTTGCTGCACAGAGAAGTCCTGTAACTTGTTCACATCTGCATTTTGCCACTGAAGTGATATTGTTAAGGGGAGGCTTCAGGCAGCCAAAGTGGTTCCTCTGCTCAAGTCAACTACTTTTGGTACAACTCCTCAGTATTTTATGTAGTTGAAAACTGTCCTACAAGCTACAGTGAATGAGTTCTGCAAGGGAGTGGAGGCACAGGCAAATTTTGTCCCGTTCAAAATGGCACTTTTCCTGTACTGGCACAGAAGGATGCTTGCACATGCAGTATTCACCCTTCTAAGGCTGAAGAGAGGTTTTATGCTTACTGTATACTATATCCCATATTCTCAGAACCTTTCTGCTGTACTTCTGTTCCCTGTGTAAATATTTACAGGACTGGGCCAGGGGAGCGGGGGGGGTGGTCTGGTGTGTGGTTGGCTTTTTTTTTTTTTTTTTTTAACTATTTTGGTGCTGTGATAAGCTTGGATGCTTGTTTTCTATAATACAATACAACAGTGATACTCATTGCTGAACCAAGATAAAATATTAATTTTTCAAGTAAGCGATATTTGGCGGAGCTCCACTGAAAGTAGGCAAATATGTGTGTGGGGGGGTGGTCTCTTGTAAGAGAGTAGTGGTAATCTGCCAGGTTAATTTTAGTAAAACAGAATTTATATTAATCCACTATTACCTTTACTGCTTCTAGCACATAAAATTTAAGTCAAATTTGAAACCATGTTCACTTAAGTGATTTTTCTCCAGAAACATTTGATTCTTTAGCTAATTTTTTGCTTATCCATACCTTCCTATAGCTACATTTTTTTCAAAGGTAACCGGACTATTCTATTATATATAGTATGTTAAGAAACAGAAAGCAAGCAAAAGTTTAGTGATAATTATGCCATTCATCTTCAGTAGGGTGTTAGGGATTGGAAGGGACCTCAGAAGATCATCTAGTCCAATCCCCCTGCCGGAGCAGGAACACCTAGATGAGGTTACACAGGAAAGCGTCCAGGTGGGTTTTGAATGTCTTCAGAGAAGGAGACTCCACAACCCCCATGGGCAGCCTGTTCCAGTATTCTGTTGCCCTCACTGTGAAGAAGTTTCTTCTCAAATTTAAGTGGAACCTCTTGTGTTCCAGTTTATACCTTGTCCTATCATTGGTTGTCACTGAGAAGAGCCTGGCTCCATCCTTGCGACACTCACCTTTTACATATTTATAAACATTAATGAGGCCACCCCTCAGTCTCCTCCAACCTAGAGAGACCCAGCTCCCTCAGCCTTTCCTCATAAGGGAGATGCTCCACTCCCTTAATCATCTTTGTTGCCCTGCGCTGGACTCTCTCCAGCAGTTCCCTGTCCTTCTTGAACTGAGGGGCCCAGAACTGGACACAATACTCCAGATGTGGTCTCACCGGGGCAGAATAGAGGGGGAGGAGAACCTCTCTATACCTACTAACCACATCACTTCTAATACACCCCAGGATGCCATTGGCCTTCTTGGCCACAAGGGTACAGTGCTGGCTCATGGTTATCCTGCTGTCCACCAGGACTCCCGAGTCCCTTTCCCCTACACTGCTCTCTAATAGGTTGTTCCTCAAGTTATTCTGGAACCTGGGGTTGTTCCTGCCCAGATGCAGGACTCTACACTTGCCCTTGTTATTTTTCATTAAATTTTTCCTTGCCCAGCTCTCCAGCCTGTCCAGGCAGCACAGCCTTCTGGCGTGTCAGCCACTCCTCCCAGCTTAGTGTCATCAGCAAACTTGCTGATAGTGCACTCTATTCCCTCATCCAAGTCATTGATGAATATACTGAATAGTACTGGTCCCAGTACCAACCCTTGAGGCACTCCACTAGATATAGGCCTCCAACTAGACCCTGCCCCATTTACCACAACTCTCTGGCTTCTTTCCTTCAGCCGGTTCACAGTCCACCTCACTAACTGATCGTCCAGACTGCACTTCCACAGTTTAGCTGAGGAATTAGTTATTATTCTTCTGTTGTTATTTGTTGAATAGGAACTTTAGATATTCAAGAAAATATCTGAAAAATCACAGCACATCTTCAATGTGTGCTTTAATGTAACACAACTATATTATGATGATTAGTTCTCTTGAGATTGCTACTGGCTGAAGCAATGCGCTGTAATTAAGGAACTAAATTATAACTGATCAGAAGGCAGTAACACTGAGTTGTCCTGAGGTGTAGTATAAACCAAAACCAATCATGCCGAGAAACTAATAAGCTGAACCAAAAATGATTATCTGCTACTATTTAAGATGACATGGAGACATGCAATTAGAAACTAATTGCTAATGGAGTTTTCTTTTAGAAAGGTCTTGATGTACTTCACTAAAACTGTGGTTTGGTTTTAAATGTATGCTTGAACTTTGTTAGTCTCTAGCATTAAGGAATTTGAAGCTTTAAATCTGGCATACTATGATACTTCCTTTATTTCATGCTAAATTTAATTGCACATGCAGTGTATGTCAGTTATGGGACAGAAGTTTTGCTAATGAGTTGGCCAATATGTTGAATTAATTCATTCAAAGTGGTAAATTAAGTTTAGAATTCTCTTTGCCAGCTTTGCTCAGAACAGCAGCTAATTAAAACTTGGTAGTAGAACTTTGAGTGACACATTGGTGTGATATCCCTGAGAAAGCAAAATAGGAATATACTGCATAATAAAAGGTGGCGTTGCTTGCTTTAGCAATGAAGTCTTAATTATCCGATAGTTTGATTGTTGTATTGAATTTGTACTCTTAGTGATGTTAGCTATCATACCTGTATTTTCCTATAAAAAACAAAATTTCTAACTTATCCTCTGCCATTATAAAGCGTTTGAACGCATTTATTGTGTCAGATGACCATACTTCATGTCCTATGGATGCTTATACATGAAGATTAATATCTCCCAAGTGGTGAATGGTATTTCATAGTTTTTATCTTTTCGAGGGGGAGGGAGATTTTTATTCTATGAGCATCATCTGAATACTTTTGAAAAAAAATTAGAGACTTATTTCATCATGTCCATAGGCTACTTTAATTATTATCCATCTAAAGTTTTCTAGGACTATAGAGAAAAATCCTCAAATATTGGTGCAGACACACAGTTAACCTGATATTTACTGAAATTAATATAAATCAATTGCTTTTCTAGCCAACACACACAAAGAACTCAAGTGTAACTTCCAAAATTATAGAAGTCTATCAGCAGTGTTATCTTTTGTGGTGCACAGATTCCAGGGTAACTGTGTTTACAGGGCTACAGCACATTCTTGGCATTTCTGGGAACCAGTGAGCATTCATGAGCATTTATATAATAAAAAAGCAGCCAAACTAATACACATTGACTGCAGCTCAGAAGTCACAAAACTGTCAGTCAGAAAGGAGCTGTGTTTCAGTTTTATGTAGAAAATTTAAGAAATTAGGAATTCAGAAAATTGATTTTTCTGTCTTACTGTTTTTAAAATAGAAATTTATTTCATCAGTTTCTGTTCATGAGGGAGAAATTAATATCTGTCTATATACATATATATACACACATGGTCAAACAGAAAAAAAAATATAATATATATATACATGGTCAAACAGAATATATGCAGAATGCATTCTTAAATTAAGAAAACTTGGTTGGAGTGGAGTTTTCAGTCTATAAGGAAAAATATTTCTGCTCTCTCTGTGGTGAGTGAGACTGCACAATCTGACCATGAGGACCATTTTAAACACCAGATGCATCCAAAATTCATGTACCACAAGCACAATTTTAATTTTTTTAAAGTGCATATATTATGCCAATGCTGGTAACAGCAGCAAACCCTGCCTTTCAACAGGTAAGTAAATAACAGTAATGATAATGATAAAAGTTTTTCAGCTTCTCTTCTTAGACACTGCATCATATTGTCTTAACAAACCTGAGGCTCTATTCTTTGCAGGTAGAAATCAGGAAATGTCTGAAAAAAATTTCATAGTCACTGAGCCTCCTGTTTTCTATTGTGTCTCTGGATAATGTAGGAAATAAAAATTCAGATACTTATATTCCTTTTCTGATAGATAAAAGTATTTTTAAAGAATGTATATGGTATGACTGTGTGTGAAACCATATGCAGTTTCTGTTTCTCTAGTTCTCCCAAAAGGACATTTGTCTTGGTCTTACAGGCGTTTTTCTTCTTTCCTCCGCTAAGAGTTGCTCTCTTTGCAAGTGTATGTCTTAGGGCATGTGTATATTCATTGCATGGTGTTATCCTTCCTGGCAGTGGGAAGAACTGTACTGCTTGATCTAATGTTTAAATTCTAACTTTCCTGATCCTCCGTAAGAGCAAAGGAAGTGGCATCCTGTGAAAAAAAACAATGCATAGGACACTAAGAAGAGAACAGAGATTAAGTGATATCTTTGATAAAATAAATCTTATGATATTTAAGAGACTGTCCTGAATACTCTCCTTTTAGGACCTTGCTGTTGCAAGAACCTTAAATGATTATGAAAATCCTGTTCCGTTAGAGTTGTTGATTGATATTCAGCAATGTACTCTGAATGAGTATGTGCAGAGACCTGTTTCCTTTTATAGCATTCAAATAAGTTAGATAGGTTTTTTTTCTCTTTTATTTTGTTCATCACATAGCCTTTCTGTCTCTCCACTTCTCCTTTGACTACCTCTTCACTCATTGTTCTTTCATAAAAGGGTTCTTAAGGACAGTCCTTGTCTATATTCTCTGCGTGTGTATTTTACCATTTTCTAACATTAAATGGTATGGCTGACATGTTGGTACCTTGCTGACCATCTCTTTAATTTTGGATCCTTCTATTCACACTTATATGTACAACACCTCACCTTAAAAATCTCATCAAAGCAAAGAGTTGAGAAAAGTTGCAATTTCTTTCCAACATACAGCCATTCAATGAAAGGTTTGTTATCTGCTATTGAAATAATATATTGACAACATATTGACAACATATTGAAATAAAACAGTTCAGTCACTGGTTTTCCTTTTCTTTCTCTTATTTCAATTTTGCTTTCTTTTGTCTTTGTTGTCTTGTTTGTCTGTCAAACACAGTCATGTGCTTGCATACCTTACATGTTTATAAAAACTTTTAAGTAAAAAATATTTCTACTGCTCTAGAGTAAATGCCAGTACTGCATAGTTGTGAAACTGTCTGTTGAAGAAAAATAACTTAGGAAACAACATTTATACAATCATATAATCATTGAGGTTGGATGAGACTTCTGAAGATCATGTAGAGCAGGGGTCTCAAATGCATTTTCACTGGGGGCCACATCAGCCTTGTGGTTGCCTTCAAAGGGCTGAACGTAATTTTAGGACTGTATAAATGTAACTGCTCCTACATTGACAACCCTGATCTAGATGATACACATTTTTATCTTAATTTGAATTTGAGAAATAAGAGTTTTTTGTAAAATATGAAAATAAATCAGACCCAAAGGGTAGCTAGTTTATGTTTATAGCTATTGCATGTTTATAGTGAGCCAATAGTAGACAGATTAAATATAAATATGCACTGAAGCAGTCAGACTGTTAAGAATTCACTGTCAGACAGTGAGAGGAAGATAGACTTACAATAGGTATTATACCCTTAGGTGCACTATAGAAAAAATATAGATGGGAGTTATCTTAATTTTGTCGTGACAGACTGAGAGAAGTAATGGTTGATAGAAAATAGAAAATCATTTTATTTGCTGCCTTTATGAAGAAGAAAAAATAATTAAGTTTTTAATATCTGGCATTTATTCGTCTATCATGGTCTCAGCTGCATGTTTTCAGGGAAATATGGCTTTACTAGAATATGCTGTTTTGTTAAAATGTACTAACTATACTTTTTTTATTTTGAAAAGGGGGTGTGAGAAAGGGTAAATAGTAGCCTGGGTTTTGGTCAAAGATTTCTGTATTCAAGCCCTTACTGTGCTTGATTCAAAATTCAAATTACGGCATGAAAAATTACAACTAAACAGGGGCTTAAACCTTATGTGTTCTTTTAGCCTTAATCACACATGTAGTGTGATTGGGGAAGAGGGGAAAAAAAGTGAAGATTTAAATATTTTTAGATAAAAATGTATAGATATATGGTCTAAAGAGAGTCAACTGATACTGATGTCAATTGATTCAACATTTAAGATGCTGAGAAAATTAGGAATTTAAATTAATATTCCCACGTTCATGGAAAGACTTACATAGTGAGCATGACTCTGTAATCTGTTCTTTTGACGTTTGGAAAAGATGGTGTGTTTTTTTAATTTCAATGGAAAATGGTGTTAGTGTTGTCACCCTACAGCTTACAGTGGCCTAAGAAAAAAGAGGCTTGGGAAAACAGGTGAGGTTCGAGTTGTTCCCTAGTTTTCCTTGGTTTCTGGTAAGTAGCTGAAGGTAGCTCTGTGCTTACTCTAATGACCGTAGCTGACTCTTGGCCAGGGTTTGAAATATTCTTATGTGCTGTACAAAAAGACTAATACAGGCCTCTGCATTCTGTTGCAGTGCTGGTGTGACCTTTTGGATCTGAGATTTTGTTCCTCTCCCCACTGGCCCCCAAAGACCAAGTGTTAGTGTAACTGTGCCCATGCTGAAGTCGACTGTGATTTTGCCACTAACTTTTCAGGAAACTTGACATTTCTGAAAGTTCTGAACTTTCCTGTGATGTTACTGTTTATGTTATTTTGAGTAGCATTTGAAGGTGAATATATTAATCCAAATATGCCATTGGTTTTGTGTTGTCAAAATAGAAAGGAAGAATTTGTCAGTGTTGTATTAACTTTTACATATGTAAACCAAAACATTTTACCTTCTGTATCTGTTGTGAGGAATTCAGTAGTGTTCCTGCTGATTCCAAGATTGCTGTGAAATTGTAGTAGCCTCTGTGCATAATCAAATGCAGATTTCAGTGATCAGGAGTTGGTTTGTGTGTCTGAAACCTAGGTCAGCTATCTCACATGTTGCAAAACTTTCTAGGTATTATACAGAAAAACTAATTGATAGAGGATGAACTTCAATGAACTGAAGTTCTTTTTATATATATATATACCAGCAAAGCAATCCCTTCTGGTACTTTTAAATGGCATCAGCAAATGAAACCACTTTCATAACCAGTCCCTAAAAAAATAAAGAACAGTGTGTTATTTTTGCTGTAACCGAATAGAATAACCATGTGGATACTCACAGACCTTGTTACACTGAGGAGGAAATCTGCGCCAGAGCACACCATGTCAGAACAGCACAGTTGACAGAAGCTCTTAGTTGGAACCCCAGAACTGATTGCGGATAAAACAGACAGAATGGCAATCCTCCGCCAGGACCGCCTAGAGACACACAAAGTATTATTTAGATAGCTGCATAGAAATGTCTTTGAGCTCTTAGTCATCTGATTGGTATAAGTACATGTCAAACAATTGAGCTGTAATCTGTTTTATCTGATTAGTGCCGAATGCAGCACCGTTCTCTCTTTTAGGAGTGTCTGCAGCTCAAGATCTGCTGCAGATCTGTCGCAGTTGGGGCAACTACTCAAATAGACACCATCCGAATTAAGCTTCTAGTCTCCTGTGTAAGCTCTTCTTAACTACACTGTCCAACATACTCTTTTCAAATGGTACTGCTTGCAGTCTCTTGAATTATCTTGAAGATACACTCTGAATTCTGTCTGTATTACTGAATGAGGCTGTATTCTTCAAAAAAACCCTGAAAGTTACAGGAAAGGAGAAGCTACTCCCCCACAGTTTATTCTGTCATATTACAACAGAATAAAATCTTTCAGGATACCTACCCTTCTAATCACGTCTCTAACACTGGCTGCCTTCAGACCACACTTCTTTCACTGCAGAAGTAAATAAAGCCAGTGATGCTTTGCATCTTATTTTCTTGCTTGCTACTTGGTCTATGTTGCTGCTTGATTATTTCACTCTTTCCATCCTAAGAAGTATTTTTGGCCTTTGTCTGCAATGTCCAATATTTCAAAGGGAGTTTCAAAGCAAGAAAAGTACATTTGCCAAGCATGAATTTTTGAAACCTACAGCTTGATTAGGTGTCAGCAGAGCATGGGGGAGTGTGGAATATTAATCTCTGCAGTTTACTTCTTGCCCATTGCCTAATGGGTTTTATTCAAATCAGTCAGCTCCAGAGGGAAATTTTAATTCTTGTTGCCAGAAATGCATTTCTCCTAAGCTTTTCAGTGATTGTAGAACCTGGTGTAATCCTATTCTCTATCCTTAAATTTTACTTCTCCAAAGTTTGGTTTATAAGTGGCCTAATAAAGAATAATAGATGCCATAACCCATGTGCAAAAAAAAAAAAAAATAGCAGATTATTGTATGTAGCCCCATTGATCTGTGCTATTTGGGACTTTCCAGGAGTCTTTATATAAAGTGTATGTGCATCTATAGTGACAATCATTCATCTTGATCAAAAGTAAGCCACTGTTCTGACACTGAGAGGTTAAGATCAGAAGCTTAAGATTTGAAATGGTGTGTGGGAATCAGGAATACTGTGTGGAACAAGGAGGTTCCCATAGGGGCTGCAAAAGACCAAGTGAAGCATAGTTGGATCCAAAGTAGCCAACCCACTGAGCAACTAAAAGTTGTCATTCCCACATTTAGAGCTAACCAAAGGAAACACAAACTAAAAAAATCCATGTTAAATCTTTATTCAGAGGTGAAGGAAAACTGCTCCCTCTAGTAAGGATAGCTATCACAAACCTTCTTTCAGAAAGATGAACAGGATTTATTACTTTCTTTTTGTTTTTTAGCCTCTGTTTTCCTGATGGCATTAAATTAGCTTTGGTACATAGCTAAATATGCTAATATTATTTTTTTAATGTTATCTGAAGTAAGCAATGTTGTTGTTCTCAATTATGTTTATGTACTTCTTGAGTTTCCATGACACTTCTATATGAAGTTGCTCTTCAAAAGCTTCAATCATTTCATCGTCTTCTGCCATCTGAAGTCATTTTACTGACCTAATTTGATATAGTGTGATATAATCCCTCAGTCTCAAATGCTTCTTTATCATATCAACATGAAACAGACTTTTGCCCTTATTTTCCAGATGATATTCCTGCCCTCAGACCCTGAAAATTAAGTAGCAGAATCTACTGTGTCTCTTGCATTTATAATAAATTTGGAAAAATCCTATTGTGTTTTAAGTTTCTTTTATGTAGTATTTAGTTCAAAATAAAGTATCAGTATCACCTCTTGAAACTAACTTTTCTAGCAAGAAAAATTAGATCTCCTTGATTTTTTTTTCCAATAACTACAACTGATTAATGAGATTGTAATGAAGCATTACTACTCATACCATTATTTTTGATAAGTGAGATGTGGAGAGAGGGTATAGTATGCATAATATTACAAAATGTGTCCAGTTAGAGACAAAATTATTGTGAATGATATGCGTGACATGCTCTACCTACTCTTATATTTGTAGGTGTACATTACTGTCTTGTTCTAATTTTATTTTATTATGCTGCATTGCTATAGCTCTAATAATTTACTGTAAAAGTGAGATTGCTTGAAACCAAATATAATACCTAGATCCAAACTTTTCTGGCTGCTGAGTAGATTGTCAGTCTGGGTCCAGGTACAAATCAAATACTTGGCCTATATTTACCAATAAATGTATCCTCTAACTGCACATTTAATTGGCTTACCTAAAAAAAAAAAAAAAAAAAAAAAAAAATCATTGTTTGTTTAGCAAGTAGGTCAAATGAGGCATCAGAAACAATCCTCTGCTCATTAATTCAGGTAAAACCTGTGAACTTTAAACAAAGATTTCTTCCATATGATGTTGCTGTAGCAGTTGTTTCTGAACCACAGCTAGTTTTGATCCAGAGGATGAGAGTCATACAGCGGGTGTGCAAGAAAGGGAAGTACGGCAATACTTTTTGGGGCAGCAATCTGATGGTGCCGTGGTTACATTTAAGGAGCTTGGATGCTCTGCAGAAACTGTTAATGACGGGGGGGCGGAGGGGGGGGGGGGTGTGGAGCAGGTTAGCAACGATTTTTTTACCAATCTTTTATATTTTTGAAGGCTACTCCACTTTGATAGCTTCCCATAATTCCTCATGAAAAAAAAAAGAACAAGTGAGAGAAATTTTATGGAATTTGATGTGCTGGGACAAATTGTTTGGTTATGTTTGTGGCTTTTTTCCCCCTTGTTTTATTTGCAACTATTTCTCTCCCTTCAAGCAAAAAGTATTCAAAGCTTCAGAAGCATTCGGTCTGTTGTTATGACTGAAATGAAGTTTTTGTTTTGTTTTGTTTTATTTTTACTTTTTTTCTTTCTTTTTTTCCTCTCCTCTGTTTTGGACACCATAAGGAAAATTGACCACATGGCCACACCTTGTGATAGAATCACTATGGGAGGCACCAAAATGCTCCAAGCATTGGTGTTTAGAGCTAGGATTTGGCTGGGATTTTTGCTAACTCCTAAGAGAAATGGTACGGGATCTTTGATTCTAGTATTTGAAATTGGTAGTTTTCATACGTGTAGTGAAACCCAGTGCTGCAGATTGTATTGGGGAAATACAAGAGCTGGATGGTCAGAGACTGAACATAATCATATTTGAATCCAGAATAATCTTTCCTTTTACAAAATTTTTTCTTCATCTATGCCACGTGATGACAGTTTGAATCTTGACATTTTCCTCAAGCTGATGTTATCTGTAGAGCAATTGACCTTGTAATTATACGCTCTTCAGCAGCCTGCTTAAGGCTACAATTACAATAGATACTAAGTAAGCATTGCTGCCCTATGAACAAGAGGTGAGGCCCTTGGCTAGGACTGACAGAAAGCAGAGGTGAAGAGAGAGACAGATCTGAAATGTAGATCTAAGGAAAGACCTGGGCTTTCTGGTTTTGTGGCAAAGGTGAGGAACGTAGCTGCTATTTCTGGGAGGTATTCCATGGAACTATGACTATTCCTTCTTAGTAGTGTCAATTCTTGCTTTCCAGAACTCTGGAAAAAGCCTTTAGGAAAGCCAAGCAGTTCTTCCGTTTACTTTTTTGGTCCTCTTTTGCAGCCTTCTTGGCTCATTATTTGCCAGTGGTTCTAGGAAATGCCGTTTTAAGTTCTCATGTCAAAGATTATTAAAAAGAGACAAACAAACAAACAAACAAGAAATCCCCATGACCAGTAAAAGTATTGATATTAAATCATTTGAACAAGTGAAAGGTCCTTTGATATGTAAGAGTGACAATACATCTCTTACTTTCTTTTACTGTCTCTGCATTTTGGTTAATATTCTAACATTGCAGAATCAGTCCCTGAAGTTGCATGCAAGCTGTAGAAAAATTAATATAAATGTGATCCAAAGTAACTGAAATACTAAAAGAAATGTTATTATCTGTGTAATTTTAAATGTAGGGGAAAAAAAAAAAAGGTTATAATCATTAAAAAAACATAAAAGCAGCACTATATAAACATAGTGAAAGTAGGTTACTTCTTATGCATGCAGATAATCTGTTTTAAATCCTTACCTTTAGCTAGCTGGTGAACAATGTGCTTATATAGCCATAATCTTTGATTCAGTTGGTCCCAAATTATGGCCAAAGACCACAAACCTCTGGAACCAAATATTTTTGCCCTCTCTTGTACACTTGCAGAGTTAGAAAAACTAAAAAGCAAAAAACCATAGAACTACACGCTAAAAAAGAAAAAAAAAAAAGCTAGAGGTGATGTGTATTATGATTTATATTTTCCATTATTTTTCTCATTGCAAGCTTTTTTTCTTTCCTCTACAGTATCTTATTTCATCTCTCTGTTTAGTAGAGTTGTCTTCCTCACCTCTTCTAATGGCTTTCTTATACTTTATTGTTTTTTTGTTTTTCTTAATACCCTTCCCCTCTTGTGTTTCTGTTCTCGATTCTCCTCAGAGACCTTCTCTTTGCACTGTTCAGGAATTTCCTTGCAATAATGGGATTTTTTAAAAAGACACATTTCCAATTAATTAAAATTAAAACCAATTGTGGGAAGTCATCAGTTTCACTGAAGTTCCTGTTTTGAAGAATACACTTCAATATCTCAAGTAAGGTATTCAAAATTAAAGGTATCTGGATTACAGTGATGTGTTGTGACTTAATGTGATACTGAATAGTTGTAAACAGTCTCCAAGAAAGGATGTCCTGCTTATGCTGAGAGAGAGGTTTCCAGTGTAGTACTAGCCTCAACTTCGGTGCAATTGTAACCAGTAGCCTTTCAGTGTTGACTTCAATAAAATCAGAGTTAGGCAAGTGTTGAACTTTTAGTAAACCTATAATATAACGCACACATGCCCCTCAGTTTTTATTAATGGAAGTACAAGAGAGTATAAGGTAAAGGGGAAAAGTGGATCAATTTATAAAAGGAGAAAAGAAGGTGAATGAACGAGGAAGAAGAGGCAAAAATGGTAAAGAAGTATAACCTTGTTTGTTTCTCTGTCGCTGTTGCAGACATATTTCATATATATAGGGTGTATTAGATCAGATTGAGACCTTTTCCCAAACTGGTGCTGCTGATCATATAGGTAAAGGACCCTAAACCATCTGTGACTTCAGATGAAATCTGAAGACCCTATGAGTCTTTCTTACCACCTTGATTACAAATGTCTCCTAACAGCAATAAAAATTTTGTAAGATCTATGTTAGTAGGATAAAATTCTTTAAGAAAGTTTGCTTTTTACTAGATTGTTTTTAAGCCAAACTTCAATTTTGCCACAGGTGATGACAAATATTGCTAATTTGGGATAAAAATCAAACATTGCTGCAAACAAAGTTCAAGTCTTTTTTTTTTTTTTTTTTTTTAATAATAAGGTCAATTTTCTTCTCTCACCACATATATCTAATTATGAGGGGCAGAGAAGTAAGTCCGCTTTTCATCTGAGGCTATTAACTTGACAGAGTCCCTTTAAGTTGTGAGGATGTGCAGAGTAGTTAGGAATGTGAGATACTGTAGGGTACCAAATGTGTGATGTGATGTTGCTTGGCAACTCCCTTATTGTTTTAAACAAACCACACATAGCTGGCAACAGCTGTCAAAGCTCTTGGCTCTTGACAGTAACATAGACCTCAGAAGAACCTAGAACAAAGATCTTCCAAAATGAACTGTAATATATAACAGGATCCCATAGTGCTAGAAAATGTGAGAACCTATTTGTTAAGTTAGCAGATACAGATATCTGTTAGAATTCTATAATGCAGTATTTTTGTGACAACTATGCCATTCGTTTAAATAAATTAAAATAAATGGTAAATACATGTGTATCCATCTGACTTTTTGAAAGAATGCCTTTCATAGCTGTCAACAGTAGCAAATCTGCATGTGTTAGACAAGCATCATATTTCTGCAATCAAGAAAGGAAAACTCTTACAAAGAGGACAGCCGTGTGTGTATGTTTGCAGATTTATTGCTTTGCTGTTGAGTTGTGTGTATTTTGACATCTCAGAAACAGAGGTGAGCTCCTCCTTGTCAGTATTATAGTCCATAGCATAAGGTCTAGGTGTAGCATACTAATACCTGTCAATATGGCAAAACTTTTAAACAGGAGGCAAACCCCAAAGCTTCAAAAGAAACTTCAGCACATATCTGGGCTAACCCAAGATCTGCCAAAATTTTTCACGCTAGGAGATAAGTAGGTCTGTAAACAACCTCATAGTCTGGAAATACATCTGGAATGTGAAGAATGCAGAGTTCCTCTGTACCAGTTTTTCCACTGTCTCCTCAGTACTTGGATGCAAACCAGCATAAATCTGACAGCCAGGCAGTGCTGTGCTTCTACTAATATTCATGTCTTGTAGTGGAGCACAGCATTTCGGATGCAGCATCATACCAGCTCGTCTGTCTGGCCGTTGCATTATTCACACCCCACCAGAACGCAGGTGAAGTCAGTGTCTAAGTGTCCAAGGATTGTTCTCATTGCTGTGTGAATGCTCTAACCATCAAACTGCCAGAAGCTGCCTTGCTGTATCCCTGGTTGTAATTGTTCAGTTTTATCCATTCTGGTCAACACAAGGCTGACTTGACTGTCTAGCTAATTAAAGCTGTCACAGGAAACTTCTGAGTTCTTGAGTCACTCTCCATGGTGAAATGAATGTTCAAATATACAGAATAGTCAATTTTCAACTTGCTGCTCACCCTACAAATGACAAACTAGCAGACATTTCATATTGATATGGCTCTCTATTTAGTTATGTTTGATAGTTCACCTTGTATACTTTTCCTCTGGACCCACAAAGCTTTGTACATCTACAGTGTCTTCTAACTAGAGTTACACAGTTCAGTGTAGCACTGTACACTGAGTCACAACCTGTTTTTTGTTTCAAGCCTGTTATCTCTTAGTTTAAGTTGATTGTTACCCATGGTTGTGTAGACAAAGGCAATGAATAGACAGTCAACTTTGCATGATCTCTGTGCAATTTATGATTTTCTAGGCTTCTAACCTCTCTTTTTTCAAGTTGAACAATCCTAGGCTACTTAGTTGTTCATATGGAAAGTGTTACTTACCTCTTACATTTGGAGTTTTTGCAGTTCTTTTGAATGCTTTTTGGGAATAGAAGAGAGGAGTATTCAAGGTATTCTAGGGGTGCAAGAAACATATTTTTTTTTACTTTGTTTTAATGTTACTGTATGGTTTTTTTTTCCTAGTAATTCCTAGCATTTGTGTTGGGTTTTTTTTGACTATTGCCATGCACCAGTTTGATGTTGATTGTGATGAGTTATTATTTTCCCTCAGCAAGCCATTTCATTAAAGAAATAATGTTCAGTTGTTCTCCACACTACAGATTTATTATATTTTCAGGAACTTTTTCTAACATTGGTCTATCTAACCACTGATTTTTTGTTGTTGTTTTCTGTCATTTTGTAACCAGTGATTTTTTTTTTTTTTAATTAAGTATTGATTGAAGGAAGATAAGAAGAGGTAGTCCAAATGTCTTTATCTGTCAACTATTATCTGTGAAGCAGGGTATTCCCTTAGTGGGATCAAATGGAGGGCAGCAATTCAACCTACAGTCTCTGTGGGAACATTACAGAATATTTGAACATCTGCTTTGAGAACCTACTTGAAAAATAACCATGCACAATACAACAGGAACATCTGTGCTGTGTGCTGGAGACCACTGGTAATACTGTTGGCACAAGAAAAAAACAGCAAAAAGCTATATAGGTTACATGGAGTCCTTCTTTTGAATAATGTATGTCATTTTGCTTTTTTTCTGGTTGCACCATATTTTTGTTGATAACAGCACTACACTAGGTATGAAATTACAGACAGGAAAAGAACCATTGTAACCTGATAGTTAATGGAAATTTAAGTGCCCTGAAAATTAAGCAGAAAATATCCATACATAATAATGTTATTTCCATTGTTTATCTGGAACTAATAATTTGTGTGTTCGTGTTTTGTTTCTACAGAAAGATAATTAAGCAAATAGAAAAAAAAAAAAAAAAAAAAAAAAAAAAGAGGCAAACCCACTGCAATTCTGCTGTAATGAAAAGAATGAAAAGCTGGCAATTACCAGATGCTCTCTCCATATAAAATGGAGCCTGTTTATTAGGCCTGTTCAGAGTTTTCCTCCTGTACTTGGTTTTTGTTCTCCAGCATGGAGAAAAGTGTGGTGAGTGCTGGCATATTACTGGTGTCTGTCTTCATTAATGTTGGAATGGTAGGCTAGCTGATGGATAAGAAAATATATTTGTGGTTTTAATCCTGTGTATAGTAGTATCAGTGTTGTGCCTGTAGATATGTGAAGCCAGCAAAAGTTACTCTCGTGGCCTGTGCCACGAGAGGACACCAATTTCCCCTACGCTAAGTGAGACCACTTCTGAATGTGGTATATTGGACTTGGTCATTTATGGGGGTTTCCTCTAGTCCAGTTTTTCTAATTGATAGCAAATCTGGTGTGTCTTTTAAATATTAAATCTAGTTTAACACTGGTTTAATGTAGCTTCAGGAAAGAAAAAGTTGTTTTATTTTTAAATGGCACTACCACAATTGGACATGGAGTGTAAAATTATGTGGTTCTAGATATTTAATATGATCAAAAAGTTATGAATATATATTAAATTCAATGTCTTTCCTTACAGAAGTTAGAAAAGGTTTTTCTATAACTTTTCTCTGTGTTGCAGAAATATTTATATATGGCTTATGGTCTAGGCTGCTGACCTTGAATGGCTGGTTACATAAATGGCAGATGGAAAAGGATCACATGCTACTATTCTGTCTAACTGAGAAACTTTTACCAGTTTTAAGACCAACCTGAACTTACAGTCAGTAACAAAAAAATAATCATTTTTTCAAAAAAAGCAAGGTACATTTATGTCTTCAGTCCCACTTACTTTCACAGTTTTCTGTTTCCCAGCATGAGTTAGAGTAAACATTTAAAACAGCCATCTTGGGAAAAGATGTACAAGAAGATACTTTAGCCATGCTATCCTATACTGTTTGCCAGATTCGTTGTTCCAAAACATTTTATTCATTTTCACCATGCAAGGAAGAAAGCAAAGGCTGGTAGTATTAAGCTGTGAAAAATCTTTTTGCCTAAAGTACATACAACATTACACATGATCAAAACTGAAGCTAAATATGTAAAGGTAAATTTCATGGCAAGGAAAAATTATATGAATTCACATTAATTTTTTAAAGGTTGAATGATCAAAGAATGACCATCTTTTTCTAAATTCTGTTTCAAAATGTCTAGACTTCTTTACACAACTTTCCACACATTAAGTCTTTTCCATGGGGTTATATAACACTTTTCTATGCATGCAAATCCTGCTTAATGTAGTGGTAATTGTGTGAATAAACCATCATGCTTCCTCAGGTCATATGAATTATTACTATAAAAGTCTACAATCTTACAATTTAACTTATGACTTAAAAAAAACCATCCGTAGCACATACATGGTATTGTGCATTGTAAACTCATCAAATTAATTAGAAAAATTCTGATTAACATATAATTAACTTTAACTGAAATGTAATTCTGTACACTCAGAAACTTGCTGTTTCTATCATAAAAATGGAAAGAAACTTCAGATGTTTACCCTTACTTATATACTTTGTAGATTGCCATAAAAACTTTAAAATGTTAATCCTGTCCATAGTCAGTAGGAAATAAGGAACAAACCAAAACATATTAATGTTTCAACATCATTTTTATAGCTAGATGGTTACAGCAGCTTAAAATGGTTTCCCCATAAACATTACTAAGAGCCAGAACCAGAAGGGGACCTTTTCACATCACACACTAGAACCATATATGGCTTAGTTATTTTCCATTCCTCTAAATGTCATGACTGAGTGAACTGCTTTTTCAAAGTTGCTAGTTATGTCAAAAAGCTTGTAAAAGTCCCAGCTTGAAATGTCCCTTTCTAAAAAAATAAGTAGTAGGAGCCAAGGAACATCAAATGATCAAATTTGTAGTTATGGCAAAACTTTAGTAATGACATTACATGTAAATATTTCTGTTTACAAGTGTACAGTAGGGTGAGGGAACTTACCCATCTCTGTAGTGCTATGGTTCAGCAGAGTAAAGATTAAGCTCTCCAGGTCATCATAGTCCATTTTACTTCTGAGAGACAGACCGTACTGCAGACATAGAGCAGTAAAACAGCCTCATTTACACTATTTTGTATACCAGTGGTGAAATGAGTAGGTAAATGCCAGTTTATCACTGTCGAGGGTTTAGATTGCGAGGTGACAATAAAACCCTGGCAGATGTATTGTTAAACCCTCTCTTCCCCCCCCGCTTCCCCCTTTTTGCTCCTCTCTCTCCCCCCTTTCCACTAAGGACAGGCGATTGGGAGGAAAAGAAGGACAAAGAGAAGAGAGTTGGAAAAAAATTAAAGATGTTTTACTAATGCTACTAATAAGAATAGAGAAAATAATACAAAATATACAAAACCAACCTTGAAAGTCTCAGCAACTGCAGGGCCGGCACCCAAAGTCCTGGATTAGACTCCAAAGCCAACCAGAGCTGGATTCAGCCTCTCACTAGGCCTCAGTTCGCAGGGACGACTAGCAAGGTCCTCTCCTAATGTTGGCCATAGGGAAAAGGAGAAAAGGGACCAGATCCTCATGATCTCCCACTTTTATATGAAGTATTCACGTGAATGGAGTGTTATACACAGTTGGTCAGTTTCTTGGTCACTTGTTTCTCGTTGCCCCTCTCGCGAGATGTCCATCCATGCTTATCAATAAGTTTGCATTCCATTGCTAGGTTTACCAAAACATGTGTCTGGTTCTCCAGGAAAATGCATTTAATATGAAGGCTTTAGCTGACAGGCAAAATTCACTGAAAGAGAAACTTGTTTTTAACAAAACCAGGATAATCACATTAGCACTTAAGAAAGAAATGGGATTTTCTATGGATGGGAAATGGGATTGAATAAGAGTGTGTCATGTCTTTTTTTTTTTCTCTATCAGTTTTTTGGAAGGATCATTTGGGACTTTTAAGGTCCATTTGTAGATATTGAAGTTTATCAGTGCCGTATCTTAAAGGTATGATTACTCTATGAATTTTAGTGAAACAGCAGCATAAGTTTTCACCTGGTCTGCAAAAGCTCATTCATCTCCCTGGATGCCTATGCAGGCAACTGTCTAAAATGTTTACCCACTGTTTCAAAGCTGGACTCTTTAGATTAAAGGTGGCTTGGATACACTAATCACATATATCCATCTGCAAGTACTCTATGCGGCAGTAAAGTGTGGACCCATCGGCATTTGTAGCTCTCCAAAACTTGGGGCATGAATAGCCATGGCATTAAAGTCTTATAAAGATGAAAACGTGTATTTAGATACCTAAGTACTTCTGAAATTCCAGAGGTACCCAGCTTAGTTATGCTGTTTTGAATTTTTGTCATGTATCTTCACCCTTGTCTGCTTGGTACTCAGCAATGGCTGATAGACATTCACTGGTAGGAGCCCATTAAGGGACAAACCAAGAGGAAATAAAATGACAAAATGAAAATACAGTTTTTATTTTGAGCACTCTAGTTCTGCTGAAGTTAAAATGGTTCATTTTCCCAAGGCTGGCTGTAGGTACTAAGTCTAAAAAATAACTTGTTAGAAATAATAAATAAATAAATCTCCAATGCTTAGATGGACAGGTAGATGAGGACATTACAGAAAGAACTTATAGAAGGAGGAAGAAGGGACTTTTCTCATTCAGTAATGAAGATAAATTAGATAGTGACCATTTGAGTTGTTTTGTTGAGCTGTGAATAGTGGAGTGAGGCTTAGATGACAAATGAAACGTCAAAATGTTTTGTTGTATTGATTAATTTTTCAAAAATCAGGATTTCTGATAAATAAATGTAGTTCTTTGCTTCAAAACTTTTGTTTATAAGTCATTGCAGTGTCCAAGGATGTTGAAAGACAGATATTAAGCACTGAGAACCAGCATGGCTGCATCCCAGAGAGTTAATTTGGATTGTCTGGCCTTAAGTAACGTATGATTTGAGAAACCAGTCCTATCATCTACTAGTACACTTGAGCAGAATGTTTTCTTGACACCTCATCCTTAATTACAGTACTATAGGTACTAAATGCCTTTTAAAAATCCGGCACAGCTTTGACTCACAAAGAAGCCATGAACAATAATGTTATGGAGATGGAGGGTGTGAAGTTGGCTTATGAAACACACCAATACTGATTTCTCACTTGTTCTGTTTATTCCTTGTTTTGATATTGTGTGTGTTTCACTGTTGTTGGTTTGTTTGTTTTTTCTTCGGAAGTATGATGTTGTGGAACCATATATGTATTCTAATGAGCACAGGAGAAACTCATTAAAAAGGGCCTTATGAGTGCTGAGTGAAAGACCTGATAAAAGATCTTTACCGCAGTGTCTGATAATGTATTTGAAGGATTCCGAGAGCAATATGAGGGCACTGCCTCCTGGTTTCATTTACACTTAGTCTGGCCAGTGTATATATTGACTCATTTTAAATACGTCATCATTTGCACACATGTAAATTAAAGCAAAACAAAGCCCTTTATTGCTAGTTAGTTGACATCACTGTTTGATAGTGAAACAGTGTGTGTGAAATAAAGCCTCTTGTTTACTTAGGAGGACACAACACCTGCTGATGTAGGATGATTTGATTATGTTATACTGCCCAAAAGGCTGTAGCTAAGCATTGAAATCCTGGGTAGTTATCAGTTGCTCTGCTGTGCCACTACTTCACTGGAGAAAACTAAAATAAATTACACTCCTCTTAGCTGTTTAAAAATATGAAACTTACAAAAGAAAATATCAATAACCCAGGGATATGTATTTTTGAAATCAATGATTATACACATCTAGGAGGATATTGGTTACCATTTCTGCACTGTGTTTATACATTCTTGATCGACATCCATCTGCCTCAGAAGTCTGTTGGAGTGGGTTGAAAAGTGATTTGAAAGATTTTTAAAAGCCAAGAGCAAATTTGTACTCTGGCATGTGTAAAATATAAGAAAAATGCCCTTTTCAAAACTCAGTATATTATTTTATATCTAGATTACACATCTATGGAAGGTGTCTTTAAACAGTTTTCATGCTTTGTATTTGCTTTTCCTTCTTCATTCTTAAAAGGAATACCCATTTTTTGTTTGTTTGTTTTTGTGTTTTTGTTTGTGGGTTTTTTTGGATTGTTTTGGTTTGGTTTTTTATCAGTTGAGATTTATATGAAGGGCTGATGGCAAGGTGTCAGCATTTGGCATTTGCTACCAATCAGGCAACTACTGAAGCTAGACTCAGGTGCGATGTGATAATTACTGCAGCTGTCAGAAAAGTTCAGAAATGGGCATACTCCAGATGGTGTTAAGGATTACTGGAAGTATTCTTCTCTTAAGAATGAAATACTTATAAAACGATATCTGTATTTTGGAAAATTCTCATGTTATAAGGCTTGCAAACCTTGTTTCAGAGCTAGTGAATCCGAAGTAAATAACCTGCATGGTTTTTAACCTATATGATTTTTATAAATCGTATTAAGAGTTATATTCCTACAACACTGTTTTTGTTTCCTCTTCAGTTATACTTATTTTAATTTCTACACTAGTCGAAACTTAAAAAGTTGAAGTATTTGAAAATAAAATAAAAGGAACTCTGAAGGTGTCCTTGGCCATCTCTCAGGCCACAGCAGCCTTATCTTTATGTACAAATGATATTTCATATTGAGCTTTAAATATTTAAGAGGTTTTTCTTTTCAGTGGAATATCAGGATGTCAAGTCATATATAGTCATACTTTTTCCATTTGCCAATTAAATTGAAACAAGAATTGACTAATTTATATACAGGCTTTTATTTGAATGTATATGTATTCTAGCAGAAAGTTAGATCTTGTCCCCTGTTGGAGTTACAATGAACACTTTCTCATGGTCAGTTCAGGTTGGTCAAAATTTTGTACCAGACAAATGCATTTTGCATGTAAGTTTTATATTTGCAGTTCTGCATAGAGGGATGTTATAGAACTAAGTCTGTTTAAGCTTACAGGAGTCAAAATTACTTTATTGGCATGAATTTTTAAAGTTTTCGGGAAATGTGGCTAAATAAGGAGTGATTTGCAACACATGCAGTTTATGGTCCTAGAGAAGTTAAATTTGTCATGTAATATGTGTTGGTATTTTGAATTAAGAATTTTGGATTCTTAATTAAAGTTCAGAAGTTTCCCTGATTTGGGTGGTTTTATTCTCTGAAGAACAGAAAAAAAAAACATGGTGCATTCATAGTCATTGCAAATGTTGTTAGAGAACTCATGGTTTCCTAAAGAAAGCCTGGCTCTCTAAGGTATCAAGATTTTGGAATCATGAATAGAGTTTGAATGTGAAGGGTGCTTTTTGAGGAATTTGCAGAAGAGGAACTTTCATAATAAAGAAGTCTGCAACTGAATGTGCTTAATATTTGAGACAGTTTTTTGTCAGAAGGACTTACCTAATCAGTTTCCCTCTGTTACTTCAGAAATGTCTGAACTATGTATTTTTGAATGTCAAGTGTAACTTGGATCCTATAAGCAATGCGAAACCAATACTAAAAGTAATTACTGGATGGCATGAAGAATAATAAAATATAATTTTAGACCTCGAAGAAGTCTGGGAGCTGGAACATCCTGTTGTCTATTTACTGACATAACAGTTCTGTCTGAAAACCAGAAATAGAGATGCCTGCTCTGCTCCATGCTACATGTCTGCTCATAGGACAGCCAGGACACAGGAAAGGAGCAGTGGCAGGTGTCCAGTTCCCCTAAGGACTATTGATGTCTAGTGTCTGTCATTGCCAGACTTCAAACCTGAGGCCAGGAAGAGTGAGAACACATTCCCATCCCTACTTCCGAGTTAAAAAATAACTAAAACCAGCGTTTACATTGCTTATGTTCTTCTGAGGAACCACAATGCCTCAGAAATCCTATACGAATCTTAAAACTAGTGGTAAGAGCATAAGGCAAATCTTACTGATGACAAAATCTCGCTAGTGGTAATTGCAAGTGTTGCCAGCTGTATCATCCTAGCACTCTGAAATGCTTTGGATGGTATTTGTTGTGAGCACAATCTATTGTGGAGAGATGTGTGATGAGTGTATAATTAAAAGTATCTATACCACTGATGTACTTATGCAACTCAGAATTCAGACTATCTCCTCAATTAAATACAAATTATTAAAATGCCAACTATTAGCATCCTGTAATTATGACTCTTAGCAATTCCGTCATTATCCACTCCTTTCTCTATGCAATAATACCCACCTGGAGAGAACTTTGTATCTATAGTCTTTGCTAACGAGCAGGAATTTATTTTCTCTTTATAAAAGAATAGAAAATTCATGATTATCCTTCAGACATGGTGTGCATGTCTCAGTTTCAGAAACTGTGTCATTCTAAAACAAACAATAAGAAACAGGGTTTGATCTGAAGCTGGTAGATTTAGTGAGTTTTAAATTATGTTACGTATGATTTAATAGATTATCATTTTAATAAAATGGCATCTGTCTTCATGTGCGCATATTCAGTACTAATGGGGGATTATTATACTGAGAGCAACAGGGTGATTTTTACCGCTATAGTGGGTAGTTTAAAATGGTTAGGTATATTGGATCTAGTTTTATCCATTAAAAATTTTACTGCAGAAAATATAAATGTTTAGAATAACCTGAAAAGAACATGATTTCACCTCTGCTTAGTGGGAATGTTGATATTTAGTGTTTGATTAATATTGCGTTTGGTATATATACAATGTAGTTCTAGAATCTGACATTTTGAACTGAGGTTCCTTAATTACCTGATTTCAAGTGTTCAGGTGCTCTTGCGAAGTAAAGCATGCTGGTGTTTTAGAACTGACCAGGGTCTGCTCGCCAGGGAAACGTCACATTGGTGGTATTGAAAGTTACATGGTTCATCAGCCTAATGTTTCATTTGAAATAGCAAGTGTGAAGTCCAGCTTCAAACTCCTATTTGCTAGATTTAAACAAGAAAATGCAATGAAGAGGGCATGGCCCTACTGACTGTATTGATCTTAAGGGACCCAAACAAAGGTTGCCTGGTTTCCATCTGCTTATGCTGTCCTGTTGAATTTCCTTGGGCAGTGCTCTTCAGGCCATATCTGCTGTAATAACTTCTACCTCATGAGTGTCACATCTGATATGTTAGAAGTGAGAGCCTGAAGAAGTCTTTCAGTTCGTTATCTTGTCATCCAGGGTAACCTCACATTCAGTTGGGATAGTTCCTGTCTAGAAGCAACTGAGTCCCTCACTGTCCTGCACCATGCAGTCCACATCATGCCATCCATATGCAGGCTGCACCTGCTCCAGGTTTGACATCAGGATAACCTGGATGGTAGCTCCTTGGCAGGAAGTCAGACTCCACATAAATTCTTGGTTTTCTAGAAGAAACAAGCCCACAGTGGAGGCTCTGAAGCCCTATTGGTGTGGGTGTTAGAAATGACCATAGGAGTCAGAAAAGGAAAACAAAGCAGAGCTTCTTCAGGGCTGGTATCACCAAGGATCTTTCTCAGAGGAAATGTCATTTCATGTTCATAATTAATATTCTCCTGCTTATCATACCACATGAAAGGTGTTAGGTGATCTGACCAGTAGACACTACTAAAATACACCTAGAAATACCAAAAGTGGGGTGGGTTAAAGCTTACTGGGAGTCTTCCTTAGAGATTGGTGTAATGGAGGTGACCTTCCAGGGGTGGGGGAGACAAAGCACTGGGCACAGGCAGGTGTTCGTGCTTACAGCTCTTCTGCTGCCCACCCATTGCTTAGTCTCCAGCTTTATTCTGACTTTGCTATGCAAGCAGCACTCTCTGACAGCCTGCTCGTGTGTGGGGTGACCCCTATGGACACAGCCCAAAGTGGTGAGATGTCCTTTATGGAGGTATCAATAGGAGGTCAGAGGGTTATGTTGTGAGTAGGCAAGTAGTTACACAGTAAATGCTCAAGGGCTTTGCTTAGAATACTGTATATGCTTATAGGCTCACTCTTGTTTCATAATTTGACATTCAGGAAAGAGGTAGCTTAACACTGTGGATGAATGTGGGATGCTTCAGCTTGTGGCAGCTCTCAGGAGGGGTCTAGCATGGCAGGATGAACACAGGTTTTTGTGTCACAACTATAAACAGGAGTGCTTCAGATATTCCAACCTTCACCTTTCTTGATGGCCATAAAAATACACAAATATATGTATATTTATCACCCTTCAGATTTTCACAGGTCAAAGACAAGTAACTTGCTGTAAGAAAGAGGAGTCTGGGGTCTTTTCGTACTAGGAAAGTGAGGAGTTTTCTTGACCTTTTTGAAAATGTTGTAAGGGAAAGGAAGAAGTTTCACATAAAAAGATACTAAAATTTATAAGTAGAATCAATGAACTTGTGTTTCTTTCTTTATCCTGGTCATTCTTGGTTTTTCTTTTTTCCCTTTCTTCTCTCTTTTTCACTGTCCTTGACTGTCTTTTTAAAATTATTCTTTGGTTCCTCTTTAGAAGGTACATTTCAAGTCATTGTAAATGTTGAAACATGCCAAAATGTTAAATGGCTTGTTGAATTCTGGGAATAGTAATAAACATTTCAGTAAACTGTAGCTGGACAATGGATTGCATAAAGCTTTAGTGTCATAAAAATATACCTTTAAAATAGTACCAAATGGTATATGAGTGCCACAGTTTCCTAAGTATCTCAGAAAGCATTAATCAGCACAGCTTCAATAGAGACAACTTATTTTTTTTGTCAGCAGTGCTTTATCTGCTTTAATTTGTTCTTCACATGTTTCCATGACAACCGAGGGAAAAATAAAAACCAAAAATCAGTGAAGGCAAGACAAAACCACTTCCTTTGATTCATACTGCTCTGATAAATGTGAGTTTGACAATCAGCTGTGGATCACAGGTTTGGTGGTTTTTTTTATGGAAGAGGTAGGATTTTTTTTTGCATATATTTATTCTATTAGCTTAAGGAAACAAAAGGAGGTATTTTATGGAAACTGGGCTTTTTCGTATTCCACAGTCTTGTTTTAAAGCCTTTACATATGTAGAGTTTTCTTCTTCTCTTGGCTACACTCCTTCCTGCTATTTGGATTTTTCTAGTCTCTGTTGAAGAGATTTTTCAGATACATCTGAGCTGAAAAAATGAGACATAAAAATAAAATGTTTTGTGGTGCGATGTTATGTTTCCTTGAAGAGATGCATTTTATGTTTTCCTGTGATTGCTTACCTTTCTCCCAAATATGCTGTAAGTAGATCAACACCATCTGGAAACAATGGTGTTACTTCTGACTGGGAGCATCAGATCTCACAACTCGTTGGTAGGCTCAGTAGATAGAGTTTTATTGTGTCTTCATGCAAGCTAACAACACAAATCAACCATTGTAGTATTTCATGTTTGGTTCTCTGTTATTGGTATCTTAAATCTATAAGCTTCTTGTATAAATACAGTTTCAAAATATGAGGAAAAGAAAAACTACAAAAGCAAGAATGGTTATTGAAGCTAGAATCCAGATCCTAACTTCTTCACGGCTTGGAAATGTATTTTTCAAGTAGCATTGATGTGAGCTGTTTCCTATCTATTTCACCTCTCTCGTGAAACTCCAAGCACCTTTGCTACTGGCATTTTAGTTATATTTTTAAATAATATGGCTTGGACACATACTTGCCAAGGAAAACAAGGTTCTTGGCCTGGGGAATTTGTTGCCCTCTTACTTAAAAAAAAAAAATAACAAAACAAAACAACAAACCTATAAAAACCTCACAAAGACACGATAGATTTGGGTTTGAGAAATATTTTTTCTTTTAAAATGTGAATTACTACATTCTCAGATGCACTTATTGTTAAAATCTGCTGAGCACACATTTTGGAAAGTGATTTTCTTTCTTCGCATAAATGCGACTGCAAACAGCTTGCTGTGAAAATGAAATACTGAGTACTTGCCATCCTCATTATGCTTCTTAGTTCTGATTTCTTGCCTAACTCATGGTACTCCTGCTCTCCAGTTACCTGATGACTTCAAAGTAGCTTTAAGTAGGCAGTGGGAATTTAGATCTTAAAAGAAACCAAACCTCAACCACCCAGAAACCAGGATCATGTAATTTTGTTACTGTTCCTCATTTTCTGACCACACAAGTATTAAAATTAGGCTATTTTGTATTTTAATTTGTGAGCACAAACATTTTAAAATAATGTTACTCAAAATAAGTATATTTGCATGTACAGCTATCTTGTTGTAAAGTCTGAGGTCAGATTATTCTTTGGCTTATTGAATCACATGTGATGATGCAGTGTTGTCTCCCGCTAATTTACTGCTATGTGCAAGTATCTTCCTGCTAAGACTTGCCTTATGTTCGTAGATACATCTGGGATAAAGAATTGGCTTCCAAATATAAGAATTCATCCAAAAAGCAGAGCCTTTTATAAAGGAGACAGAGTAATGCTCAGTGCAGGAGGCAACAAAATCTCTAGGTTGTTCTTCAGCATTTAGAAATCATTTCCTAGAAGTAAAACTTGATGAGCATTTTGTTTTCAGAAGTTAAACAGATGAGGTACCTCCAGGGCCAAAGTGAATTCATTTTAAGTTCAGTAAATAATTATTGTATTATGTTGTTCACTGAGCTCCACAAATTAGTTTGGCTGACTTGGTCCTTGAATATATTTCTCAAACGCCTCTTTCTGCCACGCTTTATTGTGCCAAATATAACTTTTAAAAACAGTTCAATTTAGTCCATGTGAAAAATCAGAAAATACCAATTTAGGGTAGCAAAAAGTAATTGCAGAACTACCTTTGCCATACATTTGAAAGGCAAAGGGCAGTTATTGCTTAAAGCTGAAAGATGCTGTGTTGCTGACCTGCTGCAGCAAAATACTTGGCTATGGGTTTGAACTTGAATGTGTGGACAGTCTGACTACCTTTGGTGGGGTTTCTCCAATGTTTCAGATCAGATTGCTGAACTCAGCACCACTGTAAGACCAAGACAATTTAGACATAATGGGTTATTAGTTCTGGGTGATGAAAATAGGCCTTTGGCTTCTGACCAGATGTTGTCAGATGTTGCTGGGGGCAGGCTGGGTTGCAGCCCATGTACACAGTGCACTGCGCATAGTATTTCTCACCCACAAAAGTAAAAATAAACTGTGAGATACTAAAGACTATAAATCCCTCTTTACCATGCTTCTTAGGGCAATATAACTACAGGCTATCTCTCAGTCTGGGTTATGCATTATCTGCATAATTCAGCTGGGCTTTGCTAACTTAGAAGGCTTTAAAAAAAATAAAATAAAATTCGGAATTGTAAGGGTATATGGATGGCATCCACAGTATTGTCACCCTTTGTTGCCTTTGGTTCATCTTGGAATTTTATTAATAGACACCCTTGGAGTGTTTAATTGTTCATTTTAATTCAAAACACAAGTCCCCATTTTTAATTCAGATTATATCAGAAGATAAATCTCTATGACTGTTTGTAAAATTGGATGTAAATTATATATTCTTTTGTACTTCAGTTGCATTTGATATCTTTAAAAATAAAACAGATACTGAAAAGAAATAATATTTTCCTAAAACGTACTTTCACCTTATACTTCTCTGTCACCACAGTAAATATATGTAAGTCTTAAAATGCACTTTGCTTTCTGTGGCATCATCTATGGAAAAATTATGAGCCAATATTAAGTTAAGTAAGACACATCTGACAGTCATATTTCACTGCTACTTTTGCAAGCCGTAGATTGCAAGATTTCGTTAACGATTTCCCTATCAGTACAGGCAGAATATGGAAAACAACTGCAGCAGTACGGACAATCTTTCACAACACCCACAGGACCTGAATCACAGACAGTTCCTACTCCTGCTTTCTGGCTCAAACCCAGAGGAAATCTGCCTACACTTCTGTGCGGCAAGAATGGACAGGGAGTAATTTATGGCACATCGATGTAACACCTTTAGTTCTTGTTATTTCTACTACAGGAAGTATTCTTGCAGCGGCCTACTGCGTGTACTTCGTACCCTTTGGTCTGTCATTTGCCTTCTTGGCATTTAGCTTGGGCAACCAGGCTGTGTTTTGGAAGATACTGTTTTCATGAGATGTTCAGTTGTGTTTAAAGGAAAAAACAAACAAACAACAAAAAAACCATAAGGTAAGGCAGCATCTTACCTTTTGTTTTAAACTGTGCTTAAGATTAAGGTGTTATGTTATCATACTCTACTTATTATTACCTTCATTTTAACTTGGGATTTATGGAAGATACAGATTATACCATCTGCATGATTATGACGCAGTTCTGGAGTTCTTATTACTAACAGCAAGACTGGTTAAATTCTCCTCTCACCTTGTTGTGGCTGTGATTCTTGAGCTGTGTGCATTTGGTTAAGAATGATTAAGTTGTACCCTCAAGAGAAACTCATAATTTAACACATATTTATATATGAAATTAAGAACGGTATAAGCAACTGTCTTGGCCCTACTTCATGGGTGTTGGGAATCAGGATTTTGGCTGTAGCTTGGTCCACAGGGAGGGCTAGAAATAGGAAGGAAGTTGAAACCAATCTAGAAGACAGCTTGTCTTTCATAAGGTTTTTTATAAAGTATTAAGAGTTTCCCCTACACTAGGAATAGCTTGTCTACTTATACCTGATCCAAAAGAAAATTAATGGTGAATTTTGTTTTGTGATTTGGATTGCCTTCGTCTAGTGACTTATTTGTGTAAAATGGATTTAGACATAGGAGATTATTGTGAACTGGAAAATAGGAAGGGAACAACAGGGAATGAAATATACGTGACCTAAAAGGCCCGCAAAATTGGGACAACTGTGACTATCAATGGCTACTGAACAAGAAAAAAAAAGTTAAAATATCTGACTGATTCAGAACAGAGTGAATTCCATAAAGGTTTAAGGCTTAGTTGTAATTTTTCTTTAATCCAGTTAAAGACCAAATGATTCTGGCCTTTCTTGTGTGGTTTGTTTTGTTTGCAAATCTGGCAAAATGACATGCAATATATTTTATATGTGTAAAACACTATTTAGAATTTCCTGTGCTGCAGTAACAATGGTGAGAGTCCAGCACTGATATTCTCTAAAATCGTTAGAGTTATGATGGCTAAAAATACAACCAGTTGCTATAGCAACGGGAACTTGAAGATGCACGTATTGCTGCTTTGTCTACTCTCTTTCAAAAATTTATCAAAAGAAACCTTTTCTTGCCCATAAGTAGTAATCTTTAGCTGTCATAGTTGCAGTTTTACATAATGTTTACTTCCTGCCTGCTGAGTGATGTGTTACTTCAGGAAGAAAGCACAACAGAACATACTTAAGTAACCTGTGAGCATACACTTCTTATAGGTTACTGATGCATGTTAGGGTTAAGGACTAAATAATTCCAGCAATCCAAAGTTTTAATTGCCATAATAAGCACATATAAATGGCGTTTTGCTATTATAATGTATTATAGAAACATGTTCAATAGGGTAAGTAGTTCATAGAGTAAGTATAAATACACATTAAAAATGTTGGTACGCTAATATTTTTTTGGTCTATCATCTGTTCTCCAAGTTCTGTGTCTGGCTGATTTTTATTTTATTTTTGAGCTCCAGAGATTCATCCAAGTTGCTTCTTTGACATTCTCCAACTAAACAAAACCTGATCTTTTGAGTTGTGTCTCCATTTTACAAGCCCTGTCCTGTGTTAGCTTTTTAAAAATTTATTTATTTTTAATTTATCTCTTATGGCGTTACAATATTTAATTAGTATCTTTGGCAGTTTCTTTCATTTAGATTTTTGCTAAGACATGGCATTGTATAGTAAACCAAACAAAATCTGAATGAAAGGCAAAATCATCATTATCAATTAACAGCCTTGATTTCTATAGTGTGCCTGCATGTCTGTAGTGCCAATTCCTAGAAAAACAATTCTCATTGAAATGTTTCAATATTTTGTACTGATCAGGTTTTTCTTCCACTCACTGTTTCTCACTAGCGGTGTCTGCATGCAATTTCAATCAACTTTACTAGCTGATAGGTGGTTGTAGGACTTGGTAGATTGAGTTTAGCTGTGAAGGCAAAGACTCAGAAAGGCCAGTGACTAAATGATAGGATGAATAGACCAAGCAAAAAAAACCCCATTTTCTTCTGTGTCTAAGATACTCTGGAGTACTTAACCTTTTGATGCAAGATTCACATATGAGGGTATGAATACTAACAAAGATACAAAATATTTTTACATTTTTTTATTTGTTTCTATCTGCAAAAGGAAATAATTGATATTCTGCCTGTTTAGGGCATTAAGCTCATCACACACATATATAAGAAAAACTCACAGAATCACAGAATATTTGGGACCTCATCATCTAGTCCAATCCCCCTGCCGGAGCAGGAACACCTAGATGAGGTTACACACAGGAACATGTCCAGGCGGGTTTTGAATGTCTCCAGAGTAGGAGACTCCACAACCCCCTTGGGCAGCCTGTTCCAGTGTTTTGTTACCCTCACTGAGAAGAAGTTTCTTCTCAAATTTAAGTGGAACCTTTTGTGTTCCAGTTTGTACCCCTTACCCCTTGTCCTATCATTGGTTGTCACCGAGAAGAGCCTGGCTCCATCCTCGTGACACTCACCCTTTATGTATCTGTAAACATTAATGAGATCACCCCTCAGTCTCCTCTTCTCCAAGCTAAGGAGACCCAGCTCCCTAAGCCTTTCCTCATAAGGGAGATGCTCCACTCCCTTAATCATCTTGGTTGCCCTGCACTGGACTCTCTCCAGCAGTTCCCTGTCCTTCTTGAACTGAGGGGCCCAGAACTGGACACAATATTCCAGATGTGGTCTCACCAGGGCAGAGTAGAGAGGAAGGAGGACCTCTTTTGACCCTACTAACCACCCCTCTTTTAATACACCCCAGGATGCCATTGGCCTTCCTGGCCACAAGGGCACAGTGCTGGCTCATGGTCAACTCAAACCCTTTCTCTATATAAAATTCAGAAGCATTCCGCCTGTCTCCTCCTTACATCCAGTTTATTTGGTACATCAGAATGAAATTCTCCCAAGAGCTTAAGATTGACCTGGTGCCACACTTACTTAAGTCAGAGGTACTTCTACCACTGACAGCATTGGGAGCAGATATTATCAAATGCCAAGCCCTACAGAAGCCATCAGAGAAACCTGTTTCTGACTGTCTACACCTTAAAATGAATGCTCTGTGGATGGAGCAGTGAGGCCGTGATGGTACAGACCAGCTGGCAGGAAAGGCTGGTGCATATTGGTTACTGCCCTCCGTTGCGGCCAGCACTCCTCTGCCTTTCCTATTGTTGTGTCCTAGGCAAAGTACTATCAATTAAATTCCTTTGTTAAAACTAATATGTTGTGTTTATTTGCAGTACAGTACTGTTAGGATTTTGCTGGGTAGATATAAATTACTGTTGGAAGTATCTTAGGATTGATTTGGGTATAATAAAGAGGAAGAAAGCAGCAAGAATATGTTTTTTGTGATCTTTATTTGCTGCTGGCTATTTATAAAAGTTGGAAAAAAAAAGTTACATGTTAGAGAAGTGCACACACCATGCTCTGGTTTCAGGACTTGTACAAAAAAGAAAACAAAACCAAAGCATTTTAATTAGTTTTTGTGGTTATCTTAGAACGAAAATACTTAAGAGAGCTGAAGGAATGTGGGGGCCTTAAATATTTAATAAATTATTAGAAGTGCATTCTGTTTATACTGATTTAACATGCTCTGTCCATATGGGTAATTCTTTGCAAATGGTTAATCTTTATTCTTGCTCTTCATATTTGTGACTAAGCAACCATATACTGCTTGTTTACCATTAAAATAATGAGACTACCCTTCACCTTCTTTATGAAAAAATTAACTAGAATAGACCAAATACCAATCTGGCTCAGAATTTAAAATGCCTTTCCTCAGGCAAACCTCGCTTTTAATTCTGAAAAGGAATCTCATAAATTGCTATTTTGTTAGCAGTTAAGATCTACCAGAATTTTTTTATCCCTTAAAGTGAAATAAATATGTACTTCATTAACTATGGTTCTAATTGGATGCTATATTTTAAAAATGCTTTAAAAGATGTTTGTGTATCATCTGGTAAGTATTTTGGATAAGTTCATTATATGGTTTAGAATTGTGTAGAATGGTATTGATTCTGAATCTATCTACTGTTGTGGAAGGAGATTTGGAGTTTAATCTATCCATAAGCGGAGGATGCTTGCACTTCAGCTTTAAAATCTTTCCCAGCTATTCCTACAAGTTTTAGGAATGACTTATTTTAGGGACTAGGTCTGAAAAATTCCTCTTCGAAAACAAATAGATAACTTAAAAAAATACATCAGGAAAAAATTCTAAAATGTTAAGTCAGTGGTGAAATACCTATAATCTCTTTTCTTCAGCTAATTTAAATCAATAAATGCAAGACTTCAGCATTCAGATACAATTTATTATTTCTCTTTTTAGAAATTATTATTGTTATGTATGTGAATTCTTGTTGGATTTCATATACTTTATCACACATATGCACTTAGTTTTGTTTGAGAGTTTTGTTTCCACGATCCAGGTAGTACAAACCAAGTAAAATGTTAAATGTTACCTCAGGGGAGGATGAAGTACCTTGTCTATTTTGAGTACCACTCTGGTTGCCATGGTAACAGAAGAGGAAACTATCAGCATGCAGAGCTTAATTTTCCTTTCTCTTTTTGTGTTTTGTTTTTATTTAATACATCTTAAGAACAGTACTCCACTTGAAGTTTTCTATAAAGTTAAGTAAAATCTCATACTTTTAGAGTTGCAAATTAGATTTTCTTCCTGCTGTGATGAGGCAATAGAGTGCCTCAGAATTAGAGACAGATATTGTTTTATTTATTTTAGTAAATGATTAATAACCTAAGAATGTGATTTTTTTTTCACCATCTTCAGAATATTTGAAACTCAATCACAATTCAGCAAATAGTGAACTAAATGAAAAAAGGCAGGATCTAGAGCCATAAAATGAATGACATGCTTATCTTGAGGGCCATATCTAACGTTCAGAACCCAGAGTGATTCCTGCCTTGCCAGGTCAGTCATTCTGTTCCATGTTTTATAGGAGCTGAAATTTGGAAACAGAGTGGTGGCTGATCAGGCCTACAGTGTGTGGACAACAGGATCACAGGCACAGGGCATAGTTTTCCTGCAGCTTAGAAATGATGGTATTTAGTTTTCCAAATCTAGCCAATAGTCCAGTTATTGGTAGTATCTTCAAGGACATAGAATAGAGTAGAATAGTTCAGTTGAAAGGGACATACAGCATGTGTGTTTCATTTTAATTATTTGCAGTCCCTGAGCAGATAGAAACCCAAACCGTTCTGCCAGCAGGTTTACCAGCATCAACATTTGGAATGGATTCTTTTGGTCTGCCTTGTTTTCTCTCTTCTGTTTCTTAATAAGTGACCTAGTATTCTGGTTGTGAAAACTTTGTTACATATTTTACGAATAGTTGCATTCAGAATTTTTGAAATTTGTGGCAAGTTAGGTTGAGGATTGCCAGTCAGAGAATTTGTACACTCCACAATTTCAGGAAAAAAGGTGAGATTACCAATGTTTACCGTATTTGAAATTGAGATCCCCCTGGATATTCCATGTATTTAATTTTTCATTTACCTGTCTTCTACCTGCGCTCCATTTTTTTTAATGCCACTTTGAGTAGTATTTATAGGGAAATATAACATTTCATAAGAATTTCATGAAGGAAAATGCCAAGCCGGTACTCCATTTGTGAATTTTTCTTTTCATAGTTACTTTCATACTACTGGGCTTGTTAACTTGAGTACCATCACTTTTGTAATTGGTAGCTTTGGAAAGTATTCCTGTTAATCTTGTGATGTACTGCATATTACTAGTGGTAAATTTGCATTAGTGCAGTCCCTGGCCAACAACAGAAAGGTCTTACAGTCATTATCAGTCTGATAGGACTTAAAATTCCTAATCTGAGATAAAGGTATTTTTTTGTAAGATAACTATTAGATCACCCAAGCTATGATTAGGAGGGAAGGAAAATCTGATCTCTTGAGACCTGTGATGCATCGGTATATGACTAAAATTACTGCAAACTCACTATGTATTCTTTATCTATTTCTCAGCTGTACTTTTCTTCAAATGAAGGGAACTTGAATGGATCAATTTTTATGTCAGGAATTCTGGATTTTGTTCACATAAGATTCTGCATTTGATTTTACACTATTTTTTATTATTAATTTCATTTTTTTGTGGTAGGGTTTTTTGAGCACAATGAAGAAAGCTTAAAGTTTTATGCATATTTTTTTTTTTTTCTAAAAACACAGACATTTTATGTTAATGTCATTCTTCACTTTTACTTGCTTACTATATTATTTTCTGAAGACATTATTCTCAGTACTAATTTAGCCAGAAAAGTCTGATTAATTGGCCTAGATGAAGTCTTTCATAAACCAGCTTGCTTCAGTTGTGGGCTCAGAGAATGAAATCAGGTACGGAAAAAAAATATTGAATCTCTTTGCAGGGCTGTCTTGATGTCTGTATATTTTAGTATGCCCATTTGGCATTTTCAGTTGATAGACAGCCTTTCATCAAACTACTTGATGCATGCTGGTCCCATTTGCCATGTTATTTCATGCTATGCCAGTATGCTACATGCATGTTCCATGTTGTAAGTAGTAAGCAGTCTGGGTGAGTGAACCCAAATTACATCCTAGTATGAAGCAGCATTTTATGTATTTGAATTTTAAAAACTTTAATAGAGAAGGAGCTTCCAGCTTTCATTTTAGAAAAACCTTGTACTTCCTATTGTGTTCCTCACTTATTTCTCTGGAACTTCTCTATCATGTTTTCTCAATGTCTTTTTTTTTTTTCCAGTTTCTTTTGATAATAGTTTTTGCTAATTAATCTGCTTTGAAGGTAACTTTGACTACAGCTATTTGCTCTGATATTGTTATTAAGAGACAACTTGTAAGAACTATGTGGAGTTATTGAGGTGAAATGCGAATTTCAAGAAAAAGCGTGAGTCTTTAGAACACAATTCTATGTTTATTTTATATTTTTTAAAAATGATTGTCTACTGTAGAAGTGTAGACTGCCTTCCGTACCTATGATATAATTAACTCTGTAGTTGTTTAGACATCATAGAAATAGGACAGTTAGAATTATTCATAGGTCTGTAAAATAGAGATGTCAAACTACTAGTATTTCCACACGTAATTACCGTGAAAATGGGAACTATGCCTGTAAATAGCAGATCAAATTGACAAGCTTCAATATATTGACATCTAAGCCACTGTAATTGGCATTTCTTATTGAACCATGTAACACCTAAGTTTTGATGTAAGAAAAAGATATTTTAATTTATAATTTTATCAGTGGCATACAGTCATTAAAAAATTGTAGGATTACTTAAAGCATGAGGAGACCCATTGTATGCAGAGTATTTTGGATTTTATTATACAAAATTAGAGATCAGGTGGATTTCACATGATGAGATATATATAACCACTCTCTAAGCTGGTCAGTGATACAAAATATACTACACCAATATACTACATCTTGAAACTGAAGAAGTTTGAATGAAATAGAAGCAAAATCATCAGAGTTCTTTCATAGAAGGATAAACTGAGGAAACTGAGGTTATTTGACCTAAAGAGAAAAAGACTCTCAAATAACACTATTTTTTCAAGTACATAAAAGGCAGCAGCAAAATTGAAGGGAATTGTTCGTCATAGCGAGATAAGATTGGACAAGAATTAAAGGGTTCAGATTGCAGCAAAGAAGTTTCCTACTGCCTATTATAGGGAAGTTCCTAAGGGTGGAGATAATAAAGAACTGAAATAAATTGCCAATAAGGCTTTGGAGTTTCCTCTTTGGAAACCTTCAAGAAGTGATTACATGTAGATCTGTCAAGTTGATTTCTGCCTTGAGGCACAGTTAAGGACAAAATAAATGTTTGTATTCTTACCTGCTATGATTCCTGGACCATTTTCATTGATTAGTTAACTGTGAGACTTCTAAATACAATTAATACATTTAATCAGTAAATACTTCAATTCAAGATGAAAGAAAATGAAGAACACTGAGATAAATGAAAAAGGGAGTATGCGAAAATAGGGTTTATCTCAGAGCTGTTATAATATTCCAAAAAGTGTTAAAGTTTTGCAAGTGAGCTTTCTAAAAGATAGTGCCTAGTACTAGTGAAAGTTTACTTTTGAATTACACATTTCTGACAATACATACTGTAATTCAAAATAATAATAGGATATAGAATAACACAAATAACTTTCAAAATCAATGTTAGACAGTAACTCTACTATTTTATATAGAGACAGACACCTCCTTATTTTGTTGCTGCTACGTATTGTAAGTTTTCAACAACACATATGTCTAGGTACTTCAAACAGTCTTCTCTCCTCCACAAGATCTTTATGTATAAATAGGTTCAATGTGTCTTACAAATTGTTCCCATATTGCAGTGGAAGGCAGCATCCTTTTATTTTAGAATACACTTCAGAGTCTGTGCATCAGACATTGCAGTTCTCGAGAATGCACCGATTTTCAGCTGTCATTTAATAGTAATTGACTTCTCAGCTTCTGAATTCTATAAAGAGATTTTTGTGTGTGTGTTTGTCTCTGAGCATTTGGAGCAACATACTGGGATCTGAACATGCGTTTAATCTCCAAATGACACTGTTGCCTCCCATAAACCCAGCTAAGCTGAGTAACAGCACAGCTCTTGGCCAGTTCTGCCCCGCTCAATAGTTCAGAAACAACTTATGGTAACATTTACAGTAGAAGCAATGAATAATAAAACAGCAGATGAAAATAATCAAGCAGAGTAATGCACATCTAAGTAATAAACCATAAACTGTCTACTGCTTTGCAAAGGGGTGTCTCTAGAAGATCTTTCTAGTAAACAGAGCAGAGCTATTCCACTTTACTAGTCCTAGTTTGTCTGGTTCATCAGAAAACTCCACTTATTCCCCTGTGCTTGTTTTTGTGTCTGCTCTTCAAATGACTTTCGCCTCCTAGCTCATGACTGAGTCTCTATTGCCTTGATGCATCACAGCCATGAGGCAGTAGGGCCACTGGAGTGAAGAGAATTAATGAAGTGTACAGCTAGCAAAAGAGTTGTATCCCAGCCATTAAGTTCTAACAGTTTCAGCATTCATCACTTTGTGACTCGTGCAATGCATATACACACATACACTGAACATAGTCTTACCTTTATTTCTTCTACCCTAAACTTCATGAGTGGTTTGCCATAAAGTTATCTAATTGCTTTAGTCACAGTTTTTCTTTGCTAGCCATGGATTTTTCCCATCCATGATTTCTTCTCTTTTAGCCATTTTCTCTAGTTCCTCAACCCTTCTACAACATGCTTTTTGCAGCTGTGAGAAAGGCAAGACATGTCCAGCAGAAGCAGATAGAAAAGAATAAGAAAGGTGAAATACCTAAAATACACTACTGTGACTGGGTTTTAGATTCTATTCTTGATATATCTTAGTGTGTCTTCAGAGGTATGTTGTTGAAAGGAAAGTTTGCAATGGAAAAATGAAACAGTAGCTTGAGACTATATTCAGAACTGTATGATTCTGAGTGTGTTATGCAGTTATTGGAAGTGACTAGATTCTGAGTTTGAGAACAGGAAGGTCTTTGTTACCGATGGCCTTTAAAAGTTATTTAAAAGCTATTTAAAACTTTAATTGGTTGGTTTATTTGGTTTAAATCAATATTTCAGCTTATTTTGTTAAGTCAATTTTGAGAACCAAATTGATGGTTATATGGTGTGGATCTTGTGGATCTATATGGTGTGAGTAATGCCGTCTGTAGAGTACCGGAGGAATATTGTTCTGGCCTATGCATTATTGGAGTGTTAAGCAGAAAGGAGAGGAGTGCATAGAATCTGTACATCGTTTTCTCTGCTATTTACATCATGTCAGAACCTAGAAAAGGAAAAGAGACTAAATAACCTAAGTTTATAAAATCAGATTGTGCTACACAAGCATAATCACCTGATCACGTTCAAATATACATCTTGCAAGAACACATGTATTTAAAAATGAGAGTGGATTTTTTTACACTGAAAGCTGTTTACATGTGTTTAGATTTTAATTTATAACTAATCAACAGCATATAATAAGAACAAGAAATACTAGATATAGAAACATTTTTCTTCATTTATTTTAAAACATAGAGACAATCTAATTTGTGTAGTAGTTCCAGCACTCTGTATACTCTCAATAAATAGAACCACATATAGTGAAATAATTACTAGCAATTAGTTGTTGAAAATGTACTGCATCGAGTTTGATTTCTTTTTTTCTTGCTAAGTGTGTTTGCAATCCTCCAATTACATTATTTCAGTGTGTTGTCAGTTAAGCCTATTTTAAGAATGGAAAAAAAAAATATTTTTCTCTACCCAAAAACTTACGTAGAGTGCATGTGTATCCTGAGTATATTATGCTTCAGTTTTTAATTGCTTGTGATAGTGGTAACTGCTGACCACACTTCTCAAGCTTTTCTTTTATGAGTATAGATAGAGCTTACACATACAAGCTGCTAATTCATTAGAGTATCTGTAACATATGGTTGCTTTATACAACCAGCCTTAATGAGAAAACACTGAAATTAATTTAGATAAAAAAATTTCTGACTTCATCATGAGCTGCTTTGCAGCAGAAAACAATGAGTCCATTCAGTGGTCAGCAGGTTTACATCCAGGCAATGATGTGCTTATGGTATTAGCACAGTGTTGAATAGCACTTTATCTACTGAATTTTAGCTGTCACTTTATTGCCAAGACAACCAGTGACTGTAAAGGAAGGTGCACAGCTCCTTGCAGTTATACTTTGTCTTGACTACCTCAACTCACTTTGTATCATTGGCTATTCTGTGAACATACCATTCACTGTCATTTCAGGAGTGGATTATTTAATGAATATACATTAATAAATACACTGAACCACATAGACCCCTTCAGGTTTCCCATGGTGATTTCTCCTTAGTTTCTGTCTCCTGCCTTTTCTCCAGTTATTTATTCAAGTGAAAAACACAAACCTGGTTTGACACAAATCACCGAAGCAAGTAAGATACTTAATAGCATAGAAGCACTCCTGCTGTGGTATAGAGTTTATTAGAACTTTTTTATTATTTATTATTTTATTATTACTTATCCTGGCTTTTGATGATCCAGAGAAAGGATTATTACAGATTTGCCTATTATGAAATTTTCATGCCAAGAGGGTATAGAGGGACAAAAATTAATTCTCCGTTAACCACTGCAGTGCTGGTTAGCGCAATCTCAATTGCATTAAAAATCTCAAAATAGTTAGACAAGGTAAGTAGATGGCAGTGATTATTCACTTGAAACTCTGGACTTAACCAGTATAAAAAAATTTACTTTGTTGATGGACCAGCAACAGCTCTCCCTAGAACAGCATGATCCGGATCAATTAAGGTACTTGTTCTCCTTCAGTATTCAAGAATAGCTTGTAGATGTGTCTGTAAAAGTCTGTCTATCTTTGTTAAAGATATACTGTTTTGTCTTTTGGCTGTCACTGAAAATGAAGTGAAACAAGAAGCCTGCAAGACTGAGACAAATGCAGGTATTTTTGCATTCATTAAAGTGAGATGAAATGACCAGGTGACTCAGGAGTAGTATGGTAAATATGGTAATGCAATATTAATGCAAGAAAATAGTGTGTGGGCTAAGACAGGATGAAACTATTTCTTCAGTTTGATAGTTTTTGTTATTGTTCTAAAACCAGTGAAGTTGTTTTGGTTTTGGAGACTGTTCAGAATACATTAGATTTACTGTGGAGTAAATTTGTTAATTTTTGCTTGTTGCTGCTTGAGGGTTAATGGTAAACAAAACCGGTCCAAATCTGTGAGTGTAGATCATTAACATTAAGCTTGTGTCTATATAGCTTACTGAATCAAGAATTAATTCTCAAAATTGAAATGAATATTGTGGTAAAAATAAGGGCAAGTGATTTATTTACAAGTATAGACAGAACATTAAAAAAAAAAGAAAATTAAAGTTAAAGGACTGTTTTTGCAAGCATACAGGTAAAAATTGTGGTGTAAAGAGCTATGGATATAAGGAATCATTCACAGAGCAGCAGGCAAAACTCCTGATAGTCAGTAGAAGGTAGATAATTGTAACAATCTGTCCAAATATTTCACTATAAATTAACTGAAAATGAGTTATAATGAAGAAAGACTAGGATCACAGTTCATTGAACAGTTCAATATAATTGAGTTTCTGAAGTGATATGATGCGGATTAAAGGCTCAACTTTATTGGGTCAAAGGAGTAATTGTCCTTTTAAGTTGAAACTTCTAAGGTGGCTGAGCCAATCTAACAGGGAGTGGGGCAGGGGAATGACTAACACTTTCAGCAGCAACAAGTGCCTGATATCTGTTGAGACCTCCTCTTTCTAAAACTTCGGCTATAATGCCATACAGCTTCCAGACAGAAGTGGAACAGCTGGGTAAGCTAGGAGAGGAAAAAACAACCCACAATATTCAGGGGGGTTGAGGGAGCGAGGGAGTCATAGAAAAGGAAGAAAGAAAGGAAGGAAGGAAGGAAGGAAGGAAGGAAGGAAGAAAATGTTATGTTTATAGTATAAATATAAGTAATTTAATTGTGCAGAAAAAAAAAACAGACAACTGCATTATCTTAAGACTACTTTGTGAGATTTGTAAGAAGCATAATGTATTTTGAGGTTCTCTCATTTATTTGACTCCTTATTTGGATAGATAACCATTGGATATAGGTTGAGTAGGGAGTTCAAAATTTGACTGACTGTAGATATATACAGAATTTCCATGTAAGTTACGTAACACGTACAATATGATTGTCTGTTCTAATGGCTTTATGGTACTTGGAAAAATATCAGTGGAAGGTTTTCCCCACACTCTGCTTTCTTTTTCCAACAGAGTAACTGATTATGGAATACTTTTATTTTTCCTATTTATCACCTTGTTGAAGTGTCAGTTCCAAACCTTAAAACTAGCCAAAAGCAAAGTGAATGCTGCTGTGAATTATTAGTGTTGCCAAATGGCAGGTTTTCCTTTGCAGGGACAGGGAGAGGGATACTGCTTTAATTTTGTGTTGAAATTGCTGTTTGGTTATGAAATCCATTTAATTCCTCACACTATCTGCCACAATAGCCATCTTAATTGAGGAATCAATAATCAACCTTTCTTCACATGCAGAGGCATGCAGCTGCTGCCCAGCTTCAATGAAAGGTGTCAGCTGCACCCAAACCCTCTTTTATTTCTCTCTAAGGAGATTTGGTTTACACCATTGATTTATAATCTCATTGTATGCATATGAGCTATTTCATGCCTTAGTAGTATTTGCAATTTTTTCCCCCTCTTTCTGAAGCTAATACAGGAACTTTCCAGAAATTTCACTAATCAAAGCCTTCAACTTTATTTTTAGAATTTTGTGTTCTTGATGATTCTTAAAATGTGTTACCCAGAGATTGTTCCCTAGGTTAGGATTCCCCTTTTGGCTTCCCTGATATGAAGACAGATATGAAGAAAAAAAAAAAAATCTTGGTTTCAAGAAGTTTGAAGCCTGAATAGGCCATGCACAGATGATGGAGAAAAGTAAAACAGAACAGGAGTGACTTTGCCTGTCACACAGGTGACCAAAACTTAAGTCTTCTGTCAGCCAAGTCCTGTATCCCTGCACTAATTTGTTTCTTTGTAAATTTAACAGGACTAGCCCTGTTTGTGTGACTAATGCAGCAGCCGCAAAATTCTGGGTTTTTCTTAGAATTTTTTTTGTGTGGGTTGTTTTTTTGTTTTTGTTTCCATTTGTTTGTTTGTTTTAAATAAAGAAATGTAACCTGAAGCAATAGTGCAATTGTTGATAATGGGAACAACAGAAATACAGCTTACAAATGTGAATAGCATGTTTTTAGCATTATAAAATGCCTGTCCAGGTGGAGGGTTAAAATTGGCAATGGCATTCAGGAATACTTTTTTCTCCTCTCCTTTTTGGGAGCCTCATCTTGCTTAGTGTCATGTATCTTGTGGTTCAGAAGATTCTCAAAGCGGTATGTGGTGGCTTCAGAGAAATGTGAAATACATTTTAGGACAGGCTGTGGTTATATGGCGTTATTTGAGTCAAAGTTTATCTTACAGATTTATTTTTTTTTTTAATGTAAATAAAAATACATTTTGAAGAGCAACAGCCATACTAAACTGTTAAAATCAGAGTCCTCCAAATTTGACACCAGCAGCATTTTGCTTCTCAAAACCATATCTAATGTTTGAATAAGACTTAGCACGTTCTTCAGAAACTCTTACCATGAAGTAAATCTGAATGGTATTTGTGGACAGGTGGTTTTCTCCTAATAGGCAGGAAAATTTGCAGTAAATGCCATATATTAATATGTCCATTCAGGAAAAAAACACAGGACTCTACCCTTTGTCTGGCTTGACTCAGTTAAAGAACATAGCTGAAACTGTGTGCACAAAAAGCTGCCTGTGATTAACCCACAAATTAGTATAAAACTTGTGCTCCACAGAAGCATCTTCAGAATTTGTAGTTATGATTCCAAGAACATATATATATGCTGTGCATTTACTTTACAGTATAGTAATCTTAGTAGGAGAAAATAACTTTGAAGCTCTAATTTGCCTGTCTGAAGTCTATGCCATACGAAGAGTTAATTTTGACCCAACATCTGCTTAGTGTTTTCACCTTTGGAAAATAGGTTATTAGAGTAGCTACAGCTTACAAATGCCGTTTATGGAGTAACAGGGGAAAATACCAGATCGTATTTTGCTGTAACAATGTGGTTACTTCAAAGCTCGTGGCATTACTGCTACTGTATAGTATCCTGCTCATGTAATTAATGACAACACAGACCCCTGCTGTGCTTAATTTTTCTGAGGCGTCTATAAATGGTGCAAAAACTCATTAGAATTATAATGCTTCATGCAGGCTTGAAACTTCTGTATGATTTTCTATTTCTTGATAGCCTCTTTTTGGAAAGATTTTTTTATGCTACATGTACATGTCTTTTT